>NC_040092.1:29169395-29776645 GCF_003369695.1 Bos indicus x Bos taurus | reverse complement strand
CCTCTCTGATGATCCTGTCCAACTGGGCAGATTCTGCCATGATGCCTGCCTGTGTTTTGCTTTTGCTGCCATCTACTGGGGAACCAATGACTTCACCTCAGACACTCCTGACAATTTGCTTGAAACTGTTCTACTCAATCAAACCTAATGTATCATACTACCTAGAGATGGGTCAGGTCCCCCAGATCCAGACCTTGGAAAGTCTGCTTTCCCATCTAAATCATCTAATCACACTGCAAAAAACTCGAGAAAAAAATACTAGAAATCACTGAGATGAAAATCAGTGTGAATGAGAAGGTGCGTTTGTTTGCTTTTTGTTAATTTTACTTAAAGTGCATTTTTCCATGTGTGCCTTTTGCCACAGTCTCAGAGACCTGAAAATCTGGTTATACAATGCTTGCTAAAATGGCTGATATTAGTTAAGAGATCAGTTTCTGTACAGAGTCCAAAGGAAGAAGCAAGTTCATGGTGCATTTTAATCAGACAGATCTGAATGTGATTCTGGCAACAGCAGGAATAAGCCTTGTTACTGAGAAAAAGGTTACTTAAATTATTCTAAATATCATTTTCCTTATCTTTAAAACTGGAGTAAGCTACTATCAACCTACTACAATTTGTGAAGAATAAGAAAATAATACCTGCTAAGTACGTACCTCAGTGCCAAATAATAGACCTCATGGGTAAACGGGATGCATTGCTATCTGGGACCACACGTATCATAGGTGAGATACTTAGATCAAACTATGGTGAAACAAAATGAAAACACTCCTTCTCTCTTTTTCTAAAACACGGTTCTAGTCTATGACATCATCTCACTTCTGTTCCCTGACTGCAAGAATTCTTTGTCCACACAGGATAATTCATACATGTCACTGCCCAACTGGACACAAGCCAAAGAAAAAAACAGAGTGTAAGAGAAAAATGGAAGGAGCTCTCGTGTTCTCTAGGGCAGAAGGAATAATCATGTCTTTCTTAACCATAAATATGCAATTTAGAATAACTTGAGTTTTGGTGATTTATACTCTACCTCCTGGTTTTGATTTTAAGGTTTCAGGAAACTTAAATGTTCAAATCATTGGAAGAGACACAGCTGATCAAGTTGAAAGAAGCCAGATTCAAGAGAAGCTCATTAATGGACTCTTAACCTGGTGACATTTGTCAGCAATGTTGTTCTGTTTCTTTGGCAAACATACCACTGCAAGGTCTCAATAAATAGAATATATCTATAATTGAAATATAAATGCTTGCATATTTCATTGGTTTCTGAGAGTCCTTTCCCACCTATACCCTCATACCCTATACCCTGTTGAACATTTGCTGGCCTGAGCCATGACCAACTTTACATAGAGTAGATTGATAAAATTGCCTAACAAAAAATAGCAAGGTGGTGGCAAGTCCTACTCCAATAATTTGGACTTAGAATTTAGTGGCAATTGTTTTTCTGAATGTAAATAACTAGAATCAAGTTTAAAGGCTGCAAATTGAGAAAAACGTTCCTTGATAAGGCTAGTGTTTGCCTGAAAATTTGAGACTTTTAAACATATTCACCCAAGTATCTTCAAAATTGTTGAAGAATTGCTGAGGATAGTTGATATCATTTCAGTGAGAATAATACTTATTAAGATTCTTTACTGTGCAGTACAGATAGTAAGAACAAATCTAAATTTTTAATTCTTACAAATTCCTTTGTCCTTAACATTCTGTTAAATGCCTTAGTCCCAATGACTTAATCTACTCAGGCTGCCATAAATGAAATAGCAGGGATTAATTGTTTAAGCAAACATTAGACATCTATGTCTCACAGTTCTAGAAGCTGGAAGGTCTAGGATCTGGGTGCTGGTCAATGTGGTCCCTGATGAGGGTTCTGTCCTCAGTTCTCGGGCTATCTTCTAGCTGTGTCCTCAAGTGAAGAACAGAAAGAAAAAGAGAATGGGCTCTAAGGAATTCTCTGGTGTCTCTTCATACTGGAACACTAATTCTATCAGATTGGAGCCTCACATTTTTGAGCTCATTCATCCTTAGTGACTTCCTTTGGGTCCTGTCTTCAATATTATCACATTGGATTATTATTCACACATGGATTTTGCAGGGTACATGATTCTGTCCACATCACCAAATCTATGTTTTGGATGGAAATACAGTTCTCAGTGTTGAATGCATTAGCTCTGTATATGCCAGCAATGTGTACTTTTTAAAGAATTTACAATAATTTTTTTTTAAATGTTGGGGGGTATAGTTGATTTACAGCAATGTGTGAATTTTTGCTTGGTGCCTTGATCACTTACTCCATGACAGCTTCATAGAAAGATAAATCACACTGAGGTTTTCTGCTCTGCAGGAGACAGCAGTCAGTGGAAGAGATGCAGTGTCAGCTCATAATTAGGATGAACAGTGCGGTATAAGAGGAGAATCACAGACTGGGCTCAGATAGTCCAGAGATGTAACAGCAACTGCCTCTGACCAATGGTGGTGGAATCAGAGGTGCAATACGGATATAGTGTCTAAGAAAACATAAGTATATTCTAAAATGTTAGAAACCTGTTACTTAAAAAAAAACAACTAAAGTGTAGGAAGATTGATATAAAGTCAATATATTAAAAATATGTAAATATGGGAATCAATGTCTTGTGATAAACCTGCCTTCTAGGAACTATTTTCAAATGCTGATTATATCATTACACAAGAAAGAGAATACTCAAAATATATTTAAAGCTAACCCGAAGATATTTAAACTAAACTATTTTAAGTTAAACCAGCAGGCCTGCAAATGTACTTTGTCACAATTTCAAGATAACCACAAAATAGAAGGCTTGTTTGAAGCTAGCAGAACTTCTATCACTTTATTATTAGCACAGAAATCTCACATACATTATTTCACTTCATCTCACAGCATCTCTCTGATAAAATAATCAAGCAGTGTATTAATTCTTACTCATTTAAAGAAACAGGTATCAAATGATCATGAATTTGCTAAAGTTCCATCAATATATGGGAAGTAGTTGGAGCATTTGGATTACTATACAAGTCCAAGTCTTCTAACTCAGCATCTAAACACCATTATCTTATTGACACTGCTTCTTGTTAGTAACTTTAAGATCACTATTAACAGAAAAATCAAGCAAGCTAAATTTCAACCATGTTAAAGATGGTTATTCATTCAAATATTAATCATTAGCTAGACACCAAGTTATTGGGAAAACTGTTAATCCTATCATGTGGGTTGCCACAATCCCTCCCCTTTCATTGTTGATTCTTACTATAATTCCTCCTACTGTTAAATGAATTGAACATCATCCCCTTCAAAGGGAAAAAATGTGAAAAATCTTAAAACTATCTTATTTGCCTTTAGTTCATGAAAGACTTGAGCACATTGGGACTATCAATTATCCTCCCTTCAGGGATGTCTGAGCATCTGCAGTACTGATACAGTTCCCTGAGGTTACTACCAAAGGATGCTGTTGATGCTTACAACCCCTTACCGTCATAGAACCCATCACTCAGTGCCAAAGGAGTGGTTTGGCATCAACATTATTTGCAACTATGGACAAAACCTTCTTTGTTTCTGTTTAGATAATTAGGTCCAATCTTGTCATGCCTGAGTATTGGAATGAGGTTTAACATAAAAACGGAGAAATTTCAAATACAATCTGAAAATAGTCCTGACAAATAGCTTTTGTGACATTGTTCTAAACTCAGCAAACATTTATTTAGGATATTGAATTAAACCAAAGAATAGTCATCCTGTAGAACTGGGGAGAAAAAAGAAGTATTTGCATTCATTAAAAAGTCTGAACCATAACATTTTATAAATATTTATTCCTTTGACTCATTTTCAAATAGCTTTAAATAAAATTTCTTTGAGGAACACAATGCTTATCTCAGTTCCAATAAAATGTGTTCCTAAAAAGAGGCTAACAAAGAGTTTCTTCCATTATTAGCTGTACATTTCCTGCAACTGAAGCTCATGAAAATAGTAGACTTATCTCTGTTGTGAAGTATCACTGCCCATGGTGTGGTCAGAGAACAGGGAATTGGAATTTCTTAAGAAAATTACATAAAATTCCTAGGTATTCACAGACACAGATGCAAGAAAAACGGCTCATGATATTTTGTGGATAGGATTCCTTAAGACATCTATTAAGCCATTGAACATAAGGAAATAATAGATAATATTAACATTAAATCATGCTAAAAATTTTCTTTAAAGCAGAGTATTCCATGTTGAAAGGCAGAAATGAAACCAAGTGCATGAAATCTAACTTTTAAATCCTTCCTAATAATAAATTTAACCATTTTTATTAATGTCAAAGTATACTTATGTAAGAAATAAATCATGAATCCAGAGAAATATGAAGTCTTTTTCCATTGATAAAAAACCTTATAGAAAAATAATTTTAAAAATTAGATTGAACATTTCTTTTCAAATAACTTACAAAATTCAACTTTCAATTTTGTATTTTACAAAATATGAGGGAGATAAACTGGGGGAGGATTTCTGAGGAGTAGTTGGAATTTCATTCACAGGTAGATGTAGAAACTAACACATCAAACACAGTAAACACGTATTGAAGGGAAAATCTATTTTGTTTTTAAAAGGTGAATCATTGATTTGCTCTTTTGCTCAGTAGGAGTATGGAGATTGAATCTTGGAGGTAGCAGATGAGAAAAAGATTGACTTAGGTCTTTGAAGTGCTATCATAGCCCAGACAGTCATGCCCAGGAAGCCACAAAGCCTAGAGTGAGCTCAATAAAACTCTGTGGATGTAGGCATATATTATATGAAGATCTAGAAAAGTTAATAGCGGGATATCTCAGCCATGGTTTGCAAGCAAGGACCTACCGTCTAGAGAACAGGATGATACAAAGATAGATGCCAACAAAAAAGTTGAACAGAAATGGGGAATATAAAAATATTTCTGAGCTTTTGCAGTAGACAGAGACTCAGTCATGGAAATTTGTTTAAAAATGATCAAAACTTCTTTTCCAAAATGTTAAACCATAGGATAAACCATCAAAGCTCCAGCCAGTAATCAATTATAGCTAATTAAAGAAAGAAATGCTTCTTTGAAAAATCACATTGGTGATTTTATAGTTTGCATTTGACATATTTGCTTTTATGACAAATTTATTATAATACTTTAATACTTCGCATTTGAATTACTTAATGTGTGATGTTGCTGTGATGTTCCCTTCCTTGAATGTAATCACATTTAAAAAGAGAAATGAACATGTTCAGATCAGAATTAATAAAACTAGTCTGTTCACATTCAGTTTCACTAGAACTGTGCTAACCCCAACTCTAACCCTAACCCTAACCCATTGCTTTCTGACTTACCTTGTCAGGGTGGCAAGGTGGTCTCAAAGCAAGACATTCACATTCCTTTCTAATGAGTCAACTTTCCAGCTTATAACAATATCAGATGTATTTTAAATCAAACAAAGAGAAGCTCTACAGAAATTTCTAGAGAAAATGATCCATGGTGCCTTAGGTTTAACATCAATTTAGTCCTTTTGTTCTTTTATAAGTACACTGGGAGCAGTTAGCGAAACTACCACTGTGTCTGACCTAACACTGTGAATGAAGATACTAAAATTAATTTGAAAATAATTATAAAACTAGAGTATCATATTATTGATGCACATAAGATTCTTAAATGTGTCATTAATAGTTACTGGAAAAATTATTCAAGTTAGTTAACTGGTTAACTTCAAGAAATTTAATGTTCAACCACTAAATGCACAGTCCAATTTGTACAAATTATCTTTTTTTATTATTCATATTTTTTCTTGATTTTTTTTGCCTTCTGCACAAAATTATGTAAGGAATATGCTCCTCCTAGCATGTGGATGTTTTCTATATCTTGTGTACAGTTTTCTTCCTTATTAAACAGAAAGATAAATCTCATGGTGGTGTCTATTGTTCCTGACCCTGGCTGTACAGCCTGCTGAAGTCATATAGCTGCAAAATAAAAGACAAGAAAGAAGTAAAGGAAAAGGATAATGTGTCTGTGAGCATAGCGATGTAATCACACAGCACACCTCCCAAAGCCAGAAACCAAATAATTGGTTTATTCTGTTGCCCGTCCGTCATGATTGAATCACCAACTGACTGGGGAGACACAGGGCACCAGGCTAGTAGCATGTCAGGATCCATGGAGCATCATCTTGCATTGGCTGAGGTCCTACCCCTAGGTGTGATAGAGACTCACTGCAGTAAGCAGAACCCAAGCTAAGCTTAGAATGTTCATTCAAGAAAGACAGTGGTAAAATATTCCCTCCTCACCCTACAAGGTGTTTTTTTACTGTCTTTGCCACATTGTATGTGTCATGAATTTTTATAATCTCAGCATTAATTTGTCATGAATAGTTACAAATTCTTCTGTTGTAAGTGGAATAACCAGGCATTAGTGAAGAACTCTGGCCTACAGTAGCTCTTCAGTAAAGTCACTCAGTTGTGTCTGATTCTTTGTGACCCCATGTACTGGAGAATGCCAGGCTTCCCAGTCCATCACCAACCCCCGAGCTTGCTCAAATTCATGTCCATTGAGTCAGTGGTGATGCCATCCAACCATCTCATCTGTTGTCCCCTTCTCCTCCTACCTTCAATCTTTCCCTGCATCAGGGTCTTTTTCAATGAGTCAGTTCTTAGAATCGGGTGGCCAAAGTATTGGAGTTTCAGCTTCAGCAGCAGTCCATCCAGTGATTATTCAGGACAGATTTCCTTTAGGATTGACTGGTTTGATCTCATTACTGTCCAAGAGACTCTCAAGAATCTTCTCCAACACCACAGTTCAAAAGCATCAATTCTTTGGTGATCAGCTTTCTTTATGGTCCAAACCTCACATCCATACATGCCTACTGGAAAAAACCATAACTTTGACTATATGGACATTTGTCGGTAGAGTAATGTCAGTAGAGCTTTTTAATATGCTGTCTAGGTTGGTCACAGCTTTCCTTTCAAGGAGCAAGCATCTTCAGATTTCATTGCTGCAGTCACCATTTTGCAGGCCAAGAAAATAAAGTCCATCACTGTTTCCATTGTTTCCCCATCTATTTGCCATGAATTGATGGAACTGGGTACCAGGATCTTCATTTCTTGAATGTTGAGTTTTAAGTCAGCTTATTCACTCTCTCTTTCAAGAAGCTATTTAGTTCCTCTTTGCTTTCTGCCTTAAGGGTGGTGTCATCTGAATATCTGAGGCGATTAATATTTCTTCCCACAATCTTGATTCCAGCTTGAGCTTCATCCTGCCCTGCATTTTGCATGATGCACTCTGCATATAAATTAAATTAGCAGGGTGACAGTATACTGCCTTGATGTACTCCTTTCCTGATTTGGAACCAGTCTGTTGTTCCATGTCCAGTTCTAACTGTTGCTTCCTGACCTGCATACAAATTTCTCAAGAGACAGGTAAGGTAGCCTGGGATTTCCATCTCTTGAAGAATTTTCCACAATTTGTTGTGATCCACACAGTCAAAGGCTTTGGCATAGTCAATAAAGCAGAAATAGATGTTTCTCTGGAACTCTCTTGCTTTTTCAATGATCCAAAGGATGTTGGAAATTTGATCTCTGGTTCCTCTGCCTTTTCTAAATTCAGCTTGAACATCTGGAACTTCTTGGTTCATGTACTGTTGAAGCCTGGCTTGGAGAATTTTGAGCATTACTTTGCTAGCATGTGAGATGAGTGCAATGATGTTGTAGTTTGAAAATTTGGGGGCATTTCCTTTCTTTGGGATTTGAAAGAAAACTGACACTTTGCAGTATGTTGGCTACTGCTGAGTTTTCCAAATTTGCTGGCATATTGACTGTAGCACTTTAGCACCATCATCTTAGGATTTGAAATAGCTTAGCTAGAATTCCCACTTCCAAAAACACAAGAGAAGACTCTACACATGGATATCACCAGATGGTCAACTCTGAAATCAGATTGATTATATTCTTTGCAGCCAAAGATGGAGAAGCTCTATACAGTCAGCAAAAACAAGACTGAGAGCTGACTGTGGCTCAGATCATGAACTCCTTATTGCCAAATTCAGACTTAAATTGAAGAAAGTAGGGAAAACCACTAGACGATTCAGGTATGACCTAAATCAAATCCCTTATGATTATACAGTGGAAGTGAGAAATAGATTTAAGGGACTAGATCTGATACATAGAGTGCCTGATGAACTATGGACTGAGGTTCATGACAATGAACAGGAGACAGGGATCAAGACCATTCCCATGGAAAAGAAATGCAAAAAAGCAAAATGGCTGTCTGGGGAGGCCTTACAAATAGCTGTGAAAAGAAGAGAAGCAAAAAGCAAAGGAGAAAATGAAAGATATAAGCAACTGAATGCAGAGTTCCAAAGAATAGCAAGGAGAGATAAGAAAGCCTTCCTCAGCGATCAATGCAAAGAAATAGAGGAAAACAACAGAATGGGAAAGACTAGGGATCTCTTCAATAAAATTAGAGATACCAAGGGAATATTTCATGCAAAGATGGGCTCGATAAAGGACAGATATGGTATGGACCTAACAGAAGCAGAAGATATTAAGAAGAGGTGGCAAGAATACACAGAAGACCTACACAAAAAAGATCTTCACAACCCAGATAATCACGATGGTGTGATCACTCACCTAGAGCCAGATATCCTGGAATGTGAAGTCAAGTGGGCATTAGAAAGCATCACTACGATCAAAGCTAGTGGAGGTGATGGAATTCCAGTTGAGCTCTTTCAAATCCTGAAAGATGATGCTGGGAAAGTGCTGCACTCAATATGCCAGCAAATTTGGAAAACTCAGCAGTGGCCACAGGACTGGAAAAGGTCAGTTTTTATTCCAATCCCAAAGAAAGGCAATGCCAAAGAATGCTCAAACTACCGCATAATTGCACTCAACTCACATGCTAGTAAAGTAATACTCAGAATTCTCCAAGCCAGGCTTCAGCAATACGTGAACCATGAACTTTCAGATGTTCAAGCTGGTTTTAGAAAAGGCAGAGGAACCAGAGACCAAATTGCCAACATCCGCTGGATCATCAAAAAAGCAAGAGAGTTCCAGAAGCTCATCTATTTCTGCTTTATTGACTATGCTAAAGCCTTTGACTGTGTGGATCACAATAAACTGTGGAAAATTCTGAAAGAGTGTTTGTTGTTTTTTCAAGAGGCAGTTTTTGTTGTTTTCTCAAGAGGCAGGTCAGGTGGTCTGGGAATACCAGACCACCTGACCTGCCTCTTGAGAAATCTGTATGCAGGTCAGGAAGCAACAGTTAGAACTGGACATGGAACAACAGACTGGTTCCAAATAGGAAAAGGAGTTCGTCAAGGCTGTATATTGTCACCCTGCTTATTTAACTTATATGCAGAGTACATCAGGAGAAACACTGGGCTGGAAGAAGCACAAGCTGGAATCAAGATTGCCGGGAGAAATATCAGTCACCTCAGATATGCAGATGACACCACCCTTATGGTAGAAAGTGAAGAGGAACTAAAAAGCCTCTTGATGAAAGTGAAAGATGAGAGTGGAAAAGTTGGCTTAAAGCTCAACATTCAGAAAACGAAGATCATGGCATCTGGTCCCATCACTTCATGGGAAATAGATGGGCAAACAGTGGAAACAGTGTCAGACTTTATTATTTTGGGCTCCAAAATCACTGCAGATGGTGACTGCAGCCATGAAATTAAAAGACGCTTACTCCTTGGAAGGCAAGTTTTGACCAACCTGGATAGCATATTCAAAAGCAGAGACATTACTTGGCCAACAAAGGTCCACCTAGTCAAGGCTATGGTTTTTCCTGTGGTCATGTATGGATGTGAGAGTTGGACTGTGAAGAAAGCTGAGCGCCAAAGAATTGATGCTTTTGAACTGTGGTGTTGGAGAAGACTCTTGCGAGTCCCTTGGACTGCAAGGAGATCCAACCAGTCCATTCTGAAGGAGATCAGCCCTGGGATTTCTTTGGAAGGAATGATGCTAAAGCTGAAACTCCAGTACTTTGGCCACCTCATGCAAAGGGTTGATTCATTGGAAAAGTCTCTGATACTGAGAAGGATTGAGGGCAGAAGGAGAAGGGGATGACAGAGGATGAGATGGCTGGATGGCATCACTGACTCGATGGATGTGAGTCTGAGTGAACTCCAGGAGTTGGTGATGGACAGAGAGGCCTGGCGTGCTGCGATTCATGGGGTCTCAAAAAGTCGGACATGACTGAGTGACTGAACTGAACTGGAATTCCATCACCTCCACTAGCTTTGTTCATAATGATGCTTCCTAAGGCCCACTTGGCTTCACCCTTCAGGATGTCTGGCTCTAGGTGAGTGATCACATCATTGTGATTATCTGGGTCATTAAGATATTTTTGTATAGTTCTTCTGCGTGTTTTTGCAATCTCTTCTTAATATCTCCTTCTTTTGTTAGGTCCATAACATTTCTGTCCTTTATTGTGGCATCTGTGCATGAAATGTTCCCTTGGTATCTCTAATTTTCTTGAAGAGATTTCTAGTGTTTCCCATTCTATTGTTCTCCTCTATTTCTTTGCATTGATCACTGAAGAAGGCTTTCTTATCTTTACTTGCTATTCACTTCCTCAGTGATCAACAGTGGCTTTTACCTGATGTGAAACATACAAGTGTCACTGTCAGTCTTGCAGCCACAAGGACTATTTACCAATGTTCTGTTCTCACTTTGGAGCACCTGGCAGGATTACCTTTTTTCTCTTCCACTAATAACTGTTTGTCATGAAATTCGCTTTGGCAAATTTGTGAACAGAAATGGACTGTCAGACTTTCCAGTGGAAGTTTTCTGAGCCCTTTGTCCTTCATTCACCCTGTCCCTTGGCCTCCATGACTAACAGCATCCATCAGCTCGGGGCCTGGAGTGAAGACAACAGGTGTAAAGCAGACAGGTAGCCCCAGTGAAAACTATAGTGGTTATCTTTTAGTCCACTGAGATGTAAGAGTTAAGAAACCCAACATGGCTGCCTTCGTTGATAGGCTTGAAGAACTACAAAGGTCTGAAGTGTGTTTCCAGATTAATTAAGAAAATATTTGAATTACAAAACCTGATACTGATACAAATAGCTCTTTAAAATATGTAAAGTAGATCTTCCTGACAAAGAAATACTTCTAGAAATAATACCTTTCATATCAATTATTATTTGATCAGATACAGGTTCTGCTGTGTGAAATTGCCCATGTTTGACCAGCTTTTAACCTACAAATGGCAACTGTGAGTGGCTTAACCTAATAAATGTCCTGATAATATCATATTGTCTTTGTGTATCTAAGGGAAATACACATTGTGTTTTAGTGAGCTGATTGCCAAAAAGAAATGATTATTCATGTTTAGTATTTGCTTAGAGTTTAATTTTATTGCATTAATTCCTTGTGTTGAGATCATTTAAAAAGTTAGTCCAAATAGCACAGTGTGATTAACAAACATTTGTCTTTTTCAGACATGATCTAATGCATTTTTTAAGTTTTTGTTTTCTAACATCTTAACTATTACTTGCTTCAGGACACATTCTTGAGGGCACAAATGTTTATTTCACTTAAAATACTTGATAGGGACTATTATGTTTGTTTTGAAGTTTTTACCAGTGAAATATAACAAATTAGCCAATATGGCTTATTATGTTAAATTTATTCACTAAGAGAGTTTATAAAATGATTAAAATCCAGTACTGAATTCTTAGAGGTGCAATATTTCCACTAAATGACAGCACATATAAAAATTTGACTATTACTCATGTTTTAATTATGGAGATAATATTCTATTAGGGACAATCCAAGTCCAGCATATTGAAATAACTTACAAGAGGAACATTCTTTTTTGTTTTCTCCCACACAGTTCTTGAACTCTACCAAAATAAAGTTAAATTTGAGATTCAAATTCTACATGCTTTGAAAAACTGTAATTTTCTGGTTTAAAGAAAAGAAATTCAAGAATAATTTATAAAACTTTAGAATTTCCAGATGTAGCTTCTCATAAAGTTCTTTGAATATCAAGTGCTGCAGCATTTACCAAACATCTTGATGAGTTAAGTGTAAATTAATCAGTAACATAAGGATTAAATTTCTCCAGAAGTACACAAGAGCTTGAAAAATTAGGGAAAAGAGTGCCTTGGCAGAATTCAGTTGGGTTTTGTCAAACCCAAAGAGTTTCAAAACTATGTTTGAAGTTTTTCTGAAACTGAAACTTGCTATTTTGATCTTTTGTTACACATCCAAACTGAATCGTGTTTCCAAGTTCTACTGGTGATAAACGAACAGAAAGTGGTTGGGACCAGGACCACAAATTCACTTTCATAAATCATTTTTTATAACATTAAGAGATTCATCATGTCATTCTCACTTGTGTTCAGTGGAATTATGAAAATTAAAACTGGAAGAAGGTGGTCAAAGGCATAAATTTTCAATTAAGGATAAATAAGTCCTAGGGAGGTAATGTACATGGAGACAAGAGTTAACACGGATGTACAGAATATAAGAAAGTTGTTAGGAGACAGATCTAAGAATTCTCACCACAAGGAAATTTTCTTCTGTTTTTTTTTCTTCTTTTTAAGGTATCTGTATGAAATGATAGATGCCAACTAAGCTTTTATGCAGCAATAATCAATTCACAGAAGTTGTAACTTTAAATCACTAAGCTATACACCTTAAATTTATTCAGTGATGTATGTCGATTATATCTCAATAAAACTGGAATATATGAATAAATATTAATTTCAAGAAATTACAAAAACAACAACAGAAAACAAATAACCTGATTCCACAGGTTCTCAAGTTTCTCAACAAAATAGGTTGTGTGCCCAGTAGGGTACAACCCAACATCTCAATCCTTGAAATTTATCACCACCTTCATTTCATGCTTCACTCTGATCATCTAATAGTATTTGGTATTTATTACAGGGAAAAAAAAGCTGCATAAAGATATAATATCATTGAGAGAAATGTATCATGATGTAACACTGAAACTGTGAACTACATTCATCTAGTAGTTCAGATGGTACCCCATAAATGAGTGCTTCTGTGTTTCTTTTGGAAATTTAAAATATTCCATTGTGCCTCCCTATGGCAGTTAGTGCCCAGAGTGCCAGTTAGAGAACTGTGGATTTTGTCCCTTTTATTATCTTACAGCCATTTTAGGATTTTCAGTATCAATTTTACAGCCAAGCAAGTATTGACAGCAGTAGAGTTGGACACGACTGAGAGACTAAGCACAACACAACAATACTATTTTATATTTTTATTTACACAATATTTTTATGAAGAAAATATTTTACTATATGTTTTTAATTTACAAATAATTTTAATGAATTAAGAAAAAATACAGTATTTTGAGCTTATGTTTTTCATAACAAGCATAATTTACTTTGAAGGAATGTTAATTAGCAATTAATAAATACAGGGGGGAATTCTTAGGCTGAAAATATAAGAATATCTCTGTTGGAGAGAAACGTCATGATATGATTTTTCAAGGGAAAGTTAGTTTAGCATTATTTCATTAAATTTGAAAAATTTTTCCATTATGGTATAGAACACAGTCTATTAAGGAAAAATTTTATAAATTAATAAAACATTTATAAACAAATAAAATATTTATTTTAAACAGATAAATATTTATAATAAAACCATTTATTAAAATATTTAAAAATAAATAAAAATTATGTATAAATAAATTAAAATATAGAAATAAATATATTTATTTATAAATAAATTTAAAATGTATAAATAAATAAAAACATTTATTCATTTCATTCTACACACATTATATCTAAAAATAAGTAAACTGATTTTACTGTGAAAAGAGTCTGCAAAGGAGCCTCTCTGAGAAACTTGTATAAGCGAAGGTTTGTTTTTAAAATACTGTGATCATGAATTGTTTCAGACTAGGAAAATATACCTATCTATTTAGTCAGAATTCAAATATTTTTCCTAAAAACTTTAGTCAATGGAAGTCATGTGCATATGTTGATAATCAGAAAATACTCACAAGGCTGAAGAGAGTCCGTGTAAGTATTGAAGAGCGTACAGTATAGCTATGTACCCAGTGGGTATAAAGCTCATGGAAAACCTGCCACTGCTGACACAGTCCCAAGTGTCCAGGGTACAGCAGTGAACAAAGCGCTTGGAATGATTTCTTCATAAAGCCATTGTTTTAAAGAAAGAGACACACAATAAATGCAATGAGTAAGAAGCATATCTAGAATCCTAGCAATACGATTACAAAGCTAAGAAGAAAAAGTACATTAGTGGAAAGTGATAGGAAATGTTGGGGAGGATTGAAAATTTAGAAACTGTACACAGATGGCCTTAGTGAGGATGTGAAAGAAGAAACAAATGTTAAAGAGCAAACCTTGGGGAAATCTAGCAGTAGAACACTTTGGGAAGAAGTAAACCCAAGAGCAAAGATGCTTGTTGAGAATGTTCCACTGAGGCAAAGGTCAAGGTCTGAATGAATGAGAGGCAGAGCAGAGAGGCAGAGCAGTAAGAAAACTCGGAAAGGCTCCATGAAGGAAAGTGGGGACCCAAATTTGCTCTTCCATGACAGCCCCTGCTCTGATGTGACAGGGATTCCAGCAGCACTGTGTGGCTGCAGGAGCAGGACACCAAAGAGGCTAACCACAGAGTAAGACAAGAGATGAGGATGCCTTGGACTAGGATTGCAGCCATGGAATTTGTCAGAAGTGGTGATATTCTAGATATACTTTGACCGTATATTTGCGCCATCTGATATGGCCACATGTGGTCATTTAAACTTGAATTTCAGTTACTAAAGATGAAATAAAACTAAAAATTCAGTTAGCTCCAGGAGACTGGGTGCCATGTTGGACAGATATAGATCCTTTTCATCAATATAGAAAGTTCTATCAGACAGCACTTGCTGAACTGACTGTGTTATAAATTGGAAGTAGGATACGAGAGAAAGAAAATAGTCAAGGATGATGTAGGCCTGAGGAACTAGAAACATTGAGTACACAGATGGAAAAGCAGGTGAGGAAGAAACACCAGGGGTTCAGTTTAGGAGATGGTCAATTTGAGATGCTTATGAGGCACCAGATAATGAACTCAAGTTTGAGTCCAGCTTGAAGGGTGAGGTCTAGGCTGGGTGGCCACAGAGGGTCTCTGAGCCAGGCACCCTTAAGAACACTTGCATAGACCATCCAGTTTCACAACCATCTTATGAGCTCCCTGCTAACATCCCCACTTTACAGATGAAGAAAGTGAGGCACTGAGAAAGATTCTATGTCTTGTAAGGATGAGAATCTGACTCTGAGGAGCTTTCCCCTCCACTACACCCAGGAGGCTGACTGTAAAAAAGAGCAAATGAACCCAGGACGTGACGAGAGATGGAAAAAGGGAGAAAAGAGAGATTTTGATTCTTTGAGCATTTCTCTCGCCTATGGGAGCTAATCCAAGGAACAGTCCTACTCAAACCTAGGAGGCAATAAATCCCCTTCTTGTTAAGGAGTTGCAACCTGAAAATGTGTGAATAACACAGTCCATGAGCATCTTGTTTCACACATGATATACTGTAGCTTCCTAAGAAAATGTAGTAGATTTGCTAATCTAAAAGGAATCTTAGCATTGTAATTTATGAATTGTATTGTTTTATTTGACCTATTAATAATAATTTTAAAACAAAACCTGTTCTTTCTCCTAGTTTATACTAAATATAAACTTTAAATAAAATATTTTTCCAATGAAATTCTTATCTCTTTTCTCCTGGATTACTACTTATAATGTATTATTATCAAAATAGCTTTGTCTTTTTTTACATAAATTTGCTGAATTGGAACTTACATTTATAAAAGTGCACAAATTGTAAGTTTCAGTTGGCAAAGCAGACATGCCTACAAGTTTAGTTTCATATGGTGAACACAGCCATGCGTTTAGTACTCACAGCTCAAAAACCTCAAAATCTCCCTTATTACAGATAACAAAATCACTAACCCTAGGCCCCCAGGATTACTATTACCCTGACATCAGATATGGGCTTTCCTCATAGCTCAGTTGGTAAAGAATTCGCCAGCAATGCAGGAGACCAAAGTTCAATTCCTGGATCAGGAAGATCCACTGGAGAAGGGATAGGTGACCCACTCCAGTACTCTTGGGCTTCCCCTGTGGCTCAGCTGGTAAAGAATCCATCTACAATGTGGGAGACCTGGGTCTGATCCCTGGTTTGGGAAGATCCCCTGGAGATGGGAAAGGCTACCTGCTCCAGTATTCTGATTTGGAGAATTCCATGAACTGTATAGTCCATGGGGTCACAAAGAGTTGGACACGACTGAACGACTAACACAACTAACATCAGACATTAGTACCTTTCTCTTGACTGTGTTTAAATTCCTTGTAATAAGAATCATATGGTACACAGTTTTTGCATCTGGGTTCTTTTACCCAACATGCTGCTGTGTATAATTGTACTTTGTGAATTATGCTCTTAAATGTTCCATTGTTTAAATACACTGCAATTTATTTATTTATTCAACCAGTGGTGGACATTTGATTCCAGTTTGGAGCTATTGTGAATAGTGCTGCTATGTGCATTATGTACATGTGTTTCAGGAACATATTCATGCTTCTTTGCTAGTAGAATGCCTAGGAACAATGCGGCCAGGGTACAGTTAGACACCGGTTCAGTTCAGTTGCTCAGTCGTGTCCGACTCTTTGCGACCCCATGGACTGTAGCACGCCGGGCCTCCCTGTTCATCACCAACTCCTGGAGTTTATTCAAGCTCACGTCCATTGAGTCAGTGATGCCATCCAACCATCTGATCCTCTGTTGTCCCTTTTCCCCCCTGCCTTCAATCTTTCCCAGCATCAGGGTCTTTTCAAATGAGTCAATTCTCTGCATCAGGTGGCCAAAGTATTGGAGTTTCAGCTTCAGCATCAGTCCTTCCAATGTCGTTAGGATGGACTGGTTGGATCTACTTGCAGCCGAAGGGACTCTCAAGAGTCTTCTTCAATGCCACAGTTCAAAAGGATCAATTTTTTGGCACTCGCCTTTCTTTATAGTCCAACTCTCACATCCATACATGACCACCGGAAAACCATAGCCTTAACGACACGAACTTTTGTTGGCAAAACAATGTCTCTGCTTTTGAATATGCTGTCTAGGTTAGTCATAGCTTTTCTCCCAAAGAGTAAGCATCTTTTAATTTCATGGCTGCAGTCACCATCTGCAGTGATTTTGGAGCCCCCCAAAATAATATCTACCACTGTTTCCCCATCTTTTTGCCATTAAGTAATGGGACTGAATGCCATGATCTTAGTTTTCTGAATGTTGAAAATTCTAAGCCAACTTTTTCACTCTCCTCTTTTACTTTCATCAAGAGGCTCTTTAGTTCTTCTTCACTTTCTGCCATAAGGGTGGTGTCATCTGCATATCTGAGGCTATTGATATTTCTCCTGATAAGCTTGATTCCAGCTTGTGCATCATCCAGCCCAGCATTTCTCATGATGTACTCTGCATATATGTTAAATAAGCAGGATGAAAATATGCAGTCTTGACATACTCCTTTCCCTATTTGGAACCAGTTTGTTGTTCCATGTCCAGTTATAATTGTTGCTTCCTGACCCGCATACAAATTTCTCAAAAGGCAAGTCAGGTGGTCTGGTATTCTCATCTCTTTAATAATTTTCCACAGTTTTTGTGATACACAAAGTTAAAGGCTTTGGTATAGTCAATAAAACCAGAAGTAGATATTTTTCTGGAACTCTCTTGCTTTTTTGATGATCCATCAGGTGTTGGCAATTTGATCTCTGGTTCCTCTGTGTTTTCTAAAACCAGCTTGAACATCTGGAAGTTCACGGTTCACATACTGTTGAAGCCTCACTTGGAGAATATTCAGCACTACTTTGCTAGCGTGTGAGATGAGTGCAATTATGCAGTAGTTTGAGCATTCTTTGGCATTGCCTTTCTTTGGGATTGAAATGAAAACTGACATTTTGCAGTCCTGTGGCCACTGCTGAGTTTTCCAAATTTGCTGGCATATTGCATGCAGCACTTTAACACCATCATCTTCTAGGATTTGAAATAGCTTAGCTGGAATTCCATCACCTCCACTAGCTTTGTTTATAGTGATGCTTCCTAAGACCCACTTGGCTTCACATTCCAGGATGTGTGGCTCTAGGTGAGTGATCACACCATTGTGATTATCTGGGTCATGAAGATCTTTTTTGTAGAGTTCTTCTGTGTTCCTGCCACCTCTTAATATCTTCTGCTTCTGTTAGGTCCATACCATTTCTGTCCTTTATCGAGCCCATCTTTGCATGAAATTCTCCCTTCGTATCTCTAATGTTCTTTAAGTGATCTCTAGTCTTTCCCATTCTATTGTTTTCCTCTATTTCTTTGCGCTGATCATTGAGGAAGGCTTTCTTATCTCTCCTTGCTATTCTTTGGAACTCTGCATTCAAATAGGAATATCTTTCCTTTTCTCCTTTGCTTTTCACAGCTATTTGTAAGGTCTCCTAAGACAGCCATTTTGTTCTTTGCATTTCTTTTTCTTGGGGATGGTCTTGATCCCTGTTTCCTGTACAATGTCACAAACCTCTGTCCATAGTTCTTCAGGCACTGTATATATCACATCTAATCCCTTGAATCTATTTCTCACTTACAGTACATAATCGAAAGGGATTTGATTTAGGTCATTCCTGAATGGTCTAGTGGTTTTCCTTACTTTCTTCAATTTAAGTCTGAATTTGGCAAAACGAAGTTCTTGATCTGAGACACAGTCCACTCCTAGTCTTGTTTCTACTGACTGTATAGAGCTTCTCCATCTATGGTTGCAAAGAATATAATCAAACTGATTTCAGTGTTGACCATCTGGTGATGTCCATGTGTAGAGTCTTCTCTTCTGTTATTGGAAGGGGATGTTTGCTATGACCAATGAATTCTCTTGACAAAACTCTGTTCACCTTTGCCCTGCTTCATTCTGTACTCCAAGGCCAAATTTACCTGTTACTCCAAGCTTCCCTGGTGGCTCAGACGGTAAAGCGTCTGCCTGTAATGAGGGAGACCTGGGTTTGATTCCTGGGTCGGGAAGATCCCCTGGAGAAGGAAATGGCAATCCACTCCAGCACTCTTGCCTGGAAAATCCCATGGACGGAGGAGCCTAATAGGCTACAGTCCATGGGGTCGCTAAGAGTCAGACACGACTGAGCAACTTCACTTCACTTCACTTCCAGGTACTCTAGATAGTTAGACACTTAGAGACTTAAACAGATACTGTTAGCTTCCAACATTATTCGTGTTAATATACTTTCAAAACATGATAAAGTATGAATAAAATTTAATAATCCTCAAACTATTTCCATCCAGTAAATTGTCTGTTACCTACTTTTCTATTTTATGAGAAATATAACTCTTACCCAAGTATGATAGCAAACTAAGTAGCTTAATCATAAACTTTTATATTAAAGCTTCAAATAACAGTGTATAAACATAGAAATCTGTTGCTTTCTCATTGTCCTTAAGGGCTTCTTAATAACATTTTACTGAGGATCAAATAATATAGTAGATGTGAATGAAACCTCTTAGGTTCTTATGTATACTTGTTTCACACAGTTCTTCTTGCTCTATATTCTTGTGAAACTAAATATACAAGGTGTCTACCCCTCAGCCCTTTCCATGTACTCGATATACCCTAGTGGGATAGGAAAAGGTGAAAATTGAAACCAAATATGAATTTCTGGTCCATAGCAATTCTGAAATCCAGCTTGATAACTGTTGGGAGTTTCCTTGTTTGGTTCCTAGAGTCAGGGAACAGTTCTACTTGGTTCTCTGCATCTTCCTCTGGGCTCTTAGTCTTGCCCTCTCATTCTTTTTTCCTGAAAGGTGACATTTGTTTTCAACTGAGTAGGTGTCTCATGCTATTTATTACTAGTAGAGTTGTTTAGCCAGACCGAAATCCAACAGTCTCTTTTCACTCTGGTTTGCCATTCTATGAACTGTGAATGTCATTAGAGACACTCCACTAAACAAAAACATAACCATAAACCTCTCAGACATGAGCTCTTAGGCTTCACTTAAAAAGTCTTTTGTGTGACTGACTACTCCTCTGAGGCACTACCATTGATCTTTCTGAAAGTTGACCCAAGATGTGATAGTAACACTCAGATACATCTACAGACCATGCCATTTTAGCAATGCCATGGAACTTATTTTTCTCAAAGATATTTCTTGAGTTTAGCATCATTTTTCAGTTGGAAAGGCTAAGAACTTTTAAAACCATTAAATTCTGGCTCTTTCTCTCAATGTCTTGCTCTCCTTTTTATTTTTCTCTCACTTTACATTTTAGTAGGAAAGAAAGAGAGGAGGCAGGAGAACTGAGGCAGCATTAGGTAAGTTGGTTGGAAATCTTCCTAGCTATTATATGGTCCCTTAGACACTTTTTCTACATTGCCAGTTCCTACAGGTGATAGAGTTGCTAAACTTTCTGCTGTTCTGTATTATAAGGATTCTTTCCAATAACATATTGTTCATTTTTTAAAATTTAAATTTATTTATTTTAATTGGAGGCTAATTATTTACAATATTGTATTGGTTCTGCCACACATCAACATGAATCGGCCATGGGCATACACATGTTCCCAATCCTGAATCTCCTTCCCACCTCCCTCCCCGTATGATCCTTCCGGGTCTTCCCAGTGCACCAGCCCCAAGAATCCTGTATCAAACCTGGACTGGTATTCCTTTCTTATATGATATTATACATGTTTCCTTGACATTCCTCCAAATCATCCCACCCTCTCCCTCTCCCACAGAGTCCAAAAGACTGTTCTATACATCTGTGTCTATTTTGCTGTCTCGCATACAGGGTCATCGTTACCATCTTTCTAAATTCCATATATATGTGTTAGTATACTGTATTGATGTTTTTCTTTCTGGCTTACTTCACTCTGTATAACAGGCTCCAGTTTCATCCACCTCATTAGAACTGATTCACATGTATTCTTTTTAATGGCTGAGTAATACTCCATTGTGTATATGTACCACAGCTTTCTTATCCATTCATCTGCTGATGGACATCTAGGTTGCTTCCATGTCCTGGCTATTATAAACAGTGCTGCGATGAACATTGGGGTACACGTGTCTCTTTCCCTTCTGGTTTCCTCAGTGTGTATGGCCAGCAGTGGGATTGCTGGGTCATAAGGCAGTTCTATTTCCAGTTTTTTAAGGAATCTCCACACTGTTCTCCATAGTGGCTGTACTAGTTTGCATTCCCACCAACAGTGTAAGAGGGTTCCCTTTTCTCCACACCCTCTCCAGCATTTATTGCTTGTAGACTTTTGGATCGCAGCCATTCTGAGTGGCATGAAATGGTACCTCATAGTGGTTTTGATTTGCATTTCTCTGATAATGAGTGATGTTGAGCATCTTTTCATGTTTTTGTTGGCCATCTGTGTGTCTTCTTTGGAGAAATGTCTGCTTAGTTCTTTGGCCCATTTTTTTAATTGGGTCATTTATTTTTCTGAAACTGAGCTACAGGAGTTGCTTGTATAATTTTGAGATTAGTTCTTTGTCAGTTGCTTCATTTGCTATTATTTTCTCCCTTTCTGAAGGCTGTCTTTTCACCTTGCTTATAGTTTCCTTTGATGTGCAGAAGCTTTTAAGTTTAATTAGGTCCCATTTATTTATTTTTGCCTTTGTTTCCAATATTCTGGGAGGTGGGTCATAGAGGATCCTGTTATGATTTATGTCAGAGAGTGTTTTGCTTATGTTCTCCTCTAAGAGTTTTATAGTTTCTGGTCTCACGTTTAGATCTTTAATCCATTTTGAGTTTATTTTTGTGTATGGTGTTAGAAAGTGCTCTAGTTTCATTCATTTACAAGTGGTTGACCAGTTTTCCCAGCACCACTTGTTAAAGAGATTGTCTTTTCTCCATTGTATATTCTTGCCTCCTTTGTCAAAGATAAGGTGTCCATAGGTGCATAGGTTTATCTTCACACTTTCTATTTTGTTCCATTGATCTATATTTCTGTCTTTGTGCCAGTACCATACTGTCTTGATGACTGTGGCTTTGTAGTAGAGCCTGAAGTCAGGCAGGTTGATTCCTCCAGTTCCATCTATTTTTCTCAAGATTGCCTTGGCTATTCGAGGTTTTCTGTATTTCCATACAAGTTGTGAAATTATTTGTTCTAACTCTGTGAAAAATACTGTTGGTAGCTTGATAGGGATTGCATTGAATCTATAGATTTTTTTAAAATTTTATTTGAACTGTAATTAGCCATGTCCTCAAAGTCCAGACTTAAACGTCTCTTTGAGGGTAATTTAGGCTTTTTCTAATTAGTTTCACAAAATCATTATTGCTTATAATTTTGCAGTTTCTGTAGATCAGAATCTGGTCACAGGTTGGTTGGCCTCCTCCGATGCAAGGTCTCTCATAAAGCTGTTATTGAGGTGCCAGACAGGGTTGCAGTCATCTCAAGGATCAACTTGGATAGGAACCAACCACCCACATGGCTGGAAAGAGAAAAGGAAGATGATGTGGTCAAAATTCCTTGAGACTGTTCAAATAACAGACATTCTGTCAAACACAACTAATAGCATATTCTGACAAAAAGTCCTACTCTGTGGGTTGCTTTAGTGGGTTTGCCTGGTCTGTTTAGGTTTGTATAAAATAATGAAGCCTGAATCTATGAATGCATATGTATAGCTCCTAGGAAAATGTCACATAGGCTACAGAACTGTCAGAGTATGAAATATAATGTTTTTAAATTGTTTTTTTTTTAATTAGAAATTTAGTTTTCTTTTTTTTTTTGTAGTACATCAAGGCTGTATGTTGTCACCCTGCTTATTTAACTTATATGCAGAGTGCATCATGAGAAACACTGGACTGGAAGAAGCACAAGCTGGAATCAAGATTGCCGGGAGAAATATCAGTCACCTCAGATATGGAGATGATACCACCCTTATGGCAGAAAGTGAAGAGGAACTCAAAAGCCTCTTGATGAAAGTGAAAGTGGAGAATGAAAAAGTTGGCTTAAAGCTCAACATTCAGAAAATGAAGATCATGACATCCGGTCCCATCACTTCATAGGAAATAGATGGGGAAACAGTGGAAAGAGTGTCAGACTCTTACTTTTGGGGGCTCCAAAATCACTGCAGATGGTGACTGCAGCCATGAAATTAAAAGACGCTTACTCCTTGGAAGGAAAGTTATGACCAATCTAGATAGCATATTCAAAAGCAGAGATATTACTTTGCCAACAAACGTCCGTCTAGTCAAGGCTATGGTTTTTCCTGTGGTCATGTATGGATGTGAAAGTTGGACTGTGAAGAAGGCTGAGCACCGAAGAATTGATGCTTTTCAACAGTGGTGTTGGAGAAGACTCTTAAGAGTCACTTGGACTGCAAGGAGATCCAACCAGTCCATTCTGAAGGAGATCAGCCCTGGGATTTCTTTGGAAGGAATGATGCTAAAGCTGAAACTCCAGTACTTTGGCCACCTCATGCGAAGAGTTGACTGATTGGAAAAGACTCTGATGCTGGGAGGGATTGGGGGCAGGAGGAGAAGGGGACAACAGAGGATGAGATGGCTGGATGGCATCACTGACTCGATGGATATGAGTCTGAGTGAACTCCGGGAGTTGGTCATGAACAGGGAGGCCTGGCGTGCTGTGATTCATGTGGTTGCAAAGAGTCGGACATGACTGAGCGACTGAACTGAACTGAACTCTGTTTTTAAAAAGCATACATTGCTTAGAGCTTTCACGTGTTAGTCTGTGCCAGAGATGGCTGTAATAGGGACTAAAGAAAGGTCGGGAAACAGCACTGCTGTCTTCCTGCTTCTTGTGCATCATGATTATTTGTACTCTTTACTAAATAATTACTAAGATCTCTGATGTTTTTAAATGGTTATTTGATAATCCAGTTCTTCTCAGGAACAATCTAAAGAAAAATAAAACATGTATAAAGATGTAATGCATTAAAATCGCCAAGTAATAATCTAATTAGAGGTGTTCTTGGGAACAAGATATTAAAGCTACTTTTCAACATTTTGGATGGATGTTTTCAATGTGTGTTCTTTTTTTTTAATTTAAATTTATTTATTTTAATTGGAGGCTAATTACTTTACAATATTGTATTGGTTCTGCCACACATCAACATGAATCCACCACTGGCATACACGTATGTGTGTTCCTAAAAAATATGTAAAGAGTATTTGATACAGAAACTTAAAATTTTCTGGTTAGGGAGGAGGGAGGAGGGTTCAGGATGGGGAACACATGTATACCTGTGGCGGATTCATTTTGATGTATGGCAAAACCAATACAATATTGTAAAGTTAAAAAATAAAATAAAATAAAAATAAAAATAAAGGCAAGTTTAAAAATTGAGAGAAAATGTTTATATACAAAGGCAATCCTTAAAACCTATGAACTTTTATTTATTTATTTTATTTTATTTTTTAACTTTACAATATTGTATTGGTTTTGCCATATATCAAAATCAATCCGCTACAGATATACACGTGTTCTCCATCCTGAACCCTCTTCCCTCCTCCCTCCCCATACCATCCCTCTGGGTCGTCCCAGTGCACCAGCCCCAAGCATCCAGTATGATAATGTCCCAGATACAAAATTGAAAGAGGAAAAAAAGAAACAGCAAATGTGATCAAAAACTGAAATGGAAAAAAAAAAAAAGGAAAAACAATAGGTCAAAACACAAGTCTAAGTAATATACTAAAAAAAGTATACTATTTTTACCTATCAAAATATCAAAGACTTTTCCCCAACAGATAATGTCCAGTATTTTCTGGGATAAAAGTGAGTGCATTTTATATCTATAGGGAAATTTTGTGTTATAAACTTTTAAAGTACTTCTGTGTCTTGAACAGATATTTTCAATTCTGTGGATTGAGAATGATATTCTGAAATGTAGACAGATACATGTAGAAAAATGTTTTCAACAGTACATAATATAAGAGACACTGATGTATAGAACAGTCTTTTGGACTCTGTGGGAGAGGGAGAAGGTGGGATGATTTGGGAGAATGGCATTGAAACATGTATAATATCATATATGAAACGAGTCACCAGTCCAGGTTTGATGCACGATACTGGATGCTTGAGGCTGGTGCACTGTGACGACCCAGAGGGATGGTACAGGGAGGGAGGAGGGACGAGGGTTCAGGATGGGAAACACGTGTATACCTGAGGCAGATTCATTTTGATATATAGCAAAACCAATACAATATTGTAAAGTTAAAAAATAAAATAAAAATATATATATAACTGTCCAAAAATAAGATAATATTTTCATAAATTATTACACAGTCATGGAGTCCAAAGGATCTAATAATTTATAATTATATTATAGATAACAATAATAATTACTATTTACTAATGATAGCTAATAGTCCTGTGTGTTTCTTAAATGTCAAATGCTATTTCCATACACATATTGATGTAATTTTGTGTATGTATAAGAGGTCAACTGTGTAAATAGTAGTTATTTCTAGGTTATTGACTATGGCCCACTTTTATCTCTTTTAC
Source organism: Bos indicus x Bos taurus (assembly GCF_003369695.1). Taxonomy (NCBI): domain Eukaryota; kingdom Metazoa; phylum Chordata; class Mammalia; order Artiodactyla; family Bovidae; genus Bos; species Bos indicus x Bos taurus. The sequence continues at coordinate 29,751,163 of NC_040092.1, read as the reverse complement.
ATTTTTTTGTGTTTTAAAGCTTTTCTGAGGTAAGTTTTTTTAAATTTAATAATCACAAAACTAAATGGAACTAAAGTGCATTCCATCTCACAGTGATTAAGCAATTGGTTCAAGGATGTTAAATCAGTCTCTAGACTATATGTTTTCTATATTCCCTACTCCTTGCCTTCAAGTTGAATGTCATGAGTTTAGAAGAAAAAAACATATATGTATTTGCTACGTAAGTATTTGAAAAGCATGGATTGTTTTTTTGGAACACATCTGGACACTCCAGTAATGGTTTACTGGTAATGATAGCACGGTATTCCATGAACACAAGGATTTATCCTTCACACTGTGCCAAGGTCAGTGCTGGTGCCATGACACAAGGCTGGATAAATGAGTGCTCCCAGGAGGAAAGAGAAGCTCATCACTCACCTTCTAAGCTACTCTCTCAGAGTTCATTGCTCCCAGGCAGGATTCAGAACAAACGTTCATATTTATTTGGCCTCAAAAGAAAGAGATCAAACTTCATGCTCCTTACAAAACTTTCTTGCAAAACACTCTTAAGGAAAAGCAAACAAGCTAACAAAAAAGCTAAGAAGTATAAACAAGAGAAGACTATCTCTGGCTAAAAGTTTAACTAAGTTCCAATATGTGAAATCGTATTATAATCAAACGTCTATTTATCTTATGCCATTAACTCCAAAACTTACTCATTAAGTGAGAAACATCTTTCATCCATTTTCATTCTACGCCAGTGTTAGGCAAAGACGATTTAGGTCTTACTTCAGAGAAATAAGCTTCTAAACCAATAAACCTGAAGAGGTTAGGTCCTGCCCTCAGAAAGGTTAAATCTGGCCAGTTTTTAATAAAAGGGAAACTAGTGCTTCCAATATTAGTGGCAAAGCTACCTCTGTGCATGGTGGTTGGACTAGATAACTTTGAGAAGACTCTAATCTTTATCTTTCTGGGAGCCTATTATTTGATGACTCTTCACCTTCCATCTAACCCCTATTTCCTCCTATTTGGTTCATGATCCATTTGGGAGAATCTGCAGGACAAGGGTCTATATTGCTCAGCAGTGAAAACAGTAACTTTAAAAAAATAATGAAACAATGTCCAAAACCAAGTGATCATTAGCATTTCTTCTAATAATGAATACATCTTCCTTAATATAAAACATTTGGTAGTTTTAAGTATGGCACAGGGTCATGTGATTACATTAGTTTTTTTTTTTTTTTTTGTCTATTTTTTTAAATTTTATTTTATTTTTAAACTTTACATAATTGTATTAGTTTTGCCAAATATCAAAATGAATCCGCCACAGGTATACATGTGTTCCCCATCCTGAACCCTCCTCCCTCCTCCCTCCCCATACCATCCCTCTGGGTCATCCCAGTGCACTAGCCCCAAGCATCCATTATCATGCATCGATTAGGTTTTTTAGGTTATGGTCAGAACAAAGAGGAGTTCCCCCCAAAAATTACACTGAATTTAATTTAGAACTCAAGTACCAGAATACTACATATTGGAAATTCCATATGCATAATTAGTATTCTCCTCAGTTAAATAGCAATAGATTATTTAATTCAACATGAAGCACACTCTAGGGTAATCAGACATTGGCGTTTTAAATAATTTGTTTGTTACCATGTCTCTTCACTTGCATTTTAAGTATTAATCATGAGATTTTGTAAAACAAACATGGAACATTGAAGAGGGCAATTCATTTGCTGAAGCAACTTCAAAAGTGGAAAAGGAAGGAAAAATTGGGGCATTTGTTTTTTTGCCTATAATTGCATATCTCACTACAGCCTTAATTAAAACCGTTGAATCATTTCAGCTTCTACTCATTCCTTCTCTAACACGATTAGTTTTTATTACCATGAGCAAACTCATTATCACTTGCTTTAACTTTGTTTTAACTTTATTGATTTAATTACATGAATTTGCAACAGTAAACATGCAGCTTTAATGCATTACTTTCATATTTTGATCTTCAAAAGCACTCTTAGAATATAGGGAGCAAGTTCAAATAGTTTTCTTCTGAAAGTTCAGTTCAGTTCAGCAACCCCAAGAACCTCAGCACGCCAGTTCTCCCTGTCCATCACCAACTCCCGGAGTTTACCAAAACTCATGTCCATTGAGTTGATGATGCCATTTAACGATCTCATCCTCTGTCATCCCCTTCTCTTCCTGCCCTCAATCTTTCCCAACATCAGGGTCTTTTCAAATGAGTCAGCTCTTCGCATCAGGTGGCCAAAATTTTGGAGTTTCAGCTTCAACATGAATCCTTCCAATGAAGACCAGGACTGATTTCCTTTAAGATGGACTCGTTGGATCTCCTTGTAGTCCAAGGGACCCTCAAGAGTCTTCTCCAACACCACAGTTCAAAAGCATCAATTCTGCACTCAGCTTTCTTTATAGTCCAACTCTCACATCCATACATTACTACTGGAAAAACCATAGGCTTGACTAGACTGACCTTTGTTGACAAAGTAATGTCTCTGTTTTTAATATGCTGTCATCAGAAATGGGTGAAGTAATGTGCCATTTTTTGACATCAAATGATAATTACTGAAAGGAAGCATCACAGAAAGAGGTTTTTCTAATTGATTATTGTTAATGATCTGGAAATGAAAGGAGATACCTATTTGTATTTTTATATTTATAGTGTACAACAGTAAATCAGTATTTATATCGCATTGTACAAATGTCCACAGATTTATGTGAACAATGTTCATAAAATGAAGAAAGATCAACAGATTTGAAAGGTTCAGCCAAGAGCAGCCTATCAGTAAAAATCCTATAATCAGCATTTTGCTCCAAGGCCAGCACCAATGCAGAACAGAAAATATTGAAAAAGAAGTAAATACAATAAAATGATTTAAGTACAGTCCTTGGTTACTTTAGGGCTACTAAATCATTCCGTCACTCCTGCAGATTTTCTGCTTGCCCCCTTTAAATCTATCTACCTTTCCCATTTAGTAAAATCCTAATTTCTATCACCTTAGGTTGTTTTGGCTGTTCTCAGAATTTATGTAAATGGAATCATATGTTATGTAGAGAAGATAATTTTTTGAATACTTTTTCATTACAGTTTATTGCAAGATATTAAATATGTATAGTTCCCTGAGCTATACAAAATGTTCTTATTGTTTATCTATTTTATGTATCATAATGTGCCTCTGAGAAGAGAAACTTTAAAATCCATTTTTTTTTTGCAAGGCAATATGAACACCTCATTAAATCAACATTAAGTCTGAGTGTGATGTCCAGAAATATTCTTTTGTTAAGAATAATTATCAATGGGAAGAAGAACTATTTTCTTCTCTTTCAAATGTTTAAACCACATTGACATCTTATAAAAACAATTTCATCATTTAAATTCTCCAAGAATTTAAGAACATATAACTACAGGTTTTAAGTAATCAAGCTCATCCAAATGTTTCTAATTAACAATATCATTATGGATTAGTTTACTTGACAGCAAGGGTCATCTATAAAACAAAATTCTTAAACAATCTTCCAGATCACTTTAGACCTAAAACATGGTGTTTTCCATACATGATTGAAAGTTGAGAAGATAGCACTTAGTTCATAGTTAACTTTAGCCAAGGATTTCAAAAGCCATTGGAAAGACTTTACTGTGATAAAAACTAGTTTGTTTCTATTAACTACCTCTCTCAGAGGACCAAAATATTAGGCCACTGAATCTTAGTACTATTCAGAAAGCACTTTGAATCTCTTGCTAGTGGATTCATCATAGTCCTTTTTTTTTTTTTTTTTTTCCATTTTAGTTTCCCTAGAACTTCCCACGGAACTCTATCTACTGAAGGGATTAAGTATATAGATGTTATAAGAGAAACATACTAGTACAGTGGGTTCCTGCAAATCGCAACACTGTCTGAGAGGAAGTAGTATAAAATTATGGGTGGGAGAACCAGTGGTTACATAAACAGAAGGCAATATAGGATCTAAATCTAAATTGAAGATTAAAAGTTGCAGAGAGACTAGATGGATTTTCTAAGCACCATGTCAATACTTGTTCACAATTATAACAAATGTATTAATTTCATATTAGCAACAGGGGAAAAATTGTATGGGGAAAATGCTCCATACAATCTTCTTTTGTAAACCTAAAAATGTTTTAAAATAAAATATTTATTAAGGAAGTTTTTCAAATAGCAGTAAAAATAAGATGGAATTAACAACAAATTTCATATTGCAGAGGAAAAGTTCAGTGACCATGAAAACGTGAAGTTGAAACTTTCCACAGTGAAACACAGAGGAAAAGAAGAATCCAACAAACAAGAACATCAACGACCTATTGGACAAATCAAGTGGCGTGAAATACATTGGATTAAACCAACCAAAGGAATGAGAAAAGCAGGACTGGAAACAAGAAAAAAAAATTGAAGGATAAGAGAAAAACATTTAAACTAAAACCCTAGATATCCGAGAACCTCAACAAATTCAAAGCACAAATACATAAGGAAAACTACAGCAAGGCTTATCCTAGTCTAGTTGCTCAGAAATAGTGATGGAAATAATAGCTTCAAAGCAGCCAAGGAAAAGAAGACACACTCCATGCAAGGAAAAAAGATAAGGGTGACTGTAGATTCTTTAGTGCAAGTGAGAAGATAATGAAACAACTTATTTAAAATAGTAAAGAAATATAACATTGCACAAGTCCCATTGCTACAAAAACAAATCTCCATGCAGTGACTACAAACAACAGGAAAGTTTTATCTTACATTTCTGGAGATAAGAAGCCTGAACTCAGTTTCACGGGGCTAAAATGTATCCCTTCCAGGAAGTCCAGAGAGAATTCATTCCTTCCCTTCTACTTCTAGGTCACCTGCCTCCCCAGAACTCATGGTCCCTTCCTTCAGCTGCCAAATCTTCAGCTTAGAATCTTCCCTTCTCCCTGATATTATTGCTTCTGTCCTTACATATTTTCTCTTTCATCAGAACATTTTGATTACATTAGGCCCATCTACAGAATCCAAGAAAAATATCCCTATCTCAAAATCCTTTGACCTTTCTCTTGAGAAACCTGTATGCAGGTCAGGAAGCAACAGTTAAAACTGGACATGGAACAACACACTGGTTCCAAATAGGAAAAGGAGTACATCAAGGCTGTATATTGTCACCCTGCTTATTTAACTTCTATGCAGAGTACATCGTGAGAAACGCTGGACTGGAAGAAGCACAAGCTGGAATCAAGATTGCCAGGAGAAATATCAATTGCCTCAGATATGCAGATGACACCACCCTTAGGGCAGAAAGTGAAGAATAACTAAAGGGCCTCTTGATGACAGTGAAAGAGGAGAGTGAAAAAGTTGACTTAAAGCTCAACATTCAGAAAACGAATGTTGAAAACAAATTCAGAAAATGAATTCATGGCATCCGGTCCCGTCACTTCATGGCAAATAGATGGGGAAACAGTGGAAACAGTAACTGACTTTATTTTTCTGGGCTCCAAAATCACTGCAGATGGTGATTGCAGCCATGAAATTAAGAGATGCTTACTCCTTGGAAGGAAAGTTATGACCAACCTAGACAGCATATTAAAAAGCAGAGACATCACTTTGTCAACAAAAGTCTGTCTAGTCAAGGTTATGGTTTTTCCAGTGGTCATGTATGGATGTGAGAGTTGGACTATAGAGAAAGCTAAGTGTCAAAGAATTGATGCTATTGAACTGTGGTGTTGAAGAAGACTCTTAAGATTCTCTTGGACTGCAAGGAGATCCAACCAGTCCATCTTAAAGGAGATCAGTCCTGGGTGTTCATTGGAAGGACTGATGTTGAAGCTGAAATTCCAATACTTTGGCCACCTGATTCAAAGAGCTGACTCTTTTGAAAAGACCCTGATGTTGGGAAAGATTGAAGGCAGGAGGAGAAGGGGACGACAGAGGCTGAGCTGGTTGGATGGCATCACAGACTCAATGGACATGGGTTTGGGTGGACTCTGGGAGTTGGTGATGGACAGGGAGGCCTGGTGTGCTGCGGTTCATGGGGTCTCAAAGAGTTAGACAGACTGAGTGACTGAACTGAACTAAGTTGAACTGGATCACAATCACACAGTTCTTTTTACATCCAAGTCAAGGCGTCCACAGGTTCTGGGGACTAGGTCACAGATATCTTTGAGACAAGGACATATTTAAACTTCTATTTTTGTCAACATAAAATTCCATATACAACATAAATACCTCTCAGAAAAAGTCAAATAAAGACATTTTCAGACTTAAAAATGCTGAAAGGATTAATCACAAGCAAACTTACACAACAGGAAATGGTAAAGCAAGTCCTTCACACAGAAGAAAAAAATGATTCCTCATGGAATGTATGATTCTATATTTACCTAGCATTCTAGCAAAAGTTCCTTAGGCACATATATGGCATATATACCAGAAATGATTCATGCTGATTATATTAACCAATTAGTAGTATCAAGTTTTTCAAATTCACTGTAATAAATAGAGCTAATTTTTTCTTGTGCTCACAAAAATCCCAGACAGACCATTAGTGACAAAGGGAAGTATGAGTTTTCATTAACATTCAGAAGGCCAGAGATGGGTTAGAGTAAAAATAGAGAAATTAACAAAAATTCAAGAAATTGGCAAAAAAAAATACCCTCAAAAACCAGATGTTCAAAAATGCTTGGTATTGCAAGTAGAATTCAGCTTTAAAATATAAATTTTTAAATTTTATTTATTTATGAATTTTTTCGGGGAATGTGTCTATGGTTACAAAATGTCAAGTTCTAATATGAACCAACCAGCTGATCTTCAGAAAGCAATTTGAATTTCTCTTGTTCATGAATTTCTACCGTTCAAAGAAAAGATTAGATTGCTTGATTTCATAAATCCTTCCAATTTGAGGTTTTGTTTTTGTTTCTCTTTCTTGTTGTTGTGTAGCCCACTAGTGCTTAGCTAGTTTGCTTAAAGAGGTTGGTTCAATACTGTAAAAACTTTCATGTTCAAAGTCATTCATGAACTTATCTGCATGAGGAAAATCTACTTTTATTAGCTTAATTGCTAATACACAATTTGTAAAACACCATAGTCATACAGGTAGACTAGTTCATATATTCAGTCCTGTATCTTGCATCTGTTCATGAAAATCATGGAATTGCCTGTTGAGGATAGAAAGAGTCACATAAGAGTGATTGGAGTGTGAGTAAGAAGACATCTGATAAGACCCTCAAAATGTATTTTAAGTTTATTATTTAAGATTTCTTAGAAGAGCTGACTCATTTGAAAAGACCCTAATGCTGGGAAAAATTGAGGGCAGGAGGAGAAGAGGACAACAGAGGATAAGATGGTTGGATAGCACTACCAACTCAATGGACATGGATTTGGGTGAACTCTAGTAGTTGGTGATGGACAGGGAGGCCTGGGGTGCTGCAGTTCAAGGGGTCACAAAGAGTCAGACACTAAGTGACTGAACTGAACTGAAGAAGATGGCAGAGTAGAAGGATGTGTGCTCATCTCCTCCTGCAAGAACATCAAAATTGCAACCAGCTGTTGAACAACCATCAACAGGAAGACGCTGGAACCCATCAAAAAAAGATATCCCATGTTGAAAGACAAGAAGGCACAGTGAGAAAGTAGGAGGGGCACAATCATGATAAAATCAAATACCATAGCTGCCGAGTGGGTGACCCACAAACTGGAAAACAATAATACCAAAGAAGTTCTCCCACTGTTGTGAAGGTTCTGAATCCCATGTCAGGCTCTCCAGCCCAGGGATCTGACAAAGGGGTTGAGAATCCCTAGGGAATCTGGCCTTGAAGGCCAGAGAGATTTGATTATAGGATTTCCATAGGACTAAGGGAAACAGAGATTCCAGTCTTGGAGGGCACAAACAAAATCTTGAGTGCACTAAGACCCAGAGAAAAGGAGCAGTGACCCACAGGAGACAGAACCAAAACTACCTGCTAGTAGTGGAGGATTTCCTGTGGAGGGATGGGTGGGCAGGTGCTTAACACAGGGGCAGGGGCACTGGCAGCATCAGGCCAGGAAGATACCTCTTGCCATAAACCCGCTTGGAGTTCACCATTAACCATACCATAGAGCCTTAGAAAGCATCACTATGAACAAAGGTAGTGGAGGTGATGGAATTCCAGTTGAGCTATCCCAAATCCTGAAAGATGATGCTGCACTCAATATGCCAGCAAATTTGGAAAACTCAGCAGTGGTCCCAGGACTTGGAAAAGGTCTGTTTTCATTCCAATCCCAAAGAAAGGCAATGCCAAAGAATGCTCAAACTACCGCACAATTGCACTCATCTCACACACCAGTAAAGTAATGCTCAAAATTCTCCAAGCCAGGCTTCAGCAATACGTGAGCCGTGAACTTCCAGATGTTCAAGCTGGGTTTAGAAAAGGCAGAGGAACCAGAGATCAAATTGCCAACATCTGCTGGATCATGGAAAAAGCAAGAGAGTTCCAGAAAAACATCTATTTCTGCTTTGTTGACTATGCCAAAGCCTTTGACTATGTGAATCACAATGAACTGTGGAAAATTCTGAAAGAGATGGGAATACCAGACCACCTGACCTGCCTCTTGAGAAACCTGTATGCAGGTCAGGAAGCAACAGTTAGAACTGGACATGGAACAACAGACTGGTTCCAAATAGGAAAAGGAGTTTGTCAAGGCTGTATATTGTCACCCTGCTTATTTAACTTATATGCAGAGTACTTTATGAGAAACACTGGACTCGAAGAAGCACAAGCTGGAATCAAGATTTCCAGGAGAAATATCAATAACCTCAGATATGCAGATGACACCACCCTTATGGCAGAAAGTGAAGAGGAACTAAAAAGCCTCTTGATGAAGGTGAAAGTGGAGAGTGAGAAAGTTGGCTTAAAGCTCAACATTCAGAAAATGAAGATCATGGCATCCGGTCCCATCACTTCACGGCAAATAAATGGGGAAACAGTGGAAAGAGTGTCAGACTCTTATTTTGGGGGGCTCCAAAATCACTGCAGATGGTGACTGCAGCCATGAAATTAAAAGACGCTTACTCCTTGGAAGGAAAGTTATGACCAACCTAGATAGCATATTCAAAAGCAGAGACATTACTTAGCCAACAAAGGTTTGTCTAGTCAAGGCTATGGTTTTTCCTGTGGTCATGTATGGATGTGAGAGTTGGACTGTGAAGAAGGCTGAACACTGAAGAATTGATGCTTTTGAACTGTGGTGTTGGAGAAGACTCTTGAGAGTCCCTTGGACTGCAAGAAGATCCAACCAGTCCATTCTGAAGGAGATCAGCCCTGGGATTTCTTTGGAAGGAATGATGCTAAAGCTGAAACTCCAGTAGTTTGGCCACCTCATGCGAAGAGTTGACTTGTTGGAAAAGACTCTGATGCTGGGAGGGATTGGGGGCAGGAGGAGAAGGGGACGACAGAGGATGAGATGGCTGGATGGCATCACTGACTCAATGGATGTGAGTCTGAGTGAACTCTGGGAGTTGGTGATGGACAGGGAGGCCTGGCGTGCTGTGATTCATGGGGTCGCAAAGAGTCGGACATGACTGAGGGACTGAACTGAACTGAACTGAGAGCCTATAGATCCCAGGCTGGATCTCCTCAGACCTAACAACTACCAGGGAGGGAGTGCAACTCCAACCATCCCCAGTTAATTTGATTAAAACCTTACTGAGCAAGGCCCTGCCCTACAGAGTAAGATCCAGTTTTTCCCACTGCCAATCCCTCCCATTGGGAAGCTTACACAAGCCTCTTAGCTGCCTCCATCAGAAGGCAGACAGAAGAAACAAGAAGAAGCACAGTTGTACAGTGGCTAAAACAAAACCCATATTATAGAAAGTTACTCATGATGAAAAAGCAGAAAGTTATGTCCCAAATGAAGGGACAAGATAAAACCCCAGAAAAACAACTAAATAAAGTAGAGACAGGTAAACTTCCAGAAAATGAATTCAGAATTATGATAGTGAAGATGATCCAGGATCTCAGAAAAACAAAAGAGAAAATGCTAGAATGTTTACCAAAGACATACAAGAACTAAAGAACAAGCAACAGAGATGAATAATACCCTAGAAGTAATCAATAGAGAAATAACTCAAGCATTAGAACAAAAGACCTTGAGGATATAATGTTGGAAATCACTGCTGCAGAGCAGAACATAGAAGAAAGAATGAAAAGAAGTGAGACAGCCTAAGAGACTTCTGCGACAACATTAAATGCACCAACATTTGCATTATAGGGGTCCCAGAAGGAGAATAGAGAGAGAAAGGACCTGAGAAAATATTTGAAGACATAATAACTGAAAACTTGCCAAACATGGGAAAGGAAACAGTCAATCAAGTACAGGAAATACAGAGAGTCCCAGGCAGGATAAACACAAGAAGGAACACTTCAGGACACATAGTAATCAAGTTGACAAAAATCAAGGCAGAGATAAAATATTAAAAGCAACAAGGAAAAAATGACAAAGAACATACAAGGGAACTCCCATCAGGCTATCAGCTGATTTCCTAGCAGAAATTCTACAAGCCGGAAGGCAATGGCACAATATATTTGCACATAGAACCTACAACCAAGACTACTCTATCCACAAGACTCTCTTTCAGATTTGATGGAGAAATCTAAAGCTTTCCAGACAAGCAAAAGTTAAGAGAATTCAACACCACCAAACCAGCTTAGCATTTGTTGTAAATACTAAAGGAACTTCTCTAGGCAGGAAACACAAGAGAAGGAAAAGACTTATAAAAAATAAATCCAAAACAATTTTAAAAAATGGTAACAGGATCATATACATGGATAATTACCTTTAATGTAAATGGATTAAATGTACCAGCCAAAAGACATAGCTTGGCTGGGCAGATGAAAACGTGTGCATGTATACATTTCCACTTACCATATCACTCTACTTTACCCCCAAATTGTATGTAAATATTTTATATTGTTAAATTAACCACAATCCTCTTATGTTTTGCAACCTTAAGTATCTTTTATTTTTTGTCTGGCTATTGTTTGTGAAGACTGATAAACATATTTTACTGTTGTGATTACATAACTGTTACTCACTTAATACCAGTGTATCATGATTGGTCAACAGAAAAATAATAATAGAACTCTATATCACCAAAACTAGGATTTAGTAGAAGAGGTATAATCATTTTTTAAAAAAATACAGATGCATATCACAATTACTCTGAGTTTATTTGAAAAATACAAATGGTATTGCTTTTTACCTCAGAGATCCAGATATGTTTCTAATGAGCAGTCATGCTTAAGAACAGTTGGACTATATGATGATCTTTTACTTTTACCTACTTTATTTTACATTTTCTATTTCATGGTCATTGCTCCCATTTCATTTAGCTTATGTTTTCCAATTTCTCTATCTCTTTTTTTATGTTCTTTCTCAAAACTTTATCAAGTGTAGTAAAAAAGCTTTCATATACATATATATAAATAATATATGTAGCATATATATTTTAGAAAATTCATAAATCTTTGCTTAATGAAAAAATTATGACATTTTGATTCTACTTGTTTGACTTAGTATGAATAGAATGTTAGATTTCTCACTAAAAAATAGATACTCAGCCATTAAAAAGAATACATTTGAATCAGTTCTAATGAGGTGGATGAAACTGGAGCCTATTATACAGAGTGAAGTAAGCCAGAAAGAAAAACACCAATACAGTATACTAATGCATATAAATGGAATTTAGAAAGATGGTAATGATAACCCTGTATGTGAGACAGCAAAAGAGACACAGATGTATAGAACAGTCTTTTGGACTCTGTGGGAGAGGGAGAGGGTGGGATGATTTGGTGGAATGTCATGGAAACATGTATAATATCATATAAGAAACGAATCACCACTCCAGGTTCAATTCGATACAGGATGCTTGGGGCTGGTGCACTGGATGACCCGGAGGGATGGTATGGGGAGGGAGGTGGAAGGGGGGTTCAGGATGGGGAACACATGTACATCCGTGGTGGATTCATGTTGATATGTGGCAGAACCAATACAATATTTTAAATTAATTAGCCTCCAATTAAAATAAATAAATTTAAATGTTAAAAAAATCTATATATAGGAACCTCCCTGGTGGTCCAGTGGCTACATAATATACATAGAGAGAGACCTGGGAAAAAACTGTGGGCAAGAGGAAAAGGGGGCAACAAAGGATGAGACAGTTGGATGGCATCACTGATTCAATGGACATGAGTTGGAGGAAACTCAAGAAGACAGTAATGGACAAGAGAAGCCTAGTGTGCTGGAGTTCATGGGGCCACAAAGAGTTGGACATGACTGAGCAACTGAACAACAAATATATATATATATGTGTGTGTGTGTGTGTGTGTGTGTGTGTGTGTGTATAACATAATAAAACATACAAGAAATTAAGAAGAATAAAAAAATAGATACACGGCAAGCAACAAAGGCTTACTGTATAACACAGGGAATGATAGTCAATATCTTATAATAACTATAGTCAATATCTTGTAATAAACTATAATGGAAAACAATTTCAAAAATAATATGTGTGTGTGTGTGTATATATATATATATATATATATATATAACTAAATCACCTTGCTGTGAACCTTAAATATTGTAAATCAATCGTACTTCAATAATATATATATATATTAAGATTGCTTAGATAAAAATTACACATCACTTTAAAACTATAATTACTTCTTACATTAGCATGTGTTTTGGATAAAAAGATAAATGTCTACACGTCTTTACGGCAATTGCTGCATTACCCAATAATATGGATAACTATACAATACATATGATAAAAAAGATGATAAATAATAAATGTGACTGGAATAAAATAGGAGGCAAAAGATGATTTTATAAGGGCTTATCAAAATTAATACAACATTTGAATTTTGTGCAACCTGTGACTACAACCAATCAGACAGCCAGGTGACAGTAGAATACATTTGTATATGATGAGAAAATGTTCTGTTTGTATAAATTATGTGTTCTTCCCCTATAAGGTATGTTTCTGAGATTTTCACCTGAAGATAAAACACGTTAAGGATAGGAAATACTTCCAAACACTTGACTGAGGTTAAGAATCTCAAGACATATTTCAAATACGCTCATTTTCAGAAATCCAATAAAATGAACAGTATGTTTTGATGTAAAAAAAAAACTATTAAGAAAGAGAATAATCAAAGTAAGAAATGATTATACCAGTCTGCAAATTAACATTTAAAAGCATGGGTAAAGCCATTCTATAAATTAGTAATGCCTTGTTAATCTTCATTAGAAAGAAAAAAAAAAGATGACTATTAAGAGGAAAAAAATACAGCAACTAGCTGGCAAGTTAAACAGATGCTATGTTAAATTCATTACTGTGAATTTTGCCCAACCTTGTTGTGGAGGACACGTGGTGGGAAAGAGATCATCAACCAAGTCAGCAGGGAATTAATTAAATGGGGTGATTTGTTCAAAACTTTCCTCATTGGTTATGTTTCATTGAGCTCTAATGGTGAGTAGGGCAGAAGCCAAAGAGAAGAGTTTAAGACAAGTTCACAAGCAAAATTTTTGTGCAATTGTCAGTCCAATATTTACCAACAATGCTGTGTCCCTGGCTCTCATCTACCTTCTTGCTTTCTCTCCAGTTCAGCTTGATCCTGTTGGACCTGACTCTCCTAACCACCTGTCTCCTCCTCACCTGTCTCCTCCTCACCTGTCTCCTCTCCTCAGAGCTCTCCTCTCTCTGAACCACTTGCTCTTTGACTTCCCCTGGGATCCTGCCCACCCAAAGCAGTCTGTCTCCTGGCTAATCAAAAAACAGTCAGTACCAATCAACCAATGAGTAACCACCAAATGTACAGAAGACTCTTTTGAAAATTCCCCAGTGGAAGTCAAAGCTGTACCCAACTTGGACATGAGACTTTCAGCTTCATGCTTTGGTACGATAATTATGTTTTATCCCTGTATTTTCTGTCTTCTCTTCCCTATCTCTGTAACAAACATGCAGGAGAATGGAAAGAGAAGGAATTTTCCTTGTTGTTTTTGTTATCCTCCTTCTTCTGCTTCTCCTCTTCCCCTGCCTTTTTCTCTCCCTCCTCCTTCTCCTTCTCTTTCTTCAGCATTGACAGATACTGAGAAAACTTCAAAAATAATGTTATCAGTAGTGATCAGCACATCCCAAGTGCTTAAGTCATTAGTATATTCCAAGCGATAGCAATCAGGCTCTTTAAGTCTTAAGGATATTGATAGTAAGGCTTATTTTACCAGGAATACTTTCTTATCTGTTATTGTGGATGAAAACTGCAGGTGTTAAAAACAGAAAGGGTTTTGTAGTCAGATTTCCCATTTGTAGACTATAGATTTAGCTTCTGTTGCACCAGAGCAACTATTCCATAGTGCTTATGGGGGGCAAATGGGAGTGAATGGGGAGGATCCAGAACATGCTCACCACTTGCTTTTATATTTGGGGAGAGGCTTGGCCATGTTTTCAGAAAATGCCAAGAGTTTCCTTCCTCGAACCCAAGAGCACAAAACAGAAAACCTATAAAAATGAATTAAAGTGCTCTGGTCTCAAATCCCAAGAAGTGTTATTAATAAAATCTTAGACAGAGACAAGAGTTAAACAAAGAAACCCAAAGGTATTAGTGTTATGAATTCTGCTGCAGGAGTATGGGAAATCTATGACCCATAAAGCATCCAGACATCATCTTATTTACATTTATAACATCTTTAAAGATATTGTTTGATGCCCCAGTCACTGGTAGTTTTCACCATTAAATAAAAACTTATATTTTATTAATGATAAGATTGATAAAATAAAGCTCCAGAAGTAAGTATGGAAGACCCATTGCTGTGTTTTCTGGAAGACTGAAACTTGTGCAAATTTTCTAACTAGCAAATTATTCTCACCTTTCTTTAAAAACATTTTAAAATGTTATACAATTAGAAATAATAATTTGTATTATTACATACTTAACTCAAATATCTAAGTATAAAGTGTATGATTATATACATTAAATAACATCTAGGATGTGAAATAGTGTTCAGTTATTCTGAATGGTTTTTTACAGACTATCATCAACAAGGGAAATACTCAAGAGGTGTGAAATATGAAAAATAGACCACACAGATACATGTGTTTTGTGAGCCTTATGAATGTATAAAATATGTTGCAAATATTAAAAACTTTATTCACTATAAGTTGTGAACTAGGAATGTTTGTACTCTCCTTCATTTTTGTAATATTCTCTAAGTTTTCTACAATAAACTTATGGAAATAGGGAAAAAACATTTAAAACACTGAGAAAGAGCCTTGTGTGAACCAAAAATCTAAAGTGAGCTTCTGCTGCTACTGCTAAGTCACTTCAGTCATGTCCAACTTTGTGCGACCCCATAGACGGCAGCCCACCACGCTCCCCCATCCCTGGGATTCTCCAGACAAGAACATTGGAGTGGGTTGCCATTTCCTTCTCCAATGCATGAAAGTGAAAAGTGAAAGTGAAGTCGCTCAGTTGTGTCCAACCCTCAGCGACCCCATGGACTGCAGCCTTCCAGGCTCCTCTGTCCATGGGATTTTCCAGGCAAGAGTACTGGAGTGGGGTGCCATTGCCTTCTCCAAAGTGAGCTTCTAACTATGCAAATAATATGCTGAGGAAAGCATTACCATCAACCTGCAAATATAAAGAATAAAAAGTCTACATTCCTGCCATGGATTACAACGTTTTTATCAAAGAAAACAGATGAGTCTTGGATTTGATAGTTGACGTACTAATAATATAATAGCAGACTTTACCATCAAGAGAGATGGATGTACATATACTTTTAAAAGAAGAAATTCAAGAGCTGTGGACAGTTATGCCCAAGAACATTAATTTAATGGTTTAAATACTCAAACAGGCAAAATGTGTGTGTTTATGCAACTCACACAGTAAGTAGCTTCATCAAAGAAAGTAGTGTTGATTTTACTTCTGAAGTGTCATTACCATGACTACAGCTCCCTGGAGAGTGAATCCAGCCTTTCTGTGAAAAGCAATATTTATTTTTAAACAAGTACTTCAGTGACACCTTCACCCTTGCAAATATGCAGTTCCATGACTTATGCATGAGAGGGAAAAAGATTGCCATCTCTTCAAGTCCTCTTGTTCCAAATGAAACAGAAATTTGAAATCATTTACTTTTCATTCTGAGCGTTAACAGATATTCACGTGTACTTTTCACATACTTGCTTCAATTTTCTCACTTAATTTGGCTGATAAGTCCCCAGTTCTCCACACCCTACCTCCCTCTGGGCCTCTGGGAAGAAGGAAAGAACTGAGATTATACAAACCCAACACTGTCGTGGACTTCTAAAGTGAATGGCAATCAGATGAATAAAGCCAAGAACACAGCTAGGAAAGCCTCTTGGTTACTATGGAATCAGCAGCAGCTCCAGCAAACCTTGAGTCAACATGGATTTTCAAATGACCAAGGAGTATTCTGAGATGTTCTGCCATGAGCACGAGTAAATACAGAAATTCATCTGGAATCTCCGAAGCCCAGATGGCCACTGACACTCTGGCAGAGCACAACTCCCCATCCATTGCTGCAGCCACGCAGTGACTGCGCATTTTTAGTTGACCTTCTTTAATTTCTTTCCATTCTTTCCCTAAGCACTAAGCACATATATGTGCCTATTGAAATCCTTCAACATTTTTTGAAAATAGAGAATTTGCTGCAATTCAATGAGATGCAAACACTTTATTTTTAGTTCTGCTCTTCTATCTACACCCTCAGCTGGGGAAAGATTCGCCTATTGTGGTTTTTTATTCTGTACACTCACGTAGCTTTGTTTGCAAGTAAGTGAGGCGGCAATAAAGTGGGGTGTGGTGTCAGACAGACCTGAACTCAAATTCCAGCTATACCCCAGACCTACTGTCTAACAAATGCTTCACTTCCCTAAACCCTAATTCTTCACGTGGAAAATGAGGGAGGGTAATATCTCCTGTAAATTATAACTTCTCAGTGACCATCAATGAATGTATATATATAAATAGCAAAGAGGAGAGAGGCTAAAGCTAGCAGCCCCCATACCTCCCCTGAACTTCCTCCTTCCTGGGTAAAATCCCAGGGGCCAGCCCTTTCCCAGTTATCCCACCATGTGTTCCCTGAAAGATTACATGCAAGTAGGGTGCAGTACAGGGTGTGGGATGGGAAAGGAAGAAAGAGAGGAGAAAACGATAAAGATGAAATGAAATGTGCTTTTTTGATTTTGGCTTTGCTTTTATTTTCATATTGATTTTAACCCAGTCTTACTTTCTTTTCAACTTAATACTAAACTTGGAAAAAATGCAAGGAGTCAAGAGACAAACACACACATACACAAACACAGACACCCTCAAAGAACTCCGTGGGTAGGAGGAGGTGGGGGTGAATAAAGCAGGAGAAGAAAGTAAACAGGTGTGATTTAAAAACATTATCCGGTTGTTTTTCCCTTTCTTCATTCCAGTGTATAATAGAACAAAGTTTCCTTTTGGGGGAAAGAAAGGGAGTTATCCACCCCCTCTGAACCTCAGTGTAGCTCCATGATCTACTTAATGACCTGCAGGGAATATCAGCCCAGAACCCTCACCCATTTCATTCTCTGGTGTCCTCAGCCCATCCTGGGGGACCATCTTGTGAGCCTTACTCATCAAGGAGGAAAAGCCCTCTGTTCAAGAGAATACGAGTCTCTCCAAAGAAATCCCCTCAGCCACCCAGGTGTCAGTGTTGTCTAGCAGCCCCTGCGACACAGCAGAGGTTGCTGGATGCTTGACGAGCCTTGGAAATCTACCCAGTTTACAAACGGGGTTAGCTGAGATCTGTCTGACATCATTCATTTATTTATGCAGTCAATAAACACATCCATCAAGTACTCAGAATGCACCTCAAGCAGCAAAGACATTCTCATGAGCAACACAGATATGGTCCCTAACCTCAGGGCTCTGAGAATCTAAGAGGGGAGAGAAATGCCAGCAGAAGGGTTACAGAAATGCAAGTACCTGCAGATATCACAAGGCAGCAATGGTGGGCCTATTAGCTTGAATAAAAGAAAAACCTACCACCCTGGAGTGTAAGAGCTAGAGGTTACCTACTCAGCAGAATTTTGCTGAAATTTGAGGATGTTAAATTAGCAAGGAGAAAAGGAATCACATGATACAGAGGATGTGGAAAAGCAAGTGGGGCGGGCAATTAGAGGTGCAGTGAGGCGGGCAGAGAGGCTGGGGCTGCCAGGAAAGGTAAGAGTTTTCATCCATGTGTGCCCCAAATGAGGACGAGGTCCTAAATGCCTGATTTCAAGTCAAGTTCTCCATGGGTAGAAGCCTCGGGCTCAATGTACAACCCTTGCATTTATTATTTGTATGAAATGGGGAATTTCCTATCATCTAAAAATTTCAACTGAACCCTGACGCTGAAAATCAGCACCAGATATCTGTGAACTGTAAAGAAAGTGGCAGAATATCACCAGAACCCACTCCCAGCTCCTGGGAGATCACCACCAGTACCTTGCCCCCACCACCATCTTTGCATGTCTCCATTTTTCTCAGCTTCACTTGCCGGTAAGCAGATGCAGGGGTCTCGGTTTTTGCCAATAAACATGTAGAGAGAAATGGTAGAAACGATCTACAGGCTTTGTACCATAAGTCCCCTACAAACAAATGAGTTCTGTCCAAGAGTGCATTTGTAAGTTCAATTTTTTTCGTTAAGTTCAATAAAGTCAGCCTAAAGTGAAGTGAAGTCACTCAGTCGTGTCCAACTCTTTGCGACCCTATGGACTGTAGCCTACCAGGCTCCTCTGTCCATGGGATTTTCCAGGCAATAGTGCTGGAGTGGATTACCATTTCCTTCTCCAGGGGATCTTCCCGACCCAGGGATTGAGCCTGGGTCTCCCGCATTGTAGACAGGCACTTTACCCTCTGAGCCACCAGGGAAAGTAAAGTTAGTCTAGGTACCCAACTAACACAATCAGCTATACAGTACTGTAGTGTAATAGGTTTATAATACTTTTAATACAAATAATAGATAAAAGACAAAGAAACACAAAAATAAAACATTTTAACTGAACAGTACAGAACCTTGAAAATTACAGTAGTACAGTACTATGAGTGAACAGGCAAGAAGAGTTATTGACTAGAGGAAGGAGAGGACGTGGGAGATGGTAGAGCTGAAGGAACAGGATCATCAGCAATAGGAGATGGAGAGCAAACTACAACTTCACTCACATCCTGAGCTTGGCATATAGATACTGTACTACTGTACTCTATATAGTACTGTACAGTAAGGCACACAATAGAACAACCACTTGTAGAGGATACATACATGTGAAAATGTACACCAGACATGTGAACTAACTTATGTGATTGCACATGTAAATCTATATTAAATTCTTTGAAAGTTCACAACTTGAAGGTTCATATGTAGAGCACTTATTGCAATTAAAAAATGCCACCCACTGGTCAGCATCCCATCAAGGTCTTCTCCAGGCCACACCGATGTCTCAGCTGCTCTGGGATCCAAGCCTGGATCCAAGGTAGGGTAGGGTATCTTTCAGCATTAGATTATAATGTACATAGAAAAGAAACACAAACACAGTGTCATTTAAGACACTGCAATTTGGGGGACCACAGGTGTTATTATTCATTTATCATGATGCATTTGATTGCTGCTGATAATAAATTTAAGTCTGAATTTGGTAATAAGGAGTTCGTGATGTTTTTGCTGACTGTATAGAGCTTCTCCATCTTTGGCTGCAAAAAATATAATCAATCTGATTTCGGTGTTGACCATCTGGTGATGTCCATGTATAGAGTCTTCTCTTGTGTTGTTGGAAGAGGGTGTTTGCTATGACCAGTGCATTCTCTTGGCAAAACTCTATTAGTCTTTGCCCTGCTTCATTCCGTATTCCAAGGCCAAATTTGCCTGTTACTTCAGGTGTTTCTTGACTTCCTACTTTTGCATTCCAGTCCCCTATAATGAAAAGGACATCTTTTTTGGGTATTAGTTCTAAAAGGTCTTGTAGGTCTTCATAGAACCATTCAACTTCAGCTTCTTCAGCATTACTGGTTGGGGCATAGACTTGGATTACTGTGATATTGAATGGTTTGCCTTGGAAACCAACAGAGATCATTCTGGTTTTGAGTCGTTTTTGAGATTGCATCCAGGTACTGCATTTCGGACTCTTTTGTTGACCATAATGGCTACTCCATTTCTTCTGAGGGATTTCTGCCCGCAGTAGTAGATATAATGGTCATCTGAGTTAAATTCACCCACTCCAGTCCATTTTAGTTCGCTGATTCCTAGAATGTTGACATTCACTCTTGCCATCTCTTGTTTGACCACTTCCAATTTGCCTTGATTCATGGACCTGACATTCCAGGTTCCTATGCAATATTGCTCTTTACAGCATCAGACCTTGCTTCTATCACCAGTCACATGCACAGCTGGATATTGTTTTTGCTTTGGCTCCATCCCTTCATTCTTTCTAGAGTTATTTCTCTACTGATCTCCAGTAGCCCCTATTGACCTGGGGAGTTATATTGGACCCCTACTGACCTGGGGAGTTCCTCTTTCAGTATCCTATCATTTTGCCTTTTCATACTGTTCATGGGGTTCTCAAGGCAAGAATACTGAAGTGGTTTGCCATTCCCTTCTCCAGTGGACCACATTCTGACAGATCTCTCCACCATGACCCACCCGTCTTGGGCGGCCCCACGGGCATGGCTTAGTTTCATTGAGTTAGACAAGGCTGTGGTCCTAGTGTGATTAGATTGACTAGTTTTCTGTGAGTATGGTTTCAGTGTGTCTGCCGTCTGATGCCCTCTTGCAACACCTATCATCTTACTTGGGTTTCTCTTACCTTGGTTGTGGGGTATCTCTTCACGGCTGCTCCCGCAAAGCACAGCTGCTGGTCATTACCTTGGATGAGGGGTATCTCCTCACTGCCGCCTTTCCTGACCTTCAGCGTGGGATAGCTCCTCTAGGCCCTCCTGCACCCGCACAGCCACTGCTCCTTGGACGTGGAGTTGGTCCTCCCGGCCGCCACCCCTGGCCTTGGGCGTGGGGGCGTGCGGTAGCTCCTCCTGGCTGCCGCCCCGACCTCATTCGCGGGGTATCTCCTCTCGGCCGCGGCCCCTTACCTCCAACATGGGGTAGCTCCTCCCAGCCGCCGCCCCTGACCTGGGACTTGGGTAGCTCATCTCGGCCCTTCCTACGCCGTGCAGCCTGGCACTCTCAGCCGCTGCCCCTGACCTCAGACGTGGGGTAACTCCTCTTAGCCGTTGCCCTTTGAGCATGGGGTTCTCCGGGCTTCTGCCCCTGACCTCGGATGTGGGGTAGCTCCTCTCGGCCGCACTTAGTGCGCCAGTGGCAGCCGCCGCGGCGCTTAGTGCACCGGTGGCAGCTGCCGCCGTGCTTAGTGCACAGATACAGTGGAAGTGAGAAATAGATTTAAGGGCCTAGATCTGATACATAGAGTGCCTGATGAACTATGGTCTGAGGTTTGTGACATTGTACAGGAGACAGGGATTAAGACCATCCTCATGGAAAAGAAATGCAAAAAGGCAAAATGGCTGTCTGGGGAGGCCTTACAAATAGCTGTGAAAAGAAGAGAAGTGAAAAGCAAAGGAGAAAAGGAAAGATATAGGCATCTGAATGCAGAGTTCCAAAGAATAGCAAGAAGAAATAAGAAAGCCTTCCTCAGAGATCAATGCAAAGAAATAGAGGAAAACAACAAAATGGGAAAGGCTAGAGATCTCTTCAAGAAAATTAGAGATACCAAGGGGACATTTCATGCAAAGATGGGCTCGATAAAGGACAGAAATTGTATGGACCTAACAGAAGCAGAAGATATTAAGAAGAGGTGGCAAGAATACACAGAAGAACTGAACAAAAAAGATCCTCACAACCCAGATAATCACGATGGTGTGATCACTCATCTAGAGCCAGACATCCTGGACTGTGAAGTCAAGTGGGCCTTAGAAAGCATCACTACGAACAAAGCTAGTGGAGGTGATGGAATTCCAGTTGAGCTCTTTCAAATCCTGAAAGATGATGCTGTGAAAGTGCTGCACTCAATATGCCAGCAAATTTGGAAAACTCAGCAGTGGTACCAGGACTAGAAAAGGTTAGTTTTCATTCCAATCCCCAAGAAAAGCAATTCCAAAGAATGCTCAAACTACTGCACAATTGTACTCATCTCACACACTAGTAAAGTAATGCTCAAAATTCTCCAAGCCAGGCTTCAGCAATATGCGAACTGTGAACTTCCTGATGTTCAAGCTGATTTTAGAAAAGGCAGAGGAACCAGAGATCAAATTGCCAACATTCACTGGATCATGGAAAAAGCAAGAGAGTTCCAGAAAAACATCTATTTCTGCTTTATTGACTATGCCAAAGCCTTTGACTGTGTGGATCACAATAAACTGTGGAAAATTCTGAAAGAGATGGGAATACCAGACCACCTGACCTGCCTCTTGAGAAATTTGTATGCAGGTCAGGAAGCAACAGTTAGAACTGGACATGGAACAACAGACTGGTTCCAAATAGGAAAAGGAGTTCGTCAAGGCTGTATATTGTCACCCTGTTTATTTAACTTATATGCAGAGTACATCATGAGAAACGCTGGACTGGAAGAAACACAAGCTGGAATCAAGATTGCTGGGAGAAATATCAATCACCTCAGATATGCATATGACACCACCCTTATGGCAGAAAGTGAAGAGGAACTAAAAAGCCTCTTGATGAAAGTGAAAGATGAGAGTGGAAAAGTTGGCTTAAAACTCAACATTCAGAAAACGAAGATCATGGCATCTGGTCCCACCACTTCATGGGAAATAGATGGGGAAACAGTGGAAACAGTGTCAGACTTTATTTTTCTGGGCTCCAAAATCACTGCAGATGGTGACTGCAGCATGAAATTAAAAGACGCTTACTCCTTGGAAGGAAAGTTATGTCCAACCTAGATAACATATTCAAAAGCAGAGACATCACTTTGCCAGCAAGGGTCCGTCTAGTCAAGGCTATGGTTTTTCCTATGGTCATGTATGGATGTGAGAGTTGGACTGTGAAGAAGGCTGAGCGCTGAAGAATTGATGCTTTTGAACTGTAGTGTTGGAGAAGGCTCTTGAGAGTCCCTTGGACTGCAAGGAGATCCAACTAGTCCATTCTGAAGGAGATCAGCCCTGGGATTTCTTTGGAAGGAATGATGCTAAAGCTGAAACTCCAGTACTTTGGCCACCTCATGTGAAGAGTTGACTCATTGGAAAAGACTCTGATGCTGGGAGGGATTGGGGGCAGGAGGAGAAGGGGACGACAGAGGATGAGATGGCTGGGTGGCATCACTGACTCAATGGACCTGAGTCTGAGTGAACTCCGGGATTTGGTGATGGACAGGGAGGCCTGGCGTGCTGCTATTCGTGGGGTCGCAAAGAGTCAGACACGACTGAGCAACTGAACTGATAATAAATCATCAAAGTGAATTAAAACAATACATAGCTAAGAGTTCAGTTTCTGTCAGCCAGGAGACCAGGATGGTGCAATTATCTGCCTCTCACTCAGGGTTTCTCCTGGCTTCCAACTAAAATGCCAATCAGAGGCATGGTCAACTCAAAGGTCCCTTGGAGAAAATATTGCTTCTAAGCTCACTTCCAGGGTGAAGGAAGACCTCCAGATGGCCAGCAGGAGAGCTCAGCTTCTTTTCATGTGGAACACTCCAGAAATCAGCTAGCAAACAGGGTTATCTCCATCTTCCAACATGGAGATGACTTTTCTCAGAGGAAGCAAGAGAAGAAAAGTAAAAAGACAAAAGTCATTGTATATTTGTAGCCTGTTTCAGGGTGACAGCTCATTACTTCTTCATATTCTAGTCGCTAGAAATTTGAAAGACTAGCTCCCACTGAGCAAGGAGGGTACCCCAAGGAGTTAAATACCAGAAGGCAAGTGACCTTGGGACCCTCCCCAGGGGCTGCCTACTGTGGTTCCAAGAGCACCAGTTGAAGATGGAGGGACAGATTCAAAGCCACAGGAATGAGGGTGCCCACTTCCACTGAGTCCCAGAGCAGACAGAGTGGAACACTGGTGGAAGGCAGCATTAGGGGTATGCAAAGGGAATCTTGAATTATATGAAAATCTGAAATTTCTTATAAGCCATGCCTAAGTCCCTTGGACACTAGATATAAACTTTAAAGGATCTTGCACCCAAATTCCATGTGAGGGGAATGAGTGTCATCCCCCACCCCCCCCCGCCACCAACAATTCTCCAATAACAGCTGATTGTCCTACAAGTCAACTCAGTTCTGACACTGTCTACCTGGAGATGGCATCAGACTCCACAATTTGCTCTGTCCTACAAGACAGCACCACCCATCTTCAACAGCAAGTCCAGGTTTTCACCTGTGTCTCTGACCTATAGTGCAAAGGTCACAATGACTCTCATGTTTATTTCAATTAATTTACTCAAGCAGTTCACAGAACTCTGAGAAACATTTTACTTACTAAATGATCAATTTTTCATCAGAGGTTGTACCTCAGGAACATCCAGGTGGAAGAGACGCTCAGTGCAGGGTGTGGGGAGGGATATGGAGCTTCCTCACTCTAAGCCCACCTCTCTCGCCAGATCTCCACGTGTTCACCCACCCAGAGCTCTCTGAACTCTGTCATTTTGAGTATTTAGGGGGCCTTCATTACACAGTCATGATCGATTAAATCATTGACCATTAATGATGGTTCAACTTCCAGCGCCCCCCCCCCCTCCCCCGAGCTCAGGAAGTCAGAGATGAGGCTGAAAGTTACAATCCTCCAATTGCAGGGCTGGACTCCCCGCAACCAGCCTTCAAACTTTGGCTATCTGCTTGTTCTCCAAAAGTTTCCTGATTTTTCTTTTCATGCAACAAAGCCATTTATTCAGCTTCCTGAATCTCTATGCAGGTTTTTTTTTTTTTTAAATTGGAGGATAATTGCTTTACAATGTTTTATTGGTTTCTGCCATACAACAACATGAATCAACTATAAGTATATATGTATAACCCCTTCCTCTTGAGTCTCCCTTCCTCCCATCTCATCCCTCTAGGTCGTCACAGAGTGCTTGGCTGAGCTCCCTGTGTTATACAACAGTTTCCCACTAGCTATCTATTTTAAACATGGTAGTGTATATACTGCTCTCTCAATTCACACCACCTTCTCCTTAGTCTCATTATAACATAACAAACAGCACCTTTATGGCTCTCATCATGTAGGAAATTCCAGAAGTTTTAGAAGATCTGCACCAGAAATGGAACAAAAACCAAGTGTGTATTACTGTATAAACCATAGAATCACGGGTATTTACAACCCACCCAGCAAATCCTAAGGTCTAGGATGACTGGAATTGCCCAAGATGACAGAGAAGAACAAGGCCATCAAGGGAGCCACAGCAATCAAGAATCCATGAGCTTACAGATAAATCATATGTTGCAAGAAACACTGCAATGTCCTGCCTTCTTTTGTTATTCTTATTCCAATGAATATATGTTTAAGAATCTCTCACTACATGGTTAGCACTACATGTGATCTTGGAAAAAGCAAACAAGGATTCTATCCTTAAGTGGTTTAGCATTTATTGGAAAAGACGGGCAGATAAACATACAATTTAATTTAATCAAAACAACTCAGATACAGAGACATTTTCAAGGTGCTAGGGAAGCACAGAAACCAAATTTTTTTAAAGTTAATTAGGTTTTAATTTTTTTTAACCATTTGTTTGGAAAAGGCAATGGCAACCCACTCCAGTACTCTTGCCTGGAAAATCCCATGGACAGAGGAGCCTGGTAGGCTGCATTCCATGGGGTCCCGAAGAGTTGGACACGACTGAGTGACTTCACTTTCCTTTTTCACTTTCATGCATTGGAGAAGAAAATGGCAACCCACTCCAGTGTTCTTGCCTGGAGAATCCCAGGGACAGAGGAGCCTGGTGGGCTGCCGTCTACGGGGTCGCACAGAGTTGGACATGACTGAAGCGACTTAGCAGCAGCAGCAGCAACCATTTGTTTAATTGAAGTGTAGTTGATTTACAACACTGTACTAGTTTCAGATGTACAGAAAGTGATTCCATTTTATATGTATATATATATATATATATATACTCTTTCAAATTCTTTCCCATTGTAGGTCATTACAAGATATTGAATACAGTTTCCTGTACTATATAATAGGTCTTTGTTGTTTATCTATTTTATATATACTAGTGGGTATATGTTAATCACAAACTCCTAGTTTATTTGGTATTTTTAAGTAATCACATGTATGTTGTTGGGGCAGAAAAACTTTTTGTCTACTTTCCATGCTTTTTGGCTGGTTTAATAACTAAGTTGACATAAGACAGATTAACAGGAGAAAAATTTAAATTGTACATATAGGAGTCCCATAAAATTATGAGACTCAGAGGTAGTCAGGTGATTGAGCCTTCCATGGCATCCTGAGCTGGGAAATGGGATGGGGGCTCCAGGGCTTCAAAGGGCAGGAGGACAATTTGCAGGGAGATGAGAAGAGCAAATAGTAATTAGGTATCTTCCCTGCCATACAGATGAGTTTTTCCTTGAAAAAAGATCTGTGTCAACAGCTCTTTTTCTGGGCCAGGTTCCCTATCTAAATTCTTCTGGGAAGTTTAGGAAGAGGCAAATGTTTTTCTTGCATCTGCTAGGTCTTGATTTCCTTCTGCTCAGAAGAGTCCATACACCAAAGGGCACGCTTTGGGTTACCTATTCTGATCCCCTTCAACAAAATGATGCACACTTTTCTTGTATAAAGACTAGAACTTTTTATCTTATATAGAAAAACAAACAGATGAGCAAAACTGCCTCTCCCTAAACTGTAGATTGGCGTGTAGACTCTGCACTGTCCTCCCCCTCTTTTATTCCCATAGATAACTCTAATTTATGGCTCACAACCCTGCTGTGGCATCCCCATTTTCTGAGTTTCTCCTAAACCCCACGTTGCACCCCTGACTCCACCGCTGTTCATCAGCAGCAGTCACTCCACCATCTCTGAACTCTCTGGCCCAGTCCGTGCTTTCCCTCTCATGCTGTGTGGTTCACTCTAATTATGAGTTGACACTGCATCTCCTCCACTGACTGCTGTTTCCTGCAGGGCAGAACCTTCTGTGATTTATCTTTATATGGAGCTGCCATGGAGTACATGCTCGGTGATTTTTTTTTTTTCTCCTACATGATTTGTGTGCTTGCTTGTCTACAAGGAAAACCTTTTCATCATAAAGTATTTATTTGAAAAACAAACGTCAGCAAAAAACAAGCAAATTGAAATGCCTAATTCTACTTCCAGAGATAACTACTCTTAGTATTGTAGTTACCATTAGTTGATGAGCTCCATGAACAATACGCCTATGTCATCTAATTGATTTAGAGTAGTCCACAGTAAACAGATGCTGAATGCATCTTCTGCCCACTTCAAGTGTCTTAAAACTCTTTTCATATAATTAGATACTGTTCTTCAATATCACTTTTCTAGCTCTTCACTATTTTGATATACAATAAATAATAAATTTATTTATTCAATCCTCTCCTGTTTTTGTTCTGGGTTGATTATAGCTTTTTCACTTCTATGACAATGAAAAATCCTGAGGACAACTTGGCGTTTCAGGAAAAATGTAGAAGATTTTGAAATAGACAAAAAGAAAAGATTACTGTGCATCTTATCTAGTGCATATTTCTAGATTACTTTACTCTATGGACACTATACCCTTCATGGAGCTATTTTATAACTCTTGTAAGTTGCAGAAAATATATGGCAAACTCTTGTCTGTAAAAATGCAAATGAATTGTGTCTAATGAAATGCAGGTGATTACTTTCCTAGAAATATTGACAAATCTTGCTTCTTTTTATAAATCAGTTTCAGCATTCTGGATTGCCATATGTGTGTGTTTTCAGTTTTCTTTGAATTGGTTGTAATAGCTTAAAAATTCAACTGTTGGGATGAATTGGAAGACTGGGATTGACACACATATTGATACCATGTATAAAATAGACAACTAAATTAGAACCTACTGTATAGCTCAGGGAACTCTACTAATGCACTGTGGTGACCTGAATGGGAAGGAAGTCCATAAAAGAGGGGATATATGTATACATATGGCTGATTCACTTTCCTGTACAATAGAAATGAACACAATGTTGTAAAGCAACTGTACTCCAATAATATTAATTAAAACAGGAAGTTCAATTGTTAATTATCAAGTTAAATAAAACCTCTGACATACATTTATTAGAAAAATACAAAAGCATCCATGAGTTTCCTGTGGACCCACTGGAGGTAATACAAAGATGACAGATAGTTTTAGTCATTATGATGGACATCTCCAAGTTTCCTCCTTCTGGGTTCAAGAACTTGTGTAATGCCTTCCCCTTGAGTGTTGTCAATACCTGTGACTTATGGCAATGAAACATGGCAAAGATGCTGAGCTTTCTCTCCAGTGGTTGTGTTACATTGTACAAGACTTTGCCTGGCTACAGACTGTCCTTGATGTGCTATGGTGACCTGAATGGGAAGGAAGTCCCCAAAAGAGGGGATATATGTATACATTTGGCTGATTCACGTTCCTGTACAAGAGAAATGAACACAATATTGTACAGCAACTGTACTCCAATAACATTAATTAAAAAATAAATAAAAAACAAAAGTTCAATTGTTAATTATCAAGTTAAATAAAACTTTGGCATTGTTATGAGGTTCATGTGGACAGAGACCTGCACGGGTCCTCTAGGGGGCGAGGATGCCTTCAAGAGTGCAGGAAAGCCTTTCGCTGATAGCCAGTAAAAAGCTGAGTTGTCCGTGCCAGCAACCTGAGTAAGCTTGGACATAGACCCTTCTGCATTGGACCTTCCAGGTATGAATGCACATATTTGACTCTGAGTGCAGATTTGTGAGTCCATAATGAGAGGACCCCACTAAGCAGTGCTTGAACCTCTCACCACAGAAAATGTAAGATAATACATATATGTTATAGTAAGTGGCTAAGTTTGAGCAATTTGTAGGCAGTAATAGAAAACAAATACAACTATCTTGAAGTTATTTTGTCCAAGAGACAAGCCTTTAAGAATAAGAGGATCTTCAGAAAATGAAGTGGAAGTTGTGTACAGTTGTATCAGCAGGGCAGTCAGGGCCAGCAGGAGACCGTTGTCTATGTCTGGAGCTGTGCAGGGGCCCCCAACCCATAAACTGTCACTTCTACACACACCAAAGAGCAGGGGATTTGAACCCACATCACAGAGCTGTCATCATCAGTCATCACATCTTAGTCACAAAGAAAGGAATATAATAGTCATTGTGATATAACTAAAACTTATGCCTATTTTCCTCTAACTGGCCACAGAACAGTTTTATATTGTGAGCACCCAGAGGGTCTTAGCCTTTAATGCAAGCCTCTTACCTTGTTCCTGGGGGTGTATCTTCTCCTAGCACCTTTCTGGAAAGACAAGTTTGACATCACCTAATGAGTTACTATTCATTTCTAGTGACCAGATATTTCTTTGTATTAGTCTCAGCTATAGTATTTTCCTATTTATTTATGATGGGTTTATTTTGCTTGTATTTCCATGAAGTTTTGGTTGTAAGTTCAGTTCAGTTCAGTTGCTCAGTTGTGTCTGACTCTTTGCAACCCCATGAATCCCAGCACGCCAGGCCTCCCTGTTCATCACCAACTCCTGGAGTTCACTCAAACTCACATCCATTGAGTCAGTGATGCCATCCAGCCATTTCATCCTCTGTCGTCCCCTTCTCCTCCTGCCCCCAATCCCTCCCAGCATCAGAATCTTTTCCAATCAGTCAACTCTTCGCATGAGGTGGCCAAAGTACTGGAGTTTCAGATTTAGCATCATTCCTTCCTGATCTCCTTTAGAATGGACTGGTTGGATCTCCTTGCAGTCCAAGAGATGCTCAAGAGTCTTCTCCAACACCACAGTTCAAAAGCATCAATTCTTCAGTGCTCAGCCTTCTTCACAGTCCAACTCTCACATCCATACATGACCACTGGAAAAACCATAGCCTTGACTAGATGGACCTTTGCTGGCAAAGTGATGTCTCTGCTTTTGAATATGCTATCTAGTTTGATCATAACTTTCTTTCCAAGGAGTAAGCGTCTTTTAATTTCATGGCTGCAATCACAATCTGCAGTGATTTTGGAGTCCCCAAAAATTAAGTCTGACACTGTTTCCACTGTTTCCCCATCTATTTCCCATGAACTGATGGGACCAGATGGGATTCTATTAAATCAGAATTTTTTTTCTGCCATATCTCTCAAAGCTGCCAATTATTTTCAGTCATCAGATTCTCTTTATTTTGTTATTCTAAGTTTAAGAATACTAACTCACACTCTTGTCCTGGACTTTGTACCCATAACCCACTTTGCTGTACACTTAAAACTAACACAACATTGTAAACCAATTATATTCCCAACTTTTTAATAAAATTTTTAGTTTAAAAAATAATAATTTAGATAGAGAATGAAAGTTGGCACAAACTCGAATTATTATGTGCATTATTAATAAAACTTTATTTTCTACCACAGACATAGCATCTGAATGAAAATTAAAAGCAAAAACTTTGGGAGCATTTATTCTTCTCTAGTATTGTATATCCCTTATATAAATTTTGTCACTAGAGTGCTGGTTACTTGAAATATTTATAGATAATCCTAAGAAAAGTTTTTAAAACTCAAACCAAACCAACAACAAAATCCTCATAATAATAACAGAGTTAAAATAAACCATATCTATATTATGAATTCACTATATTTTCCTTTATATACCTTTCAGTCTGGAAAAAAATTCTTTGTTCTTTCACCTAATGTGATTCTAAGTCTAATTGGATAACCCAAGATCTTGCTTCCAGTTGTTTTTAAAGGTAACCCTGCCAAAAATAATCAGTATTTGTAAACACAGCTTAAGAAAAATAAAAGAAAGGAAAAACAAACAAGCAAAAAAGACTATATTGTTACCTCTTATGCACTGTACATACAAATGACACAATTATTATGAAACAGTTTGGCAAATTGGCAACTATAAAAATACTACATATTTAAATGTTAATATTTTGGTTACAAATAACAGAAATAATGATTAAAATTGATGCATTTTTTAAATTAAAAAGCATCAGATATTAGAGATTGCTGACTCCTGGTCCATGGCTTCACATACCGGTGATTTTTTGTTTGTTTTTTTTTTTACTTTTTCCACATGAAACAAGATAATTGCTGATAGTCCAATCATTGGCCATTTTTATTTTGGGTTGGACATATTGCCAACAAAGCTGACTTCTTTTTAGCAAGGAAGACAGAGGAATAAATACTGAGTAGGAAACTGATAATATTAATAATATTTGGTTAAATATTATAATTGAGATTTTTGAAAGAGTTTACTTGACTGGCGGTCATCCACTATTTTCATTTTATACCAATATGGGCACTTATGCTTTTCTTTGGTTTGGAAACTTTCAGTGATGGGTGATATCTTAAAAATCGTAAGTACCAAAATTAGTTACTGAAAAGTGGAATCTGTTGAAAAGTTAGAAGTTTAAAAATTAATGAAAATAAAAGAGAATTGTGCAACTGCACTTGATATTTTAAAATTTTAAAGGTGATATTTTTAGCTTGAACATGGAAAAACATGATGAAAGATCAACTATTATGACAGAAACAATAGCTAGCAAATAACATTTTTCAACAGTAATTTGCAAGAGTTCAAAACAGAGGTAAAAGAGACTGTATATTTTGACCTGCTAGCACTCTTGCCTGGAAAATCCCACGGATGGAGGAGCCTGGTAGGCTGCAGTCCATGGGGTCGATAAGAGTCGGACATGACTAGATGACTTCACTTTCACTTTTTACTTTCATGCATTGGAGAAGGAAATGGCAACCCACTCCAGTGTTTTTGCCTGGAGAATCCCAGGGACGGCAGAGCCTGGTGGGCTGCTGTCTATGGGGTCGCACAGAGTTGGACACGACTGAAGCGATTTAACAGCAGCAGCAGCAGAATCTTCTAAAGGAAGAAAACTCAGCTGGAAAGAAATTATTTTTTACTTATTTGGCATTGAAATATAAGACATAATTACATTAAGATTAACTGAGTTTTTTGTTGTTTTTTTTTTTTAACTTTGGAACCATTAGGGCAAAGCATATGTCAATCTCTGTAAAATCACTTGATATTTACAAATATCAGTTAGTGGTTAATTATAGCAGTCATACTGTTCATGGGGTTCTCAAGGCAAGAATGCTGAAGTGGTTTAACATTCACCAGATAGTCAATACTGAAATTAGATTAATTATATTATTTGCAGCCAAAGATGGAGAAGCTCTATACAGTCAGCAAAAAGACCAGGAGTGGACTATGGCTCAGGTCATGAACTCCTCATTGCAAAATTCAGACTTAAACTGAAAAAAGTAAGGAAAACCACAGACCATTCAGGCATGACCTAAATCAAATCTCTTACAATTATACAATGGATGTGACAAATAGATTCAAGGAATTAGATCTGATGGAAAGAGTGCCTGAAGAACTATGGGAGGAGGTTGTGACACTGTACAGGAGGCAGGGATCAAAACCATCCCCAAGAAAAAGAATTCAAAAAGGCAAAATAGTTGTCTGAGGAGGCTATTCAAATAGCTGAGAAAAGAAGAAAAGTGAAAGGCAAAGGAAAAAAGGAGAGATATACCCATCTGAATGGAGAGTTCCAAAGAATAGAAAGGAGAGATAAGAAAGACTAGAGATCTCTTCAAGAAAATTAGAGATACCAAGGGAAAATTTGTATGCTGACCTCACCATGATTACTAAACTTTCTCTTGATGTTTTTATTAAAAAATTTTTATTGAGATATAGTTATTTTTAAAAGGTGTGCCAATTTTTGCTGTACAGCAAAGTGAATCAGTTATACTTACATACATAACCTATTTCATATTTTTCCATTATAATTTATCACAGGATAATATAGTTCCCCATGCTGTACAGTAGGACCTTGTTGCTTATCCATCCTATATATAATAGCTGTAATTTATTGTAGAATCTATAGTGTCTTAGATTAAGACACAATCACAAGTTTTGATTAATGTTTCTGTAGTTTATATTGATTGCTATCATTGCTGTTGTTGTTAGTTGCCATCTTGTGTTCGATTCTTTGTGATCCCATAGAATGTAGCCTGTCAAATTCCTCTCTCCATGGGATTTCCCAGGCAATGATACTGTAGTGGGCTGCTATTTCCTTCTCCAGGGGATCTTCCCAACCCAGGGATGGAACCCACATCTTCTGCTTCACAAGAGCATTCTTTACCATAGGCCACCAGGGAAGCCCATTGATTGCTATGCTGTTGTTCAGATGCTCAGTCGTGGATGACTCTTTGGAACCCCATGACTGCAACACACCAGACTTCCCTGTCCTTCACCATCCCCAGAAGCTTGCTCAAACTCATGCCACTGAGTCAATGATGCCATCCAACCATCTCATCCTTCACTGCCCCCTTCTCCTCCTGCCTTCAATCTAAATAAGTTCACGTCATACTTTAGATTCCACATACAAATAATATATATGTTGTTTGTATTTCTCTGAATTCACTTAGTATGATCACCTATAGATCCATCTATGTTGCTGAAAATGATATTTCATTCCTTTTCATGGCTAGTACTATTCCATCATATATATGTATTCATACCTTCTTCACCCATTCATATGTTGATGGACATTTAGATTGTGAAGCTCTATTCTTAATGCATAGGCAAAAAAGACAGACAGACTTGAATAGATAAATTTTTTAAATTATTTTCATGAGTGTATTGACTGTTGTATTGACCTGCTTCTTGAGAAACTTGTATGCAGGTCAGGAAGTAACAGTTAGAACTGGACATGGAACAACAGACTGGTTCCAAATAGGAAGAGGAGTACGTGAAGGCTGAATATTGTCACCGTGCTTATTTAACTTATATGCAGAGTACATCATGAGAAACACTGGGTGGAAGAAGCACAAGCTGGAATCAAGATTGCCAGGAGAAATATCAATAACCTCAGATATGCAGATGACCCCACCCTTATGGCAGAAAGTGAAGAAGAACTAAAGAGCCTCTTGATGAAAATGAAAGAGAAGAGTGAAAACGTTGGCTTAAAGCTCAACATTCAGAAAACTAAGATCATGGCATTCAGTCCTATAACTTCATGGCAAATTGATGGGGAAACAGTTGAAACAGTGGCTGACTTTATTTTGGGGGGCTCCAAAATCACTGCAGATGGTGGTTGTAGCCATGAAATTAAAAGACGCTTACTCCTTGGAAGGAAAGCTATGACCAACCTAGACAGCATATTAAAAAGCAGAGACATTACTTTGTCCACAAAGGTCCGTCTAGTCAAGGCTATGATTTTTCCAGTAGTCAGGTATGGATGTAAGAGTTGGACTATAAAGAAAGCTGAGCACTGAAGAATTGATGCTTTTGAACTGTGGTGTTGGAGAAGACTCTTGAGCATCTCTTGGACTGCAAGGAGATCCAACCAGTCCATCCTAAAGGAGATTAGTCCTCGTTGTTCATTAGAAGGACCAATATTGAAGCTGAAACTCCAATACTTTGGCCACCTGATGCAAAGAGCTGACTCATTTGAAAAGACTCTGATGCTGGGAAAGATTGAGGGCAAGAGGAGAAGGGAACGACAGAGGATGAGATGGTTGGATGGCATCCCCAACTCAGTGGACATGAGTTTGGGTAGACTCTGGCAGTTGGTGATGGACAGGTAGGCCTGGCGTGCTGCAGTTCATGGGGTTGCAAAGAGTCAGACACAACTGAGTGACTGAACTGAACTGAACTGAACTGATTGACTGTTGTGAGAATGACAAATAAGAAGAAATTGTTACCATGTAGTTGAAAAGCAATGGACTGATTCTCTAAAACGTGTGTGTGTATATAACTGTGTGCACAGAGGATGAGATGGTTGGATAGCATCACTGATTCAATGGACATGAACTTGGGCAAACTCCAAGTGATGGTGAAGGACAGGGAGGGGGAAACCTAGTGTGCTGCAGTCCATGGGATTGCAAAGAGTTGGACATGACTTGGCAACTGAACAACAACAACACAAACAAATACACATCAGGTTATAATTTTCTTTTAATATCTTCTGTGAGCATCACTAAAGATATTTTTTCTTAACATTAATGAGATTTGGATGTTAAAGAGAAAGGTTCACAAGAGTTATAAGAAATAGCTAAGCATTTAATTTCATGTAAGTAGAGAATTAAGATATGAGTATTTGGTAATTCTCTCATCTTCATCATTTTTATTTAAAAAATACATAGTTATCATAGTCAGGAGAAATATGTATATTCAAAATATTCTCTGGTTGGTCACATGAGATGCATTAATGCTGAAAAATGCAAAGTAATTCACTGGTCTATTTTGAGAGAATTTAAAAAGTCAAGAATAAATGTTACTTTAATTTCTCAAAATAAAAGTTGCTTATATTTTCTTTTATTGAGTTAGAGAGTTTTCCCATATAGCCAATTATAAGTATGTGGTTAAAATGAATTATGAGTTCAGATATGAAGCAATAACTACAGGAGATTACTTGGTACAAAATGCCTCATCCAAAGATACAAATATGTGAAGAAAAAGTGTTCTAAAAACAGAAAACTTCACTGCAGGTGCCTGCTATTGGTAATGTCATGCAATAAAGCAGTTGGCATTGATCTATGTTTTCATAAAGCCTGTGGTATTTTTTAGGCTTATTAGCAAAGTGCACTTTGTAAAGTTGTGGGTTTAAATGCCTTTCTAAGGGTGAGTACTTCTCACGATGAAGAAATAAGGGTCACTTTGCTTTTTCAGCAATTTTATAAATAGCTCCTTGCGGGTTTGCAAAAGAAGGCAAAGCTAAGATAAAACTGACCTTAAAACACTTGGAGGTCTTCCACCACCTGTAAAATAATCCACTTGAATAGTATTGAAACATTCAGGATCTGGACCTTCCTCATTATAAGCTAACGGAACAGCCAGATTTGAGCACAAATTGTGGTTGTTAACAATCTCTCCATTGAGACTATATCATTTCGAGCCCTAATAGGAATGACAAATAGTAGCACAAAAGCCATGCAGAATCCAGGCATCAGTTAAGCAGATTTCATTGCCAGACCTAGGATGCCACAAAACCCACCTCTCTGTTTTATTCACTCCAGCTGTGACACCTTGTTAATTAACACCCATGACTCACCTTTGCATGTCCTTTGTGATACCTAATATGTAAGTCAAATATTTAGCGATAAATAGTTTTTATTCCTTTAAAAGAATGCTTCCATTTTCCTAGAATGCTTACATTATAGGGTTTTTTTTATTTCCCACTATGTTTCAGGAAAATGATAATCAAAGTGAATTTTGATCCATTGATGATTTTGACTCATTAGTTTCACTGACAATTATATACACCATCAAAAAGAAACACTTCAAATTTCTAGAGGGTGTGAAAAGAAAATGTGAACAACTACATGAACTAATAATACAGAAGTACATGCAAGTCTACTGTTAGAATCACATTTTTAGATGATGTAGGAACACTGACTTTGTCTTAAGGCATCTTATAATCTGATTTTTTATTTTATTATTTGTCTATGTGTGCATGCTAAGTCTCTTCAGTCATGTCTGACTCTTTGCAACCCCATGGACTGTAGCCAAGCTCCTCTGTCCTTGGGATTCTCCAGGCAAAATTACTGGAGTGGGTTGCCATGCCCTCCTCCAGGGGACCTTCCCGACCCAGGGATGACATCCACTTCCTTACATTTGTGGCATTCGAAGGTGGGTTCTTTACCACTAGTGCTACCTGGGAAGCCCCTTATTGTCTATATCAAGGAGTAAAAAAATCAAGGCTTCTAACACTATGAGGCTCGGGCCTCTAACTGTTTTTCTCTTGAATTTTTTGACAGAATGTGTTCAAGAACAGAATCATTTCTTTGAGGAAGTGACCAATAGTGTGAAAATCACCAATTCATTAAACTTCAAGGTCTATTAAATAGCTCACCTGATCTGGACCCCATAGAAGAGAATCAGGCCAAAAGTCTGCCCTCTCCAGCACTACCTGTGAAGGAGAGTCTGTGTTGTATTTACATATCTGGTCATGCAAGAACTGGCCAAGCTCCAGCCATCCTCTCTTTCCATGACCCTTCCAAGCAAACCTGTCCACCACCTGCTCTCTGTCCTCGATTCTTCTCACTCTCTTCCAACTCAAACTATATTCTGATGAGGGTAAGTACCTACATCAGAAGTTCTCCAGCTTGGGTGAAGAAAAATATATTCCATTTCACAATTATGTATTGCTGAAGCACTTACTGGGGCTTCCCAGGTGGTGCTAGTGATAAAGAACCTGCCTGCCAGTGCAGGAGAAGAAAGAGATGTGGGTTCAATTCCTGGGACAAGAAGATCCCTTGGAGGAGGGCATGACAACCCACTCCAATATTCTTGCCTGGAGAATCCCATGGACAGAGGGAGCTGGTGAGCTACAGTCCATGGTCACAAAGAGTCAGACAAGAGTGAAGCGACTTAGTACTCATGCAAAGCACTTACTGCATTTACTGTACACAAAAAACGTTGAATGTGCCAATTTTTCTCAGTAGCTTAGTGATTATTTGCTGATGTATTCAACTTTTTTGCACCATATTTTGGGTGTGATATCTGAAAAATGTGAAAACTGAAGGCTCAAAATTGGGTTATACTGACCCTCGTATGCAATTTGTATCTTTTCAATGGCTTTCATGTATACTGCTATAGGAACTGATGAAAAAGAGAAAATAATCAATTTAGAAAGATTTTGATTTGATTTTCCCCATATGAGAGTATATATGGTAAGACATTTTCCTACAGAGTTATGACACCATAATTCCATATTCAGAAATATATTATTGTGCATTTATAAAATAAAAAGATTTATAACTATTTCCTTTAGCAGGAGAAATATTTCTTGATTTTGTGCAATTTTAAAAGCAATAGAAATTATTACTGCATAGCTAGTAATAATAGCTAATAAATGTGACTACCTCAGAGTCTTATTTCAAAGTATTGCTGAAGCAGTTTTTTGGTTGTAAATTGGGTAATACCATAAGAACCTTCTGAAAATTAGTTATAAATTAGAGGATAAGAACATTCCTTGTGAAGTTTAATTAGAAATTATTCATGTCACGTTAGTCTAAATCACACTAAAATGAATCCAATTATATTGACACTAAATATTCAATTTTAAAATAGAGTTTTTATGCCTATTATCCAAGCTGGGCACAAATATTTACAAAAGTTTCTGGTTGTCTTTCCTGCTGTCTCAACAATAAATGAACAAGCAGAATGTTTATTTGGGTAAAGACAAAGGTCATGTTTATAAAATTTATCCCGAAATGCTTTTGTAAAGCAAAATACGAATATAATATGTATACAAATATAGACAAGTAGGTCCATATTTAAGACAGATTCCCTAACTGAAACACACATTTTAAAATTTGGCCAGTTTCAAAGTAAATATTATCACCTACAGTATCATAATTTGCTATCTCTTCAGAAAGTTTATGCTCAGTATTTTTTGGTAGAAGCCACAAATTGCTATAATTAAGACAGACATCTACACAATGATGGGTGATAGTATCAGGCACTAGGCAATTTAGAGATATGCATATGAAGAAGTAAAATTGTACCATTTCACGCCAGTCTCTGGCTGCAATCCAAAAGTCTACAAGCAATAAATGCTGGAGAGGATGTAGAGAAAAGGGAACCCTCTTACACTGTTGATGGGAATGCAAACTAGTACAGCCACTATGGAGAACAGTGTGGAGATTCCTTAAAAAACTGGAAATAGAACTGCCATATGACCCAGCAATCCCACTGCTGGGCATACAAACTGAGGAAACCAGAATTGAAAGAGACACTTGTACCCCATCACAGCACTGTTTATAATAGCCAGGACATGGAAGAAACCTAGATGTCCATCAGCAGACGAATGGATAAGAAAGCTGTGGTACATATACACAATGGAGTATTACTCAGCCATTAAAAAGAATACATTTGAATCAGTTCTAATGAGGTGGTTGAAACTGGAGCCAATTATACAGAGTGAAGTAAGCCAGAAAGAAAAACAGCAGTACAGTATACTAACGCATATATATGGAATTTAGAAAGATGGTAACGATAACCCTGTATGCAAGACAGCAAAAGAGACACAGATGTATAGAACAGTCTTTTGGACTCTGTGGGAGAGGGAGGGGAGGAATTATTTGGGAGAATGGCATTGAAACATGTATAATATATAAGAAACAAATCGCCAGTCCAGGTTTGATGCAGGATACAGGAAGCTTGGGGCTGGTACACTGGGATGATCCAGAGGAGGGAGGGAAGTGGGAGGAGAGTTCAGGATTGGGAACACGTGTACACCCATGGCGAATTCATGTTGATGTATGGCAAAACCAATACAATATTGTAAAGTAATTAGTCTCTAATTAAAATAAATAAGTTAAATAATCATAATAAAAGAAGTAAAATTGTAACATCACCATAAAATAATGAAATGAAACAAAATTTCTAATTAGGTGAAACATAATTTTTCCTTCATGCTTATAATATTGTAATGAAGATCAATAATGGAAAGTCAGTGGCCATCAACAGAATGTCAATAACTGACCATATTATGTATGTAACATCTAAACAGCTTATAATATCTAAAATTCTATTTTTCATGAACCCTTAGCAAGCATATGCATTGAGAAGTTCACAGAGAAATGACTGACTCTAAAGTCAGTGTAAGGTTTTTCTTATCTCTTTTTTCCTTTTTAAAAAATTTGTTTATTCTTTTTTTTAAATATAAATTTATTTATTTTAATTGGAAGTTAATTACTTTACAATATTGTACTGGTTTTGCCATACATCAAAATGAATCCACCGCAGGTATGCACATGTTCCCCATCCTGAACCCCTCTCTCTCCTCCCTCCCCGTACCATCCCTCTGGGTCCAAAGTATAGAAATAGAGAGGGTTACTTTTATTACAACTGATGTAATGTTTGATGGGAAAACTACATTCACATTAAATTTGATTTGTATAAGCTCCTCTGTATGTGTGTATGTGTGTTTATGTAACACAATATGAATGGCAATTGCATGGGCTATAAAATCTGACATTTGTTAGTGGACACTTACACCCATTCAGCATCTGTGAAAAGGGTAATAATGTGTAAATATTCCTTTGCTGAATTGTTCCAAACATTGTGAAAGAAATAATGATCACTCAGGAGACAATCATTGTTGTACTGGTGGTGGTTGTCTTTACTGAGACAGAGGGGAAAAGATGGCCCATCTATCCATTGCTGACTTTATTTTTAAGTCTTACAGGCTTTGACTTTTTTAATCATAAACATCCACGATTTGATAAATGAATACTAGTTAGATAGACCCTTCTATGATGCCTTAGTATTTCTTCCCTAACACACCACCCTTCCCCGCTAGGTGGGCCATTGGTTTTCCAAGAAACCGTATCTGTGACTGCAAGATTCAAGACCATTATAGTAGCATTGTCCCCATGACCAATAGCCCCTGTGAACTTCCTGTCTTGCCAAAGCTGTGCTTTTGTGCTTTTAGCAATGAGGTCCTGCAAACACCCAAATCCACACTTCTTCACCTCCCATCCCAGGGCAGAGACTCTGGACACTCGGTTATCAAGAAATGGACAAGCCTGGGAGTGGAGCTGGTTTGGATGGGTAGACTTTCAAGGGGTGGGAGCAAGGAGAATGGAGCCTGAATCACAAGTGAGAGAGATCTAAGCTGTCTCTGGGAACGGCTGTTTAGGAAAGAAAATCAAGATTGTTCAAGAGTCAGGGCCACTACTATATATATATATATACAATAGATAACTAACAAGGACCTGCTATATAGCCCTGCTGCTGCTAAGTTGCTTCAGTCGTGTCCAACTCTGTGTGACCCCATAGATGGCAGCCCACCAGGCTCCCCCGTCCCTAGGATTCTCCAGGCAAGAACACTGGAGTGGGTTGCCATTTCCTCCTCCAATGCATGAAAGTGAAAAGTGAAAGTGAAGTCGCTAAGTCGTGTCTGACTCTTAGCGATCCCATGGACTGCAGCCTACCAGCCTCCTCCGTCCATGGCAGGAGCATTTTCATTTCCTCCATTCATTTTCTAGGCAAGAGTACTGGAGTGGGTTGCCATTGCCTTCTCCGCTATATAGCCCAGGGAACTGTATTCAGTACTTTGTAATAGCCTATATAGGAAGAGAATCTTA
Organism: Bos indicus x Bos taurus; assembly: GCF_003369695.1. Taxonomy (NCBI): domain Eukaryota; kingdom Metazoa; phylum Chordata; class Mammalia; order Artiodactyla; family Bovidae; genus Bos; species Bos indicus x Bos taurus. Next base: position 29,709,921 of record NC_040092.1, on the reverse strand, counting down.
ACAAGATTTAAGTTCAGTTCAGTCGCTCAGTCCTGTCAACTCTTTGCAACCCCATGGACAGCAGCAAGCCAGGCTTCCCTGTCCATTACCAACTCCCAGAGCTTGCTCAAACTCATGTCCATTAAGTCGGTGATGTCATCCAACCATCTCATCCTCTGTTGTCTCCTTCTCTTCCTGCCTTCAATTTTTCCCAGCATCAGGATCTTTTCCAATAAGTCAGTTCTTCTCATCAGAAGGCCAAAGTATTGGACCATTCAATGGTCAGCATCAGACCTTTTGATGAATATTCAGGACTGATTTCCTTTGATATTGACAAGTTTGATCTCCCAGTCCAAGGGAATCTCAAAAGTCTTCTCCAACACCACAGTTGAAAAGCATCAATTATTCAGAGCTCAGCTGTCTTTTTAGTCCAGCTCTCACATCTATACATGACTACTGGAAAAACCATAACTTTGACTAGACGGATCTTTGTTGGCAAAGTAATATCTCTGCTTTTTAATATGTTGCCTACATTGGTCAGTTTTTCTTTCAAGGAGCAAGTGTCTTTTAATTTCATGGCTGCGTTCACCATCTGCAGTAATTTTGGAGCCCTCCCAAAATAGTCTGTCACTGTTTCCCCAACTGTTTGCAATGAAGTAATGGGACTGGATGCCATGATCTTAGTTTTCTGAATGCCGTTTTAAGCCAGCTTTTTCACTACCCTCTTTCGCTGTCATCAAGGGACTCTTTAGTTCTTCTTCGCTTTCTGCCATAAGGGTGATGTTATCTGCATATCTGAGGTTATTGATATTTCTCCCAGCAATCTTGATTCCAGCTTGTGCTTCATCCAACCTGGCATTTTGCATGATGTACTCTGCATATAAGTTAAATAAGCAGGGTGACAGTATACAGCCTTGACGTACTCCTTTCTGAATTTGGAACCAGTCTGCTGTTCCATATCCAGTTCTAACTGTTGCTTCTTGACCTGCATACAGATTTCTCAGAAGGCAGGTCAGGTGGTCTGGTGTTCCCATCTCTTGAAGAATTTTCCACAGTTTGTTGTGATCCACACAGTCAAAGGTTTGACATAGTCAATATAGCAGAAGTAGATGTTTTTCTGGAATGTTTTTCTCTTGCTTTTTCGATGATCTAATGGATATTGGCAATTTGATCTATGTTTGATTGAATCTGATTCACTTTGTTATACAGCAGAAACTAACACAACATGGTAAATTAACTACATGCCAATATTTTTTTTAATTAAAAAAAATAAGGACCTACGTATGGAAACCAAGACTGAAAGCAAAACACTGAGAGAGACAGAGAAAGAGATTGAAGAATGTATTTATTCCTGGGAGGAGCCCTGGAGCAGAGGCTTGTGAGCTGAAGGAATTCTTTTATGGGGTCTGCTCTGGAGCCTGGGGGCTTTGAGGGCCCAGAGTCTTGTTGGAGAGTAGTCATTTTAGACCACTGTGCTGGGGTCAAATCCAATTAGCCTCTGTGATCAAAGTGCTCACCTCTCACCTCTCATCAGTTCAATATTTAAAATCCCTCAGCCCGTTAGTCCTCATAACAGGGCTTCAAAGCCACTTTCCCTGTTAGAAACTCATTTCTGGTGGTGGCATGCCATCTTGTCCTCACCTGTGGATTTTCAAGTCTAACTCTCTTCCATGTGCCCAAATCTTACCCATAGGCTTTTTTCTGTTATTAAGAATGTTGTTCCTACGATCTTTTTGAGTACCTAGGCCCAACCTTGCTTCTGTCACATCTCATCCAAGATGTTGAAATCCTGGGACTATCTTCCCAGTGTCTGAAACTGATATCACCTTAGGACTTCACTCCAGGTACAACCCTCACCACATCCTCTGTCTTTCTCACTGTTGGGGTTCCCCAGGCATGCTTCCAATTGATTATTTATGCCACTCCTTCCCTTTTTGTAGTCATCTGAAACACCATCGTTTGTATAACCTTTGACCCATATTCCCTCACACCTGCATATCTGTGGCCTGGCTCTTTGGGTTCCAAAACAAAAAGACCTTCTCTAGTAAAGTCAAGCAAAGGATTTATCATAGGAATATATCTGCATAAGCAACTGAAAGTATTGGATCATAAAGAATCAAAGCATTCATAAGGACAAAGTCATTCATCTATTCCATATAAGCTAGTAATCTTTCTTTGTTCCTCACATCACCTGTTTCTCTGCACACCTTCACCTGTTTATTTATATTATACTCCCTCATAATTTGAGTATGTTTCATTTTGACTGCCTATGGTCCTTCTCTCTCCTCTTCGTAACTGTTGTGTTTCAAATATCTCTTCACATGGACAAAATTCTGGGTGTTTCTCAGTTTAAATAATTACCTAGTCACTAGATAAGACTGTTCAATTGCACTTCCTTTTGGGTCACAAGTTATAGGTAAGCAGTCCCTAGTCGATCTATTAACTGGCTACGCGTGCATCAGATGCTTAACACTTGTCCAACTACAAAGGACATGTCAGGGTCCCAGAACCCCACATGCCTGCAGACCCACTCCCTCAGCAGGGCATACAGGCAGGGCAGGGACTGCAGCATCTCAAAGATACCGTTTTCCTGGTGGTATTTCTCTCTGTGTCTCTGAACCCCAAGAACAGACAGACAGCCCATTTGCAAACCCTACAAGGTTTGAAATGGTGGCATATGGTGACAAGAAAATTTACATAATTCATTCTTTTTAACAGTTGATTTGATTCAGATTTCAAAGAAATGCTATGTAGAGATATTCAGAAAGATTTTTCCTTAGCAATTATTATGTAGATAAAAATGATTTAAGTCAAGCCATTCCTTTGAAAGTAATTATTTGAACACCAAGAAAAGCTAGATTATTTGTAAGTAGAATTAACAAAAGCAGGAAGACTGGTTCCTACAACTTTTATCTGCTAAAGATTATAGATTTTTGTGCTACATAATTAATCATCTTTTAGAAGCTTTTAGATGATTAAGGAGAAATACCTCAAAAGCCAAATTTTCTTCCATTTCACAGATGGAGACATCTTTAATGTGGAAAATATGCTAAACATTGTAGTTTGAGCATCAGAAAAGGCTCTCTATAAAATACAGCTGAGAATAAGCAGAGCAACATCATTTGGCAGGAGAATTTCACATCTTTTAGCTCCTTCAAAAATTTTAAAGTGCAGATAAAAATTATCAAAATTGACATAAAACTTGCTGAAAGAAAAAAATAGTTATTAAAATACTTTAAAATGGGTCAGTCAAAATAAATATTGTTTTAAGTTGCACATGTTTTTCACTACCCTCAGGGAATCTATTGTCAATGCTTTTTCACGCTAGCTGTGTTTTAAAACACGATTTTTTTAATGCTTGTTCACCAAGTGTCAAAGCCATAACTAATTGCATAAAATACTATCTGGATTCTAAGGGAGCCTCCAGGAAAAAAAAAATGAGATTTCCAGGAAATTCCTTTCTATGCCCTAGGATGGTGATTCAACGCAAAGGAAGGCATGTATTTACAATGTTGTTGACTTGCCTTTATTACTAATCAATGGCCTCACTGAGAAAAGCTATAAAAATCATATCAAATTCAACATTCCCATCAGGTAGGGATGCTGCCTAGGACATGTCTGCTATTCTTACCACAGGTCCTCCTAGGCAGGCTTAAGAAAAGACCCCAGATTCTGAACAACTGCCTGACCTCCTTTCATATCTCTCTTGTTACTAAGCAACTGAGAGTCAGAGTTGTGTCTTTCTCTAGAAACCACAGGAGACTCTGGGTGCATATGTGTGTGTGTGCGTTCACCACACTGGCATTGGTGTGGGCACCCCCATACTCCTTCATCTTGACTAACTTGCTATTGACTTTGAGGTTTGCAAGCCGATGCAAATCCTTTATGGAACAAAGGGGTCAGTTACACAATATATTGGTGCCTGACTAGTGGCGAGGACAGAGCCGCCAGCCTGCTCCCGATCACACTGAGCACAAAATCTAGGAGAAAGATTGGTTACTGCGGCACGTGGAACCAGGCTGTGACACCATGATTATCAAAACAGTCAAAAAACTGTTTTACTTTCTTAAGATTATCAAAAGCCCATTAAAGAAGCTCATGTCACAAGTCTGGACTTGTCATGTCTATACAGCTTGCCAAGAATAACTTTAAGGCCATTCTATCTAATTGCTGCTCACAAGGGAATTCAGCTTGGCTTTCTGGAAGAATATAACCAAACACAACATGGACCTTCACATCTATTTTTACTTTTTATAATAATTCTTTAAATTCATGTGAAATTCCTTGTACAACTGGTTTTGAAAAGAGGTTCCACCTAATTAATTTAGAATAATTGACAGACATGTACTGGAATTTGAAAGAACTATTAATAGAAACTATGTATTGTATCATGGAAATATAATTATTGCCAGAACTTATGGGAACAGAACTCCAAGCCAAATATAGATTCTATAATATTCTGCCTTACAGAGAAGTTTTTTGACAAAAATATTTTTAGGTTTATGGATAGTCATGGTGACTATATTTTAATATATTGAAACATTTTATTTTGGGGTGTACGATACGATACACCCCTTTGTTTTTACTGTTTATTTATCTTTATTACTCTGTCAACAAACTCTTTAAACCTTACCACAGCCCTGTCTAAATTGCTCTAAAGCTCTCAATTATTTGAGGCTAAAAAGATATAATAAAGCATATTGTATCATGAAGACTTTATTATCTATTGATTTGAAATATGCTGTAAAACGAGTATTTGGATCTCTAAATATCTTTCTAAAAGTTTACCATGGTATCTGATGCATTTTATTAAATGAGGCTACTTGGAACTCACTCATTAGTATTCTACTATCATATTAAAAAAGCAGAAGTGTTGGCAGTATTTCTAGAAATAAGGCATCAGGAGAGCAGGTGGATTCATAAAAGGAAACTCAGTGTTTACAGGAAGGTGAGCATACAGGGGTAACTCTTGTTAAAAACACCTCTGTGTGTTTTTCATGTCACTCTCACTTAGCTGGCTGGGAAACCACACAAAGACTTCCTGTCTCATGCACAAAATCAGACTCAAAATATTTATCAGGCTTTTCTAAAACCATAAACATAACTCACTGAACGTCTAGACAGGAATAATTAGTATTTAAAGTAAAGGATAGCTTATGATGGATTGTGAACCCTGGTGTCTCACTGATTAAACGCATGTAGATGTTTTGATATTTAAGTTCCATGAAAAACGTCAGCTTCCTGAACTGGCCTCACCCCTAAGATCATATTTTCATTCATTCTCGTCCAGTTTTCTCCCATTACGGCCAGCCTGAGATCCCACATCTGTCAAGTTAATTTGCCTTGCGGTCATCCCCACATAGGACATGCTCACCTCCATTGTACCATCAAATTTCAGTGACTTCAACTGGAATTCTCTTTCCAAGCAACTTGGTTCATCATTTCTTTAACATCCTTGAGAATGCATCTTATGAAGTTTATCTTACTTGGTAGTGGTGGCGGGGCGGGGGGGGTGTCCAGATGGTTGCCCCTCGCTCTGTCTGTTTCTGCAATACAGAAATACCCACTGTTTCCAGCCATTGATGGGTTTCTCAGTAAATTCTCTACATTTCGCATATATTTTGTTGTCAAATGTACCTAAGTTAAAAAAATCAAACATCTGGACAAATCCAGATATAATTAATGTAAACTATCATTTTAGTATTATTTGCAATAGTTCAGTTCAGTTCACTGGCTCAGTCTGTCCAACTCTTTGCACCCCCATGAACTGCAGCACACCAGGCCTCCCTGTCCATCACCAACTCCCGGAGTTTACCCAAAGTCATATCCATTGAGCCGGTGATGCCATACAACCATCTCATCCTCTGTCATTCCCTTCTCCTCCTGCCCTCAATCTTTCCCAGCATTAGGGTCTTTTCAAATGAGTCAGCTCTTCGCATCAGGTGGCCAAAGTATTGGAGTTTCAGCATCAGTCCTTCAAATGAACACCCAGGACTGATCCCCTTTAGGATGGACTGGTTGGATCTCCTTGCAGTCCAAGGGACCCTCAAGACTCTTCTCCAACACCACAGTTCAAAAGCATCAATTCTTCTGTGCTCAGCCTTCTTTATGCTCCAACTATCACATCCATACCTGACTACTGGAAAAACCATAGCCTTGACTAGACTGGCCGTTATTGACAAAGTAATGTCTCTGCTTTCTAATATGCTATCTACCTTGGTCATCAGAGAAGGCAATGGCAACCCACTTCAGTACTCTTGCCTGGAAAATTCCATGGACGGAGGAGCCTGGTAGGCTGCAGTCCACGGGGTCACGAAGAGTTGGACACTTACTGTGCGACTTCACTTTCACTTTTTGCTTTCATGCATTGGAGAAGGAAATGGCAACCCACTCCAGTGTTCTTGCCTGGAGAATCCCAGGGTTGGTGGAGCCTGATGGGCTGCTGTCTGTGGGATCACACAGAGTCGGACATGCCTGAAGCAACTTGGCAGCAGCAGCAGCAGCAGCAGCTTGGTCGTAACTTCCCTTCCAAGGAGTAAGTGTCTTTTAATTTCATGGCTGCAGTCACCATCTAGTGATTTTGGAGCCCCCAAAAACTAAGTCAGCACTGTTTCCACTATTTCCCCATCTATTTGCCATGAAGTGATGGGACTGGATGCCACGATCTTAGTTTTCTTAATGTTGAGCTTTGAGCCAACTTTTTCACTCTCCTCTTTCACTTTCACTCCTCTTTAGTTCTTCTTCACTTTCTGCCATAAGGGTGGTGTCATCTGCATATCTGAGGTTATTGATATTTCTCCCAGCAATCTTGATTCCAGCTTGTGCTTCATCCAGCCCAGCGTTTCTCATGATGTACTCTGCATAGAAGTTAAATAAGCAGGGTAACAATATACAGCCTTGACATACTCCTTTTCCTGTTGTTCCATGTCCATTTCTAACTGTTGCTTCCTGACCTGCATACAGGCTTTTCAAGAGGCAGGTCAGGTGGTCTGGTATTCTCATCTCTTTCAGAATTTTCCACAGTTTATTGTGATCCACACAGCCAAAGGCTTTGGCATAGTCAATAAAGCAGAAATAGATGTTTTTCTGGAACTGTCTTGCTTTTTTGATGATCCAGCGGATGTTAGCAATTTGATCTCTGGTTCCTCTGCCTGTTCTAAAACCAACTTGAACTTCTAGAAGTTCACGGTTGAAGCCTGGCTTGGAGAATTTTGAGCATTGCTTTACTAGCATGTGAGATGAGTGCAATTGTGCAGTAGCTTAAAGATTCTTTGGCATTGCCTTTCTTAGGGATTGGAATGAAAACTGACCTTTTCCAGTTCTGTGGCCACTGCTGAGTTTTCTAAATTTGCTGGCATACTGAGTGCAACACTTTCACAGCATCATCTCTTAAGATTTGAAATAGCTCAACTGGAATTCCATCACCTCCACTAGTTTTGTTTGTAGTTCCTAAGGCCCACTTGACTTCACATTCCAGGGTGTCTGGTTCTAGGTGAATGATCACACCATCGAAATTATCTGAGTCGTGAAGATCTTTTTTGTATCATTCTGTGTATTCTTGCCACCTCTTCTTAGTATCTTCTGCTTCTGTTAGTTCTATACCATTTCTGTCCTTTATTGAGCCCATCTTTGCATAAAATGTTCCTTTGGTATCTCTAATTTTCTTGAAGAGGTCTCTAGTCTTTCGTATTCTATTGTTTTCCTCTATTTCTTTGCACTGATCACTGAGTAAGGCTTTCTTATCTCTCCTTGCTATTCTTTGGAACTCTGCATTCAGGTGCTTATATCTTTCCTTTTCTCCTTTGCTTTTTGCTTCTTTTCTTTTCACAGCTATTTGTAAGACCTCCTCAGACAGCCATTTGGCTTTTTTGCATTTTTTTTTCTTGGGGATGGTCTTGATCCCTGTCTCCTGTACGATGTCATGAACCTCCATCCATAGTTCATCAGGCACTTTGTCTATCAGATATAGTCCTTTAAATCTATTTCTCACTTCCACTGTATAATCATAAGGGATCTGATTTAGGTCATACCTGAATGATCTAGTGGTTTTCCCCACTTTCTTCAATTTAAGTCTGAATTTGGCAATAAGGAGTTCATGATCTGAGCCACAGTCAGCTCCTGCTCTTGTTTTTGCTGACTGTATATCTCACTGGAGATACCAATGAGGAGGAGATACCCCACGTCTAAGGTAAGGAGTAGCGGCTGTGCTTTGCTGGAGCAGCCATGAAGAGATATCCCAAGTCCAAGGTAAGAGAAACCCCAGTAAGATGGTAGGTGCTGAGAGAGGGCATCAGAGGGCAGACAGACTGAAACAACAATCACAGAAAGCTAGCCAATCTGATAACATGGACCACAGTCTTGTAATAGTTAACTTCAAATAATTAATATCCCTCTGTTTATTGGCCCCATAAATTAAAATGAATATTAATATTATGAAAAAAAAAAAAGCTTTTAGATCAACTAAGTTTAAAAAATGGCTTCCCTCATAGCTCAGTTGCAAAATTATCTGCCTGTAAAGCAGGAGACCCCAATTCAATTCCTGGGTCAGGAAGATCCCCTGGAGAAGGGATAGGCTACCCACTCTAGTATTATGGCCTGGGGAATTCCATGGACTGTATAGTCCATGGGGTCACAAAGAGTCAGATATGACTGAGCAACTTTCACTTACACTTTCAATTTTAGAAAATCTGTGTTAAACAATACTTAATAGTTTCCATACTGTACAACCTCCAGTAGCAGTTTTTTTCGTACTACAGTACAGATATCCTTTAAGTGGGACTAGAGAACACAGTATTTTTTAAAACTATGTAACCATGAAAACTATCTTTAAAACATGTTTTGTACAGTATTGTTGGGCCACCCTGGAAAATGTTATGTAGTCCCTTAGTTGAGGCTTGACTCTATGATAATACAGGAAATAAGATCTAACATTTGTTATGATGCTGCAGATTAGTTATTTTTCAAGCAATGTCATTTCAGACAGCATTAGACTGAAATACTTCACTCTAGTGAAGTATTCCTGATCCTCTGAGGAGATTTTGTCCCAGAATTACTGAAGAACTTGCCAATTTTACACCATTGGTGACAGTGTTAATTCTCAAACCCTGGACATTACATTCCAAAATGAATCAGTACTAAGTGTTTGCAACCACGCAGCCTTCATGAGCATGAGATCAGCCTTGAGAAACGTGCTGTAAAGCCCATCATTCTGAATCATAAAAATATTAAATCACCATAGATACAGTGGTTCAAAGTGGTTACAGATGTATAGTCAATAAGTTTCACTGATATATTATGGATCCTTAAACACAACATTTTAATTTTAAAATGGTCATTTTTATTCTCAAACAAGTGGAAAATAATGCAATTCTTTTTTTTTTTGGTAGCACTGTACCACTTATGAGATCTAAATTCCTCAACCAGTGATGAACCTGTGCCCCAGGGAGATCAGCGGACCATCAAGAAATTTTCAAGAATACAATTCTAAAAGTAAGGAGCTAAGATTTAAAAGGAAAATAAGGATAGCATATATAATTTTATGCAATGAAAATATTGCTCCAATACACATTGAAGTCCACATTTTATATCCTCCACATTTCCTTCCCTGCTTTGATATCTTAGCAAATCTGAAAGAGATAGTATTTAATTCTAGAAATATGAAATTCTAAATTTTGAGTGAATATATAGGCAACATTTTTGAAATAAATTTAAAATATGGATACTTGAACAATATGTTAATATATCTACTGAAAAAGTATAGCCAATTTTGGTTGAAAGCAACTTACTAAATCAAAAAGAAACACACTTATACAAACACACAGCATATATATTTAGCTTATATAAGGCAAAAATTCATTCTGTTTGTGTGTGTGTTGTGTTTGCATGTTGTGTATGTGTGTGTCTGTGTGTTGACAGTAACAACTACTTTGGGCCCCAATTTATCACTATAATTGGTCACATTATAGTTTTTTTTTTTTAACTTTACAATATTGTATTGGTTTTGCCATATATCAACATGAATCCCCCATAGGTAGAGTCAAGTATCTAGTGTCCTGAAATTTCTGTTAACTCCTTCATCATGTATCACACTTAATAATGTGCACTGCTAGCTCACTTCCCCTTTAGGGCAGCCTGAAAATAAAACATATAATATAGCCTATCAGCTAAAGATTACATAACCATTTCAACAAGGGAAATAACCAAAGATAAAAGACCTCTTGCACATGATAATATTTTGTCTGTGTCTTTGAAATTTCTCATTAGCAAGACACAGAGATCAGTTAAACAATGGCTGAAGGTCAGTTTCTGCTCATGGTGATCTTAAATACACTTTTGATCCTGGTTGTGACCAGGGATTTGGTCCCATAATGTAGTGAACTCTTTGAATCCCTTCTCCTCTGAAACATAAAAGAATGTATATCCCATCTGAGAGGCGCTGAGCCATGAGTCGGACACAGGATCGGACTCAAGGATGGTGCTGAGTTCCAAATCTCAAGAAATCTCAGAATAAAAGGAAACCTGCCTTCTGAGCTGTCAAGTGACTCTGAGACAAACTGTCACGAGATCAGTCCCATGGGATGGATTGTTTATCACGGTGACCTGCATTGCTTCTCATAGACCAGTGACTGGTTTTGTGTTTGGCACTTCTGTGAAGCCCTGTCTTCCTAAAGCAGAAGAGGCTGCTTCTCCCCTGTGCTCCCCTGAGTACACTGCAGATAGCTCTCAGGACTGATGCTTTGCTCTGTGTTTGCCTTCAGTCTATCTTCTCTAATTGTCTATGAGTTCCTTTAAAGCAAGAATCAATTTATCATCTTTGTACAAATATAACAGACAAATAATTATCTTAGTCCAACGTGTCTTTGCTTCCCTGGTGGTTCAGCTGGTAAAGAATCTGCCTGCAATGCAGGAGACCCCAGTTCAATTCCTGAGTCAGGAAGATTCCCTGGAGAAAGGATAGACTACCCACTTCAGTATTCATGGGCTTTCCTGGCGGCTCAAACAGTAAAGAATCCACTTGCAATGCAAGAGACCTGAATTTGATGCCTGGGTTGGGAAGATCCCCTGGAGGAAGTCATGGCAACCCACTCCAATACTCTTGCTTGGAAAATTCCCATGGACAGAGGTGCCTGGTGGGTTACAGGCCATGGGGTCTCAAGGAGTCAGACAGGACTGAGTGATTAAGCACACAGCACAACGTATCTTCAGGTCTCTTTTGGCCTTTCTAGCTCTAAAAAATTTCTAATGAATATCATGGGGGAGTCAATAAGGTTGAAATAGAGGTAAATGTTTATTTTAATAGTACTATTCTAGTAGTCAATCAAAGCTATTTCTCCATCTTGGCATTCAAATGCTATAGTATTTACAAGCATATGATCACTAGTCATTTAATGACCCTTCTGTCAATCAAAGGTGTCTTTCACACAGGTGTACATAGAATAAGTGTATTTTGTATGCTAAACATCCATATGTGTATTTATATGTACATATATACATGGATACTCGTTTATGTAGACTGCTGACTTGGTAGATTATCCATTCTCTGATCCAGTCTCAGTCTACTTAGTATCAGAGTATTAGTTGTAGAAAGGTGGCTACACTGGGGGAAAAAAAGTAAAGGCTAAAAAAAGATAAGCTCAGGAATAGCAAGAGGCTAATAAAAGAATTTTTCTCTCAGATAAAGCAGAACTTTAAATGTTTTTTTCTCCTTTGTCTGGTGAGCAAGATTATGGGTGAAAAAAGAACGTCAGTCAATTCCTTTTCTTGCACTATCTTTATCTTCACACCAAATACATGCCAGTTAGAGGATCCCATTCTGTTTCATCTTCTTGTCTTCTCGAAGGTAGGTTCCTGGGATGTGTTTTTGTCTGGTGGGCATCCTTGATGTCCTCTGCTCTTTTCACTGCCAACTCTTATCCACCAAGCAGGACCTGAATACTCATCAAATTTGACGTCTCATCAGGAAAACACTAGCAGAGGGGGAACAGAACTGGAGCAGAGATGTTAGGAAGAAGGGGTTCCGTTATCTCAGGTTGGAGAAGATGGTGTGTAAACTAGAACAGTGGCAAGATGGAAGGAAGGCAGCAGAGAGATTTCAGGGGGTTCAAATACAGAGTGGCCTGAGTCATTACATCAAGGGATATAGGAGAAACAAGTCTGCTGTTCAGTTTGCATATTAAGCAGTTAGATGTTTAAAGATGACTTTCATCGAGATAGAAACTGCAAGACTGAGAAAGAAGGTGCTTTTGGAGGAAATAGAACCTGTGTGATGAAGACTGAGCATCTCCAGATTGGCTGTTTATGACATCCTGAGATAATGGGAGACAGCCCCCATATAAAGCTGAAGATAAAGGTTAGAGACTCATCAGAATGTCGGCATAGGTTATGTCTTGGAAGATATGGGACTGAGTACAGATGGAACTGTTAGAAATAAAGAATTAAAGTGGTCCATTTTCAAGGGTGTCTGGTTTTGAGTGGAAAGATTACTACCAGCCAAACTTTCCTAACAGCTTGTTGGTTGTAGTAACTGTAAGGAAAGTCTGGGCAAACAAAGGGAGGGTGGGATGCCTAGGATTTTTGTGTGGGCTCATTCTAATTGTGAATTCAAAACATAAGACTGGGAATAGGTGCACAAGAAAGGAGGAAAGAAGATGCCAGGGAGACACCAGCCCAAAAAGAGGGAGGAAATAAAGCTAGGTGACATCCAGGAAGATTGTTCACCCTAGAGTAGTCAGCCAATGAGGAACTGGGGGACAGACTTATGTGCTAGGGCACAAATTGCTTGTTGCAGCCACACTGGGCATGCCTACCCACCAGACACCCCATCTTGTAAGATCATCATTAAAGTCTCACTTTTGCTATGCTTCGGGTCTCCAAGTCCATCCCTTGGTTTGGGACTGATGAATGTGTTTCTCATAGAACTGTGCACATGGTATCTGTGAGAACCAACACTTAGAGGAAGAGGAGCTCACACAGGAGACTGATGTGCTGGAGAGGATAAAGACAGAGCAGGAAGGTCTTAGGTCAGGGAAGACCAAGGACTGAGCTCCCGGGACTGTCACCTGGCAACAAAAAGTGATATAGCACTTGAGGCACAAGACAAAATAATGCCAGCAAAACAGGAACAGCAACTTTCCATAATCCACAAACACCCCTGCTGTTACTTCCTCACCATCATCTAGAAAACAGAATCTGTTAATGTTTTGGTACATAATCTACATCAAAAATGTGCTTCATATATGCAGATAGAATCAGTAAGTCAATAAGCAAACTCCCCACACAAAATAGTCACTGGTTCTCTTTTTAATGAATTAAACACCATGCAGCAATTTATTATTCAACACATTCTGTGGAGTTTTCCCCAAAGTTTTGAAGGGAGAAATCACCCGAAACAAGTCATCGCTAGAGTGTTATCATGTCCAATGTGAAATGTTTTAATCACAAAATGGGTAATTATGTGGGACTCTCATCTGTCTGAGGGTCAAATGTCCTATGGTGATTTTTTGATTCTTGTGTAGAGAAGGGGTTCAATATAAAGATCCCAGGTTGTGCCACTCTGGCTTCTGGCCTATTTTGAACTGAAGAGAACCAAGACCCAGCAGATTTTTTTTTTAAGTTTATGTCCCCCTTAACTGACTAAAAGAATTTAGACAGAGAACCTGGTCCAAGAAGAGAGCTGTCAGCACAGATGACCATGAAGGATACAGGGTGAGTGTGGTAACTGGGGTGAGCCTAACAAGAAGATGAGATTCCTCCCCGTGTCCCAAACTCTGCAGACCCAACAAACTCTGGTTCACCAAACATCTGTTCCTCCACCTTTCTGTGAGCTCTCTGGCTACTCTTTGGGGCCCCAGACCACTGCACCCTTCTCTTAGTTCAGAGACATGTAAACCTCAGTGGACATGTAAACCTCAGTGGCCTGACTGTCTGGGGTTTCAAATTTTTATGGAACTCTGTACATACATAATTAAATATGTTGTTCTCCTTCTAATCTATCCTGGGTTAACCTGATTGTTAGACCAGCCAAAAGCCAGGAAGGGTAGAGAAATATTTTTTTTCTTCTCCTGATGGAGTGATTTTTTCCTCCTTCCACCAAAAATAGAAAGAGTGGATAAAAAAAATCACTTGGTAGACAAAGCAGCCTGACTCACACAGTTTGAAAACAATCTCAGAAACTTTGAAGTTTAAAGTTTTAAAATCTCTTTGGTGCACTGTTTCTCTCTGCTACGATCAATCCGAGTGCAAAGGGAAAGGTCAAACACTTCTCACTTCTACCATACTAATGCCAAGAATGGAACTTTAAATTCATTTTCACTTGAAATTTCAGAAGTGAGACAAATTGCTATTTAATTTTGGCAACAAGAGCATCCTTATTGACAGACTTCAGATTTTGGAGAAGGTGCTAAACTGATTTTTGTCCAGAGATTCAATCTCAGCAGCTGGACCCACCCTTCACACTGCAGATCAAGGGGCATGAGCAAACAAGATCCCTTGTTTCCCTGAAAACCAGTTTTTCAAGTCTTTAAAACAGAAAAAGATTATTTTTAACAATCACATCTACCAGATTGTTACACTGGAAAATAGAGCTCGATTTCTTTCTGGATTCAATTGTATAACCAAATTATAAAGAAAATATGTTACAGTAATTTTATGCATTAATCACGGGTTATTTTCTCTCAACTTTTGGAATCTTTCATAACAAAGGTATTTAACAAAACTGAGTTAAATGTTCACTTTCAAGTCATTGATATTAAAGATATGGAAAATTTCTCCTCTATGGAGTAATACTGAGTTAAATAAATGAAGAAAATATGAACATTAATATTTATATTTAAACAGAACTGAATGGTCACATTTCAATTTAAATGCATCACTTCAGACAATGATTCTGTCTCTCTAGTAGGATTTTTCTTATTTTCCAGGAAAATTATTTCACAACTTCTGTGGCTTCCTGAGCCTCTGACACTTCTTCTCCACTGATAGGTCATGAACTTAAGTCAGATCTATTTTAAGAAGCTGTGATTCTTACTCATTTGCATTTTCTTTTGTTTTTCCGAAATGATCCATTTATTTTCCCAGTTGCTGCTGCTGCTGCTAAGTGACTTCAGTCATGTCCGACTCTGTGCGACCCCATAGACAGCAGCCCACCAGGCTCCTCTGTCCCTGGGATTCTCCAGGCAAGAACACTGGAATGGGTTGCCGTTTCCTTCTCCAATGCATGAAAATGAAAAGTGAAAGTGAAGTCGCTCAGTCGTGTCTGACTCTTCGCGACCCCATGGACTGCAGCCTGCCAGGCTCCTCCATCCATGGGATTTTCCAGGCAAGAGTACTGGAGTGGGTTGACATTGCCTTCTCCATTTTCCCAGTTACTTCTAGGTATTTTTTAGGGATACCAAATATAATCACTCAATGCCAAAAAACTACTTGTATTTCCAAACTTAATTTAAGCATGATCCCTTGCATCATTTTTATGGGATGTTTCTGAGAAGGCCAGAATTTGGTTAAGAGTCAAGCTCACAGAGATGGTGCTTTGGTCCAGCCCACATGGAAACATTCAGTCACCCAGAACTGGCATAGTAGAAGGGAATATTTCCTTTGGAAAGCATAACCTAGAAACAGGTGCTTATTTCTTACATAAAAAAAAGAAAAGAAAAAAAACTTAAACATTCAACCTTTTTTTTTCCTTTTCATATTTCTGAGTGCTTGTCTACTGCAGCCTTTCTTCAGTGTGTGTTTCTTTACTCTGAAGCTGATCACACGTGCAGTTCAGACCTTCTCATGGGCCCAGACATCTCTTATGAAGCTCTCAGAGGGGCTTCAGCCACAGGCTAATCTCTGTTTTTGTCCAGGATCCAGAAAAAAATCACTCAAAGTATAATCCATGGTCACGCTCCTGCCCACCTGGTCTCCTGTCTTGTCCAGTCACTGGAGTGGGCTTGGTGGGGATTCACCTAAGGGGAGGCCCAGCTTGGGGGCACTTGTGTCAGTGGCTACCAGTCTCTTCTGCCCAGGAGAGGTTCATGCTGGCTGCCAGTGTAGACAGACTGCCCAGCTCCCATAGGGAGGCCCCCAGTGCTCTGACACAAAAGAGCAGGGCCAGACTCGTGTTGCAAGACGTCCTATATTTTCCCTGCACCAGAAATACATGGATAGTGGATAAGAAAGAAGCTTAAAAAGCATAGAGTCAGAAATAAGTGGTAGAAATTTCTTTTCATAGCTTGAAATTTGAAGTGGAAGCTTTTATTCTGATCAATACCCCCTCAAAGCTTCTCTCGTGTCAATAATGGATTTGATGACACAAAATTTACAATTGTAAATGTTTCACTTTTCCCCTTTTTGTTGAGAATCTCATTGAATAAATTGATAAGTTACTGCAAGCAGCAACTCTACGTCTGTGTGGGCAAGTATGTTTCATCCACGTTCATCCCCTCATAAACCCAAATGCCCTCACATCTCTGGTGCATCTTCTCCTGACATTGTCTGGTGGTTCCATGTTCAACCAAAAACAGCAAAACAATCATAAAATAAATGCCTTTCACAAGCTTCCAGTACATATTTAGCCATGGATCAATATTAATACCTTCTGTATAAGACTAATTTGGTTATACAACTATGTAACTCAAAAGAGTGAAAGTAACTAAAAATCTTGAATTCCTCCCTTGGATCATTTATTTTCAGTTACTTTTGTGTGTTTGCCAGGGTTACTGATAATAACCAAATTCAGAAAAAAATGCATGTTCATCCTGAAGTTTATTAATAAATTTATTAGATTATTCTTTGGCATTTACCATGCTTGTGGTATTTGTTAAGTTTTTAAAATTTATACTTTATTGTGATTACATTTTCATTCTGAATTAATATTGGCTATTCTTAACTTTTAAATTATTATTCTAAGAGTTTTATAGTTTCTGGTCTTACATTTAATTCTTTAATCCATTTTGAGTTTATCTTTGTGTATGATGTTAGGAACTGTTCTAGTTTCATTCTTTTACATGTAGGTGACCAGTTTTCCCAGCATCATTTATTGAAGAGACTATCTTTGCCCCATTGTATATTCTTGCCTCCTCTGTAAAAAATAAGATGCCCATAGGTGCATGGGCTTATTTCTGGGCTTTCTATCTTGTTCCATTGATCTATATTTCTGCTTTTGTGCCAGTACCATACTGTCTTGATGACTGTAGCTTTGTAGTATAATCTGAAGTCAGGAAGATTGATTCCTCCAGCTCCATTATTCTTTATCAAGACTGCTTTGGCTATTTTGGGTCTTCTGTGTTTCCATATGAATTGTGATTTTTTTGTTGTTCTAGTTATGTGGAAAATGCCATTGGTAATTTGATAGGGATTGCTTTGAAGCTGCAGATTGAATTTGATAGTATAGTCATTTTCAAAATATTGATTCTTCTTACCCGGGAACATGGAATATCTCTCCATCTGTTTATATCCTCTTTAACTTCTTTTATTAGTGTCTTATAATTTTCTGTGTACAGTTCTTTTGTCTCCTTTGGTAAGTTTATTCCTAAATATTTAATTCTTTTTGTTGCAATAGTGAATGGGATTGATTCCTTATTTTCCCTTTCTGATTTTTCATTGTTAGTACATAGAAATGCAAGTGACTTCTGTGTGTTGATTTTGTATCCTGAAACTTTGCTAAATTCACTGATTAGCTCTAGTAATTTTCTGATGCTATCTTTAGGGTTTTCTATGTACAATATCATATCATCTGCAAACAGTTAGAGCTTTACTTTTTATTTTCCCATCTGGATTCCTTTTATTTCTTTTTCTTCTCTGACTGTTTTAGCTAGGACTTCCAGAACTATATTGAGTAATAGCAGGGAAAGTGGACACTTGTGTCTTGTTCCTGATCTTAGGGGGAATGCTTTCAGTTTTTCACAATTGAGAATAATGTCTGCTGTAGGTTTATCATATATGGCCTTTACTATGTTGAGGTAGGTTCCTTCTATGCCCATTTTTTGAAGAGTTTTAATCATAAATGGGTGCTGAATTTTGTCAAAGCCTTTTTCTGCATCTATTGAGATGATCATATGGTTTTTATCTTCAATTTGTTAATATGGTGTATCACAGTGATTGATTTACATATATTGAAGAATCCTTGCATCCCTGGAATAAACCCACTTGATCGTGGATTATGAGCTTTTTGATGCATTGCTGAATTCTGTTCACTAAAATTTTGTTGAGGATTTTTGCATGTATGTTCATCAGTAGTATAGACCTGTAGTTTTCATTTTCTGTGTTGTCTTTGTCTGGTCTTGTATTCCTTTTTAGGATGTCAGGTGTCATCATTCCTAAACCCAGGCTACTACAAATTTGCAAGTGACTTCCCAGAATATGATCAGTGATAAATACAGAGGATGCTCTTCAAAGAGGCATAATGATCCTACAGAAACCAACAAAATAGGGAGCCAATCCTGGGAATGGATCTTGGGACCACATCCTAGAAATTCATGGGATGTTGTTAGGACCTACAACTTGTTTTTTCAGAATTATTAAAATAATTGCTTTACAAAAATATTATGAACTTTCAGTTACTTAGAGGAAGATGGGATATTGTTTTTCCCATTACAACTTAATTGTCAGGTGTCCAGTTATAATGAAAGAAGTCTCAGATCAAGCTCTATCAGACATAAATATTTATCATTATGTGACCAATAAAACAGTCATTCACCCTCTTATGGGAGCTCACTGAAGCCTAGCTTTGCACTTTCTGCTGCTATGACAGCACATACCACAAAAGATTTACCAAGACAGCTCTAAAAGTAGACTAATGGCAGAAGGTGATTTATTTTCCCTCAAGGAGAACAAGATGATAAGAGCATAATAAAGGTGTCCTAAAATCTATTTCAGCTTTATTGACTACGCCAAAGCCTTTGACTGTGTGGATCACAATAAACTGTGGAAAATTCTTAGAGATGGAAATACCAGACCACCTGACCTGCCTCTTTAGAAACCTATATGCAGGTCAGGAAGCAACGGTTAGAACTGGACATGGAACAACAGACTGGTTCCAAATAGAAAAAGGAGTACGTCAAGGCTGTATATTGTCACCTGCTTATTTAACTTATATGCTGAGTACATCATGAGAGATGCTGGGCTAGAAGAAGCACAAGCTGGAGTCAAGATTCCCAGGAGAAATATCAATCACCTCAGATACGCAGATGACACCACCCTCATGGCAGAAAGTGAAGAGGAACTAAAAAGCCTCTTGATGGAAGTGAAAGAGGAGAGTGAAAAAGTTGGCTTAAAGCTCAACATTCAGAAAACAAAGATCATGGCATCTGGTCCCATCACTTCATGGGAAATAGATGGAGAAACAGTAGAAACAGTGTCAGAATTTATTTTAGGGGGGCTCCAAAATCACTGTAGATGGTGATTGCAACCATGAAATTAAAAGATGCTTACTCCTTGGAAGGAAAGGTATGACCAACCTAGATAACATATTCAAAAGCAGAGACATTAGTTTGCCAACAAAGGTCCGTCTAGTCAAGGCTATGGTTTTTCCTGTGGTCATGTATGGATGTGAGATTTGGACTGTGAAGAAAGCTGAGGGCTGAAGAATTGATGCTTTTGAACTGTGGTGTTGGAGAAGACTCTTGAGAGTCCCTTGGACTGCAAGGAGATCCAACCAGTCCATCCTAAAGGAGATCAGTCCTGGATGTTCACTGGAGGGACTGATGCTGAAGCTGAAACTCCAGTACTTTGGCCGTCTCATGCAAAGGGTTGACTCTTTGGAAATGACCCTGATGCTGGGAAGGATTGAGGGCAGGAGGAGAAGGGAATGACAGAGGATGAGATAGCTGGATGGCATCACTGACTTGATGGACATGAGTTTGGGTAAGCTCCGGGAGTTGGTGATGGATAGGGAGACCTGGCGTGCTGCAATTCATGGGGTCACAAAGAGTCGGACAAGACTGAGTGACTGAACTGAACTGAAAACCTGAGTGTCATTTTGATAGGTGTGTGCTTCCTGGTCACTGTATTCTCACCCCTACCTAAGCGAGACCAGGAAGGCTCACATGGTATTCCCTGTCACTCCACCTCCCTCAAACACCATGATTTCCACCAAGAAGCAGTAATTTCTAGGTATTTCCATGCTATTTAACACAATTTCCTGTTTGTGGGAAATAAAGATAGCTAATGCTCTGAAGCAGCCTGTTTGGGAACATGAACTTCTGTTATTTTGGTTGACTTTATGGATTTGTTTCTTTGCTTTTTCAAAATGCTGGCAAACTAACAATGCATTTTTTCAAATGCTAATGAAACACATGCAGTATGAATTCCCAACTAAAAAACTTAAAATGTCAATAAACTGCTCCTAAGGTGTGAACTGAGATAAATGTGTATGTCAGACGCTCAGTATGTGGAGGTACTTTAAAATAAATGATAGATAATCTTGCAATTGTCTTGGGTCACAGATTTCTGAGTATCCATTTCTTTATCTTTAACTCTACTAGTTTGAAATATCCAGTGGAAATCAAGACTATAAATGTTCCTTAGATAGGAACTAGCACAACATTTTGCTCTTTTTGTTAATATTTAAGGGATATGCTAGTCAACTTCTTCTTTTGAAATATCTGACCTGTTTGCAAATTCATAAAGTAGATTATGTGGAACAATAATATATCATTTGTTAAGGGCCACCTATATGCTATTCCCTCTAATCCTCATCACAAATCCAAAAGTTAGACATCAGAACCCACTCATGTGATGACAGATCCCCACCCAGGTCATCATGCCTTTCCTGACACTTTGGGGGCACCTCCTCTTGCAACATGGAACCCGGAGAGCCTTGGAAGTCACAGTATCAGCTCTGGGACCAAAGTGATCTCTGCCACCAACCTTTGTGGCTCAAGGTAAGAGCTGTATTCTCACTATCAGCCAAGGGTAACAGAGGTAGGAAGCCAGTGCAGTCCTGTTTCTGTGGATGTTAAGACAGCTCAGCACAGCTGAAGAACATTCTAAAGCATAGGTCAGGCCACAGGCTCCACCTCTGTCATGATGCAATAGGTGATTTGTGAACTTTCCCTTTTCATTTTTAATCATAAGAGGAATGCTGAGCTCTGATGTTAGTGGAATTCAGAAAAGTTTACAGAGCTGAGGTATTCCTCAATAACTTAGTGTTATCTTTAATAAAGGCTTTCCTGATGGTTCAGACAGTAAAGAATCTGCCTGCAATGTGGGAGACTTGGGTTCAATCCCTGGGTTGGGAAGATCCCCTGGATAAGGGAATGGCTTCCCACTCCAGCATTCTTCCCTGATGAATTCTATGGACAGAGGAGCCTGGCAAGCTACAGTCCATGGAGTACTAAAGAGTTGGACACAAAAGAGTGACTAATGCTCTCACTTTTCATCTTTAAAAAGTGAGATGTAGTTTTAAAGAAACTCCAAAAATGAAGAGAACTCAAGTGGCCTTTAAGAGTGGACGCTTGGATCCTGCTCTGACCCCAGTACTAAGTACTGGCACAGACCTGGGAAAGAGAAATCCTTCATATTTATTTAATCGATTCCTTCTTTCTGGGCCTCCCCAGTGGTTTGGTGGTAAAGAATTCACCTGTCAATGCAAGAGACACAGGTTCAATCCCTGGGTTGGGAAGATCCCCCAGAGAAGGAAATGGCAACCCACCCCAGTATTCTTGCCTCGATAATCCTATGGACAGAGGACCCCGGTGGGATACACTCCATGGGGTTGCAAAAAGAGTCAAACATGACTTAGAGACAAAGCAACAACAAGTTCTTTCCAGAGCCTGGTAAACATGACAGATGCCTGTTTTCAGATACCCCCTAAATTCGATTTTATTTTGAAAGCTGGATCTACTCTCTTAAATGCTGTTCTCTGAAATTGCAGGGAATCTGAGTAACCCAAGGGAGACTCTGAGGAATCTAGTACAGTATTTCCAGGACAGAAATTGTCCCATATTTTTTGCAACCTGCTTTCAAGGACATTTCAGCTTTTTTTCTAGGGCTTATATAGGAGCAGAGAAAAGAAAGTCATGGATGTGTCACTGCATTGGGCTTCCAGGGACACCATCTGTGTCTCAGCGCTTTGCCACTTCCTCAGCATCCGGAAGTCACGCCAACTGGAGCTGAGCCTCCAGAGCAGACGAGGCAGTTGTGGGCATCCAGCACACATCCCTTCTAGTCCCCGGCCCAGTGCCACCCTCAGCAGGTTTGGAAATACAGGGGTGACTGTACCCCTTGTACCATGTTCCCCATAATGTCAACAGGCTCATGTATCTACCATGAAAAAAATTATCCAGGACTGTCATGACTGTTCTGTCCTAGGTTGACCTGTCACATTGAGAGGTCCTGATGACTCACCTGAGCTGGATCCTCAGGAGCTTGCCAACCATGAAAGACTGTTCTGGGACTTCAGAGGAACAACTGAGAAGTTACCTTTGCTCCTGATGGATGTCAGCTACAATTTGACATTTTACTGAAAGCATTTTTTTCCTGATGGTTCATGAGATGTAAAGTGCAGTTGCAAAGATATGTATAAAAGTAGCAGGCTTTTTTTTTTTTTTTTTCTTTTTTTTGCACCATCTGCTTCTTAGGAAGAGTAACCATTTTCATATTGCAGATACTTTAGTATTTGTTGTTGCTATTGTTTTATTAGGTCCATGAATCAAGGCAAATTGGAAGTGGTCAAAAGGAGATGGCAAGAGTGAACGTCGACATTATAGGAATCAGCAAATTAAAATGGACTGGAATGGGTGAATTTAACTCAGATGACCATTATATCTACTACTGTGGGCAGGAATCCCTTAGAAGAAATGGAATAGCCATCATGGTTAACAAAAGAGTCCAAAATGCAGTACTTGGATGCTTCTCAAAAACGACATGATGATCTCTGTTTGTTTCCAAGGCAAACCATTAAATATCACAGTGATTCAAGCCTATGCCCCAACCAGTAATGCTGAAGAAGCTGAACGGTTCTATGAAGACCTACAAGACCTTTTAGAACTAACACCCAAAAAAGATGTCCTTTTCATTATCAGTTCAGTTCAGTTCAGTTCAATTCAGTCGCTCAGCCGTGTCCGACTCTTTGCGACCCCATGAATCACAGCAAGCCAAGCCTCCTTGTCCATCACCATCTCCCAGAGTTCACTCAAAGTCATGTCCATCTATTTGGTGATGCCATCCAGCCATCTCATCCTCTGTCGTCCTCTCTTCCTCCTGCCCCCAATCCCTCCCAGCATCAGAGTCTTTTCCAATGAGTAACACTTCACATGAGGTGGCCAAAGTACTGGAGTTTCAGCTTTAGCATCATTCCTTCCAAAGAAATCCCAGGGCTGATATCCTGCAGAATGGACTGGTTGGATCTCCTTGCAGTCCAAGGGACTCTCAAGAGTCTTCTCCAACACCAGTTCAAAAGCATCAATTCTTCAGTGCTCAGCCTTCTTCACAGTCCAACTCCCACATCCATACATGACCACAGGAAAAACCACAGCCTTGACTAGACGAACTTTTGTTGGCAAAGTAATGTCTCTGCTTTTGAATATGCTATCTAGGTTGGTCATAACTGTCCTTCCAAGGAGGAAGCATCTTTTAATTTCATGGCTGCAGTCACCATCTGCAGTGATTTTGGATCCCAGAAAAATAAAGTCTGACACTGTTTCCACTGTTTCCCCATCTATTTCCCATGAACTGTTGGGACCAGATGCCATGATCTTCGTTTTCTGAATGTTGAGCTTTAACCCAACTTTTTCACTCTGCTCTTTCACTTTCATCAAGAGGCTTTTTAGTTCCTCTTCACTTTCTGCCATAAGGGTGGTGTCATCTGCATATAGGGGACTGGAATACAAAAGTAGGAAGTCACACCTGGAGTAACAGGCAAATTTGGCCTTGGAATACAGAATGAAGCAGGGAAAAGGCTAACAGAGTTTTGCCAAGAAAACGCACTGGTCATAGCAAACACCCTCTTCCAACAGCACAAGAGAAGACTCTACACCTGGACATCACCAGATGGTCAGCACCAAAATCATATTGATTATATTCTTTGCAGCCAAGGATGGAGAAGCTCTATACAGTCAGCAATAAACAAGACCAGGAGCTGACTGTGGCTCATATCATGAACTCCTTATTGCCAGATTCAAACTTAAATTGAAGAAACTAGGAAAAACCACTAGACCATTCAGATATGACCTAAATCAAATCCCTTATGATTATACAGTGGAAGTGAGAAATAGATTTGAAGGACTAGATCTGATAGAGTGTCTGATGAACTATGGACGGAGGTTCATGACATTGTACAGGAGACAGGGATCAAGACCATCCCCATGGAAAAGAAATGCAAAAAAGCAAATGCAAATGGCTGTCTGAGGAGGCCTTACAAATAGCTGTGAAAAGAAGAGAAGCGAAAAGCAAAGGAGAAAAGGAAAGATATAAGCACCTGAATGCAGAGTTCCAGAGAATAGCAAGGAGAGATAAGAAAGCCTTCCCCTGCGATCAGTGCAAAAAAATAGAGGAAAACAACAGAATGGGAAAGACTAGAGATCTCTTCAAGAAAATTAGAGCTACCAAGGGAATATTTCATGCAAAGATGGGCTCGATAAAGGACAGAAATGGCAGGGACCTAACAGAAGCAGAAGATATTAAGAAGAGGTGGCAAGAATACACAGAAGAACTGTACAAAAAAGATCTTCACGACCCAGATAATCACAATGGTATGATCACTCACCTAGAGCCAGACATCCTGGAATGCAAGGTCAAGTGGACCTTAGAAAGCATCATTATGAACAAAGCTACTGGAGGTGATGGAATTCCACTTGAGCTATTTCAAATCTTAAAATATGATGCTGTAAAAGTGCTGCACTCAGTATGCTAGAAATTTGGAAAACTCAGTAGTGGCCACAGGACTGGAAAAGGTCACTTTTCATTCCAATCCCAAAGAAAGGCAATGCCAAAGAATGCTCAAACTACCACACAATTGCACTCATCTCACACACTAGTAAAGTAATGCTCAAAATTCTCCAAGCCAGGCTTCAGCAATACATGAACTGTGAAATTCCAGATGTTCAAGCTGGTTTTAGAAAAGGCAGAGGAACCAAAGATCAAATTGCCAACATTCACTGCATCTTGGAAAAAGCAAGAGAGTTCCAGAAAAATATCTATTTCTGCTTTATTGACTATGCCAAAAGCTTTGTCTGTGTGGATCACAATAAACTATGGAATATTCATAAAGAGATGGGAATACAAGACCATTTGACCTGCCTCTTGAGAAACCTATATGCAGGTCAGGAAGCAACAGTTAGAACTGGATATGGAACAACAGACTGGTTCCAAATAGGAAAAGGTGTACGTCAAGGCTGTATATTGTCATCCTGCTTATTTAACTTCTATGCAGAGTACATCAGAGAAATGCTAGGCTGGAAGAAACACAAGCTGGAATCAAGATTGCTTGGAGAAATATCAATCACCTCAGATATGCAGATGACACCACCCTTATGGCAGAAAGTGAAGAGGAACTAAAAAGCCTCTTGATTTAAGTGAAAGAGGAGAGTGAAGATGTTGGCTTAAAGCTCAACATTCAGAAAATGAGGATCATGGCATCTGATCACATCACTTCATGGGAAATAAATGGGGAAACAGTGGAAACAGTGTCAGACTTTATTTTTCTGGGATCCAAAATCACTGCAGATGGTGACTGCAGCCATGAAATTAAAAGATGCTTACTCCTTGGAAGGAAAGTTATGACCAACCTAGATAACATATTCAAAAGCAGAGACATTAGTTTGCCAACAAAGATCCGTCTAGTCAAGGCTATGGTTTTTCCTGTGGTCATGTATGGATGTGAGAGTTGGACTGTGAAGAAGGCTGAGCACTGAAGAATTGATGCTTTTGAACTGTGGTGTTGGAGAAGACTCTTGAGAGTCCCTTGGACTGCAAGGAGATCCAACCAGTCCATCCTAAAGGAGATCAGTCCTGGGTGTTCATTGGAAGGACTGATGCTGAGGCTGAAACTCATAATTTGGCCACCTCATGTGAAAGGTTGACTCATTGGAAAAGACCCTGAAGCTGGAAGAGACTGGGGGGAGGAGGAGAAGGGGATGACAGAGGATGAGATAGCTGGATGGCATCACCGACTTGAGGCACATGAGTTTGGGTGATCTCTGGGTGTTGGTGATGGATAAGGAAACCTGGCGTGCTGCGATTCATGGGGTCGCAAAGAGTCAGACATGCCTGTGCAACTGAACTGAACTGGACTGAACTGTTTTTTGGGGTGGCTATTGACCAGGCATCAGGACTTGAAGTGATCAGCAGGGAACCTTAGTTCCTGTCCTGGCCTCATAGTGACAGGCTCCAGGTTCATAACACAGGACAATTGCTTGGCCTTCCAGGAAAATCCTAGGAATTCATAAAAGACCCTTTTAATATGCCCTTCAGAGAGGATCAGTTTGCCCTAGAAAGACAAAATAGATTCCTTTTGAAGAATATCAGAAGAAACTGCTTAGTTTTAACTCAGAAAACATATTAAAAAACAGAGGCAGCAATAGAGAAACATAAGCCACCACATCAGGCAGATGGACCCAGGGAAAGACAATCATGTTCCCCAATGAAACAAAGAATTTCTTTAAGCACTTTAATACAAAGCCTCTAGGGTCTGTCTCACATTTCACATGTGTAATCAACTCTAAAATATTTATGTTAAAAAACAAAGCCAGGTTAGTGTTATTTTTTTCTGCCCCACTTCCAAAAAATCTTAAAACCTTAGCATTCATTTATAGATCCATTTTTTTATATAGATCCATTTTTAATCAGACACTTCCAATATTTATTTGACCCTTGTCTTTCAAAAATGTCATTAAGCTCCAACTCTGAGATTTCTTTCAAATATAAGAGTCTAATTCTACTACAGAAGGGAAACTCTTGCTTCTATAATTTTTGATACATTGAGGTCCACTACATTTTATTGACTGTGCCAGTCTCTTTATTGCCTGGAATTTGATTTTATAATTCTTGTCCCTTATAACCGCATGAAAATGCAGCTTCTGACTTTCTTTCCCTGAAGCTTTTAGGCTAAGGAGCCAATTGTGTGTGTGGATGACGAGGATGACAGTGCATCTCTAGGTTTACACACAAGGTGATCAAGGTAAATCTGAAGCTTCAACTCACCTGTAGGATTCAAATATATCAAGTTGTGGGTATGTATGTGAGGGGCTATTGTGTGACTATACTTGGGTGATTAAGTTAAAATCCCATTCAGCTCTTTGGAAAGAATGTAGTCCCATATAAATTGTTCTGACCCAGACTGTATTGCTCTTTAAAAAAAAAAAAAAAAAAGTAGAATATTAAGCAAGTTTCCCACTAAATTCAACTCTCTAAGATGTACTGGCAAACAAAACAAAGTTCAAAGCAAATTACCACAGCTTTCTCCTAAGTTTGCCAACTCACTTTACAGGCAGCTGGGTACTTTGAACTTTTAATTTCATTTGTGAAGCATAATTGAAGTATCTAAACCATTCTGGTTTTAACATCCCCAGCCTATAAATTGCAGCTGAATGTGGTGATTGGATCACAAAGTGATGAAGCATCAGTCTTTGAAATTTGTTAATACACCTCAGTCAGTAAGACTTCAAAGGGGCGGGTGTACCCCTGTCACCCTTGCTTACCTGGCCAGGTTCTTAGCACAACTTTATAAACAAGTAGGCTACAGGGCACTTGTGTTCTGCTAAGAATACATCTCTATCTCTTAATAGTAAAGCTTCAAAGTGAGCTTGAAGTGGTAGTCACTCAGTCATGTCTGACTCTTTGCAACCCCATGGACTGTAACCCATCAGGCTACTCTGTCCATGGGATTCCTCCAGGCAAGAATACTGGAATGGGTAGCCATTCGTTTCTCCAGGGGAACTTCCTGACCCAGGGATTGAACCCAGGTCTCCTGCAATGCGGACAGATTCTTTACCATCTGAGCCACCATTCTTGCTACTTGCAAACCACTGGAAGTGAAACACAAATGTGTATTCTTAAGGATAGCTGCATCTCCTTGTGATCCATTTATCTGTGTCCATCTAATCAGCTTGCAAAGATTAGCTGTCCTGCCACTGAAATGTGAATATCTTTCTCTTTGATCTAAAGTTCCACATATCATGTTTTAAAAAACAAAAACAAAAACTTTAGACTATTATTCCTATACCTAGATACTCTACTCTGACTCTCTTCTCATACACACACACACACACACACACACACACACACACACACCAACAGACTAGGGCTTTTCCTTCTTCACTTTTAAGCCTTTTTGTTCTTGAAGTTTCTACTAGCAGTTAAAGTGACTATCCAACAATTTGGTTGGATTCAGTATGATTAATAGCTCAAAGATGAGAGTGTTAAAAATTATAATTTATTTTATTTTATTATTAAAAATTATTCTGAGCAAGTTTTTAATATCCAGAGGCTCTCCATCCAAGGCCCAACCTGAGCTTATGGATTTCATCATTCAGAGATGCATCTAAATGAGACTTTAACCTGAGAATATACTCCCTGGCAGCTGGTCAGGGTAGCAATTCCGATGCCTGACTCAGACACTATAAACTGGTCTGTCCTAGAGAGTTTAGGTGAAGTCTTGTCTGGAGGTTGTGGAATAAGCTGAACAATCTCTTAAAGTCCCACGGAGCCCTTTGATTCTACATTAAGTGGGCCCCAGACCACACACAGGCTCTTTTTATGACATTGCTTCCTTGAATATTTGTTTTCTTTATGGAGCAGATGGGAAAACAGAAGAAAAAGTCCTCTTTATCACAACAGATTCCCTCAAATGAAAATGATTTTACAATACAGATAAAATGACAACAATAAAAGATAAAATATTTTTATTTATCAGCTTGATGTTGAATTCAATCCAGAGTTTAAGAATAAGCCTTAAGAAAAGCATAACATTTCTGCCTGGTTTCGTGTCAGGATATATATCTTCTCAGAAGTGACCACACCAAGAAAGAACATTTTCCTTCTGGTCAGGGTGGTGGAAGCATGATGTTCATGTTTAGTCTGTATCATTACAGAATTTATGGTCTGGTTTTGACTCAGAAGGATAACTCCAAATAAGGAACTATGAGAATTTATAAGCTCTGTGCTGCAGAGAAAAAACATATGTTACATTCAAGCAAGGGAAAAAGTAGGGAATTTCCTACAAATGATGAATTCATGGCTCTGCTATTTCTGCGGTCCAATAATGATTTGTAAATAGGTCTGGAAATACATATAATGAGTTTTCTCTTTCCTTGTAAGGGTCAAGGAGCAGATGGTGTCTCACTGAGAGCCTTTTCACAAGCTTATGAGATTTTGAGAAGGATTTTTCTAAGTACACAGCTACTCATGAGAAATTGATCCATATAATCTAGACCAAAGAGTGCTGATAATCCAGAACATCCTTTTTCTCCAAATAACATTTTTATGAAATATATTTATTACAAAAACTAAAATTAAGAGTGGGAAGCTTGCCTTAGATTAAGTCACACCTTTTCAGAAAACTTCATTCAGAAGTATTCACTCCATCTTCCCTTCTCCAGGGCATCACCCTGTACCTCCATGGTCCAAGGTCACAATAGTAAAATCTTTTCATGTCCTGATGTTTCTGTGCTATGTGTGAGTTTCTGACTTGTCCGTACCTGAAGTCTCTGAAAATTTGGTTTAATAATATGTAACTTACATTAGTATTAACTAATGAGTATATAAATATAATCATCACAGTTATTAATAAAAATAGCAAAATAATTCACTAAAATCCCCATTACATGGCAGGTATTCTACTAGGTACTTTATCAACATCATTTCACACAACTCAAAATGTTAGCCTGTGAGGTAGAAATTATTGCCTGCATTTACATAAAACAAACTGAAGCTCAGACAGTTTTAGCAAAATGTAAAGTCGACACAGCCAGCAAGGCAAAGAGCAGAGGTTCAAACAAAGGCTCATTAACATTCAAGGCAATGCAATTTCCCTTACAACCATATCTTCCCACTACTTTCATTCATATATAAAGAATGCTAGATCTCCCCCTTTTAAGCAAATATATTTTTTACTATAAAATACCATTAATCTTTTCTTGGTGTTTAATTGAAGTATAGTTGATTTACAATGTTGTGTTAGTTTCAGGCTTAAAACAAAGTGACTCAGTTTTGTTGTTGTTGTTCAGTTGCTAAGTCATGTCCAACTCTTTGCAACCCCATGGATTATAGCACACCAGGCCCCTCTGTCTTCCACTATCTCCCAGAGTTTGCTCAAATTCATGTCCATTGAGTCAGTGATGCTATCTAACCATCTCAATTTCTACTGCTCCCTTTTTCTTTTGCCTTCAATCTTTCCCAGGATCGGGGTCTTTTCCAATGAGTCAGCACTTCATACCAAGTGGCCAAAGTATTGGAACGTCAGCTTCAGCATCTATCCTTTCAAAGAGTATTCACAGTTGATCTCCATTTAGGATTGACTGGTTTGATCTCCTTGCTGTCCAAGGGACTCAAGAAACTTCTCTAGCACCTTAATTCAAAAGCATCAGTTTTCTGACACTCAGCCTTCTTTATGATCTAACACTCGCATCCATGCAGGACTACTAAAAAAAAAAAAATAGCATTCACTATACAAACCTTTGTTGGAAAAGCGATGCCTCTGCATTTTAATACACTGTCTATATTTTTCATAGCCTTCCTCCCAATGTGCAAATGTCTTTAAATTTCATGGCTGCAGTCACTGTCCACAGTGATCCTGGAGACAAAGAAAATAAAATCTGCCACTGCTTCCACTTTTTCCCCTTCTGTTTGCCGTGTAGTGATAGGACCAGATGCCATGATTTTAGTTTTTTGGATGTTGAGTTTCAAGCCAACTTTTTCATTCTCTTTCACCCTCATTAAGAGGGTGAAAATTTCACCCTCATCAAGAGGCTGTTTAGTTCCTCTTCACTTTCCGCTATAAGAGTGGTAACATCTGCATATCTGAGGTTATTGATATTTCTCCTGGCAATCTTGAATCCAGCTTGAGCTTCATCCAGCCCAGCATTTCACATCATGTACTCTGTGTAGAAGTTAAACAAGCAGAGTGACAATATACAGCCTTGTCATATTCCTTTCCCAACTTTGAATCAGTCCGTTGTCCCATGTCCAATTCTAACTGTTGCTTCTTGACCCATATACATGTATCTCAGGAGATAGATAAAGTATTCTGGTTTTCCCATCTCTAAGAATTTTCCACAGTTTATTGTGATCCACACAGTCAAGGGTTTTTCATAGTCAGTTGAGGAGAGGTAGATGTTTTTCTGGAATTCCCTTGCTTTCTCCATGATTCAATAAATGTTGGCAATTTGATCTGTGGTTCCTCTGCCTCTTTGAAACCCAGCTTGTATATCTGGAAGTTCATATATATGTGTGTATACACGTATGTATATGTATATACATCTATTTTTTGTTCAGGGTTTCCCTACTGACTCAGATGGTAAAGGATCCACCTGCAATGCAGGAGACTTGGGTTCCATCCCTGGATTGGGAAGATCCTCTGGGGAAGGAAATGGCAACCCACTCATATTCTTGCCTGCAGAATCCCATGGACAGAGGAGCCTGGGTGGGCTACAATCCATGGGATCGCAAAGAGCTGGACATGACTGAGCAACTAACATTTTCACTTTCAGTCTTTTTCAAATTCTTTTCCCTTAGAGATGATTACAAAATACTGAGTGTAATTCCCTGTAAAATAAACAGGGTGGCAATATATAATTTTGGTCCTTGTTGGTTACCTGTTAGTTTGACTCTGCTAATTCCAAACTCCTAATTTATCTCCCCTACCCTTTTCCTCTTCATAACCACAGGTTTATTTTATATGTTTGTTTCCAGGTCCCCAAACTAAAGTTTGACCACATCTTTGTGTATGTGTGTGTCCTATCCTCTCCATGACCCATTTTGTTAAGATGTCATTTTTCTTGTTGCCAGTCCTTCCTGGCTTCCCTTTCACTCCTGAGCCCCACTGGGTTTCTACCTCTGATGCTCTAAGTCAGCAATGACTTCCTAGTGGATGGTCTGACAGGTTTCTTTCAGCTCGGTCATATGACTGACTCACATCTAGCCTGCAACCCTGGACCATTTTATGTTCTTTCCTCCCCGTCCTCCTTCATGGGCTCCCACCTTCAATCCAAAGCAGCACACTGTCTTGTTACTGCTCCTACATCTGGAACTCCATCTGCTCTTTCATCTAAGTCCTGACCCATCTTCCTTCCTCTGTTTTGCAAGCTCTTCCTCCGTGACCCTCAACCACCAGATTGATAATATGTCAATCTGTCTTTCTAGACTAGACCTTCCCCTCCAGATCTGGACTCACAAAGGAAAATGCATTCTCAATTTGGCCAATTATTTTTCCATAATCACCTCAAACTCTACAGGTTTTGGACAGAATTCATCATCACAGGTCTTCCTTGGATCATCCATTATGAGTCTCCAATCTTAACAAGTGACATCAGATACATTTTGGATGCCAATCCAACATCTGTTCACAATCAGGCACTCCTCTTATTCCACGTATCCAATCAGTGATCTTGCAATGATATTACAAATTTACAGCCTCTCAAATCCATCTCTTCCTTTTCATTCTCACTAATTCCCTTGACTTCAAGTATAGGTCTGCAGAGAATTTCATGTCTAACAACTTCATAGCTGCTGACCTGCTTCCATCCTTGCCAATCTGCCCCTTCATTCTGCACAAGGCAGCATTACTTCTAGATTTATGCTTATTTATGTTCAAATTGCCAACATCCGCTGGATCATGGAAAAAGCAAGAGAGTTCCAGAAAAACATCTATTTCTGCTTTATTGACTATGCCAAAGCCTTTGACTGTGTGGATCACAATAAACTGTGGAAAATTCTGAAAGAGATGGGAATACCAGACCACCTGATCTGCCTCTTGAGAAATTTGTATGCAAGTCAGGAAGCAACAGTTAGAACTGGACATGGAACAACAGACTGGTTCCAAATAGGAAAAGGAGTTCATCAAGGCTGTATATTGTCACCCTGTTTATTTAACTTCTATGCAGAGTACATCATGAGAAACGCTGGACTGGAAGAAACACAAGCTGGAATCAAGATTGCTTGGAAAAATATCAATAACCTCAGATATGCAGATGACACCACTCTTATGGCAGAAAGTGAAGAGGAACTAAAAAGCCTCTTGATGAAAGTGAAGGTGGAGAGTGAAAAAGTTGGCTTAAAGCTCAACATTCAGAAAACAAAGATCATGGCATCCAGTCCCATCACTTCATGGGAAATAGATGGGGAAATAGATGGGGAAACAGTGGAAACAGTGTCAGACTTTATTTTTCTGGGCTCCAAAATCACTACAGATGGTGACTGCAGCCATGAAATTAAAAGACACTTACTCCTTGGAAGGAAAATTATAACCAACCTAGATAGCATATTGAAAAGCAGAGATATTACTTTGCCAACAAAGGTTCATCTAGTCAAGGCTATGGTTTTTCCTGTGGTCATGTATGGATGTGAGAGTTGGCCTGTGAAGAAGGCTGAGCACCTAAGAATTGATGCTTTTGAACTGTGGTGTTGGAGAAGACTCTTGAGAGTCCCTTGGACTGCAAAGAGATCCACCCAGTCCATTCTGAAGGAGTTCAGCCCTGGGATTTCTTTGGAAGGAATGATGCTGAAGCTGAAACTCCAGGACTTTGGCCACCTCATGCGAAGATTTGACTCATTGGAAAAGACTCTGATGCTGGGAGGGATTGGGGGCAAGAGGAGAAGGGGACGACAGAGGATGAGATGGCTGGATGGCATCACTGACTCGATGGACATAAGTCTGAGTGAACTCTGGGAGTTGGTGATGGACAGGGAGGCCTGGCGTGTTGCGATTCATGGGGTTGCAAAGAGTCGGACACAACTGAGCGACTGATCTGATCTGATGAACTTTTTAAAAAATTAAGGCTGGTGCACTGGGACGACCCAGAGGGAGGGTATGGGGAGGGAGGAGGGAGGAGGGTTCACGATGGGGAACACAGGTATACCTATGGCAGATTCATTTCGATATTTGGCAAAACTAATACAATATTGTGAAGTTTAAAAACAAAATAAAATTTAAAAAAAAAAAGAAAAGTGAAAGTGAAGTCGCTCAGTTGCGTCCGACTGGGGGAAAAAAAAAATTATCTTCATTGAACCTGGACTGGTGACTCGTTTCATATATGATATTGTACATGTTTCAATGCCATTCTCGCAAATCATCCCACCCTCTCCCTCTCCCACAGAGTCCAAAAGACTGCTCTATACATCAGTGTCTCTTTTGCTGTCTCGTATACAGGGTTATTGTTACCATCTTTCTAAATTCCATATATATGCATTAGTATACTGTATTGGTGTTTTTCTTTCTGGCTTACTTCACTCT
Source organism: Bos indicus x Bos taurus (assembly GCF_003369695.1). Classification (NCBI taxonomy): domain Eukaryota; kingdom Metazoa; phylum Chordata; class Mammalia; order Artiodactyla; family Bovidae; genus Bos; species Bos indicus x Bos taurus. The sequence continues at coordinate 29,675,573 of NC_040092.1, read as the reverse complement.
GTATATAAAAAAAAAATTATCTTCATGATAAAATTCAAAATGTTTAGAAAGGTTCTACTTCATCCAGCCTAAAATTTAGCAAAAGGGTGGCCACATTGAGAATATTTTAGGCTCTGAGGAAGATAAAGTCTCTGATAGAGCTTCTCAATTCTGCTGTTGCTGTAAGAAAGGCCATTGAACACATGTCAATACACAGGCATGGTTGTGTTTTGGTAAGGCTTTACTCACAGGTCTAGACTTCAGGCCAGATTTGGTTAGCAGGCTAGAGCTGACACTCACTGGTCTAGCTGACCCCTTCACCTGCTTCTCCAGCATGATCTTCATCTTTCCCACCTCTCACATCACATTCTAACCAACATAAACAATTTTCAGTTCCTTGACCTGTCATGCTTTTTCTTGCTTCTAAGACTTTGCATTTGTTCTTTCTTCTTTCTCTTAGAAGAATATTCTTCTAAACATTTTTCAAGGATATAATTCCTAGTTCTGTTTCAAAATTCAGTTTAAATATGACATCTTAAAGGAAGGCTTCCTCACCTTCTCCCACACCATAATCATCCACCTAATTGCATTTTCCTCCCATTCCAATGTGTGTTCCCTAAGGACAGGGACTATGGTCCTGTCTTTTATCTGATTATTTGCCAAGGTATCCATACACTTTTCTCTGTGATATATGTCATAAACTCTTGGTAGTATATGAATTAAAACATGACCATGTAAGACTTTCTGGTGATCTAATGATTAAGACTTTTTGCTTCCACTGCAGGGGACAAGAGTTCCGTCCTTGGTTAGGGAACTCAGATTCCACATGCTGAGTGGCATTGTCAAAAAACAAAAATAAAACAAACAACCCCCCCCCACAACGATGTGTTTCTAAATCCATTTGGGATCAAGACAGGCAAAGAGAGGATTTTTAGGGGTTGCTTAGCAAAGGAATTTAACAGGTTCATGCATGCATGCTAAGTCACTTCAGTCATGTCTGACTCTACAACCCCATGGACTGCAGCCTCCTAGTTTCCTCTGGCCATAGAATTCTCCAGGAAAGAATAGTGGAGTGGGCTGCCATGCCCTCTTCCAGGGGATCTTCCCGACCCAGGGACAGAAGCCATGTCTCTTACGTCTAACCTGCATTGGCAGGTGGATTCTTTACCACTAGCACCACCTGGGACAGTAAATTTCAAATCTCTCCACATCATCTACTTTTGGCTCCAATAATACAGAGTTCACCAGCTAATAGCTATCATCTTTAACTGCTTCACAGAGGTAAACTTTTTAGGAAAACAAACAAAGATGTGACTTCATCTACAGATACTATACCATAATGTCACACATGTTGGAGAATGTTCAAGGATCAAGAATATGTTTCTCAAGATACCTGAATCCGTGGGCAGAAATCAGCTCTACAATAGAAGGATCAAATTTTAGAATAGCCATCACTGAAAATACAATAGGAATGAGGAAGTTTTAGTTAGTCTCTATTAAAGAGAAACATGCAAAGTAGAAAAACAGAAGCAAAGCTGAAAGCAGGCTAGTGTGAAATATTTTGATCAAGAAAACACTTTTACACATGTTTCTTTGGTTAGGAAATGTATTGGTGTGTAACAGGACAGTGAATCTACTTTTGTCTTCAAATGAAGAGGTTGTTTTAGATATGTTATCATCATATAGGGGCTTCCCTAGTGGCTCAGCAGTAAAAAGAACCTGCCTACAGTGCCAGAGATGCAGGAGACTCAGGTTCAATCCTTGGGTCAGAAAGATCCCCTGGAGGAGGAAATGGCAATCCACTCTGGTATTCTTGCCTTTAGAAGCCCATGGACAGAAGAGCCTGGTGGGCTATATAGTCCATAAGGTTACAAAGAACTGGACATGACTGAGCGACTGAGCAGGCATGCATGCATTATCAGATAGACAGCCTTGGTGTAAAGTAGCACTTTTTCACACTGAAAAGAATAAAATATCTACATTTTCAGTCACCACTGCAGCCCTAACTCAACTTGCTTCTTTTTTCCCCATAAAGCTTACTTTTTAATCAGCCCCAAGTTTGGACCTCACTTGCCAATAATGGTGTCAGGTACAGTGTGCACTGCATTGAGAGCTCTGATTCTGCACTGGACTCTGTTGGTACATACACAATATCATTTATGAGCTATGTAACTATATACATTTTACTCAACCTTTTTTGTCTTTTTGCAGGAGATAGCAATTGAAAATGTGTGACATTACTTCCATTCACATATTTTGGAATCACCCTGTCATTGCCATAATACAATTTATATAATACAATAAAATCATTTGATTAGCAAACAGTCATATAGGTGTCACCCTGATTAAAATAATAATAGCAATGATAATAATAACAATAATAGCAAAAGCTCATATAGCACTTACTATATAGCAAACATTCTTAACACTTTACAAGCATCCATTCATTTAAAGTCCTTTCACAGACCCTGCAATTTATGGCAGCGGTTACTATTATCTTCCCCAGATGAGAAAATTGAATTATGCATAATTTAGACTTTCCCAAAGTCACACAGTGGCAAGGCTAGAATTTAAACCCAGACAGCCTGGCTTCCACATGCATGTATGTACTTCACTACTATACTATACTGACCTGCAAGCATTAAGTAGAATGTCTATTTTGGAGTGTGAAAGCTACTTTATTTTTATGGACCTGATCCACATTCAAATAATGAAGAGAACATGAATGGACTGAAAGCTTATGATAAACATTTGCTATTTTACTGTCAATGAACCAAATTCCAATTCAAACATTAGAAGCCACTGGCCTGTTTCTAATAAAAATGGAATACAAAGTAAAGCATAAATCACCCAAACACTTATAAAGCACTTCCTTAAAATCAGCATCTAAAGGAATATTGCCTCTCTGTTTGCAAGAAACAATAAAGGAAGTAAAATATGTACTCAGATCACCTTGGCATACCTTTCTGAAACCTTATAGAATGTCTATGGTAGCAAGTAATCTTTGGGAAATTCAAAAACTGTCATTACTTTCAGTGCTGGCAGGCAGGAAAAATGGAAGTACCCTGAAATGGCATGCAGAAGAGGTTAGCATGTTCACTGAGGATATTTCAAATTGAAAGATAATATGCTCCTTTCTGCATTAACATTCAAACAGCTCTTTGAGGGAAATGGAAAAGCTGTAGTTCTGTAGCTGGGGTGAATATTACGTTGTCTTTAGTGCTGATCACCCAAACAAGTGGTAAGGCTGCGTTTCTTACTTTTGAACTTGAGGGAGATGGTGTGACAGGTGTCACCTCTGAGCACCACCTCTGAGTGCCCCTGAACTCTGGGCCCTTTCACTTCCCCTGCTGTGCTGTCTCAGACAGACATGGCAAACAGCTGTCTGTGGGGCTGAGACTCTCCTGGCACCAAGAGAAATGCACATCTGTTGTGTTAAGTCTTGGAAATTTAGGACTTGGCTGGGGATGATATGCTTCATCACAATCTAACCTAACAAATACACACTGGCCTCCACAAACTCAGGTTTCAAAAGAAAAAAAGAAAAGGTCATTCCTTTATTTTCTATCATGGAATCAGAAACCAGAATTTAACTTAAGGCCTCCATCATCTTGCGTTGACAGTAAATTTAATGTTATTCTATATTGGAGTTCACTTCCCATTTCCTAAATTTTATCAATATTCTGGTATTTTATACAACAATTTAATGTCAGGGGATCCCCTTTGGTTTCCTCTACCAGACAGTTATCTCTGGTAAAAACCATCCAGGGCCATCTGATGCTGAACAGTGAATGAATTCAGAAGATGTGCTGTGTGTGTATGTTAGTCACTCAGTCCTGTCCAACTGTTTGCAACCCCATGGACTGTAGCCCGCCAGGCTCCTCTGTCCATGAAATTCTCCAGGCAAGAATACTGGAGTAGGTTGTCATTTCCTGCTCCAAAGATGTGGTACATACGCACAATAGAATATTACTCAGCCATGAAAAAAGAATGAAATAATGCCATTTTCAGCAACACAGATGGATCTTAAAAATGATAAAAATGAACTTATTTATAAAACAGACTCACAGATTTACAAAATAAGTTTATGGTTATCAGGAAAGGTGGATGGGGGGACAGGTAAGTTAGAAGTCTGGGATTGACATGTATACACTACTACGTGTAGAATAGGTAACCAACGAGAATGTACTGTATAGCACAGGGACCTCTGCTCAATATTCTGTAATAACCTAAATGGGAAAAGAATGTGAAAAAGAATAGATACATGTATATGTTTATGAATCACTTTGCTATACCCCTGAAACTAATACAACATCGTTAATCAACTATGTTCAATATAAAATAATTTTTTAAAGAAGACCATTGTCTGAATCCTATTTGTATCCAATAATCTTGTTGGATGGTGGGAACCTTGCTTCCCTCTGGGCACACCAAGGGTGGGCAAGATATAAAATAAAAGCAGAGAGAAAAGACCTATCTCCAGACACCCTTACCTTAATTTCAAGTTCTGTCTCTTTTTATGTTTAACACATGTTAACAGGTAAGAGTCCAAGTGTTATGGAGAGCTGAGCATATATAGTTTGAAAAAGCTATTTTTGATCAAAGGAAAATATCAATATAATTTCTTTATCTTAATCCCAGTGGTAGTTACAAGGATACATGCATTAGGATGAATTCACTTAGCACTTCTGTATTTTGCCATCTGAATGTTATGTGACAAGAAAAAATTTAGGAATAAAAATATTATTTTGAAATTAGGCTCAGGACTTTGTAAGCCTTCTCAGTGGCTGAGAGCTCCACAGGGTCAGATTCATAAGTGGTCAAATTCATGAGTGGTCAGGTAAAGCAGTGTCTCTGACCTTAGGCCACCCTCCTGACCTCTGTTGCTCTGTTAAAGTAAACCCACTCCCTCTTATCCCAGGATAATCCATCCCAGCAGCAGGGAAATTCAAGAACAAAAGTCAGAAAGGGGCTAGTCCTTAATTTCCCCCTGAGACTAGGGGGGTGTACAGTAACTACTGGGAGTGGATAAAAGATGATTATACCAAGACTGTGAGAAATAATATCCAAGTAAATGACCCGTCACATACAGCTGTCAGGAGAGAGCTATATAGATCATGCGGAGCTACATTGCAATCAATCTTGTCTGTTGTCACCTGAAATATCACAATTTTCTTTAAATCAAAGGTCAAAAGAATCTTATCTAGGATATGTCAACACTGGTACACACCACCTTGGAATGTCTATAATTATAAGAGAAACTGAGAAAAATGCACAGTTATTCCATATGCATATTCATTTCTGTTATAGTGGTTAAAGGAAAACATAATGCAAACAAGGGATATCCTATTAACAGACATTTCTTGTCTTAATTCTGCAATATAATAAAAAACATTTTCCAAGATGACTTCAAAAATTTCTTTTTTAATGTATTTCCTGATGTACAGTTGACTTTCAGTGTTGGGTTAATTTCTGCAATACAGCAAAGTGATTCATATACATATATATGTGTATGTATATGTATGGTGTTTTCCATACTCTTTTACATTATGGCTTACCATAAGATATTGAATATAGTTCCCAGTAAAGAAAACTATTAACTTAAGTGAAAGTTAGAGATCCAAAAAAGTGTGAAATATTTGTACTGTTAACTGGAAAATAATCACCATGTGGCTTCTGAAGCAATGACAAATCCTCTGTTGTTTGATTTTGAAATATCTATAAATGCCACAACTGACTTTTATTCTGCATTTGGCTTTCCCAGGAGAACAGAATTATGAATTCTATTTTTAATGTAAAATTTTATAAGGGCAGGTAGCAAAGCAAGATCTCCAAAGTTTCACATCATGGGGCCCAATGTTATTTCAATAAATTGCAAACTTTGTTATAATCATCAGTGGTCTTAAAAGCTGGTTTACTTAGGCCAATTACTTTATTTATGCTGTGCTTATTTTTTTTTCTATGTCTCTGATACACTTTCCTATAGTGAAAGAATTGTGTTCTTTGTAGTGAATTTGATGTTATTAAAAGCCCTGCCACATGCTTCCTGTCTTATACAAATAGCATTAATCTAGGATACATCTTTATTTCCAACACATGAAGCTTGTTCTATTATCTTCATGGTAAAAATTTAAAAAATTTTAAAAATCATGTGTAACTTTTCACACATGATTGGTGTAAGTAGTTTTAGAAATGTGTATAAACTAACACCAAAAATACAAATGACTGATTCTAGGATGCTATTATTTAACAAACAAGGCATTGATATTCTCAATGAGATCATTAGCAACACACATTTTAAAAGTTTTCCAGAAATATGGTATTTACAGTCTCAAGTGCACCAGCAAAAAAGCACAGCTTCAGCTGCAGGAACCATATTATCTGAGAAAGCGAAAGCTGCCTTGCATGTTGGTTAGAACTTATGGATCTCTCTCTCTCTCTCTCTCTCATTCCCTAACAAAACAGTAAAGCGCACTAAACAGAAACACCTGGTTGGCCTCTGGTATTTAAGTCGTTCACTAGGAAAGTTCAAAGCTTTTTATAAACATCTTGCTGCCTGACTAGTAATTAAATTATGTCCATAATTTGTGTATTGCTCACCTATGAAAGTTAATTAACCCTTTCCATGTACTAGGGCATCATTATTATTTTATTATATGCAAACAATCATACCTTTAGAAATTGTATAAATTGAAATATGAAGGCAGAGTTAGGGGTTCAGAACCTAATTACTAGGCATTTTAGTGCAAATAGAATGAATAAAACCTTCATTCAGACCATTAAGAATGCTGCCATAACTCCTATTTCAATATAATGCCCACATATAAGTCATTAAGATTTTAGCAATATGACAATGTTTTAACATTGCTTATATGGAAATGTAGGATTTTTTTTCTCCACAAACACATATTTTAAAGAAAACATTAATATTCCTAGGAGATCTGAAGAGAAAGTAGTAGATATAGCATAAATTACCAGAAAGTATAAAGGTAAAATAAAAAATAAAAAATTTAATGAGAAGAAATCCTCATCCACCAGGATGCTCCAATGGGACAGATCCAGAATTTTGCTTTACACTTCTGGCCAAGTCTAAGCCCTGATTTTTTTCTGTGGAGTGAGATGCTGTCCCATTGGGGTTTCCAAAACTGATATTTAAAAAAAGAGAGAGAGTAGACATCCACCAGAAAGCAGACAGAAGAAGCAAGAAGAACTACAATCCCACAGCCTCCAGAACGAAAACCACAATCACAGATAATTAATCAAAGTGAAAAGGAGGAGGATTCTGACACAGATGAAGGAGCAAGATAAATTACCAAAAAAAAAAAAAACTAAATGAAGTGCCTAGATGAGCTGGACTTAACTGATATTTATAGAGCATTCCATCCAAAAGCAGCAGACTGCACATTCTTCTTAAGTGCACACAGAACATTCCCTAGGATTCACCACATGCTGAAAATAGGCAACCTTCCATGAAAAAAGAATTCAGAATAATGATAGTGAAGATGATCTAGGATCTCAAAAAAAGAATGGAGAAGATTCAAGAAATATTTACCAAAGACCTAGAAGAACTAAAGAACAAACAAACAGATATGAGCAATTCACTGGAAAGAATCAATAGCAGAATAACTGAGGCAAAAGAATGAATAAGTGACCTGGAAGACAGAATGGTGGAAATTACTGCCACAAAGCTGAAAATAGAAAAAAAGAATGAAAAGGAATGAAGATAGCCTAAAAGACCTATGGAACAATATTAAATGCATTAACATTTGTATTATTGGGATCCCAGAATTACAAGGGAGAAGGCAATGGCAAACCACTCCAGTACTCTTGCTTAGAAAATCCCACGGATGGAAGAGCCTGGTAGGCTACAGTCCATGGGGTGGCGAAGAGTCAGACACGACTGAGCGACTTCACGTTCACTTTTCACTTTCATGCATTGGAGAAGGAAATGGCAACCCACTCCAGTGTTCTTGCCTGGAGAATCCCAGGGACAGGGGAGCCTGGTGGGCTGCCGTCTATGGGGTTGCACAGAGTCAGACATGACTGAAGCAACGTAGCAGCAGCAGCAGTAGCAGCAGAATTACAAGAGAAGGAGATAGGAGCTGAGAAAATATTTGAAGACATAATAGCTGAAAACTTCCCTAACATGTGAAAAGAAATAGTCAACCAAATCCTGGAATCCAGAGTTTCAGGCAGGATAAACTCAAGAAGGAACACACTGAGATACATAGCAATCAAACTCACAAAAAGTAAAGTCAAAGACATAATATTAAAAGCAACAAGGGAAAAAAGATAAATAATATACAATGGAACTCTCATCAGGTTATCAGCTGATTTCTCAGCAGAAACTCCACAGTCAGAAGGGAATGACACAATATATTCAAAGTGATGAAAGGGATGAAACTACAGCCACGAATACTCTACCCAATGTCTCTCATTCAGCTTTGATGGAGAAATCAAAAGCTTTAAAGACAAACAAAAGTTAAGAGAATTCAGTGCCACTAAAGTAGCTTTATGACAAATGCTAAAGGAACTTTTCTAGGCAGGAAACACAAGAGAAGGAAAACACCCACAAAAAATAGACCCAAAGCAATTAAGAAAATGGTAAAAGGATCATACATATCAATAATTATCTTAAATGTAAATGGATTAAATTCACCAACCAAAAGAGAGAGACTGGCTAGGTGGATGAAATAAGGAGACCCAAATATATGTTATCTACAAGACACTTTCCTCAGATTTAGGTTTACTTACAAACTGAAAGTAATGGGATGGGAAGAGATATTCCACACAAATGGAAATCATAAGAATGCTGGAATAGCAATATTCATATCAGAAAAAATAAACTTTAAAACAAAGAATGTTATAAGAGACAAAGAAGAACACTACATAATGAACAAAGTCCAAGAATAAGATATAACAATTATAAATATATATGCAACCTATATAGGAGCACTTCAATATGTAAGGCAAATACTAACAATCATAAAGGGAGAAATCAACAGCAACACAGCAATAATGGGGGACATAACACTCCACTTTCACAATGGACAGGTCATCTAAACAGAAAATTAATAAGGAAACAGCCCTTAATGACACCTTAAATGAGATGAATTTAATTGATATTCATAGACCATTCCATCCAAAAACAGGAGACTATACATTCTTCTCATATGCACATGCTGGGCCAAAAAAGTGAGCCTTAGTAAATTTAAGAAAATTGAAATCATATCAAGCATCTTTTTGACTACAATGCTATGATATTAGAAATAAGCTACAAAAAAACTCTAAAAAAACTAAAAATCACAAACATGTAGTGGCTTAACAATATGCTACTAAACAACCAATGGATCACTGAAGAAATCAAAGAAGAAATAAAAAATACCTAGAGACAACAGAAAATGAAAGCTCAAAACTTATGGGATGCAGCAAAAGCAGTTTTAAGAGGGAAGTTGATAGAAGTATAATCTTACCTCAAGAAACAAGAAAAATCTCAAATAAACAACCCAAACTTACACCTAAAACAACTAGAGAAAGAACAAACAAAACCTAAAGTTAATCAGTTCAGTTCAGTTCAGTTCAGTCGCTCAGTCATGTCCGACTAAAGTTAATAGAAGGAAAGAAATCATAAAGATCAGGGCAGAAATTCATGCAATAGAGACCAAGAAAACAATTGCAAAGATCAATGAAACTAAAACTGGTGCTTTGAAAAGATAAACAAACTTGATAAACATTTAGCCAGACTTATCAAAAAAAAAAAAAGATGTGGGGGCGGGGGAGAGGACTCAAATCCATAAAATTAGAAATGAAAAAGAAGAAGTTACAGCTGATTCTACAAAAATACCAAGGATCATAAGAGACTACTATGAGCAATATGTATGGCAATAAAGTGGACAACCTGGAAGAAATGGGCAAATTCTAACAATGGTATAATCTCCATAGACTGAATCAGGAAGAAATAGAAAATATGAACAGATCAATCTGAAGCACTGATATTGAAACTGTGATTAAAAGCCTCCCAAGAACCTGATAGTTCAGTTGGTACAGAATCTGCCTGCAAATGCAGCAGACCCCGGTTTGATTTCTGGGTCAGGAAGATCCTTTGGAGAAGGGATAGGCTACCCACTCCAGTATTCTTGGGCTTCCCTTCTGGCTCAGCTGGTAAAGAATCATCCTGCAATGCTGGAGACTTGGGTTCAATCCTTAAGTTGGAAAGGTCCCCTAGAGAAGGGAAAGGCTACCCACTCCAGTATTCTGTCCTGGAGAATTCCATGGACTATACAGTCGATGGGTTGCAAAGAGTTGGACATGACTGAGTGACTTTCACTCTCACTTTCAATAAACAAATGTTTAGAATCTGATGGCTTCAAGGGTGAATTTTATCAAACATTTAAAGGAGAATTAACAACAATCCTTCTGAAACTGTTCCCCAAAAATTGCAGAGAAAGGAAAACTACATCTGCAAGAAAATATAGGCAGAATACTCTCTGACTTAAATCACAGCAATATCTTTTCTAATCCATCTCCCAGAATATTGGGGAAAAAACAAAAATAAACAAATGGGACCTATTTAAACTCAAAAGCTTTTGCACAAAGAAGGAAACAATAAACAAAACAAAAAGACAACCCACAGATTAGAGAAATAGTTGCAAATAATGTGACCGATATTTTGTGATTAGCCTCCAAAATTTACAAACAGCTCATATTTAATAATATCAAAACAAAAAATCCACTCAAAAAATGGGCAGTATACCTAAATAGACTTTTCTTCAAAGAAGACATAAAGATAGCCAACAGGCACACGAATAGATCTTCAGCATTGCTAATTATTAGAGAAATGCAAATCAAAAATACAGTAAGATATCACCTCACACCAGTCAGACTGCTGCTGCTGCCACTACGTCACTTTAGTCGTGTCGGACTCTGTGTGACCCCAAGACAGCAGCCCACCAGGCTTCCTATCCCTGGGATTCTCCAGGCAAGAACACTGGAGTGGGTTGCCATTTCCTTCTCCAATGCATGAAAGTGAAAAGTGAAAGTGAAGTCGCTCAGTCGTGTCCGACTCTAGCGACCCCATGGTCTGCAGCCTACCAGGCTCTTCCGTCCGTGGGATTTTCCAAGCAAGAGTACTGGAGTGGGGTGCCATTGCCTAGCTATCACCAAAAAAAAAAAAAGTCCACACATAAGTGAAGGGAACCCTCCTCCACTGTTGGTGGGAAAGTAAATTGGTACAGCCAGTATGGAGAACAGTATGGAGATTCCTTAAAAAGCCTAAACATAGAGACACATATGATCCTACCATCCAATTCAAGGGTGTATATCCAGAGAAAAATATGATCCAAAAAAATTAATGCACTTGAATGTTCATTGCAGCATTGTTTACCGTAGCCAATACATAGAAGCAACCTAAACATCCATTGATAGAGGAATGAATAAAGATGTGGTACATATACACAATGGAGTATTGCTCAACCATTAAAAATAATGAAATAGGCCATTTTCAGTAACATGGAAATACCTAGAGATTCTCATAGTGAGTGAAGTAACTCCGAGAAAGAAGGAGAAATAGTATATGATGTCCCTTTAGTGAAAGTGTTCATCACTCTGTTGAGTCCAACTCATTGCAACCCCATGGCCTGTAGCCTCTGTCCATGGAATTCTCCAGGCAAAAATACTGGAGTGGATAGTCATTCCCTCCTCCAGGGGATCTTTCTGACCCAGGGATCAAACTCAGGTCTCCAGCATTGCAGGCAGATTCTTTACTGTCTGAGCCACCAGAGAAGTCTGATATGTCTTATATGTAGAATCTTAAAAAAAAAAAAAAAATACAAAGGAACTTACCTAAAAAACAGAAAGAGACTCAGAGACTTAGAAAATGAACTTATGGTTGCCAGGGGGAAGGGACAGTTAGGAACTTTGGGATGGTCATGTACATACTGCTGTGTTTAAAGTAAATAACAAACAAGGACCTGTTGTATATCACATGGAACTCTGCTCAATATTATGTGCCAGCCTGGATGGTAGGAGGGTTTGGGGAAAGTGGATACATGTATACATATGGATAAGTCCCTTCATTGTTCACCTGATGCTATCAAAATATTTTTAATCAGCTACTCCCCAATACAAAATAAGTATTTTTAATTAATAAATAAAAAACTTAATGTAAAAATATTAAATTTTCATTATTCAATTAACAAAGTAATTATAAAAATAATGTCTGCTTGCTCTTTAAAAGAAAATCAACCTAACTTAAAGTGATTTGGGTGGATAGTTCTGATAAAATTTGGTCCACTGGAGAAGGGAAAGGCAAATCACTTCAGTATTCTTGCCTTGAGAACCCCATGAACAGTATGCAAAGGCAAAAAGGTATGACACTGAAAGATGAACTCCCCAGGTCAGTAGGTGCACAATATGCTACTGGAGAAGAGTGGAGAAGTAACTCAAAAAGAATGAAGACCCAGAGCCAAAGCAAAGCAATGCTCAGTCCAACGTTGTAAGAGCAATATTGCATAGGAACCTGGAATGTTAGGTCCATGAATCAAGCTAAATTGAAAGTGATCAAACAGGAGATGGCAAGAGTGAACATCAACAATTTAGGAATCAGTGAACTAAAATGGACTGGGATGGGCGAATTTAATGAAGATTACCATTATATCTACTACTGTGGGCAAGAATCCCTTAGAAGAAATGGAGTAGCCTTTATAGTCAACAGTCCTAAATACAGTTCTTGAGTGCAATCTCAAAAACGACAGAATGATTATAGTCAACAGTCCTAAATACAGTTCTTGAGTGCAATCTCAAAAATGACAGAATGATCTGTTTCCAAAGCAAACCATTAAATATCACAATAGTCCAAGTATATGCCCCAACCAGTAATTCTAAAGAAGCTGAAGTTGAACAGTTCTATGAAGACCTACAAGACTTTCTAGAACCAACACCTGAAAAAGATGTCCTTTTCATTATAGGGAGCTGGAATGCAAAAGTAGGAAGTCAAGAGATACCTGGAGTAACAGACAAATTTGGCTGTAGAGTACAAAATGAAGCAGGCAAAGGCTAACAGAGTTTTGCCAAGAGAACTCACTGGTCACAGCTAACATATTCCAACAACACAAGAGAAGATTCTACACATGGACATCACTAGATGCTCAATACCAAAATCAGATTGTTTATATTCTTTGCAGCCAAAGGTGGAGAAGCTCTATAGAGACAGCAAAAACAAGACCGGGAGCTGACTGTGGCTCTGATCATGAACTCCTTATTGCCAAATTCAGACTTAAATTTAAGAAAGTAAGGAAAACCACCAGACCATTCAGGTATGATCTAAATCAAATCCCTTGTATTATACAGTGGACCTGACAAATAGATTCAAGGGATTAGATCTGATAGAGTGCCTGAAGAACTATGAACAGAGGTTTGTGACATTGTACAGGAAGCAGGGATCAAGATCATCCCCAAAAAAAGAAATGTAAAAAAGCAAAATGGTTGTCTGAGGAGGCCTTACAAATAGCTGTGAAAAGAAGAGACGTGAAAGGCAAAGGAGAAAAGGAAAGAAATACCCATTTGAATGCTGAGTTCCAAAGAATAGCAAGGAAAGGTGAGAAAGCCTTCCTTGCAAAACCAATAAAATATTGTAAAGTAATTAGCCTTCAATTAAAATAAATAAATTTAAATTAAAAAAAGCCTTCCTCAGTGATCAATGCAAGGAGAGGAAAATGATAGAATGGGAAAGACTAGAGACCTCTTCAAGAAAATTAGAGATACCAAGGGAACATTTCATGCACAGATGGCCACAATAAAGGACAGAAATGGTATGGACCTCAGAAGATATTAAGAAGAGGTGGCAAGAATACCCAGAAGAATGATACCAAAAAAAAAAAAAAAAAATCTACATGACTCAGATAACCATGATGGTGTGATCATTAACCTAGAGCCAGACATCCTGGAAAGTGAAGTCAAGTGGGCCTTAGGAAGCATCACTAGGAACAAAGATAGTAGAGGTGATAGAATTCCAGTTGAGCTATTTCAAATCCTAAAAGATGATGGTGTTAAAATTTTGTTCTCAATATGCCAGCAAAATTGGAAAACTCAGCAGGGGGCACAGGACTGGAAAAGGTCAGTTTTCATTCCAATCCCAAAGGAAGGCAATGCCAGAGTGTTCAAACTACTGCACAATTGCACTCACTCATACACTAGCAAAGTAATGCTCAAAATTCTCCAAGCCAGGCTTCAGCAGTTCATGAACCATGAACTTCCATATGTTCAAGCTGGTTTTAGAAAAGGCAGAGGAACCAGAGATCAAATTGCCAAAATCCGTTGGATCATCGAAAAAGCAAAAGAGTTCCAGAAAAACATATACTGCTGCTTTATTGCCTATGCCAAGCCTTTGACTGTGTGGATCACAACAAACTGTGGAAAATTCTGAAACATATGGGAATACCAGACCACCTTACCTGCCTCCTGAGAAATCTCTATGCAGGTCAGGAAGCAACAGTTAGAACTGGACATGGAACAACAGACTGGTTCCAAATTGAGAAAGGAGTATGTCAAGGCTGCATACTGTCACTCTGCTTATTTGACTTTTATGCAGAGTACATCATTTGAAATGCCAGAATCAAGCTGGAATCAAGATTTCCAGAAGAAATAATAACCTCAGATATGCAGATGATATCACCCTTATGGCAGAAAGTGAAGAAGAACTAAAGAGCCTCTTGATGAAAATGAAAAAAGAGAATGAAAAGTTGGCTTAAAATTCAACATTCAGAAAACTAAGATCACAGCATCCAGTCCCATCACTTCATGGCAAATAGATGGGGAAACAATGGGAAGAGTGGCAGACTTTATTTTCTTCAGCTCCAAAATCACTGCATATACATTACTTTGCCAACAAAGGTCTAACTAGTCAAAGCTTTCGTTTTTCCAGTAGTCATGTATGGATGTGAGAGTTGGACTATAAAGAAAGCTGAGTGCCACAGAGTTGATGCTTTTGAACTGTGATGTTGCAGAAGACTCTTGAGAGTCCCTTGGACTGCAAGAAGATCCAACCAGTCAATCCCAAAGGAGATCAGTATTGAACATTCATTGGAAGGAATGATGCTGAAGCTGAAATTCCAGTACTTTGGCCACCTAATATGAAGAACTGGCTCATTTGAAAAGACCCTAATGCTGGGAAAGATTGAAGACAGGAAAAGAAGGGGATGACAGAGGATGAGATGGTTGAAAGGCATCACTGACTTGATGGACATGAGTTTGAACAAGCTCTGTGAGTTGGTGATGAACAGGGAGGCCTGGTTGCTGCAGTCCACGCGTTCAAAAAGAGTTGGATACGACTGAGCAACTTAACTGAACTAATAGTGTGGATACCTTTCGATATTAATTTATAATATTTTCAGTCAGTTCAGTTCCTCAGTGGTGTCCGACTCCTTGCAGCCCCATGAATCGCAGCACACCAGGCCTCCCTGTCCATCACCAACTCCTGGAGTTCACCCAGACTCACATCCATCAAGTCAATGATGCCATCCAGCCATCTCATCCTCTGTTGTCCCCTTCTCCTCCTGCCCCCAATCCCTCCCAGCATCAGAGTCTTTTCCAATCAGTCAACTCTTCGCATGAGGTGGCCAAAGTACTGGAGTTTCAGCTTTAGCATCATTCCCTCCAAAGAAATCCCAGGGCTGACCTCCTTTAGAATGGACTGGGTGGATCTCCTTGCAGTCCAAGGGACTCTCAAGAGTCTTCTCCAACACCATAGTTCAAAAGCAGCAATTCTTCGGTGCTCAGCTTTCTTCACAGTCCAACTCTCACATCCATACATGACCACTGGAAAAACAATAGCCTTGACTAGACGGACCTTTTTTGGCGAAGTAGTGTCTCTGCTTTTGAATATGCTATCTAGGTTGGTCATAACTTTCCTTCCAAGGAGTAAGCGTCTTTTAATTTCATAGCTGCAGTCACCATCTGCAGTGATTTTGGAGCCCCCAAAAATAAAGTCTGACACTGTTTCCACTGTTTCCCCATCTATTTCCCATGAAGTGATGGGGCCAGATGTCATGATCTTCGTTTTCCGAATGTTTTACCTCATTCTTTATAAGGACCACTCAGTGATTCATTATATGAATATAACACATGTATTTAAACTATTCTCCAGTGATTAAGATTTAGATTGTAGTTTTTTACTCCATTTAACAATACTGGAAAATGTAATTAATAATGTGGGTGCATATGACTATATATAAAATATATAAACAATAAGGACCTATTGTATAGCACAGGGAACTGTATTCACTATTGTGTAATAACCTATAATTGAAAAGTATTTGAAGAAGAATACATGTATGTGTTCATGCAAAGATGGGCTCGATAAAGGACAGAAATGGTATGGACCTAACAGAAGCAGAAGACATTAAGAAGAAGTGGCAAGAATACACAGAAGACTGTACAAAAAAAGAACTTCACGACCCAGATAATCACGATGGTGTGATCACTGACCTAGAGCCAGACATCCTGGAATGTGAAGTCAAATGGGCCTTAGAAAGCATCACTAGGAACAAAGCTAGTGGAGGTGATGGAATTCCAGTTCAGCTATTTCAAATCCTGAAAGATGATGCTGTGAAAGTGCTGCACTCAATATGCCAGCAAATTTGGAAAACTCAGCAGTGGCCACAGGACTGGAAAAGGTCCGTTTTCATTCCAATCCCAAAGAAAGGTAATGCCAAAGAATGCTCAAACTACCACACAATTGCACTCATCTCACATGCTAGTAAAGTAATGCTCAAAATTCTCCAAGCCAGGCTTCAGCAATACATGAACCATGAACTTCCTGATGTTCAAGCTGGTTTTAGAAAAGGCAGAGGAACCAGAGATCAAATTGCCAACATCCGCTGGATCATGGAAAAAGCAAGAGAGTTCCAGAAAAACATCTATTTCTACTTTATTGACTATGCCAAAGCCTTTGACTGTGTGGATCACAATAAACTGTGGAAAATTCTGAAAGAGATGGGAATACCAGATCATCTGACCTGCCTCTTGAGAAGCCTGTATGCAGGTCAGGAAGCAACAGTTAGAACTGGACATGTCACAACAGACTGGTTCCAAATAGGAAAAGGAGTTCGTCAAGGCTGTATATTGTTACCCTGCTTATTTAACTTATATACAGAGTACTTCATGAGAAACGCTGGACTGGAAGAAGCACAAGCTGGAATCAAGATTTCCAGGAGAAATATCAATAACCTCAGATATGCAGATGACACCACCCTTATGGCAGAAAGTGAAGAGGAACTCAAAAGCCTCTTGATGAAAATGAAAATGGAGAGTGAAGACGTTGGCTTAAAGCTCAACATTCAGAAAACGAAGATCATGGCATCTGGTCCCATCACTTCGTGGGAAATAGATGGGGAAACTGTGTCAGACTTTATTTTTTGGGGCTCCAAAATCACTGCAGATCATGACTGCAGCTATGAAATTAAAAGACGCTTACTCCTTGGAACAAAAGTTATGACCAACCTAGATAGCATATTGAAAAGCAGAGACATTACTTTGCCAACAAAGGTTCGTCTAGTCAAGGCTATGGTTTTTCCTGTGGTCATGTATGGATGTGAGAGTTGGACTGTGAAGAAGGCTGAGCGCCAAAGAATTGATGCTTTTGAACTGTCATGTTGGAGAAGACTCTTGAGAGTCCCTTGGACTGCAAGGAGATCCACCCAGTCCATTGTGAAGGAGATCAGCCCTGGGATTTCTTTGGAAGGAATGATGCTGAAGCTGAAACTCCAGTACTTTGGCCACCTCATGCGAAGAGTTGACTGATTGGAAAAGACTCTGATGCTGGGAGGGATTGGGGGCAGGAGGAGAAGGGGACGACCAAGGATGAGATGGCTGGATGGCATCACTGACTCGATGGACGTGCGTCTGAGTGAACTCCGGGAGTTGGTGAGGGACCGGGAGGCCTGGCGTGCTGCAATTCATGGGGTGGCAAAGAGTCAGACACGACTGAGCGACTGAACTGAACTGAACTGAATATGTTTGTGTACTAGGTCAGGAAGATTCCCTGGAGGGCATGGCAACCCACACCAGTATTCTTGCATGGAGAATCCTATGGACAGGGGAGCCTGATGGGCTACAGTCCATAGGGTCACAAACAGTTGGACATGACTGAAGTGATTTAGCACACACGTGCATTCACACGCACACACACACACACACACATATGTGAATCACTTTTATATACACTTGAAACTAACCCAATATTCTAAATCACTATTTGGTTGTTTTTGTTTCATGATCAATTTGTGTCTGACTCTGTGCGACCCTGTGGACTGTAGCCCACCAGGCTCCTCTGTCCATGGGATTTCCTGGCAAGAATACTGGAGTGGGTTGCCATTTTCTTTTCCAGGGTATCTTCCCAATCTAGGGATTGAACCTGCATCTCCCGCTTGGCAGGCAGATTTTTATCACTGAGCCACCCAAGAAGCCCACTACTTCAATTAAAAAATAATAATGTGGTAGAACCACAATAATTTCCAAAATGGAGCTGATATATATATGTCAAACAGTTTGAGCCTTTAAAATTTTCAACTTACTGTTGAATTTCTTTCCCATAAACTCTGTGATGGTCCTTCTTTCTCCCAACACACACTGCTAAGAAGTGACTTAGGTAAACTTTGCAAATTTGATAGCTCTATATCAATACCTCAATATTTATGCATTTATACCTACTTTATTTTGATTGATGCTATTCATTATTAGCCATTTGTATTTCTTTTCTATTCTACAGAGGTTGATCCTTTTTCTTCTCATGTTTAAATACTTTTTATATGGAGACGATGTTTACATCTTTTGTATTAAAATGGAATAAAGTTTTTATGTTCTGAAATGTATACTTCTATTGTTCACAATTTTATATTTGGGGATGTGGAATTATGTTTTCTATATAAATGTTCTTTTGTAATATATGTGTTCTTAAAGAAAACTTTCTTGAAATATAGCTGATGTACAATATTATGGTAGTTTCAGGTGTACTCTATAGTGCTCTGGCATTTGCATCAATTATGAAATAATCTCCATGAAAGTCTAGTGACCATCTGTCCCCATAAAGTTCTTATAAGATGATTGATAATATTCCTTATGTTGCATATTTCGTCTCAGTGGCTTATTTTTTATCTCTGTATCTATGAGTTCTGTTTTGCTTTGCTTTGTTTGCTTATTTATATTAAAATAATCTCTTTATCTTTAATTTTTGCCCTTTTAATTATAAGATGGCTTGTTATGGAACCTCTTTTAGTTCCTTTTTTGGGAATCTCTCTGCTTCTGTGACCTAGATGTCTGCTTCCTTCTCCAGGTTATGGAAGTTTGGAGTGAATATTTTTTCACATAAATTCTGTGCCATTTTCTCACTAATGGATTTGAGTGCTCTTAATCAACACAGCCTTCTCAGCTGACACATTTTTACAGCTCTTCCTAAAAGATAAATCCAAAATTACTCTATGCTTATAAAAATTGTCCCATGGTTAACCCTCTTTAATCCTTTTGTTCCTGCCTAATCATTCTAACCACCAAGTTACTAGTGATCTTCAAATGATAAAATTTCATAATAATTTCTCAGGATCCATCATGTGTTGAATACTGTTTTGAAGGCCAGCATCAGTCTCAAGTGTGTACTGTAAGTGCAGAAATGGCTGAGGCACGTGCTCCAGACCTTGGTTACTTCACATAATCAGTGACCCTGAATTGGATAACCCATCTGTCTTCTGCTATCATATCTTTATTTGTAAAAGATGGACATTAATTCTACTTAGGAGTGTTGTTTCAAGGATTACTTACCATGGACTAGGTGCTCAACAAATGGTACTTTTATTATTTCTAAGGAAGTTACGTCTTCATGTACAATGCATTTATTATACATGATTCCAAATGGATTCATTTTCCCCAAATTATTCTAATATCAAAGTCTAGAAATCTTTGATTCAGCCACTTACATTTTTTCCTCTGTTACTTCTTACAATCTATATTAAGTTTTAGTATACATTACTCATGTATAACTATTATTCACTGTATCCCTGACTACCACTCCATTTTAATCCAACAGTGCTTTACAGATGGATTCCACGATAAAACCCTTCCACTCCAACTCTGGGCTTCAAAAGTGCAGAGCATTTTATAAACTGTAAAATTGTTAGTAAAAACAGTAATAGTGTCATTTTTAGGCAATGCATTACACTTTCATTAAATTTAGTGTCTATCTCTTCAGAACATCTAAAAATTTAAAGGTCCTCAGGGTTGTGCATGGGTTAAAAATAGAAAAAGAGGAAGTACTGAACAAAGATGCAGTCAGTCATAATTCAAAAACTAATGTTCTTTTCTCTTGGTTTCATAAACTATACTATCATTTTTTCAATGAGCTGGCAAGATTTAATAAAGATATATAATATAAAAATACATAAAGATTAAATTATATATATGATTGTTATCTTCTACCAGATTATTCTTTCAACATTACTTTATGATGCCATTTCCCAACTCCAGTAAATAATTGTTTTCCTCTTTTCTGCTACATCCATGTCTAAGTGTGGGTACCCATGTAACCTGGATGAATCTGAGCAATTAAATCTCATGTTCGTCTAATCCCCAGTAAATTCTCCTTTAGTTATCCTGATCTCATCACTCCATTAGTAAGCCCTGCTGGTAGAAAGATATGTAATTCTCATACAAATGGGACACTTTTCAGAGTGTGAAAGGGAGCTAAAAATTAGAGGAGAATCACAGTTAAACTCAGGTTGATTCCATACAAAATGGAATGTTCGGTCAATGCTACCCTTGGCCTTCAGGGCACTCCTCCTCTTTGATTCACACATGTGATATATTTCCTGTAAAACCTGGCCCAGAGCCTACCTTCTCCACACATCTCTCATCACTTAGATTTATCTTTTTTCTGAATCCCTTAAGCATCCAAGCTACTGGACCACTCTGTGGTCCAGGTTGTGAGCTCTTTCATGGAAGACTGTGGCTAACGATTTTGTTTTGTTTTCCAGAAGCCCATCCAGCACAGGGCAAGCAACAGATAATCAGTGACTACTTGTGAAATTAATTGGATAAGTCTTTCAGCTTTAAAGCCCCCACTGCTAGCTGGGGAGGGGGAGAGAAAAAGAATTGCAATTAGTTATAGTTTAAACTTAGTAATTAAGGAATAATTTAACTGATCCCCTTCTAAAGGGAGTTTAAACTAGAAGCAAGGGAGTTTAAACCATGGGCACAGAGTGGATATATTTTAATAATATTAAACCGAGGGTCAGAACATGAAGTGCTCTCTGGAACAATGGTTCTGGTGTGAAAAACTTCTTAGGCTGACATCAGCCAAGAAGAACTTTCATTTCTGAATTTAAAAAATAAATAAAAATAAACAGCATAGGAAAGAAAGCCAAGAACGGGCTAAAGACAAATTCTCCTTATTTCAGAGTTTTTCTCAGACTGGCACTGTTTGGACCCTTTCTTTCTACGCAGACACAGCAGCTTCTTCTCGACTTACTACTCAGAGGCTTTATGTAAGTTTGCTGCCCTCTGTCTGTTCTTCCTGCCCAGCCTGTGGGTTGAGGGCAAGCCCAGCATCTTTTTACCTCTTCACATATACTACAAATCAAAACAGCAGTATGAATGATTCCATATTGGAGCTTGAGATTATGGTTCACAGAAGAAGAACCCGGGTAGTAAAACAGAAGCTATTTTGGTAGTAACAGGCTTCCAGAACTTGAGGACAACTGTCACCAGGCATGAGCACTTATCTGCTAAGAATATGTCCTGTTCTGAGTGCATTTCAGCTGAATGCATACAATCCAAGCTCATTTTAAAGGCTGGTGGATCAAGGGCTTGTTTAAAGTTCTGTACAACTGCTAAAAGGACCACAGATGGATTCCCCACGTTCAGATAATCATGATGGCACCTTCCTCCACTTTCTGTCCAGTTTAGAAGACTGCACTTCATTTGCTAAGCAGTACATTATCTGACTCTGCTCATTTCCTATGATCAGTCTTGGGACTGTTTAACTTCATTAAAGGCAGGAAATATAATGAAAGCCGTGTTTGGCCAGGCAAAGCTGTGTAGAATAGCAATGTAATTCTCGCAGCTCACCTGCCCCACCAACCTGACACTCAACAAAGGACTCTGCCTTGTACGTGTACCTAATAATACTGAGTACCAGATCCCAGACCATTTATCGCAAGCCCGTATATGAAGAAATAACTTAGATATGGCTGAAGGGAACTATATGTACCTCTAAGTTAGAAAAGTAGCACAGTAGTATATACAGCTGCACAGTCAATATAACCTAGAGTCTGTAGAAACATACAATACTCAGTTGTATATATACATACATCACATGCATATCACGTCATTGCATAGATAGAGAAGATCCTGACAAAATTCCTCAAAATGGTGATAGTTAGAAATATTAGATGGTTTTATTTTCTTCTTTTTGTTATTTTATTTTCTCAATTGTCTAAAATCAGTGAGTCATGTTTTCTCTTTGTTAAGAGATCTGCTGGTGATGCTGGTACAGGTGTAAATAATTCCTGAGGGATTCTCTGTGGCTTCTGCTGAGTGAGGGAGAAGAACCTCAGTTACAACTCCTTCTCCTCTCTGAGAGCTTGTAGAAATCAAATGTGAAATTATGGCCCCCCCTTTATGTCTAACCTACTTTCCAGATGAAATCTGATATTCTAGAAGGAATAGGCAGTTATAAATGCCCACGAGCAGCTCTTCTCCTGCCCCTCTCCTTTTTGTTTGCTTTCCTAGAATCTAGGAGGATATTCTTATCAGCCTTACATATGGTTATACACTTTTAATAAAACATTGCAAGCATTTAAATAATATCTATAAGTATGTATTATTTTAAATTATGGATTGACTTGTTGCTTTTGAAATGTCTAGCATCCATTACCGGAGAAGGCAATGGCACCCCACTCCAGTACTCTTGCCTGGAAAATCCCATGGACGGAGGAGCCTGGTAGGCTGCAGTCCATGGGGTCGCTAAGAGTCGGACACGACTCAGCGACTTCACTTTCACTTTTCACTTTCCTGCATTGGAGAAGGAAATGGCAACCCACTCCAGTGTTCTTGCCTGGAGAATCCCAGGGACGGAGGAGCCTGGTGGGCTGCCGACTATGGGGTCGCACAGAGTTGGACAAAAGCAACTTAGCAGCAGCAGCATCTAGGTACTAGCTTCTGAAAAGAAGAAAATTTTTTATTAAATTATATGATGATAATTATAATCAGTTTGTTTAATACACCAGTATCTATATTTGAAAAAAAGTACACTCCATACTTTTTATGTAACAGAAGTACTTTACTTTAAAAAACAATGCCAACAAAACACATGCATGTAGATACATACATATTTAACACATCATAGATATTAGCTCACTACATATATTAATATATATGGATAATCAATAAAGTGATAATGATGCTGTTGTTTAGTCGTTAAGTCATGTCTGACTCTTCTGTGACCCCATGGACTGTAGCCTGCCAGGCTCCTCTGTCTATGGGATTTTCCAGGCCAGAATACTGGAATGAGTTGTCATTTCCTTCTTCAGAGGATCTTCCCAACCCAGGGATGGAACCCACATCTCCTTTATTGGCAGATTCCTTCACTGAAGGGGATTCTTTACCTCTGAGCCAACAGGGAATCTCTGATAATGATATGGAAAAATTCAAAGGCATTAGGGACACCTTTGCTTAAATAAACTCTATGACAAATCCTTTTATAGACTTACATACACCTTTGATATAATAAATGAATACTCCTGATTTGTATATTTTTCAATGAGTATTATTTTCTATAGATTGAATTTCTTAACGATCATGATATAAACTTGGTAGGAAAGCAATAGAATTTTGAAGGTTGCCTGTACTTTTCTTCCATTTCTGAATTTGCCTTGTTGGCCTCCTTCAGGAAATCTTGTTTTCTAAATAGTAAAGATACAGTGCTCAGACCTCGTTACATCCCCCATGGTCTCTCCAATCAATTCTGGCATCACTTATGCAGTGATAACTCCCCAATCTCTATCTTCATTTCAGATGTCTTCCCTGGGTGACAGATTTGTAATAATATATATAAATATCTGCCCCTCATCTCCAGCAAGGACCCAAGGCTGAGTGGATCCTGGGGCAGATCATATTGACTCATACCAGTCCAGATTGAACACAAACATCAGTTCAGTTCACTGAACTGTTGTGTCCGACTCTTTGTGACCCCATGGACTGCAGAACACCAGGCTTCCCTGTCCAACACCAGCTCCTGGAGCTTACTCAAACTCATGTCAATCGAGTCAGTGATGCCATCCAACCATCTCATCCTCTGTTGTCCCCTTCCTCTCCTACATTTAATCTTTCCCAGCATCAGAGTCTTTTCCAATGAGTCAGTTCTTCGCATCAGGTGGCCAAAGTATTGGAGTTTCAGGATCAGCATCAGTCCTTCCAATGAATAATCAGGACTAACTTTTGTTACAATTGACTGGTTGGATCTCCTGGCAGTCCAAGGGACTATCCAGAGTCTTCTCCAACACCACAATTCAAAAGCATCAATTGATTGGCGCTCAGCTTTCTTTATAGTCCAAATCTCACAACCATACATGACTACTGGAAAAACCATAGCTTTGACTAGACAGACCTTTGTTGGCAAAGTAATGTCTCTGGTCTTTAATATGCTATCTAGGTTGGTCATGGCTTTTCTTCCAAGGAGCAAGTGTCTTTTAATTTCATAGTTGCAGTCACCATCTGCAATGATTTTGGAGCCCCCTCCCAAAAAAATCTGTCACTGTGTCCATTGTTTCTCCATCTATTTGCCATGAAGTGATGGGACTGGATGCCATGATCTTAGTTTTCTGAATGTTGAGTTTTAAGCCAGCTTTTTCACTCTCTTATTTCACTTTCATCAAGAGGCTCTTTAGTTCTTCTTTGCTTTCTGCATAAGGGTTGTGTCATCTGCATATCAAAGTTATTGATATTTCTCCCCACAATCTTGATTCCAGCTTGTGCTTCATCCAGCCTGGCATTTCGCATGATGTACTCTGCATAAGAGTCAAATATGCAGGGTGACAATAAATAGCCTTGATGTACTCCTTTCCCAATTTGAAACCAGTCTGTTGTTGCACATTCAGTTCTAACTGTTGCTTCTTGACCTGCATACAGATTTCTCAGGAGGCAGGTAAGGTGGCCTGTTATTCACATCTCTTGAAGAATTTTACACAGTTTGTTGTGATCCACACAGTCAAAGGCTTGGCATAGTCAATAAAGCAAAAATAGATGTTTTTCTGGACTCTCTTGCTGTTTTGATGATCCAACAAATGTTGGCAATTTGATCTCTGGTTCCTCTGCCTTTTCTAAATCCAGCTTGAACATATGGAAATTCACGGTTCATGAACTGCTGAAGCCTGGCTAGGAGAATTTTGAGTATTACTTTGCTAGTGTGTGAGATTAGTGCAATTGTGTAGTAGTTTGAACATTTTTTTGGCATTGTCTTTCTATGAGATTGGAATGAAACCTGACCTTTTCCAGTCCTGTGGCCCCTGCTGAGTTTTCCAAATTTGCTGGCATATTGTGTGCAGCACTTTAACACCATCATCTTTTAGGATTTGAAAAAGCTCAGCTCGAATTCCATCACCTCCACTAGCTTTGTTCATAGTGATGCTTCCTAAGGCCCACTAGACTTTGCACTCCAGGATGTCTGGCTCAAGGTGAGGGATCACACCATCGTGGTTTTCTGGGTCATGAAGATCTTTTTTGTATAATTCTTCTATGTATTCTTGCCACCTTTTCTTAATATCTTCTGCTTCTGTTAAGTCCATACCATTTCTGTCCTTTATTGTGGCCACCTGTGCATGAAATGTTTCCTTGGTGTCTCTAATTTTCTTGAAGAGATATCTAGTCTTTCCTATTCTGTTGTTTTCCTCTATCTCCTAGCAATGAACACTGAGGAAGCCTTCCTTATCTCTCTTTGCTCTTATTTGGAACTCTGCATTCAAATGGGTATATCTTTCCTTTTCTCCTTTGCCTTTCACTTCTCTTCTTTTCACAGCTATTTGTAAAGCGTCCTGAGACAACCATTTTGCCTTTTTGCATTTCTTTATCTTGGGGATGGTCTTAATCCCTGCCTCTTGTACAATGTCATGAACGTTTGTCCATAGTTCTTCAGGCACCCTGTCTATCAGATCTATTCCCTTGAATCTATTTGTCACATCCACTGTATAATATAAGGGATTTTATTTAAGTCATACCTGAATGGCCTAGTGGTTTTCCTTACTTTCTTCAATTTAAGTCTAAATTTGGCAATAAGGAGTTCATGATCAGAGCCACAGTCAGCTTCCAGTCTTGTTTTTGCTGACTGTATAGAGCTTCTCTATCCTTGGCTGCAAAGAAAATAAATATGATTTCTGTATTGACCATCTGGTGATGTCCATGTGTAGAGTCTTATCTTGCGTTGTTGGAAGAAGATGTTTGCTGTGACCAGTGGGTTCTCTTGGCAAAACTCTATTAGCCTTTGCCCTGCTTCATTCTGTATTCCAAGACCAAATTTGTCTGTTACTTCAGGTATCTCTTGACTTCCTACTTTTGCATTCCAGTCCCCTATAATGAAAAAGACAACTTTTGTGGGGTATTAGTTCTAGAAAGTCTTATAGGTCTTCATAGAACCATTCAACTTCAGCTTCTTCAGCATTACTGATTGGGGAATATACTTGGATTACTGTGATATTGAATGGTTTGCCTTGGAAATGAGCAGAGATCATTCTGTCATTTTTGAGATCATTAAAACATTGTTAAAACTAGATTACACAAAGTTACAGTCACATGAATTACATTAGAAACAAAAATATTAAACCTGTCAACCCATCACTTCTGAATTGCTTAATTATTTTAGTCTTATCTTTGTCTTTGTCCTCGAGGTTATTTTCATCTGTTGTATTTGTGTAGCAGAAATGCTCTACACTGGTGTGTTAACCTACATCTTTCTGAACCTGTGGTCAGTAATGGGGTGTTTGTTTCTTGAAATCAGTCTCTTAAGAGTAATGACACCAGGAAAACAGACAAATGCTACAAAGCAGGGCTTTCCTTTTTCCTGGAGAGCTGATTGTGGAGCACTTACCACCAGACTGCTGTTTAGACCAGAGTCAGCCTCTGCCAGTCACTGGTCTTCTTGCTCCAGATACATCCACAGCCCTTCTCTTGAACACAGTGCGTTTCCAAGAAGCTGGGACTGGGCGATGTATTCCCAGACTCCCAGAACTGCTGTTTCAGCTGACTGCCACCAGCAGGAAGCACCTACATGGAACTGTCTGGTGAGGGAAAGCAAGATGCATGCAAAGCATCAGACAGCAATGCCCCTAGATCTTGCTGCAGGGGTGAATTTGGAGCTAAGAGGCAATTTATTGAAGTTCATGTTGTGTTCCTGATAAGGATCTGGTAGATAAAATTCTCAAAGTTAAGACCTTCATTTTATAGTATTGTCTTCCTATAATCTCTCCCTGTGTTCGTGTGTGCTCAGTTGCTTCACGTGTGTCTGACTCTTTGCGACCTTATGAGCTATAGCCCTCCAGGCTCCTCAGTCCATGAGATTCTCCAGGCAAGAATACTGGAGTGGGTTGTCATGCCTTCCTCCAGGGAATCTTCCTGTCCCAGGGATTGAACCCAAGTCTCCTGCAGTTCCTGCATTGCAGGCTGATTCTTTACCTCTCAGCTACCGGGGAAGCCCAACCTCTTCCTAACATCCAATTTTTTTTAAAAAAGAGAATTTCAATGTCTCCATTGATGACTCCCAGTCAGTCAAGGCTTTGTCTTGATTTAATATCTGTCTTGAATGTACTGTCTACAGGACTTATTTAAACTTTAAAGCTTTGGAGGGAGGAGGGTTCAGGATGGGGAACACATGTATACCTGTGGCGGATTCATTTCTATATTTAGCAAAACCAATGCAATAGTGTAAAGTTTAAAAATAAAATAAAATAAAAAAGAGAACCATTGGCAAAATAAGAAAACAACCTATGGAATGGGAGAAAATACTTGGCAATGATGTGACCAAAAAAGGGTCAATATCCAAAATAAAATAGCTCATATAACTTTGTAGACAAAAACAAAAACCAATCCAATCAAAAAATGGGCAGAAGACCTGCACAGACATTTTTCCAAAGAAGACATACAGATGGCCAAAAGGCACATGAAAAGATGCTCAACAATGTTAATTAGTTTCAAGTATATATTAAAGTGATTCGTGTGTGTGTGAGCACATGTGCATGTTAAGTCACTTCAGTCATGTCCAACATTTTGCGACCCTATGCATTGTAACCAGTCAGGCTCCTCCCTCCATGGGATTCTCCAAACAATAACACTGGAATAGGTTGCCATGCCCTCCTCCAGGGGATCTTCCTGACCCAAGGATCAAACCTGCATCTCTTGAGTCTTCTGCACTGGCAGGCTGATTCTTTACTGCTAGCACCAAATGAAGGGTACCTAATGTGAAAAGACAGGAATGTGCCTTATTTAAGCATCTTCAAGGAAGATAGAAACATATCTGAGAGAGAGTGAGGTAGGGGAAGAGAGAGAAGCACAGAAGTATTCAAGGAGATGAGGCTTAAGAGGGAGCCAAGTCTTGGACCATGTGAATCTTGAAAGCAATGCTAATGTTTGGGATGTTATCCACAAGCGAAGGGAATCAGTAGTCTCCTAACTTGTTTAGTTTATGTTTCATAAGTCTCTTCTGCCAATCTTCCAATCCAAATTGTCTATATATTTTTCTGGTGTGATTTTGGCATCTTTCCATCCTCAATATCTCCCTCTTCTCAGGCCTGGAGGAAGCCAGTTGCCATATTATGAGAACACATAAAAAGCCCAAATGGGATGCTAATGAAATGAATATCTGAGGTCTCCTGCCAACAAACAATGAGGAATTGAAGTCTCTTTTCAATAGTCAATAGAAATGGGGGCTTCTGCCACTAGCCACATGAATTAATCATCTTAGAAATGGATCCTTTTCCAATCAAACCATGAATAATTGACACCCTGCGGCTGCTGCTAAATCACTTCAGTCGTGTCCAACTCTGTGTGACCCCATAGATGGCAGCCTACAAGGCTCCTCCGTCCCTGGGATTCTCCAGGCAAGATCATTAAAGTGGGTTGCCATTTCCTTCTCCAATGCATGAAAGTGAATGAAGTCGCTCAGTTGTGTCCGACTCTTCATGACCCCATGGACTACAGCCTCCAAGGCTCCTCCATCCGTGGTATTTTCCAGGCAAGAGAACTGGAGTGGGTTACCACTGCCTTCTCCAATTGACACCCTAGCCAACATCTTACCTGCAGCCTCATGAAGGACTCCAAATCAGATCACCCAGCTAACCTCTCCCAAATTCTAGATAACTGATATGCTCCTAGTTATTCATTTTTACTCTTACCCAGTCAAAACTCTCAGATTCAAGATAAATCTATCAATTAAAATGTCAGAGAGGTGAGTCACATGAAGTCATCTAAATGCCAAGTTTCTTTGTCCCTAATATTTTCTATGTGACTGAGGTAAGGGAGCAGATCCCACAGGATACTGTGGTACTTAGAGGCTGTCACAGGCTTGGCCATATGTAGAGTCTCATAGGTAAGTAGCCATAAGATGTTATTAACAATCAATCTTAATCAATTTATACATTAGTAAAAATCTCAGCTCGGGCATTGGTTCCTCTGGGAAAGTTTCCCTCTTTGCTTAGGATGTACTATAACCTCTTGTGTTATGTGTTTCATAGAACTTTTTTGAAAACCTCTATCACACATTTATTAGAGTGCATTATGATTCATTTTTGTTTGTTTTTAAGACTCCTTATTAATATCTAAGCTTTACTACTTTATGAATCTACTGGAAAATTTAATGGATAGAGAGAATCATGGAGCATGGGTTACAACATACTCATTATATCAATTGTTTGCAAGGTTCCAACAGTGAATGTGGATGGAGTGAGGTTGGATGGCATCACCAACTCAATGAACATGAGTTTGGGCAAACTCTGGGAGATAGTGAAAGACAGGAAAGCCTGGCATACAGGCATACATGGGGTCACAGAGTTGGACACAACCAAACGACATGAGCATATAAGTATGAAATATATATGGGATCAGGCCAATACCAGAAATCAGGAAAACAAGAGTTTGCAAAACAAAATATACTAACAAGTTGTATGACAAACAGAGAAAACCATTAGCTAAAATCAAAATTTGTTCCAAGTCTGAGAGAAGAAATAGAGCAAGATAATTGGATAAATCACCCAGACAGATGTTGAAATGATGATATTTTGTCTGCTCTTTGAAGCCAGTATTTACAACTATTGAATCTTGTGGTTGTTGTAATATGTGACAACCAGAAAAGCTTTTGGAAAAATGAGTTTTCCTGCATATGGTTAAATTATATCTACCCCAGTAATGCTGTAGTCAAAGGTGAAATGTACAGTCCTCCACATGTGTCTTCATTCTACTACTTGGTGGGTGAGGATAGTCTTTATTTAAGTTATCAAACCCAGTATAGAAATTTCCAGGGACAGATTCTTCTCTATGACTGGCGTCTCTCCCAGGGAAGACAGCTAGTTCATGAATACTGTTCCCTGAGTGAGTATCACAAAGGGAATTAATTTAATAGCCGCCTAGGTAACTAAATTATCATTAAATTCTATCTCTGATATTCTAACATATGTAGCATTATAAAGGAGAAGGCAATGGCACCCCACTCTAGTACTCCTGCCTGGAAGATCCCATGGATGGAGGAGCCTGGAAGGCTGCAGTCCATGGGGTCGCTGAAGGTCGCACATGACTGAGAGACCTCACTTTTACTTTTCACTTTCATGCATTGGAGAAGGAAATGGCAACCCCCTCCAGTGTTCTTGCCTGGAGAATCCCAGGGACAGGGGAGCCTGGTGGGCTGCCGTCTATGAGGTCACACAGAGTCGGACACGACTGAAGTGACTTAGCAGCAGCAGCAGTAACATTATAAAAACATCTAATTTTAAGAACTACACCTGTGAATTTATTTTAGCCAAAAAGAAAACAAAAAAGTTAGGTTTGAATTCACTCTTTTTTTTTTTTAATTAATCTCTGAGTCATTTCCTCTACTGCCATTGTTGCTAAGGTCTCCTGGCAACACCCTGGGCTGTAAAGCTGAGGGTAAAAATTGCTGTAAACTAAAACAGGAGCAGGAAAGTTACTAAAGAGAATATTCTACAGCTGCAAAAAGACCTCTAAGACTTCCTCTGACAAGATGCAACCCCTCTGTGCTCAGAGCCAGCTACAAGGTCATAGCATCTGAAACACTCCAGAAAAAAAAGTCTGGTTGCAGCTTTCTGAGGTTGCCAGTAATTAGAAAAATTCCCACTCTCATAGAAAAATCATAACAGGGATTCTTCACACTGAAACTACCAAGTTCTTAGAATCAGACAGTCTAGATAGTAGAGCCAAATGATGCTCCCTCAGGCCCAGGAACCTGATGCGAATAAAACACAGTAAGCAAAGCTTAGATGTGTGATGTTCACAGTTTGACTCCCTGCTTTGGAAGTGTTCATGAGATAACTTCATGAAGGAATTGGGTTAAGTATGCTGGAGGTTGGTCTAGATCAGCAGCTCTTGAATTTTAGGTTTGTATCAGGTGACAGAAACATTGTTAAACACAGATTTCTGGGCCTTATGCCTAGAGCTTGGGATCAGTAGGTGAGGGCAGGGGCTGGATAAGTTCCACTTCTAACAAATTCCTCAGTGCTACTGCTTCTGCTGCAGTTGTGGAATCAGAAGCTACTATTGGAGAATCACTATTTAGAGATAATTGCTTGAGAAGTTAGAATTTTTTCCTAATGAAATACAAATATTTGCCCATTCAATTAACTGAATTTTATTTCAAAGGGATTACAATCCTGAATTTTATTTCATAGGGATTACAACCCTGAATGCTATAGTTACTTGTCTTAGTTCTAACATGTTTCTATGGGAAGCTAAACTCTAGTCTAATTTTTTCTGAATAATATCATTGTGATAGCTAACATTTATATAGTCTTGGATCTGTATGCATCATGTTTCTAACTGTTTGAAAATTATACCTGGACAGGTTTAGAGTTTCTTCCCAAGATGCCTCAGTGGACTCGTCTACTGGAGATAATCAAACAGCATTCCCAGAGTACTTCCTTTCCTGGCTTTTGGTCCCCAAACCTTGGGACCTCCAAAGCCCAAGTGCACCAGAACTTGATCTTTGATAACTGTCTGCTTCCTAGGTTACCCCCCTCCTTTTTTAGGGAGAGGGAGGTTGTTTCAAGTTCTTGGCCAAGTCCGTTAGTCTGTCTGTGCATTATCTAACTCATTCATGGCCAGAGGCAAGGATTTCCTGGAACCCACTCAGCCAGCCTCCTGGCAGTTTTTGGAACATCCAGTGTAGACCCAAGTGAGTTGTGTATGCATCAGTGACTCAGAATCTCCACCAGAATGATGGGAATCTAGCCCATCTGGTGAGAGGAAACAGAATATCTGTTTTGTTATCACTTGTTTGTTCATTTTGCTGTATATTAACTCAAATCAATTAAGAAAATATTTTTGAATATAGAATAGAACAGACCCCTGAGATTCATATTTCTTTGTTTATTCTTGACTTGTTGCTAAGCTTGTGGAATTAAAACTGAAAATTGCCTATATGTCTGTAAAATGAAAAAAGTCTTTTCCTATCATTATGTGAATTTCCTGTTATTATGTGAATATATCTTCCTACCTCTAGAGAATAATTATTACATTGGATTATGAGCAACAACAACAAAAATAAAAGCCCCCAAATTAAAGAAATTCTGGTTTAATTGACATTTAGAGAAAAATAAATGATTCGATACATCTAATATTTTCAGAACAATAATGAAACCAAATTTTTAATACTTTAAATATGCTAATCTTTTAAGAAAAAGTCCTCATGAAACCATTAACAATCATCAACATTTTCACATAAAAATTCAGGTTCACTAATTTGAGGTAAATCTTTGAACAAACAAGACTGTCTTAATAATTTTGCTTTAAAAAGTATATATAATTCGCAGACTTGATCAGTACATTGTACAAAAACAGGCATACATTTTAATTTTTTTTCTTTTCTTTTTTTTAAACTTTTTTATTTTTTAACTTTACAATACTGTACTGGTTTTGCCATATATCAACATGAATTCACCCCAGGTATACACGTGTTCCCCATCCTGAACCCTCCTCCTTCCCTGTACCATCCCTCTGGGTTGTCCCAGTGCACCAGCCCCAAGCATCCAGTATCAAGCATCATTGAAACATTTTAATTTTTAATAGGATTTGGGTTTGTAATTTTATGAAGCTAGTTAATCTGGTTTGCTTACATTTCTTATACTGATTTACTGTATAGAATATATTATTACTTCTACAGACTGTTTAGGATTGTGAAAATGGAAAACTAGTGTTCTGTCAAATTTAATCATTATCCTGGCAATGTCTTCATATTTATTATATTCTGAAGTATGTCTATTTAAAGTCTGAAATTTTCGGTTAACTCCTTGGAAATGACTAATAGATGATTTTTAGTTATATGGATAATTTTTAAATAAGAGATAATATTGAAGCCTCACTACAGAGCAGATGAGGCTCTGATCATATTAATGTGTGTTTGCTTCTGCAATAACTTGCAAAAGTGATGTGAGTGGCTGTAAGCTTTGCTGGACTGCTGAAATACACTGCATATCAGACAGTACTTAGTCACCCACTCCCCAACCCCAGTGTTGTCTGTGAATTAGAATGTACTTTATTTGGTTAAGAGTCATTTCGACTCTCCTAGAGATCACAATGGTAAAACGTATAACTTTAGATATGTTTCTGTTTATCGAGTAGAAAATTGAGAGAAGTTTGTTTAAAAGTAAAGTGCTTGGTTTCTCCAGAAAGGGAAAAAAAAAGATGGCAAGATAAAACTTGAATAAATAAATTGCCATAGGTTTTCAGAAAATTTATTTCATTTTTCTTAGTTTGTAATAACTATAAGTAATGTGTCTAAAAAGAAGTAATGAGATGTGTTAAAATTTTGGCAAAGCTCTCTTAGTTGATGTGCTTAGCTGATTGATGTTCATGTATGGCAAAAACCATCACAATATTGTAAAGTAATTATCCTCCAATTAAAATAAATGAATTAATTTATTTTAAAAAGAACTTTTAAATGGGGGTTGTGGAGGGGCGGTCCTAAGATGGCAGAGGAATAGGACAGGGAGACCACTTTCTCCCCCACAAATTCATCAAACAACATTTAAACACTGAGTAAATACCACAAAACAACTTTTGAGTGCCGGCAGAGGACATCAGGCACCTAGAAAAGCAGCCCAGTGTCTTCAAAAGGAGGTAGAAAAAAATATAAAAGACAAAAAAAGAGACAAAAGAGGTAGGGATGGAGCTCCATCCCGGGAAGGGAGTCTTAAAAAGAGAGAAGTTTCCAAACACCAGGAAATACTCTCACTGCCGAGTCTGTAGTGAGCCTTGGAACCACAGAGGGCAACATAACTGGGAGGAAAAATAAATAAATAATTAAAACCCACAGATTACGTGCCCAATGGTAACTCCCCCAGAGGAGAAGCAACGCAGACGCCTGCACCCACCACTAGCAAGTGGGGGCTGGGCAGGGAGGCACAGGCTGTATTGCTTAGACTAAGGACCAGGCCTGAATGCCTCGAAGGCAATCTGAGGGAACTAACCGGCTAGCAAACCAGACTATGGGATAGCTACCACGCAAAAAGCCCTAACCTAAGACACTGACAGGCCCGCTCACAGAACAAAGGACTGAACAGAGCTAGCCAGCTGCAGGCCATACCCCTCCAGTGACAGGCAGCCAGAGCCGGAAGGGGACAATTGCAGCCCCAGAGAGACATTATCTACCAAACTGCAAGCAGGTGTCTTTGCCAAGTAAGACTTCTTGAGATTCTGGACAGTCAACATCCACCTGAGAAGGTGCACTGGGTGTACACCCAGAAAACCAAGCAGCAGGGACGGGGGAGGCGATAAGTCGCAGCGACCACGCTTGCCAAACACCTGATCACCTGAGCTGCTCGGACCTGGGAAGGGCACAAAACGCAGGCCCTACCGAGTCTGTGCCTCCGAGGACTACCCGAGCGCCTGAACCTGAGCGGCTTAGACCTGGGAAGTGCATGCAGCCCAGGGCCGGCCTCAGACGGTTCCCGGAGAAGCAACCTAGAGCCTGAGCAGTGTGGGCAGGGAGGGCACACGTGCTATGAGCGGGGGCAGGCCCAGTGTAGCTGAGACACTGCAAGCACACCCCAGTGTTATTTGTTTGCAGTGTCTCTCCCTCCCCACAGAGCGACTGAACAAGTAAGCCCAAAAAAAGCGTCCACCACCGCCCCCTTGTGTCGGGGTGGAAATCAGACACTGAAGAGACCAGCAAACAGAAGCTAAAACAGAGGGAACCGCCTTAGAAGTGACAGGTGCAATAGATTAAAACCCTGTAGTTAGTACCGACTACATAGGAAGGGGCCTATAGATCTTGAGAAGTGTAAGCCAGACCAACTAACTATCCGAAAATGAACTGACCCCACAACAATACCAGAGAAAGTCCTAGATATATTTTTTTACTATTTTTACTATCATTATTTTTTTAATTTTCTTTAATTTTTAAGTCCTCTATTACTCCTTTAATTTTCATTTTTATAACCTACTATTACTTTGCAAAAAAAAAGAGACCCTATTTTTTAAAACAAATTTCATATATATATATATATATATATTTATATTTATAATTTTTGTGACTTTTTTTCTTTTCTTTAATATTGTATTTTTGAAAATCCAACCTCTACTCTAGATTTTTATACTTTGCTTTTTGGTATTTGTTATCAATTTTGTACCTTTAAGAACCCAGTCTTCAGTACCTATTTTTACTGCTTGACTGCTCTCTACTCCTTTGGACTCTCCTTTTTCTCCACCAGGTCGCCTCTATCTCCTCCCTCCCCCTTCTCTTCTCTACCCAACTCTGTGAATCTCTTTGTGTGTTCCAGACGGTGGAGAACACTTAAGGAACTGATTACTGACTGGATCTGTCTCTCTCCTTTTGATTTCCCCCTTTTTCCTCCTGGACACCTGTCTCTGTCCTCCCTCTTCTCTTCTCTGTATAACTCCATGAACATCTCTGAGTGGTCCAGACTGTGGAGCACACATAAGGAAGTGATTACTGGCTAGCTTGCTCTTTCCTCTTTTGATTACACCTCATCTCATTCAGGTCACCTCTAAATCCCTCCTCCCTCTTCTCTTCTCCATGTAATGCTGTGAACCTCTTTGGGTATCCCTAACTGTGGAGAAACTTTTCATCTCTAACCTAAATGTTTTATCATTGGTGCTGTATAGATAGAGAAGTCTTGAGACTACTGTAAAAATAAGACTGAAAACCAGAAGCAGGAGGCTTAAGTCCAAATCCTGAGAACACCAGAGAACTCCTGATTCCAGGGAACATTAATTGACAGGAGCTCATCAAACGCCTCCATACCTACACTGAAACCAAGCACCATCCAAGGGCCAAAAAGTTCCAGAGCAAGACATACCATGCAAATTTTCCAGCAACACAGGAACACAGCCCTGAGCTTCAATATACAGGCTGCCCAAAGTTACTCCAAAACCATTAACATCTCATAACTCATTACTAGACACTTCATTGCACTCCAGAGAGAAGAAACCCAGCTCCACTCACCAGAACAATGACATAAGTTTCCCTAACCAGGAAACCTTGACAAGCCACCCTTACAACCAAACCCACAGTGAGGAAACTCCACGATAAAGAGAACTCCACAAACTGCCAGAATACAGAAAGGCCACCCCAAATACAGCAATATAAACAAGATGAAGAAACAGAGGAATACCTAGCAGGTAAACAAACAGGATAAATGCCCACCAAACCAAACAAAAGAGGAAGAGATAGGGAATCTACCTGATAAAGAATTCCGAATAATGATAGTGAAAATGATCCAAAATCTTGAAACAAAAATGGAATCACAGATAAATAGCCTGGAGACAAGGATTGAGAAGATGGAAGAAAGGTTTAACAAGGACCTAGAACAAATAAAAAAGAGTCAATATATAATGAATAATGCAATAAATGAGATCAAAAACACTCTGGAGGGAACCAACAGTAGAATAACGGAGGCAGAAAATAGGATTAGTGAAATAGAAGATAGAATGGTAGAAATAAATGAATCAGAGAGGAAAAAAGAAAAACGAATTAAAAGAAATGAGGACAATCTCAGAGACCTCCAGGACAATGTTAAATGCCCCAACATTCAAATCATAGGAGTCCCAGAAGAAGAAGACAAAAAGAAACACCATGAGAAACTACTTGAGGAGATAATAGTTGAAAACTTCCCTAAAATGGAAAAGGAAATAGTCACCCAAGTCCAAGAAACCCAGAGAGTCCCAAACAGGATAAACCCAAGGCAAAACACCCCAAAACACATATTAATCAAATTAACAAAGATCAAACACAAAGAACAAATATTAAAAGCAGCAAGGGAAAAACAATAAATAACACACAAGGGGATTCCCATAAGGATAACAGCTGATCTTTCAATAGAAACTCTTCAGGCCAGGAGGGAATGGCAGGACATACTTAAAGTGATGAAAGAAAATAACCTACAGACCAGATTGCTATACCCAGCAAGGATCTCATTCAAATATGAAGGAGAAATCAAAAGCTTTACAGAGAAGCAAAAGCTGAGAGAATACAGCACCACCAAACCAGCTCTCCAACAAATGCTAAAGGATCTTCTCTAGACAGGAAACACAAAAAGGGTGTATAAACTCAAACCCAAAACAATAAAGTAAATGGCAACGGGATCATACTTATCAATAATTATCTTAAACATAAATGGGTTGAATGCCCCAACCAAAAGACAAAGACTGGCTGAATGGATACAAAAACAAGACCCCTATATATGTTGTCTACAAGAGACCCACCTCAAAACAGGGGACACATACAGACTGAAAGTGAAGGGCTGGAAAAAGATATTTCATGCAAATAGAGACCAAAAGAAAGCAGGAGCAGCAATACTCATATCAGATAAAATAGACTTTAAAACAAAGGCTGTGAAAACAGACAAAAAAGGACACTACATAATGATCAAAGGATCAATCCAAGAAGATATAACAATTATAAATATATATGCACCCAACATAGGAGCATCACACTATGTAAGACAAATGCTAACAAGTATGAAAGGGGAAATTAACAATAACACAATAATAGTGGGAGACTTTAATACTCCACTCACACCTATGGATAGATCAACTAAACAGAAAATTAACAAGGAAACACAAACTTTAAATGATACAATAGACCAGTTAGACCTAATTGATATCTATAGGACATTTCACCCCAAAACAATGAATTTCACCTTTTTCTCAAGCACACACAGAACCTTCTCCAGGATAGATCACATCCTGGGCCATAAATCTAGACTTGGTAAATTCAAAAAAATTGAAATCATTCAAGCATCTTTTCTGACCACAGTGCAGTAAGATTAGATCTCAATTACAGGAGAAAAGCTATTAAAAATTCCAACATTTGGAGGTTGAACAGCACTTTGCTGAATAACCAAAAAACCACAGAAGAAATCAAAAAAGAAATCAAAATATGCATAGAAATGAATGAAAATGAAAGCACAACAATCCAAAACCTGTGGGACACTGTAAAAGCAGTGCTAAGGGGAAAGTTTATAGCAATACAGGGATACCTCAAGAAACAAGAAAAAAGTCAAATAAATAACCTAACCCTACACCTAAAGCAACTAGAAAAGGAAGAAATGAAGAACGCCAGGGTAAGTATAAGGAAAGAAAGCTTTAAAACTAGGGCAGAAATAAATGCAAAAGAAACAAAAGAGACCATAGCAAAAATCAACAAAGCCAAAAGCTGGTTCTTTGAAAGGATATATAAAATTGACAAACCATTAGCCAGATTCATCAAGAAACAAAGGGAAAAAAATCAAATCAATAAAATTAGAAATGAAAATGGAGAGCTCACAACAGACAACACAGAAATACAAAGGATCATAAGAGACTACTATCAGCAATTATATGCCAATAAAATGGACAACTTGGAAGAAATGGACAAATTCTTAGAAAAGCACAACTTTCCAAAACTGAACTAGGAAGAAATAGAAAATCTTAACAGACCCATCACAAGCACGGAAATTGAAACTGTAATCAGAAATCTTCCAGCAAACAAAAGCCCAGGTCCAGATGGCGTCACAGCTGAATTCTACCAAAATTTAGAGAAGAGATAACACCTATCCTACTCAAACTCTTCCAGAAAATTGCAGAGGAAGGTAAACTTCCAAATTCATTCTATGTGGCCACCATCACCCTAATACCAAAACCTGACAAAGATGCCACAAAAAAAGAAAACTACAGGCCAACATCACTGATGAACATAGATGCAAAAATCTTTAACAAAATTCTAGCAATCAGAATCCAACAACACATTAAAAAGATCATACCCCTTGATCAAGTGGGCTTTATCCCAGGGATGCAAGGGTTCTTCAATATCTGCAAATCAGTCAATGTAATACACCACATTAACAAATTGAAAAATAAAAACCATATAATTATCTCAATAGATGCAGAGAAAGCCTTTGACAAAATTCAACATCCATTTATGATAAAACTCTCCAGAAAGCAGGAATAGAAGGAACATACCTCAACATAATAAAAACTATATATGACAAACCGACAGCAAACATTATCCTCAATAGTGAAAAATTGAAAGCATATCCCCTAAAGTCAGGAAAAGACTTTCACCACTTTCTATTCCACTTTCTCCACTACTATTCAACATAGTTTTGGAAGTTTTGGCCACAGCAATCAGAGCAGAAAAAGAAATAAAAGGAATCCAAATTGGAAAAGAAGTAAAACTCTCACTGTTTGCAGATGACATGATCCTCTACACAGAACCCTAAAGACTCCACCAGAAAATTACTGCTGCTACGTCACTTCAGTCATGTCCAACTCTGTGCGACCCCTGACACGGCAGCCCACAAGGCTCCGCCATCCCTGGGATTCTCCAGGCAAGAACACTGGAGTGGGTTGCCATTTCCTTCTCCAATGCATGAAAGTGAAAAGTCAAAGTGAAGTCGCTCAGTCGTGTCCGACTCTGAGTGACCCCATAGACTGCAGCCTACCAGGCTCTTCCATCCATGGGATTTTCCAGGCAAGAGTACTGGAGTGGGGTGCCATTGCCTTCTCCGAGAAAGCTAATCAATGAATATAGTAAAGTTGCAGGATATAAAATGAACACAGAGAAATCGCTTGCATTCCTATACACTAATAATGAGAAAAGAGAAAAGAGAAATCAAGGAAACAATTCCATTCACCATTGCAATGAAAAGAATAAAATACTTAGGAATATATCTACCTAAGAAACTAAGCACAGGCGGCTGCGACCAGCGCACTAAGTGTGGTGGAGAGGAGTTATCCCACGTCCGAAGTCAGAGGCAGCAGCCAAGAGTGCAAGGCTGGGACAGCGCAGGAATGGCCGAGAGGAGCTACCCTTCTTCCAAGGTCGAGGTGGGGACCAGAAGAGTTACCCCGCGTCTGAGGTCAGGGGCAGCGGCCAGGAGGACCAACCCCACTTCCAAGGAGCGGTGGCTGCGCGGGCGCAGGAGGGCCTAGAGGAGCTATCCCACGTTGAAGGTCAGGAAAGGCGGCAGTGAGGAGATACCCCCCGTCCAAGGTAAGGAGCAGCAGCTACACTTTACTGGAGCAGCTGTGAAGAGATACCCCACACACAAGGTAAGAGAAACCCAAATAAGACAGTAGGTGTTGCAAGAGGGCATCAGAGGGCAGACACATTGAAACCATAATCACAGAAAACTAGTCAATCTAATCACACTAGGACAACAGCCTTGTCTAACTCAATGAAACTAAGCCATGCCCGTGGGGCCACCCAAGATGGGCAGGTCATGGTGGAGAGATCTGACAGAATGTGGCCCACTGGAGAAGGGGCATGTATTCTTGCCTTGAGAACCCCATGAACAGTATGAAAAGGCAAAATGATAGGATACTGAAAGAGAAACTCCCCAGGTCAGTAGGTGCCCAATATGCTACTGGAGATCAGTGGAGAAATAATTCTAGAAAGAATGAAGGGATGGAGCCAAAGCAAAAACAATACCCAGTTGTAGATGTGACTGGTGACAGAAGCAAGGTCTGATGCTATAAAAAGCAATATTGCATAGGAACCTGGAATGTCAGGTCCATGAATCAAGGCAAATTGGAAATGGTCAAACAAGAGATGGCAAGAGTGAATGTCGACATTCTAGGAATCAGCGAACTAAAATGGACTGCAATGGGTGAATTTAACTCAGATGACCATTATCTACTACTGTGGGCAGGAATCCCTCAGAAGAAATGGATTAGCCATCATGGTCAACAAAAGAGTTCAAAATGCAGTACTTAGATACAATCTCAAAAACGACAGAATGATCTCTGTTCGTTTCCAAGGCAAACCATTCAATATCACAGTAATCCAAGTCTATACCCCAACCAGTAACGCTGAAATAGCTGAAGTTGAACGGTTCTATGAAGACCTACAAGCCCTTTGAGAACTAACACCCAAAAAAAGATGTCCTTTTCATTATAGAGGACTGGAATGCAAGAGTAGGAAGTCAAGAAACACCTGGGGTAACAGGAAAATTTGGCCCTGAAATACGGAATGAAGCAGGGCAAAGAGTAATACAGTTTTGCCAAGAAAATGCACTGGTCATAGCAAACAGCCTCTTCCAACAACACAAGAGAAGACTCTACACATGGACATCACCAGATGGTCAACACCGAAATCAGATTGATTATATTCTTTGCAGGCAAGGATGGAGAAGCTCTATACAGTCAGCAAAAACAAGACCAGGAGCTGACTGTGGCTCAGATCATGAACTCCTTATTGCCAAATTCAGACTTAAATTGAAGAAAGTAGGGGAAACCACTAGACTATTCAGGTATGACCTAAATCAAATCCCTTATGATTATGCAGTGAAAGTGAGAAATAGATTTAAGGGCCTAGATCTGATAGATAGAGTGCCTGAACTATGGAATGTGGTTTGTGACATAATACAGGAGACAGGGATCAAGACCATCCCCATGGAAAAGATATGTAAAAAAGCAAAATGGCTGTCTTGGGAGGCCTTACAAATAGCTGTGAAAAGAAGAGAAGCAAAAAGCAAAGGAGAAAACGAAAGATATAAGCCTCTGAATGCAGAGTTCCAAAGAATAGCAAGAAGAGATAAGAAAGCCTTCCTCAGCGATCAATGCAAAGAAATAGAGGAGAACAACAGAATGGGAAAGACTAGAGATGTCTTCAAGAAAATTAGAGATATCAAGGGAACATTTCATGTGAAGATGGGCTCGAAAAAGGACAGAAATGGTATGGACCTAACAGAAGCAGAAGATATTAAGAAGAGATGGCAAGAATGCACAGAAGAACTGTACAAAAAACATCTTCACGACCCAGATAATCATGATAGTGTGATCACTGACCTAGAGCCATACATCCTGGAATGTGAGGTCAACTGGGCCTTAGAAAGCATCACTACGAACAAAGCTAGTGGAGGTGATAGAATTCCAGTTGAGCTCTTCCAAATCCTGAAAGATGATGCTGTGAAAGTGCTGCACTCAATATGCCAGCAAATTTGGAAAACTCAGCAGGGGCCACACGACTGGAAAAGTCAGTTTTCATTCCAATCCCAAAGAAAGGCAATGCCAAAGAATGCTCAAACTACCACACAATTGCACTCATCTCACACGCTAGTAAAGTAATGCTCCAAATTCTCCATGCCAGGCTTCAGCAATATGTGAACCATGAGCTTCCTGATGTTTAAGCTG
The DNA here is from genome assembly GCF_003369695.1 of Bos indicus x Bos taurus. NCBI lineage: Eukaryota > Metazoa > Chordata > Mammalia > Artiodactyla > Bovidae > Bos > Bos indicus x Bos taurus. The sequence continues at coordinate 29,632,709 of NC_040092.1, read as the reverse complement.
GTTTTAGAAAAGGCAGAGGAATCAGAGATCAAATTGCCAACATCCGCTGGATCATGGAAAAAGCAAGAGAGTTCCAGAAAAACATCTATTTCTGCTTTATTGACTATGCTAAAGCCTTTGACTATATGGTCACAATAAACTGTGGGAAATTCTGAAAGAGATGGGAATACCAGACCACCTGACCTGCCTCTTGAGAAATCTATATGCAGGTCAGGAAGCAACAGTTCTAACTGGACATGGAACAACAGACTGGTTCAAAATAGGAAAAGGAGTATGTCAAGGCTGTATATAGTCACCCTGCTTCTTTAACTTCTATGCAGAGTACATCAGGAGAAATGCTGGACTGGAAGAAATACAAGCTGGAATCAAGATTGCTGGGAGAAATATCAATAACCTCAGATATGCAGATGGCACCACCCTTATGGCAGAAAGTGAAGAGGAACTCAAAAGCCTCTTGATGAAAGTGAAAGTGGAGAGTGAAAATGTTGGCTTAAAGCTCAACATTCAGAAAACGAAGATCATGGCATCCGGTCCCATAACTTCATGGGAAATAGATGGGGAAACTGTGGAGACACTGTCAGACTTTACTTTTTTGGGCTCCAAAATCACTGCAGATGGTGACTGCAGCCATGAAATTAAAAGACGCCTACTCCTTGGAAGGAAAGTTATGACCAACTTAGATAGCATATTCAAAAGCAGAGATATTACTTTGCCAACAAAGTTTCATCTAGTCAAGGCTATGGTTTTTCCTGTGGTCATGTATGGATGTGAGAGTTGGACTGTGAAGAAGGCTGAGCGCCAAAGAATTGATGCTTTTGAACTGCGGTGTTGGAGAAGACTCTTGAGAGTCCCTTGGACTGCAAGGAGATCCAACCAGTCCATTCTGAAGGAGATCAGCCCTGGGATTTCTTTGGAAGGAATGATGCTAAAGCTGAAACTCCAGTACTTTACCACCTCATGCGAAGAGATGACTGATTGGAAAAGACTCTGATGCTGGGAGGGATTGTGGGCAGGAGGAGAAGGGGACGACAGAGGATGAGATGGCTGGATGGCATCATTGACTTGATGGATGTGAGTCTGGGTGAACTCTGGGAGTTGATGATGGACAGGGAGGCCTGGTGTGCTGCGATTCATGGGGTCGCAAAGAGTCAGACATGACTGAGCGACTGAACTGAACCGAAAGAAACTAAAGACCTATATTTAGAAAACTATAAAACACTGGTGAAAGAAATCAAACAGGACACTAATAGATGGAGAAATATACCGTGTTCATGGATGGGAAGAATCAATATAGTGAAAATGAGTATACTACCCAAAGCAATCTAGAGATTCAATGCAATCCCTATCAAGCTACCAATGGTATTTTTCACAGAGCTAGAGCAAATAATTTCACAATTTGTATGGAAATACAAAAATCTTCAAATAGCCAAAGCAATCTTGAGAAAGAAGAATGGACTTGGGGAATCAGCCTGTCTGACTTCAGGCTCTACTACGAAGCTACAGTCATCTAAACAGTATGGTACTGGCACAAAGACAGAAATATAGACCAATGGAAGAAAATGGGAAGCCCGGAGATAAATCCACGCACCTATGGACACCTTATCTTTGACAGAGGTGGCAAGAATATACAATGGAGAAAAGACAATGTCTTAAAAATTGGTGCTGGGAAAACTGGTCAACCACTTGTAAAAGAATGAAACTAGATCACTTTCTAACACCATACACAAAAATAAACTCAAAATGGATTAAAGATCTAAACATGAGACCAGAAACTATAAAACTCTTAGAGGAGAACATAAGCAAAACACTCTCTGACATAAATCACAACAGGATCCTCTATGACCCACCTCCCAGGACATTGGAAACAAAAGCAAAAATAAACAAATGGGACCTAATTAAACTTAAAAGCTTCTGCACAACAAAGGAAACTATAAGCAAGGCGAAAAGACAGCCTTCAGAATGGGAGAAAATAATAGCAAATGAAGCAACGGACAAACAACTAATCTCAAAAATATACAAGCAACTCCTGCAGCTCAATTCCAGAAAAATAACCGACCCAATTAAAAAATGGGCCAAAGAACTAAATAGACATTTCTCCAAAGAAGACATACAGATGGCTAACAAACACATGAAAAGATGCTCAACATCACTCATTATCAGAGAAATGCCAATCAAAACCACTATGAGGTACCATTTCATGCCAGTCAAAATGGCTGCTATCCAAAAGTCTACAAGCAATAAATGCTGGAGTGGGTATGGAGAAAGGGAACCCTCTTACACTGTTGGTGGGAATGCAAACTAGTACAGCCACTATGGAGAACAGTGTGGAGATTCCTTAAAAAACTGGAAATAGAACTGCCTTATGACCCAGCAACCCCTCTGCTGGGCATACACACCAAGGAAACCAGAACTAAAAGAGACACGTGTACCCCAATGTTCATCGCAGCACTGTTTATAATAGCCAGGACATGGAAGCAACCTAGATGTCTATCAGCAGATGAATTGATTAGAAAGCTGTGGTACATATACACAATGAAGTATTATTCAGCCATTAAAAAGAATACATTTGAATTAGTTCTAATGAGATGGATGAAACTGGAGCCGATTATACAGAGTGAAGTAAGCCTGAAAGAAAAACACCAGTACAGCATACTAATGCATATATATGGAATTTAGAAAGATGGTATCGATAACCCTGTATGTGAGACAGCAAAAGAGACACAGATGTATAGAACAGTCTTTTGGACTCTGTGGGAGAGGGTGGGATGATTTGGGGGAATGGCATTGAAACCTGTATAATATCATATAAGAAACGAATCACCAGTCCAGGTTCGATGCAGGATACAGGAAGCTTGGGGCTGGTGCACTGGGATGACCCAGAGAGATGTTATGGGGACGGAGGTGGGAGAAGGGTTCAGGATGGGGAACATGTGTACGCCTGTGGCGGATTCATGTTGATGTGTGGCAAAACCAATAAAATATTGTAAAGTAATTAGCCTCCAATTAAAATAAATAAATTTAATTTTAACAATAAATAAATAAAAGGGGGTTGTGGTTGTCTTACTACCAGTTATTATTATATAGCAATAATATATATTAATACCAAACCATATGTGATAATAATAAATTATATTAATAGCAAACCAGAATATTTGGCTTTCTTTCTATTAAAATAAATTGATTTTTAAGTATTTAGTTTTCTCTTAAAAATAGCGTTCTTTACCTTCCTTGAAATATTCTCAGACAACAGAAATTCCATATCATATTGAAATAATATTAGGTGCTTTGCCTTGATTTTGGAATGTCCTTATTATTACAAACAAAACAAAGTAAAAAACTTTTCACAAAGAGTCAGACATGATTGAAGAGACTTAGCACACACACACACAATATGAGGTATATGTGGCCATTCTATATTCAAGTGTTTGAAACTTCATTTTGACAGTAAATGCCCTGGTTCTTACTGGTTGTAACCACCTTGCATTACAGAAAGCTTTTTATCACAGCTACTTTTGTTCCCTGGGCCTATTTTTCTCCATTCCTAAAGATCCACGGTTTGCTCAGTTGAGCTCTAAAAGGACAGAAATGCCATCAGTCTAAATTCCACTTTGGCCAGCTTTGATGTTTAAAGAAAATTTGTAAGTATTTCTTTTCAAGTGATGTGTCAAATGGCACGCCCTAACTTGACATGATATAACCAAAGACAGATGTTAATGCAATAAGCTGTGAAACATTGTTAAAACTGATGAGAGAGTTTAAGAGCTCATGTTTGTCACATAATGACTTACTTACTTCTCTTAGTCTTTCTCTTCATTTTGGAGGATTATGACTGCTTTGATCTATAGTTTTTTTAAACAAGGATTTTAAAGAAGATTTTTTTAATATTAAAATGTACAGACACAGGTGTGTGTATGTGCATGATTTCTCAGATTGTGAAGGACACGAACTAACTCTTCACAGTCACTGCTTCTAGGGAGTAGAATTGTGATTACAGAATTTAAGCATCTCATTGGTAGTTTCATACAAGACTTTTTCTAAGTTTATTTTTTATTGGAGTACAGTTGATTTACAATGTTATGTTTGTTTCAGATGTACAATGAAGGAATTCAGTTACACACACACACACATATTTATCTTCTTTTTCTGATTCTTTTCCCTTATGATATTGCTGTTCAATCACTGTCACATCCAACTCTTTGCAACCCCTTGAACGGTAGCACTCTGGGTTTCTCTGTCCTTCATTATCTCCCAGAGTTTGCTCAATTCATATCCACTGAGTCAGTGATGCCATCCAACCGCTTTTGCGGCCCCCTTCTCCTGTTGCCCTCAATCTTTCCCAGCATCAGGGTCTTTCCCAGTGAGTCAGCTCTTTGCATCAGATGGCCAAAGTATTGGAGCTTCAGCTTCAGCATTAGTCCTTCCAATGAATATTCAGAACTGATTTCCTTTAGGACTGACTGGTTTGATCTCCTTGCTGTCCAAGGGACTCTCAAGAATCTTCTCCAACTCCACAGTTCTAAAGCATCAATTCTTAGGTGCTCAGCCTTTTTATGGTCCAACTCTCACATCCATGTATAACTACTGGAAAAACCATAGCTTTGATCAAATGGACGTTTTTTGGTAACGTGATGTCTCTGCTTTTAATATGCTGTCTAATTTTGTCATAGCTCCTCTTCCAAGGAACAAGAATCTTTTAATTTCGTGGCTACAATCACCATCTGCATGGATTTTGGAGTCCAAGAAAATGAATTCTGACTGTTTCCACATTTTCCCCATCTATTTGCCATGAATTGATAGGACCAGATGACAGAATTTTCCCTTATAAGTTATTATTAATACAAGATATTGAATATAGTTCCCTGTGCTATAGAGTAGCTCCTTGTTGATTATCTATTTTATATATAGTCGTGTGTATATGTTAGTCACAAGCTCCTAATTTATCCCTTTCCCTTTGCCCTTTTGTAACCACGAGTTTGTTTACTGTGTCTGTGGGTATATTTCTGTTTTGTTTATATTGTTTTCGTTAATGTGAAAACTTGAAATGAGTGAATTACCTTTTTAAAAAATATGTAATACAGTGAAGAGGAGCTAAAAAGCCTCTTGATGAAAGTGAAAGAGGAGAATGAAAAAGTTGCCTTAAACCTCAACATTCAGAAAACTAAGATCATGGTATCTGGTCCCATCACTTCATGGGAAATAGATGGGGAAACAGTGGAAACAGTGTCAGATTTTATTTTGGGGGGTTCCAAAATCACTGCAGATGGTGATTGCAGCCATGAAATTAAAAGACGCTTCCTCCTTAGAAGGGAAGTTATGACCAACCTAGATAGCATATTAAAAAGCAGAGACATTACTTTGCCGATAAAGGTCCGTCTAGTCAAGGCTATGGTTTTTCCAGTAGTCATGTATGAATGTGAGAGTTGGACTGTGAAGAAAGCCAAACGCCAAAGAATTGATGCTTTTGAACTGCAGTGTTGAAGACTCTTGAGAGTCCCTTGGACTGCAAGGAGATCCAACCAGTCCATCCTAAAGGAGCTCAGTCCTGGGTGTTCATTGGTAGGACTGATGCTGAAGCTGAAACTCCAATACTTTGGCCACCTCATGAGAAGAGTTGACTCATAGGAAAAGACCCTGATGCTGGGAGGGATTAGGGGCAGGAGGAGAAGGGGAAAACAGAAGATGAGATGGCTGAATGGCATCACTGACTCGATGGGCATGAGTTTGGGTAAACTCCGGGAGTTGGTGATGGATAGGGAGGCCTGGCGTGCTGCGATTCATGGGGTTGCAAAGAGTCGGACACGACTGAGCAATGGAACTGAACTGATATAGTTTTCATTAATGTGGAAACTTAAAATGAGTGAATTACCTTTTTAAAAAACATGTAATACATATTGAAGTTCCAACAAATGAAAATCAACTTGCGTAGCACTTCCATGGGCTTTTACCTTTTCTCTTGACAACGTGTCAGTGGAAATAATTGAGCTGTTTATGGTTCCTTCCTTGCTGCCCCTGACTGTCTGATTATTTTCTGCAATATTTGTACAATTTCTTTCCTGCAGATCTTGAGATCAATAATGTAAAAGCAGAGCTTTGTAATGACTGCTTCATACTCATTCAGTTCAATCATTGCTCAGGAGAGGAACTCCCTTCTCTGCTGAGCCACTGGCATGGAGGCCTTTCTGGAGAGTTCATTCTGATCCCCTTGAGCCCTGAAAATACCAGGGCAGTAAGTGTCCTTTCAGGAGGGAAGGGCAGAATCCCCTGGGAAGCACACCCTCCTCCCCAACTCTGGGAATGGCCCCCTCCCAACTGTATCTGGGTGCTCCTTGCCACTTGCTTTGATGTGCGTTCCATTCACCTAACTGCTTGTGTTGGTTTTCTCATTATTTTGAACCTCATATCCCAAAATATCTCTTGGCATGCTGTCCTCAGCACAGACACTCATAAAGACTCAGCAAGAGGAATATTGGCTGCATTCTCCTCCTCCTGCATGTGACTAAAAGTTTAAAAGGAAAGAAGAAAGTGCCCAAGGTAGGAAGTTGCAGAAGACCTGAGGACTGAGGTCTTAAAAAAGATTGGAGGACAAACATTCTGCTTGCTTCTCTTCCCGCCCAAGAAGATACAGTTCTAGGACAGGGCTTTAGATTAAAAACAAGCAGAGACCTGAGAGCTAAGCCATCCTGACTACTGTCCTCCAACACGGTCTGTCATCAGCCACTGAGGGAAAACCCCCCTTTAGCCTCTTTGGATCTTCACTTATTCAAATGTTTAAAAAGAGGTGGATTCATGTTGATGTATGGCAAAACCAATACAATATTGTAAAGTGATTAGCCTCCAATTAAAATTAATAAATTTAAATTAAAAAAAAAGAGGCAATGTATTGAGAAACATGCAGATAAAACATTTAAGTGCAGATTAGCACATATATAGGTGTCATAAGTGCTGGTTAAGCTCATGGAGTGCTTTGTAAATCTCCTTCTTCATGGAAAATTTAATTCTCCATGACTTCTGAGAGAATATAAGTTGCTCTCAATGTATGTAAGGCTCCAAGAATCTGCACACAGCTGATGATTTTAATAGTGAGGCAAGACTATACATATCTGTGCTAGATTGAGACAGTCCCTCAGGAAAATCAGTGAGGAGGAGGAGAGGGGGGTTGCTCCCACTTACCTGTTTCTTGCCTGAAAAGACCCCCGTGCCTTCACTATCTCTCTCTGCTCCCCTGAGGGAGTGGGATTCTACCCCCACATCAACTTTCTGCTGCTTTCCTGCACAAGCCTGTTTCCAAATAAACATCTTCTCTCCCCTGTGTGGGCTTCCCTGGTGCTTCAGATGGTAAAGAATCTGCCTGCAATGCAGAAAACTCAGGTTCAATCCCTGGGTGGAGAAGATGCCCTGGAAAAGGGAGTGTCCAAGCAACCAACACTTGCACTTTCACTCCCCTGTGAATCCCCCACAGGGGAGTCCTTGATCCTCCCATCCTTGATGCTCCCTCTGAATTCAGTTCAGATGAGCCACTCAGTCCTGTCTGACTCTTTGCAATGCCATGGACTGCAGCACACCAGTCTTCCCTGGCCATCATCAAATCCAGGAGCTTGTTCAAACTCATGTCCATCAAGTCAATGATGCTATCCAACTATCTCATCCTCTGTTGTCCTCTTCTCCTCCTGCCTTCAATCTTTCCCAGAGTCAGAGTCTTTTCCAATGAGTCAGTTCTTCACATCGGTAGCCAAAGTATTGGAGTTTCAGCTTCAACATCAGTCCTTCCAAGAATACTAAGGACTGATTTCTTTTAGGATTGACTGATTTGATCTCCTTGCTGTCCAAGGGACTCTCAAGAGTCTTCTCCGACACCATAGTTCAAAAGCATCAATTCTTCGGCACTCAAGTCCATTCACATCCATACATGACTACTGGAAAAACCGTATCTTTGACTAGACAGACTTTTGTTGGCAAAGTAACGTCTCTGTTTTTTAATATGCTGTCTAGGTTGGTTGTAGCTTTTCTTCCAAGGAGTAAGCATCTTTTAATTTCATGGCTGCAATCACCATCTGCAGTGATTTTGGAGCCCAGGAAAATAAAGTCTCTCACTGTTTCCATTGTTTCCCCATCAATTTGCCATGAAGTGACGGGACCAGATGCCATGATCTTAGTTTTCTGAATTTTGAGTTCTAAGCCAACTTTTTTACTCTCCTCTTTCACTTTCATCAAGAGGCTCTTTAGTTCCTCTTCACTCTCAGTCATAATGATGGTGTCATCTGTGTATCTGAGATTATTGCTATTTCTCCCAGCAATCTTGATTCCGCCTGTGCTTCATCCAGTCCAGCATTTCACATGATATACTCTGCATATAAGTTAAATAAGCAGGGTGACAATACACAGCCTTGACATACTTCTTTCCCAATTTGGAACCAGCCTGTTGTTCCATGTCCAGTTCTAACTGTTGCTTCTTGACCTGCATACAGATTTCTTAGGAGGCAGGTAAGGTGGTCTGGTATTCACGTCTCTGTCATAATTTTCCACAGTTTATTGTGATCTACACAGTAAGTCAAAAGCTTTGGTGTAATCAATAAAGCAGATGTTTTTCTGGAACTCTCTTGCTTTTTTCATGATCCAGCAGATGTTGGCAATTTGATCTCTGGTTCCTCTGTCTTTTCTAAATCCAACTTGAACATCTGGAAGTTCACTGTTCACATACTGTTGAAGCCTGGCTTGGAGAATTTTGAGCATTACTTTGCTAGTGTGTGAGATGAGTGTAATTGTGTGGTAATTTGAACATTCTTTGGTATTGCTCTTAATCAGGAACAACTTAACACCTCTCCTTCTGAGTAACTACTTCACTTTAAACTCTGCTGTCACTAAACCAATTGCTTCTTTGTTTTTTATTAAGGATGTCTGTGCCCAAGATTGACATTCAGGCCTAGAATTATCCTCAATTGCTACAAATTCTTCCTGCTGTATCTCTTTTTCATGTGTTTACTTATGAGATTGTGTGTGTATGCTTAGTCACTCAGTTGTGTCCTTCTCTTGAGACCCCATAAGTTATAGCCTGCCTGGCTCCTCTGTCCATGGGATTCTCCAGGCAAGAATACTGGTGTGGGTTACCATTTCCTTCTCCAGGGGATCTCCCCCACCCAGGAATCGAACCCAGGTCTCCTGATCACACACAGGACATAAAGCTTATGTAATTATGTTCTTTCAATTAAACTTTCTTATTTCCTTTTTAAATGCATATAAATACTTCAAAAATGAATTATTTTGAATCTATTGATGTGTTTAAGATTCACGTAATTAAAGGGTCATTAATTTTATTACTTTTCTTACTCTTTTTTTCTTAATTCAACATTGTTTTGATATTGATTTACCCATCTATCTAATACAGCTTTGTTAGATACATAAATCATCAGCCATTCTGCTGCATAGAATCCCTTATTATGTATATATTTTTTTTAATTTTATTTTATTTTTAAACTTTACAATATTGTATTAGTTTTGCCAAATATCGAAATGAATCCGCCACAGGTATACCCGCCTTCCCCATCCTGAACCCTCCACCCTCCTCCCTCCCCTCCCCTTTCTCTGGGTTGTCCCAGTACACCAGCCCCAAGCATCCAGTACCGTGCATCGAACCTGGACTGGAGACTCATTTCATACATGATATTATACATGTTTCAATGCTATTTTCCCAAACCTCCCCACCCTCTCCCTCTCCCACAGAGTCCATAAGACTGATCTATAGATACAGATCTACTGATCTATAGATCAGCCTTATTATGTATATATTTTAAAATTTATTTTATTAGAGTATAGTTGATTTACAATGTTGCAATAATTTCTGCTGTACAGCAAAGTGACTCCATTGTATCACATAAACACACACACACACATATCATATTATTTCCATGATGGTTTATCATAAGATACTGAATATTGTTCCCTGTGCTATACATTTCTGTTTATGAGGTATTGCTGTTCAGTTGTTAAGTCATGTCCAACTCTTACTGATCCCATGGACTGTAGCCCGCGAGGCTCCTCTGTCCATTGGTTTTCTCAGGCAAGAATACTGGAGCAGGTTACCATTCCCTTCTTCAGGGGATCTTCCTGACCCAGGGATCGAGCCTGAGTCTCCTGCACTGCAAGTGGATTCTTTACCCCTGTGCCTCTTTGTCTATCAGTTCTACATATAATAGCTGATATCTAATTCCAAACTCTCCACCCAAACTCTTGTGCCTTGGCAACCACAAGCCTATTCTCTATGTCTGTAAGTTTGTTTATGTGTCATAGATACATTCATTTGTGTAATAGATTCTACCTTATGTGTATATTATATTTTACATATAAAGGGAAACATTTTGCTTTCAATGCTTTGCTACAGTCACAGGATTTACTGACCATCCTTTTCACTCTTCTCTGGCAAGTATATTCCAAGGGTAGGATTATGAATCATAGGAGAAATGAGAACAGCTTTACCAATTTGAGCTAATTATTGCCAGTATTTAGAGGCAAATTCGGAGAAGGCAATGGCACCCCACTCCAGTACTCTTGCCTGGAAAATCCCATGGATGGAGGAGCCTGGTAGGCTGCAGTCCATGAGGTTGCTAAGAGTCAGCCATGACTGAGCGACTTCACTTTCACTTTTCACTTTCATGCATTGGAGAAGGAAATGGCAACCCACTCCAGTGTTCTTGCCTGGAGAATCCCAGGGACAGGGGAGCCTGGTGGGCTGCCATCTATGGGGTCGCACAGAGTCGGACATGACTGAAGTGACTTAGCAGCAGCAGCAGCAGCAGAGGCAAATTAGCTGATATTTCCTTGTTTGAATTTACCTTTTTTTCTATGCCTGCAAGTGACATTGAGCACTTATATATGCATTAGTCTTTCACATTTTTAATTCTGTGAATTGCCTATTGATAATCTTTGTCTAATTTCTTATTGGATTTTAAAGTTTTTCCTTGTCAACTTAAAGGAAGTCCATGTATAATATGTACATTAATTCTTTGATGGTTTTAGGTATTTAAATATATTTCCCCAGTTGAACATCAGTCTTTAAACTTTGTGACATTCTTAATTAAACAGAAAGTTTTGTTGTGATGGAGTCAAATCTGCCCTGAACGGTTAAGTTATATACAAGGCTATGCAACAGGAAACAAACAGACACACCAAGAAGGTTTTTCCTAGACCTTTCCAGCTTTCTGACACTCTTTTCCATGCATAAACAAGCAGTACTCAATCACCATTGTCTCCCCAGGGCTCCTGTGATGTTCGTGTTAGTAGTCAGACCTTTGGATTCATCACCCCTATTGCTTCTTTCAAAATTCCAGGCATAAAAAGTCAGCATTGTGTGGTGATTTGCTCTCTTGTCCCTCACGTGTCTTAGGATCACAGGATTTATCAATTATTCTTTCCTCAACCTGGAGAATCCCAGGGACGGGGGAGCCTGGTGGGCTGCCATCTATGGGGTCACACAGAGTCGGACACGACTGAAGCGACTTAGCAGCAGCAACAGTATCTAAACTTTACACTGAGATTTCTTACCTGGAGGACATCTGCAAAGTCAAAATCTCCAGACCTCCTCAGATAGCCAACACCAAGACTGGTTGAACATTTGGTTCTTTTTGACCACCTAGCCTCTTCCTATTTAAGTGATCTGCCTTTCCAGGTTCTTTTATGTATGCTTGGGTTTGCTTTTGTTTGTTTTGTTTTGCTTTTCAACAGACATCTTTCCTAAGCCCAAAATACACACATCACTCTAACCTTTGATGACAAGACAATTGTTGCCTCTTTCCATTCCTTCCCCAGGGATTGCAAACACCACTATGTTTTCCATTTTCTCTGTGCATATGTCAATTTCAAATCTACGTTTGTAACCCTAACCTCTTCTCTGAGCTCTAAACAAGCTTTCCATCTATTTTTTACTACCTCCAATTAGATAGTCTTCGGAAACTTAAATATAAAATATCAAACACTTTTTCCCCTAGATTTCTTATTTCTCTGCTATGATTCTTTCTGTTAGTTTTCAAGTCTAGTCATCTTTTTTTTTCCTCCAGAACCCCATTAAACAGTGAGCAGCCAAGAAGGACGGACAATCTTAGTGTTTTTTCACCACTTTTTTCATTGTATTTTCATTGTAAAACCCTAGAGCATATCTTTACTTTTCCAGTAGCTAATTTTTAACTTTTTCAGTTGAATATTTTTTCCATATAGTTCTAGATTCACATGCAGAGAGTTCCATGTACACTTTACCGAGTTTCCCCTAATGATGACATTTTGCAAAACTGTAATCTCCATGTTTGTTATATTCAGTGAAACTACATTGACACATCATTATCCATCAAAGTCCTGAGTTTTCACAAGGACTCGCTGTTTGTGGAGTGTATTCAATGAATTTACACAAATATGCAATGACATGTATCCACCACTGCAGCATCACTGCCCTGAACCCTCTATGCTTCTCTGATTCCTCTCTCCCTCCTTCCTAAGCCCTGGCAATCACTGATCCTTCAAATGTCTCTGTACTTTTCCCTTTTCCAGAATGTCACAAACTTGGGATCACATAGTATGGTACTTTTCATATTCATGTCTTTTACTCAATATGTATTTAAGCCACCTCTATTTCTTTCATGGCCTGGTATCTCATTTCTTTTTAATAGTGAATAATAGTACATTGCCTGGATGGACCACAGATGGACCATTCATCTACTGAAGGACATCACGGTGGCTTCCAATATCGGGTAATTATAAATAAAACTGTTGGAAACATCCATGTGCAAGCTTTTGTGCGGACATAACTTTCCAGCACCTTTGACTAAATACCAAGGAGCATGACTGCTGAGTCATATGGTAAGAGTATGTCTGGTCTGGTAAGAAACCATCAAGCTGTCTTCCCAAGTTGGCTGCTCCATTTTGAATTCCTAAGAGCAAAGAATGAGAGCTCCTGTTGTTCCACATCCTCATTAGATATAGTCAAAGATTTAGATTTTGCTCATTCTAATAGGTATGTAGTTGCATTTCATTATAGTTTTAATTTGCAATTTCCTAATGACATATGATGTGAAGTATCTTTTCATATGCTTATTCACCATCCTTATATCTTCTTTGGTGAGGTATTATTTAAGTCTGTTGCTCATTTTTAATTGGGTTATTTATTTTCTTATTGATAAGTTTTAAGAGTTTCTTGTATATGTAGGAGATCAGTCCTTGATCAGATGAGTCTTTGTAAATATTTTCTCCTGGTCTATGTTGGTCTTTTTGTTTTCTTGACTTTATTTTCAGAAGAGCACAAGTTTAATTTAATGAAATCCAGTTGATAATATATTTCTTTCATAGATTATGCTTTTGATGTTGTATCTAAAGTTATCATTATACCCAAGATTATCTAAGATGTCTCCTATGTTATCTTCTAGAAGTTTTATAGTTTTTCATTTTTTATTTAGATCAATGATCCATTTTGAGTCAGTTACTGTGAAAGGTGTAAGGTTTGTGTTTTTTTAGTATTTTTGCATGTGAATGCCCAGTTCTTCCAGCACCATTTGTTGCAAAAAAATTTTTTGCTCCATTGTTTTGCTTTTGCTCCTTTGCCAAAGACCAGTTGAGTATATTTATGTGTCTATTTCTGGGCTCTATTCTTTTCCATTAATCTATTTCTCTATTCTTTTGCTCAGACCACCCTGCCTTGATTATTGTAGCTTTGTGGTAAGTCTTGAAGTTGGTTAGTGTCAGTTTTCTGACTCTATTCTTCTCCTTTATGATTAAATTGGCCTTACTGAGTGTTTTGTCTCCATGTATAAACTGTAGAATCTGTTTATCAAAATGTACAAGGTAACTTGATGGGATTTTGATTAGGACTGGGTTGAATCTATAATCAAGTTAGGAAGAACTGATATCTTCACAATATTGAGTTTTTCTGCCTGTGAATATGCAATCCCCTTTCCATTTATTTAATTCCTTGATATCTTTCATTAGAGATTTGTAGATTGCCTGATATAGATCTTGTGCATATTTTGTTAAGCATTTGATTTTGAAGGCAGTGCTACTGTAAATGGCATTATGTTTTTAATATCAAATTCCACTTGGTCATTGATTATTTATAGGAAAACATTTACTTTTTTATATTAAACTTCTATCTAAGTTTTCTTTGGTCACTTATTAGTTCCAGGGGCTATGGAACTAATAAGTGACCAAAGAAAACTTAGATAGATAAAAGAATTGATAAAAATTCTTTCAGGTTTTCTACATAAAAGACCATAATATTGGCAAAAAAAGACAATTTTGTTTCTTCTTTCTAACCTGGATACCAGTTATTTCCTTTTCTTGTCTTAATGCATTAGCTAGAACTTCTAGTATGATGTTGACAAACAGTAGTGAAAGGGAAAATCCTTGCTTTGTTTCTAATCTCAACAGAAAGGCTTCAAGTCTCTCACCATTAAGCATGATGCTGTTTGTAGGTTTTTGTAGACTATTTTTTTTTTTAATCAAATTGAGGGGATTTCCCTATATTCCTTTTTTGTTGAAAGTTTTTATTATGAATGTGCATTGGATCTTTGTCAAATGCTTTCCCTGCAGCTATTGATATGAACGTGGGCTTTTTTTTTTTTTTTTCCTTCTTTTATCTCTTGATGTGATGGACTCGATTGAGTTTTCAAATGCTGAACTTGCATTCCTGGGATACATCTGACTTGGCTGTCCAGTTCAGTTCAGTTCAGTCACTCAGTCATGTCCGACTCTTTGCAACCCCATGGACTGCAACACACCAGGCTTCCCTGTCCATCACCAACTCCCAGAGCTTGTTCAAACTTATGTCCATCAAGTTGTTGATGCTATCCAACCATCTCTTCCTCTATCATCACCTTCTCCTTATGCCTTCAATCTTTCCCAGTGTCAGGGTCATTTCTAATGAGTTAGTTCTTCGCATCAGGTAGCCAAATTATTGGAGTTTCAGATTCAGCATCAGTCCTTCCAATGAATATTCAGGTCTGATTTCCTTTAGGATGGACTGGTTGGATCTCCTTGCAGTCCAAGGGACTCTCAAGAGCCTTCAACACTGCAGTTCAAAAGCATCAATTCTTTGGCACTCAGCTCCTTTTCATACATTGTTGGATTCAATTTGCTAGTATACTATTGAGAACTTTTGCATATAGTTCATGAGAAATATTGATCTGTAGTTTTGCTTTATTTTAATGCTTTTATCTGGGTTTAATATTAGGGTAATGCTAACCTCAGAATGAATTAAGATGCATTGCCTCTGCTTTTACCTTCTGGGAGAGATTGTAGAGAATTCATATTTCTTTCTTTCTTAAGTGTTCGATACAGTTCACTGGTGAATACATATAGACACGGTGTTTTGTGTTTTGAAAATGTATTAATAACCAACTCAGTTTCTTTAATAAATATATAAATCAAGACCTATTGTGATTGTATATTTCTTCTTGTATGTTTTTTGATAGTTTGTGTCTTTCAGGAAATTGATCCATTTCATCTAAAATATCAAAACTGTGGGTATATAACTGTTCATAATATTCCTTTATTACCCTTTTCAATGTCAATAGAAACTGTAATGTAGTGTAGTGATGTCATTTTTTTCGTTCCTGATATTAGTAATTTGAGTCTTTTTTTGGTTGTTGTTGCTGTTAGACTAACAATAGGTTTGTTGCTTTCACTGATCTTTTCAAAGAATTAATTTTTCAAAAAATAACTCCATTGATTTCCTATTTTAATTTCACTGATATTTATTAATTTTTACTGATTCTTTTAACTTCTGCTTACTTTGGACTTAATCTGCTCTTCTTTTTCTTATTTCCTAAGGTGAAAACTTAGATTGTGGATTTTAGAGTTTTCCTGTTTTCTAATATATATGGTCAATGCTATACATTTTCCCTCTTTTCAGTTTTTTTATTGAATCTCTGCTTTGTCTTTCACTCCAGTTTGGAAGGCAGTGGATTACATGGTGGGCTCACTTTTCTGATAGAGTCAGGAAGAGTTGTTTATTTTTTCATTTGTTCAGTTTTTTACATGTTGTTAATACATAATGAACACTTCTAAACTTCTGACGTGCCAGTCAGGAAACTAGAAATCTTTAACTTTCATGGTGTCTTGTCCCAACACTTCATGGCAAATAGATGGGAGAAGAGTGGAAACAGTGACAGATTTTATTTTCTTGGGCTCCAAAATCACTGTGGATGGTGACTGCAATCACTAAATTAAAAGACCCTTGCTCCCTGGAAGAAAAGCTATGACAAACCTAGACAGGGTATAAAAAGCAGAGACATCACTTTGCCAACAAAGATCTGTATAGTCAAAGCTATGGTTTTTTCACTAGTCATGTACGGATGTGAAAGTTGGTCCATAAAGAAGGCTGAGCACCAAAGAATTGATGCATTCAAAGTGTGGTGCTGGAGAAGACTCCTGAGAGTCCCTTGGACTGCTGAAACTCCAATATTGTGGCCACCTGATGTGAAGAGCTGACTCGTTGGAAAAGAACCTGATGCTGGGAAAGATTGAACGCAGGAGGAGACGGGGACAACAGAGGATGAGATAGTTGGATGGCATCACCGACTCAATGGACATGAGTTTGAGCAAACTCTGGGAGATAGTGAAGGACAGGGAAGTCTGGCATGCTGAAGTTCATTGGGCCACAAAGAGTCAGATGTGACTTAGCGACTGAAAAACAACAACAAGGATGACTTCATAGTAGAAGTGGGTTTGAACTGGTTCTGAAGAATAGGTTCAAAAACTAACTAAATGACCTGCTGCAATCAAGTAGACTTTTTCAGTGCCTTGAGGACCCTGTATTCGAAATGCAATTCTGAGGGACTTTCCTGGTGGTCCAGTGGCGAAGACTCCAAGCTCTCAATGCAGGAGGCCTGAGTTTAATCTCTGGTCAAGGATTAGATCCTACATGCAGCAACTAAAGATCCCAGATGTCACAATGAAGAATGAAGATCCTGCATGCCACAACTAAGGCCTGGCATAGCCAAATTAATAAAATTTTTAATAAAATTAATAAATAAAATTAAATTTTATCCAATTAATAAATAAAATTAATAAGAATTTTAAAAATGCAAATTTGAATGTCTTCTCTTATTATAATGGTACTTTTAACAGTTATCAACAAACTATGGCCAGTGGACTAATCCAGTTGCCACCTATTTTTTGTAAATAAAGTTTAATTGAAATATAACCAGTTCTGTTAATTTACATGTTTTTACTTAACAATGGCAGAATTGAGTAGTTGGACTACAGAGATGATATGACCTGTAACTTGAAAATATTTACTATCTGGCCTTTGTAGAAAAATCTTGAAGACCTCAGCTTTAAAAGTAAAAATGGGGAGCTCTTTGGAATAAAAAGAAAAACAGAATAACACAAATTCCAGATTTTTATTAAATTTTTCATTTACATTAACCTGAATACATTAAGAACTTAATACTCAAAGCAATGGTTCACTGAACAGCAGCATTGAAATTATCTATGAACATATTAAAATACAAAATCTGAAGCTCCATGCCAGAGCTACTGACTTAGAATCTGCACCTTAGCATTCAATTCATGGACATATACTGTTGTTTGAAAAACTGTGCTTTAGCTTGTTGAAGATTTCAAATGCAGACTTAAGCCATTTACAATCACAACAAAAAGATAAAATGTTCAGAAATAAATTTAACCAATGAGGTGAAAGTTCTGTACACTGAAAACTGTAAGATATTATTGGAAAAAATTAAAGAAGTAACAAATACATGGAACAATATTCCATGTCCATGGATTGGAATAAATAGCCTAGCTAAAATGTGCATATTACCTAAAGCAATCTACAGATTTCATGAAATTCCTGTAAAAATCTGAAGGGCATTTTGCAGAGAAATAGAAAAGTCCTAAATATGTATATGGAACCACAAAAGGATCCAAATAGTCAATGCACTCCTGAGGGAAGAAAAATGAACAAAGCTGGAGATATCACACTTATTGATTTTATAAACCATATTGCAAAGGTATTATGATCAAAATGTTATGATATTGGCAGAAAAACACAGACACATAGATCAGTTTAACAGAATTGAGAGCCCTGGAAATAAACTCACACATATATGGACAACTAATTTGTAACAAATGGACAAAGAACATATAATGGATTAAAGACAGTCTCTTCAATAAGCATTGTTGGGCAACTGGACAGCCACATTTTTAAAAAGTGAAACTAGACCACTGTCTCACACCATACATAAATATCAACTCAAAGTGGATTAAAGACTTTAATGTAATATGGGAAGACTTAAAACTCCTAAAAGAAAACATATACAGTATGCTCCTTCATCAGTCTTAGCAATATCTTTCTAGATCTCTCTCCTCAAACAAGGAAAACAAAAATAAGCAAATCAGACTACATCAAAGTAATAACTTCTGCACAGCAAAAGCAAACCATCAATAATAGAGAAAGACAACTTAACAAATGGCAGAATATCTTTGCAAATCATATATTTGATAGGTGTTAATACTGACATACACAAAGAACTCATATAACTCAATAACAAAAAATAGACAATCTAGATAAATATGGGCAGAAGAGTAAGACTTTTCAAAAGAGGACATAAAGATGTCCAACAGGCACATGGAAAGAGAATCAGCATCACTAATCATCAGGGAAAGGCAAATTAAAGCCATAATAAGATATCACCTCATGCCTTGTTAGAATGGCTATCACCTAAAAGGCCAGAAATAATAAATGTTGGCAAGGAGGTGGATAAAAAAGAGGACCCTTCCACATTACTGATGAGAATATAAATTGGTTGGTTCAGTCACTATGGAGAACAGTATGGGCATTTCTCAAAAAACTAAGAATCTGATCCTGCTATTCCACTTCTGAGTATTTACCCAGAAAAAATATGAAAACACTAATTCAAAAACTTATATGCAGATATATGTTCATGCAGTCTTATTTATAACAGCCAAGATACAGAAACAACCTAAGTGCCCATCAATGTATACATAAATATACACAATGGTATACTACTCAGCCATATAAAAGATGGAATCTTGCCATTTGCCACCATATAGATAGGCCTTAAAAGTATTATGCTAAGGGAAATAAACCAGATGGAAAAGGGCAATTGTCATATGATTTCACTCATATGTGGAATATACATAAAATAAAATAAATGAACAAACCAAACAAAACCAAACACATAGATACAGAGATGGTTACTAGAGGAGAAGGGACAGGGAGAGCAAAATGGGCACAGGTGGTCAACTGTATAGTGATAGATAGAAACTAAATTCTTGGTGGTGAGCATGCTGCAGTGTATACAGGAGTAGGAATGCAATGTCATTCACGTGAAATTTATAAATTTATGAACCAATGTTACCTCAATTAAAATAAATAAAAACAAACTAATGTTACCTCAATTAAAATAAATGTCATTGGAAAGCCAATTGGCTTATATCAATTAGCAAAAGTGAAGTGAAATGAAATGTTAGTCACTCAGTAGTGTTAGACTCTTTGCAACCCCATGGACTGTAGCCCACCAGACTCCTCTGTCCATGGAATTCTCCAGGCAAGAATACTGGAGTGGGTTGGCATTCCCTTCTCCAGGGGATCTTCTTGACCCAGGGATCAAACCCAGGTTTCAGTTAGCAAATTAATGGCTAATTAATAACAGTGCTTCTGATCCTAGCAGATACAATTCTAAATCAAAGCCCTTTTTCCAGCAATAACCAACCAGCATGATTTTTCTTCAAGTTTCTCAGAAACTTTCAGTATTTTCTTCAGTTTTCCCCAAAGCTTATATATGAGTTTAAATGGCTGAACAATATGATACCAAAACTTACTTCATTTTGACAAGAAAGAGCACTTCCAGAGTGTCTGCTACTTGACTGCTTTTCTGGAACACACTGACATCTAAAATCACCTTGACTGACTATGAAATAGTCCATACCTGAATTAGGACCACCGTGGACAATGCCTTAGAGCTACTGCTTCTGGGAATTTCAAGAAGAACATGTTTACTTGTGGGTTAAGAGGCTATTTCATGGGCACCTGTAGATGCTTAAAAGGATAGTAATTTAATCAGAAGGCATTTAAAATATAAATCCATTGATTGATTGGGGATTTGGATGAGTCCTTACATCTGGAAGGAAGGACAAAAAATAGGACTCATTTTTGTGTATGAAATAAATCAGCCTTTAAATCTGAGATCGGCGAGGAATTTGCTATATAGGATAGTGCTAGCTAATGCTCTTTTCTTAAAACTGTCATCTTCAAATATATTATATATTTGAGTAATGTTCAGGTTATGTTTCTAAAAGTGAGGGCTTTTTTTAAAACATAAAAATCTAAAGTGTAATATCTGAAGGAGAAATTTTTTTCAAGCCTGTTGGTGGGCAGTGGGAAGGCTAGAGCTGGGGAGAGTGAGCCTTGAAAGACTCAAGGGAAGATTCTAGAATCACATAGATTAGTATGATAGGAACTAGTAACATAAGAATGTTTAGGCTAAAAATTATAATTAAATTAAAAATTTGTTTCTCGAGCACACTACACACATTCAAGTCATAGGTAACCACAATCCAGCTAATGGCTTAATTTCAGAACAAAACAGAAATATGTCCATTTTTTAAAATGTTTAATTGGACAGCACTGCTCTTGGAATACAACAAAGAATATAAAAGAACAAACTTAAATAATTTGACTTGAAATATGAAAGTTATCTAAGATCCATCAGAATTTACTCTAAAAGCTTCCATTCTATTTTATAGAAAGCTAAGTATTAGGATGTTCTTTCAAACTAATTTCATTGAATCAGTGTGTGATTTCAAGTTCTGTGGAAACTGATAGTTGACTTTTTATTTTCCTTTATTATTCCTTTATTATTTCCTTTATTTATTTTATTTATATAAAGGCTTCTATAGATTTTGACAGGGAATCTGAGGACTTCTGGTTTAATAATGAACCTTACAATAGAAGCACCACAGGTGTCATTATGAGGGATTCAGCAGCTCGGTGGTAAGTTCAGTTCAGTTCAATTCAGTTTAGTCGCTCAGTGAAGTCCAACTCTTTGCGACCCCATGAATCTCAGCACGCCAGGTCTCCCTGTCCGTCACCAACTCCCGGGGTTAACTCAGACTCACATCCATCGAGTGAGTGATGCCATCCAGCCATCTCATCTTCTGTCATCCCCTCCTCCTCCTGCTCCTAATCCCTCCCAGCATCAGGGTCTTTTCCAATCAGTCAACTCTTCGCATGAGGTGGAGAAAGTATTGGAGTTTTGGCTTTAGCATCATTCCTTCCAAAGAAATCCCAGGGCTGTTCGCCTTCAGAATGGACTGGGTGGATCTCCTTGCAATCCAAGGGACTCTCAAGAGTCTTCGCCAACACCACAGTTCAAATGCATCAATTCTTCGGTGCTCAGCCTTCTTCACACTCCAACTCTCACATCCATACATGACCACTGGAAAAACCATAGCCTTGACTAGACAGACCTTTGTTGGCAAAGTAATGTCTCTGCTTTTGAATATGCTACCTAAGTTGGTCATAACTTTTCTTCCAAGGAGTAAGCGTCTTTTAATTTCATGGCTGCAGTCACCATCTCCAGTGATTTTGGAGCCCCCAAAATAAAGTCTGACACTGTTTCCACTGTTACCTCATCTATTTCCCATGAAGTGATGGGACCGGATGCCATGATCTTCATTTTCTGAATGTTGAGCTTTAAGCCAAGTTTTTCACTCTCCTCTTTCACTTTCATCAAGAGGCTTTTTAGTTCCTCTTCACTTTCTGCCATAAGGGTGGTGTCATCTGCATATCTGAGGTTAATGATATTTCTCCCAGAAATCTTGATTCCAGCTTGTGTTTCTTCCAGCCCAGCATTTCTCATGATGTACTCTGCATAGAAGTTAAATAAGCAGGGTGACAATATACAGCCTTGATGAACTCCTTTTCCTATTTTGAACCAGTCTGTTGTTCCATGTCCAGTTCTAACTGTTGCTTCCTGACCTGCATGTAGGTTTCCTAAGAGGCAGGTCAGGTGGTCTGGTATTCCCATCTCTTGAAGAATTTTCCACAGTTTATTGTGATCCACACAGTCAAAGGCTTTGGCATAGTCAATAAAGCAGAAATAGATGTTTTTCTGGAACTCTCTTACTTTTTTGATGATCCAGCAGATGTTGGCAATTTGATCTCTGGTTCCTCTGCCTTTCCTAAAACCAGCTTGAACATCAGGAAGTTCACAGTTCACATATTGCTGAAGCCTGGCTTGCAGAATTTTGAGCATTACTTTACTAGCATGTGACATGAGTGCAATTGTGCGGTAGTTTGAGCGTTCTTTGGCATTGTCTTTCTTTGGGATTGGAATGAAAACTGACCTTTTCCAGTTCCAGTGGCCACTGCTGAGTTTTCCAAATTTGCTGGCATATTGAGTGCAGCACTTTCACAGCATCATCTTTCAGGATTTGAAAGAGCTCAACTGGAATTCCATCACCTCCACTAGCTTTGTTCATAGTGATGCTTTCTAAGGCCCACTTGACCTCACATTCCAGGATGTCTGGCTCTAGGTGAGTGAGCACACCATCATGATTATCTTGGTCATGAAGATCTTTTATGTATAGTTCTTCTGTGTATTCTTGCCACCTCTTCTTAATATCTTCTGCTTCTGTTAGGTCCATACCATTTCTGTCCTTTATCGAGCCCATCTTCACATGAAATGTTCCCTTGGTATCTCTAATTTTCTTGAAGAGATCTCTAGTCTTTCCCATTCTGTTGTTTTCCTCTATTTATATGCATTGATTGCTGAGGAAGGCTTTCTTATTTCTTCTTGCTATTCTTTGGAACTCTGCATTCAGATGCGTATATCTTTCCTTTTCTCCTTTGCTTTTCATTTCTCTTCTTTTCACAGCTATTTGTAAGGCCTCCCCAGTCAGCCATTTCGCTTTTACACATTTCTTTCCATGGGGATGGTCTTGATCCCTGTCTCCTGTACAATGTCACGAACCTCATTCCATAGTTCATCAGGCACTCTATCTATCAGATCTAGGCCCTTAAATCTATTTCTCACTTTCACTGTATAATCATAAGGGATTTGATTTAGGTCATACCTGAATGGTCTAGTGGTTTTCCCTACTTTCTTCAATTTCAGTCTGAATTTGGCAATAAGGAGTTCATGATCTGAGCCAAAGTCAGCTCCTGGTCTTGTTTTTGTTGACTGTATAGAGCTTCTCCATCTTTGGCTGCAAAGAATATAATCAATCTGATTTTGGTGTTGACCATCTGGTGTTGTCCATGTGTAGAGTCTTCTCTTGTGTTGTTGGAAGAGGGTGTTTGCTATGACCAGTTCATTTTCTTGGCAAAACTCTATTACTCTTTGCCCTGCTTCATTCCATATTCCAAGGCCAAATTTGCCTGTTACTCCAGGTGTTTCTTGACTTCCTACTTTTGCATTCCAGTCCCCTACAATGAAAAGGATATCTTTTTTGGGTGTTAGTTCTAAAAAGTCTTGTAGGTCTTCATAGAACCATTCAACTTCAGCTATTTCAGCGTTACTGGTTGGGGCATGGACTTGGATTACTGTGATATTGAATGGTTTGCCTTGGAAACAGAGATCATTCTGTCATTTTTGAGATTGCATCCAAGTAATGCATTTTGAACTCTTTTGTTGACCATGATGGCTACTCCATGTCTTCTAATGGATTCCTGCCTGCCGTAGTAGATATAATGGTCATCTGAGTTAAATTCACCCATTCCAGTCCATTTTAGTTAGCTGATTTTAGAATGTCGACGTTCACTCTTGCCATCTCCTCTTTGACCACTTCCAATTGGCCTTGATTCATGGACCTGACATTCCAGGTTCCTATGCAATATGGCTCTTTACAGCATCGGACCTTGCTTCTGTCACCAGTCACATCCACAGCTGGGTATTCTTTTTGCTTTGGCTCCATCCCTTCATTCTTTCTGGAGTTATTTCTCCACTGATCTCCAGTAGCATATTGGGTCCCTACTGACCTGGGGAGTTTCTCTTTCAGTATCCTATCATTTTGGCTTTTCATACTGTTCATGGGGTTCTCAAGGCAAGAATACTGAAGTGGTTTCTCATTCCCTTCTCCAGCGGACCACATTCTGTCAGACCTCTCCACCATGACCTGCCCGTCTTGGGTGGCCCCACAGGCATGGCTTAGTTTCGTTGAGTTAGACAAGGCTGTTGTCCTAGTGTGATTAGATTGACTAGTTTTCTGTGATTATGGTTTCAGTGTGTCTGCCCTCTGATGCCCTCTTGCAACACCTACCATCTTACTTGGGTTTCTCTTACCTTGGACGTGGGGTATCTCTTTACTGCTGCTCCAGCAAAGCACAGCCCCTGCTCCTTATCTTGGACAAGGAGTATCTCTTCACCATGGCCCCTCCTGACCTTGACATGGAATAGCTCCTCTAGGCCCTCCTGCGCCCGCACAGCCACCGCTCCTTGGACCTAGGGTTGCTCCTCCTGTCCGCCCCCCTGGCCTCCCGCGGAGGGTAGCTCCTCTCGGCTGCTCCTATGCTGTCGCAGCCTGGCGCTGTCGGCCGCCCCCCTGACCTCATACGCAGGGTAACTCCCCGTGGCCTCCGCCCCTTGGGCATGGGGTCCTCCCAGTTTCTGCCCTTGACCTCGGACGTAGGGTAGTTCCTCTCTGCCACGCTCTGTGTGCCGTTGCAGCTACGCACGCTCTGTGTAAGTAGCTGAGCAATAATCTAGACTTGATTTCTGCAGTTTCATTTGGAAAAATAGAATAAAAGCAAACTCTGAGAGAGACTGAAGAACAGGGAAGCCTGGTGTGCTGCAGTCCATGGAACTTCAGAGTCTGACATGACTTAGTTACTGAAAAACAACAAAGATAAATCAGATCACATCTGGACTCGATTTTGGAGCAAACCTGTTTTATTTGAATCTTCTGGGAAAGGACCAGGATCAGACAGGTGAGAGAAAATAAGAAGCTCTATCCTCTTTCATCCACTCTGCTCCATCATATTCCTACCTCTTCTATACCGTGATACACCCAGGACACACTGAGGAACTTTGAAAACTAAGTTTTGGTATCAAGCTGTTTTTCAAAAGCAAACATTATGTCTACATTGGAGTTTCATGATATCACATAGCACCTAAGAATTCTTGTTTTTAATAATACACTGTCTTCAATAAATGTCATTTTATTGCAAGCAGATACTCAAATTCTTCCATAGTTTGGCAAGTTATGACAATATATTAGCCATATTAATTATCTTTATGACTGCCCCCACCCATATTACAAAATGCATAATGTTACACTGCAGAGTAATAGTGATTCAATGTACAGTATGTTATAGCTTACAAAATCCTCCCAGAATTGAAAGAGACACATGTACCCCAAAGTTTATTGCAGCACTGTTTACAATAGCTAGGACATGGAAGCCACCTAGATGTCCATCAGCAGGTGAATGGATAAGGAATTTGTGGTACATATGCACAAAGGAATATTACTCAGCTATTTAAAAAAGAACACATTTGAGTCAGTTCTAATGAGGTGGATGAAACTAGAGCCTATTATACAGAGTGAAGTAAGTCAGAAAGAGAAACACCAGTACAGTATATTAATGTGTATACATGGAATTTAGAAAGATGGTAACAACTCTATATGCAAAACAGCAACAAACACATAGATGGAAAGAACAGACTTTTGGACTATGTGGGAGCAGGTAAGGGTAGGACGATATCAGAGAAAAGCATTGAAACATGTATATTACCATATGTAAAATAGAAGACCAGTGCAAGTTCGATGCATGAAGCAGGGCACTCAAAGCTGGTGCTCTGGAACAACCCAGGGGGATGGGTGGGGAGAGAGGTGGGAAAGGGGTTCAGGATGGTGGGACACATGTACACCTATGGCTGATTCATGTCAGTATATGGCAAAAACCACCACAATATTGTAAAGTAATCAGCCTCCAATTAAAATAAATAATTTAAAAAATCCTTTCAGTTAAGACATTTTTCTTTATCCAAAAAAAGGGGGGCGGTGGGAGGATGGATGAGAAAACTATGCAGTCCTCATTACAGAAGAGAATATTCTCTGAAATAAGAGCATCTGAAAGTTGCTCATTAAGAATTTTCCAGCAGCTAAGAATATTCACAAAAATCATGGCAAAGAAACATATTGTATGGTGTTTATACTTTTTGAGTGGAAATTGCATTATATATTCAATATTTACAAATCAATACAATAAGAAATGAAAACTCATAAACTTTCTTTATTCTCACGTGGTTTGATCTTGATTTAATCTGATGAAATTAGCTTTATCATGGTTAATTTCCTACTGCTGATGTTTTTTAACTGGGCTGCTGCTACTGCTTGTAGTTACTGATTAGACTATTTCTATTTTTTCCCAAAAAAAGAAAAAAAAAAACCTATGTTGTCAGAATTTAATGTATCCAGGATTACATCATTAATCTGGAAATCTGTCAGAATTGTCTGAAATAACCCTGTTTGGCCAACAGAAGACATATACACAGAACTATCTTCACAACACGGTGGCTTCAATTACTTTATGTGTATTTGTACACTCTTCACTCAGGCAGCTAAACCAAAAGATGCTCCATGCCAAACACCCAGGAAGAGCAGGGCAGCTTGAGTGGACACTAGAGTGACAGATGGTGACAGCCAGAGCCACCTGCCACTGTACCTTTACCATAGCCACGTTTTCTAGAGTAAGAGAGAAGAAGAGGGAAAGGAGTCATTTCTGTTAATTCCTATTTAAAAGAGCAGAAACTTTTCCTCTGAATTATGACAAAATTCTGGAATAAGGCAAAGGTGCTGCTAGTCCTTTTCTCTTCTGAAAATATAACAGCTCCACCTTGAGGCAAAATGATTTTATTATACTACAAGAGTTTCGATTTTAAGAAGACAATATTTGTGGTGATTCATGACTGATAACCCCTCATGGAAAAATAAATAAAGGAACTCCAAAGTTATACAATGAATTTGGTGCACAAAGCACCTCTGCTTCCACTTTTGGTCAAAAATAATAAATATTAGTTACCAAGGAAGACAAATTATTGTAAAGTGAATGACCATTTTTAGACTAGAATATCATTTGGCCAAATCCATGTTGATGAAATTATATTCAAAGTTACTCAAGAGGCAAAATAAAAAATTTTTAATGTATTTTATCTCTATTGGTAAATAAATGTCTAACAGTAGGCAGCCGAGAAAACGCCAAGTGAAACATTTTCTATAGCCTCCCATTTGTATCTTACTTTTGGCAAAATGTTACTGCTTGGACGTGAGAGAAATGGTGAAAGCTAGCAGATAAAATTCCATATTTCACTTGCTTTCTGCAACTTAGGCTTAAGGCTGGTCTTTATTTTTCATTTTTCTTTTTGGTTCACCTAGCAAGGATCAGAATGGAAGCTGCAGTAAAAGAAATGTGGAGGAATTGAAATCTGTCCCAGGCAAGCTTAGAATAATTGTTATCATCTTCCCTGTGTTCTTCTCCTGGTTACATATATGCTAGGAAGCATACTTGTCATTAAAAAATGTATTTTCTTCTGATTCTTCTGTAATTTCATATAGTTTGTTTAACTATTTAGTCTTCTTTGAATTTGTGTCGTGTGTTCATAAATGATACTGCAGGCTAATTTTCTAGATTAATAACCTTATGCCCACACCATGTGTTTCTGAGTGATCGGTTCAGATATAAGGGGAAATTACATATTATTTATGCTAATCATGTATTGCTAGACCCTCATTAATTTGATTAGTTTTTAACTAGGTTCTCCTTTTTTTTAATTTTAATTTTTTAAAACATTCATTTTTAATTGATGGATAATTTCTTTACAGAATTTTGTTGTTTTCTGTCAAACATCAACATGAATCAGCCACAGGTGTACATATGTCCCCTCCATCTTGAACCTCCTTCCCATCTTCCTCCCCATCCCACTCTCCTAGATTTTTGATAGTTGGGCTTATGTACAAATAATGCTACCTTCTTTTTTTTAATTGAAGTATAGTTTACTTACAATGTTGTATTAATTTCTGCTATACAGCAAAGTGACTCAGTTATACATACATGTATATTCTTTTTCATATTCTTTTCCATTAGGGTTTATCACAAGATATAAAATTTAGTTCCCCATATTACCTATACGAAGTGCTATACAGTAGGACCTTGTTGTTTAACTATCCTATATATAATAGTTTGAACCTGTTAACCCCAAACTCCCAGTCCATCCCTCCCCTCCCCACAGTGCTACTTCTCTTGAATCAATGTAGTAAGATTTTTCCTAAGAAAAGTTTGGCCACCTCATATGAAGAGTTGACTCATTGGAAAAGACCCTGATGTTGGGAGGGATTGGAGGCAGGAGGAGAAGGGGATGACAGAGGAAGAGATGGCTAGATGGCATCACCGACTTGATGGACATGAGGAAAAATTTTCCTAAGAAAATTTTCATGAGAAACGCTGGGCTGGAAGAAGCACAAGCTGGAATCAAGATTGCCGGGAGAAATATCAATCACCTCACATATGCAGATGACACCACCCTTATGGCAGAAAGTGAAGAGGAACTAAAAAGCCTCTGATGAAAGTGAAAGAGGAGAGTAAAAAGTTGGCTTAAAGCTCAACATTCAGAAAATGAAGATCATGGCATCTGGTCCCATCACTTCATGGGAAATAGATGGGGAAACAGTGGAAACAGTGTCAGACTTTATTTTTGGGGCCTCCAAAATCACTGCAGATGGTGATTACAGCCATGAAATTAAAAGACGCTTCCTCCTTGGAAGGAAAGTTATGACCAACCTAGATAGCATATTGAAAAGCAGAGACATTACTTTGCCAACAAAGGTCCGTCTAGTCAAGGCTATGGTTTTTCCTGTGGTCATGTGTGGATGTGAGAGTTGGACTGTGAAGAAAGCTAAGCACCAAAGAATTGATGTGTTTTGTGTTTTTTTTTTTTTTAGGTTTTATTTTTTATTTTTTTAAACTTTACAATATTGTATTGGTTTTGCCAAATATCGAAATGAAGACTCTGGAGAGTCCCTTGGACTGCAAGGAGATCCAACCAGTCCATCCTAAAGGAGATCAGTCCTGGATGTTCATTGGAACGACTAAAGCTGAAACTCCAATACTTTGGCCACTTCATGCGAAGAGTTCTCATTGGAAAAGACCCTGTTGCTGGGAGGGATTGGGGGCAGGAGGAGAAGGGGATGACAGAGGATGAGATGGCGGGATGACATCACCAACTTGATGGACATGAGTTTGGGTAAACTCTGGGAGTTGGTGATGGACAGGGAGGCCTGGCGTGTTGCAATTCATGGGATCACAAAGAGTTGGACACGACTGAGTGACTGAACTGAATTGAACTGTTTATTAATCTAATAAATTATTTTTTACTATTTTTATATCTTTTATGTATTAGAGTTTAGAATTTCCTTTATTTTGGATTCTTTGGTGAATTGAACAAGGAGATACAGGTGGCACGGGCCCATGTCATGAGATTAGTATCCCCTGGTAGAGGAGGATGTCACAGTCTTGGGTCAACTATCTGAGTGCCACTTACTGCAGTGTACCCCTCACCAAGTGTGGCATCTTGCCAACATCTCAGAGATCTGGAAGGGAAGGAAGGAAAGAAGGAAGAAAGATGGGGAAAAGAAGCTGAGCATGGCTGGGTCAGAATCTCTCACTGACTTTTTCACCAAGTGTGGCCAGGAAAGCAGCTGGGTGCTGATGGAGAAGCTCATTAGAAAAACAAGCCCTTATAAATGTGCCCACTCTCCAGCTGTTAAATCCCATTAAAATGCCCTATTCTCACGGCCCATCCCTAACACCTTCCCCTGACAGCTGTGGATGCTTCGTCTGAGCTTGGGTGGGTAAGGAATGTCTAGGGGGAGGGAAAAAAAAAACATATTTTTGATGAACATTCTCAAAATAAGGGAAGAAGAAATATTTAAACAAACATGGCAGATGTGTTGTGATAATTAATAGAACTGAAATAAAACATTTGGGGAACTGAAAACCTCTTACACTGTATCAGAATACAAGTGTTCTCCTTGGATATTAAATGCATTTAAATATATGATGCATTCAGTGGGAGGAAATATGTACTTTTTTAAAAATATAGAAGCCCTTTCCATACAGACTTTTAGAGATCACCTTATAAGGATGACTCTCTTTGGAAATTGGGAATAAAAACCATAATTTTTGGTACTGGAAAAAATGGGCAAGCCTACAATTTGTTGATTTGTTTAGAGACAAGAATGTAAAGTAGCCAGTAAGTACTAGCTATTTTCACAGATTAAAAATGAATGCCACTTCAAGGAAGAAATTCCTGTGTCTCACGCTTTCTAAATGCAAAAGAGAGACGATCATACCCATCAGGTGACTAACGACCCAGGGTTGAAAGAGTCTGTTAAGGAAAGCATGGATCAAGCCCCCAAATCTCACAGTAGCCTGTAAGTCTTCTTGATGGAAATATATACATTTCATCTTTCTGCTTGATGCCAAAGTAATATGTTTTATAAAACCTGAAAAAATTGCCTTTAAGCAAAAATTCTTGAAAGGGCTCTTTTGCTATTTGTTAGCTCCAAAATAAACAGATCGCCAAGCCCCTTCCCTGAAATTCAGTAACTACTTGGGTGGTATTTTTATATAAAAGAAGAAAAAAATACAAGTTTTGTACTTTCTATAAGAAATGTAAAGATGTTTGATCTCCACATGGATGTCTCTCTAGGGGGAATGAGGGGTCAGGGAGACCAGGTGAGGAAAACCTGGTCCCTGCTTTGCTTAGTCCCTGGCACTTATGCTACCAGACAGACAGGGGTCGAAGGGGTCTGGGAAACAGACATCATGAGTGACAATAAAAACACTGAGGAAGGTTCTGGGGGAGCCTGGCAGCTCTCCCTGGCTCCATGACTAAACTCAGTGTGTTGCCACCAAAAGCCCCTGCAGCTGAGGCTGCTCATGGCTCCTTTACTGGGGTCCCTTCATAGGCAGTGAAAAGCCTTGCATTCTGGTCCTTGCTTTATCATGTACTTTATGTATTAATTATGCTTTTGGTTTTCTTTATTTCCTGTTGCTTTAATATCTTGGGCCTTGCATATTCTAGGACTGTCCCTCCCAGGATTTGCTAATTCCTAAAGAGAACAAGCACATGCCAGGAAGCTCACCTTCTTATGCAAACCAAGCAGCCAGAGAACAACCTCTAAACCACCACCTTGACCAAGCTCCTGTACTCCTGGTCACTCTCCCTATCCTAGTGACCCAGAACTGGAAACTGTGGCACAGCCACTGTGCCCCAGAGCCTCCCAAACTGTGCAACTAGCCCAGCCTAAGCCCAGGTAACCTGTTTCTCCAGTCCAATCCAGTCCATCCCTTTGCTCAAGAGCCACAGCAAATGTCCTTGCACCCCTCGCTTTGCCTCCCACCCAGCTGATGGCCAGAGTGTCCCTGACTTAGGAACCACCTCCTCATCTGCTGGCTTCACCATAAATGAATGATAGCAAACCTACATTTTACAGCACCTTGTCCCTCCCCATTCTGCCCACTCTAAACACACACACATACACACGCATGTACACAAAGAAGAATCTTCTCTTGCTGAGCATCTCTTGTTTTACAACTCATTCTGCTGACAGTTGTACTCTCTTCTGGATTTACAAGAATATATCCTCCCCAACTTTGAAACAATCCCTGACTTCCCCAGGCAGAGCTGGAGTTTCCCCTTGAGAGCCCAGCAATTTGAGTGTCTTAGTCATAGCATTTGGCACATTGCTCTGTACTTGTTTACTTCTCTGATACTTCTTGATCAAGAACATTGTGTTATTTAACTTTGGAATTCCTAATGTCTGGGCCATCTGCTCACTGTTGACAGAGTTCAAGAGATACTTACTTTGTGAATTACGGTTTTTGAACAAATAATTTTTTTTTGTTGCTGAAAATGACATTTTCTTTTTCCAGACTCATTATCCGTACCATTTCTTTGCCAGCTTCTCACTACAATGGATGATGTCTGATGTGTATATTTCAGCTCCCAAACTAGACTGCAAATTACTAAGGTTAAAACACCTTGTGCTTTCTGTACCCTTAAAATCAAGCCCAATGTTTGCACACATCAATAGCTAATTAAGGACTTAGTGACTTCACTTTCACTTTCATGCATTGGAGAAAGAAATGGCAGCCCACTCCAGTGTTCTTGCCTGGTGAATCCCAGGGATGGCAGAGCCTGGTGGGCTGCCGTCTTTGGGGTCTCACAGAGCCAGACACAACTCAAGTGACTTAGCAGCACCAGCATAGATACAATGAGCAATCCAAACTTATTCAAAGACTTTTTAGAACAGAACAAGAAATAAGCAATCACTCTATGAATATATCTTAAAGTATAAAATCTTTGACTACCTCTAAGAGACTATTGCAATTCTTGGCTCATTAAGATACAAATATGTATAATATCATATATGAAACTAGTCACCAGTCCAGGTTCGATGAGTGATACTGGATGCTTGGGGCTGGTGCACTGGGACAACCCAGAGGGATGGTATGGGGAAGGAGGAGGGAGGAGGGTTCAGGATGGGGAACACATGTATACCTGTGGCAGATTCATTTTGATATATGGCAAAACCAATACAATATTGTAAAGTTAAATAAAATAAAATTTAAAAAAAAAAGATACCTCACTGTTAGCTCTTCAAGTGTGTGCTGGATTGCTCAAATATTAATTCTGTCCTCATCAAAACACACAAAATAATAGAATTGTCTGACATAAAAACATGTGAATTAGCATAAATGTAAATAAATCATACTGTCTTGTTTAGGAATAATTAGTCTACAAGGATTATAAAGTCCTCAGAAATTTTTCAAGGGGAAAAAAAAATCTTCTTAAAGAATTTACTACTGTCTCCTGGACCCCAAGGAGGGATGCTAAAGATGAGCTGGAACTGAGACATAATTGTTATCAGAAGCAAAAGAAAAGTACCGTCTCTTTCTCTCTAACCATCTCTTTCTCTCTCTCCCAATCTTTTCTTCTTTATTTTTATCTCACTCTTCCAATTTTCCTTGAGGTTCTCCCTATGTTCCTTGAGGTTCTTGTCCCTAAAGCATCACTCTGGCCCCAAAGGGCACATCATCGTTCAGGGAACTAGGCACACCAACACTGCTTTGTGTCTCCACATCGGTGTCCAGGGAGAAAACTGGTCAGGTACTTTAACGGGGCCTTTTATTTGGAGTAGGGAGCAAAATCCAGGATACATAGGAGGCTGTCCTCTGGATTTTGGGGGAAGAGGATTCATTTTGAAGACTCAACTCCAGATTCATCTTCGATTTCTCTCCTGTCTTCTATATCCCTAACACATCATCCTAAATGTCTGTATGTTTACTTCCTAAAAGTCTTATTTGATTCATCTTAATGAAAAGTTATGATCTGTGAGTCATGGCTTCTAAAATTTCAGATGAAGCATGTCCCTTTGAGGCTCCATTTCAGAATGACTTTGGATTCCTATTCCCTTCAGTTCAGTTCAGTCATGTCTGACTCTGAACTGCAGTATGCCAGGCCTCCCTGTCCACTACCAACTCCAGAGTTTGCTCAAACTCATGTCCATTGGGTCAGTGATGCCATCCAACCATCTCATCCTCTGTCATCCCCTTCTACTCCCACCTTCAATATTTTCTCAGCATCAGGGTCTTTTCCAATGAGTCAGTTCTTCACATCAGGTGGCCAAAGTATTGGAGTTTCAGCTTAAGTATCAGTCCTTCCAATGAATGTTCAGGACTGATTTCCTTTAGGATGGACTGGTTGAATCTCCTAGCAGCCCAAGGGATTCCCAACAGTCTTCTCCAACACCACAGTTCAAAACCATCAATTCTTCAGGGCTCAGCTTTCTTCACAGTCCAACTCTAACATCCATACATGACCACTGAAAAAACCATAGCCTTGACTAGACAGACCTTTGTTGGCAAAGTAATGTCTCTGCCTTTTAATATGCTGTCTAGGTTGGTCATAACTTTCCTTCCAAGGAGGAAGCATCTTTTAATTTCACGGCTGCAGTCACTACTGCAGTGATTTTGGAGCCCAAAAAAATAAAGTCTCTGTTTCCTCTGTTTCCCCATCTATTTGCCATAAAGTGATGGTACGAGATGCCATGGTCTTCGCTTCCTGAATGTTGAGTTTTAAGCCAGCTTTTTCACTCTCCTCTTTCACTTTCATCAAGAGGCTATCTAGTTCTTCACTTTCTGCCATAAGGGTGGTGTCATCTTCATATCTGAGGTTATTGATATTTCTCCCAACAATCTTGATTCCAGCTTGTGCTTCATCCAGCCCAGCATTTCGTATGATATATTCTGTATATAAGTTAAGTAAGCAGGATGACAATATACAGCCTTGACGTACTCCTTTCTCAATTTGGAACCAGTCTGTTGTTCCATGTCCAATTCTGACTGTTGCTTCCTGACCTGCATACAGACTTCTCAGGAGGCAGGTCAGGTGGTCTGGTATTCCCATCTCTTTCAGAATTTTCCACAGTTTGTTGTGATCCACAAAGCCAAAGGCTTTGGTGTAATCAGTAAAGCAGAAGTAGATGTTTTTCTGGAACTCTCTTGCTTTTGCAATGATTCAACGGATGTTGTCAATTTAATCTCTGATTCCTCTGCCTTTTCTAAATCCAGCTTGAACATCTGGAATTTCATGGTTCACATAGTGTTGAAGCCTGGATTGGAGAATTCTGAGCATTACTTTGCCAACCTGTGAGATGAGTGCAATATTTTACTCCACAATAGCATCGCTCCTTATCACATTTGGCAAACTGCACAGGCTTTTCTTCTCTGAAACCATTATAATGTCCTCCTTATAAAAGAAAAATTTCTCTCATGTAGCTGAAAATTTTTGCTGTTTAGTTGCTAAGTCATGTCCATTGCAACCCCATGAACTGTAGCCTGCCAGACTCCTCTGTCCATGGGAATTCCCAGGCAAGAATACTGGAGTGGGTTGCCATTTCCTTCTACAGAGTATCTTCCTGGAGGGATCCCCTCCTAACCCAGGATTGAACCTACATCCCCTGCATTGGCACATGGATTCTTTACCTCTGAGACACCAGGGAAACCATACTTTTGTGCTAATGGTTTTCACCATGTATGGTGTCTAATGAGTGGCTTGAAACCTTAAATTTTGCTCCACAATTATCAAAGAAGAAAGAGATTTGACAAGTGACACAATGGGGCCTGTAATGTACACAAATCTTAGAAAGTGAATAATGAGTTTTCATTTAACAATAATATCCCAGTATTATTAAAAGGAAATAGATCTGGCTATACACCTTGTAAAATAACTAGAATCCAAAACATGGGCAACGCCAAACTCAATGCAGAGTATCAGGAACCCCTGCTCATTGCTACTGAGAATGCAAAATGGAGCAGTTACTTTGGAAGGTGGTTTTGTGGTTTTTCACAAAGCTGAACATTTTCTTACCATAGGATCCAACAATCTTTCTCCTTGGTATTTATCAGAGGAGTTGAAAATTTATGCCCACACAAAAAGTTGCACATACGTGCAGCCCTGTTCATAATTGCCAACTTGGAAGCAACCGAGGTATCCTTTAGTAGGTGCATGGATACATAGTGGTACATTCAGCTAATGGAATATTATCCAACACAAAAAAGAAATGAATTATAAAGCCATTAAAAAACATTAAAGAAACGTTGCCTATCATTGAGTAAAAGAAACCAATCTGAAAATGTTACGTATTGCATGATTCCAGCTATACAACACTGAAGAAGGTAAAGCTATGCAGACACTAAAAAGAACAGTGATTTCTTGGGATGGTGCTGGGGGAGATGAATAGGCAGAGCACAGAGGATTTTTTAGGGCAGTGAAAATACCTTGTATATTACAGTGATAGATACATGTCACCATACATTTGTCCAAATTCGTAGATTGCTCAACACCAAGAGTAAATTCTAACGTAAACTATGGACTTTGGGTAATTATGATGTGTCAACATAGGTTCATCCTTGGTTAAAAAAAAAAATACCATTCTGATGAATGACTTTGATAACACAGAGGCTGAGTATGTGTGAAGGTAAAACCTCTGTACCTTCCTCAGAATTTTGTTGTATACCTAAAACTACTCTAAAATAATAAAGTCTTTTCAAAAGAATTTAATTATAGTTGTTGCCAGGGCATAAATTTGATTGCCAACTATCTAGATGAAGCCTGAATTATTTTCTTAGTTTTGGTAAGTGTTACAGAATCAATAGTCAGGCTCCCCTTCCATTTACAAAAGGTTTTAAATTGATAATTCATTCCAAGTTTTTAAACTTTTATTTATTTTAGCTTCATTGTACAATAAAAGATACCTTTTACCGAAAGATGTCTTTAACCGAAAAATAATGAATTGAGTTTGGCCCTAAATTCAGTGTCTGTACTGGAAAAGCCCAGCAATACAACCTTAGTACTGCAGTGTGTGACTTTACCTCTGCCGTAACAAGCAGAGTGTACCAAGGATTGTTAACAGTCCATCAGAAACTTTCCTTTAAACCCAATTTCTAAAGTATCCTGTCTTTTCCTGGGCATAAATCTGTTTATGAAACGGAAACATTGGTCAGTGTAAAGGTAAAACCACCAAGACTGTTTATGGGCAGACTTCTAATTATTAAAAGGCTGCAATGATTCAGTAATTATAACTGAATGAAAAGCAAGGCTTTATGTTTGTTTCAGTGAGAGACATCCATATAACTTGGGGTATAATCCATTTCACAGTTTATTATGAGGTATTAATGCAAACTTATCTTAATCCTATACAGCTGAATTGTCTCACATCAATTTATGAGTTTAACAGATGTTTTTTCTGGCACAGTCGGATCATTTCCTGAACATTTTCCTCTGCTGATGAGCTGCTGTTTCTACTGCAAGGAACACTTAAACATAATTGTAGTACAGCTGTACCATAAATGGTTTTGACAGTGTTTAAGCTCCACAGTATCTTAAGTGGCTTCTCAAGCCTCAATCAACATGGATTTATGTCATTAAGTCAGTGTTTTGTAGATAATGATTTGTGTCTTAGACATAATAGTCAGGGGCTACCATATTGTACCTTTAAAAAATGTAAAATGTTGTATCACAGCGTAATTCTGTTTTACTACTGAAAACAAAAACAGGAGATTTCTTGAATTCAAAATGAGCAATTAAGAATGAGAAAAATAAATTTTTATTTTCTCTTAACTTATTACTTCTTTAATGCTCTTCCTTTCTTCAGGTAAATCTGAATTTCTGACCTATATTTTTAATCTTTCCTCTGAAAAGGAAAATAGTTTTTACAAGGCAGGTCTACTGACAACAAATTCCTCCAGTTTTTTGTGTACTAGAAAAAAGTCTTTATGTCTTTTTCACTTAAAAGATAATTTTTCAGGCTACAGAATTCTGAGTTGGTGAGTTTTCCCCCCCCTAAGCACTTTCTTAATTCCATTCCCCTCCTGCTTGCTGGTGTCTGAAGAGAAATCAGATGTGATTCAGATTGTTGATCCTCTATAGGTAAGGTAATTTTTCCTCTGGCTTCTTTCAGGAGTTTTCCTTTATTTTCATTTTCTGTAGTTCAAAAATGATAAGCCTAGGTGCATTTTTGCCATTTAACCTGCTTGGTTTTCTCTAAGCTCCTGCATTTGAACCTTGGTGTCTGATTTTAAGTTGGGGATATTTTCCATGATTATTATTTCAAAGATTCATCTGTCCTTTCTGTATTTCTTCTCCTTCTGGTTTTCCCATGATGTGCATTTATACTTTCTGTATTTGTCCCAAAGTCCTTGGATGTATTCTTCTGTTTCTTCAGTCTTTTTTCTCTTTGCTTTCAGTTTTGGGGTTTTTTTTTTAATTGAGATATTCAGCCTCAGAGATTTTTTTCAACTATGTTTAGTCTACTATTGAGTCACCAAAGTCATTCTTCATTTCTGTCACAATGTTGTGACCTCTAGAATCCCTTTTTCCCTTCTTTGATTAGGATTTACATCTCTGTCTGTGTTGCCTGTCTATCCTTACATACTGTCTACTTTATTCATTACAGCCCTCAGCATATTGATCATAGTGTTTTAAACTCCAGCATCCTTGCTAAGCCTGGTTGTGATACTTGCTCTGTATCCTCCAACCTTATGTTTGCCTGTTAATATGCCTTGTAATTTTTTGATTGCTGGACACTGTGCCTTGTAATTAAACTGGTAAATAGAATAAACAAGCCTCTAGTAACATAATGGTGAGGTGTTGGGGACAAGTGCATTCTGAGGTCCTGTGAGTAGGTCTGTATGTTCTAATGAGTCTCTGTTCCAGACTGTGCACTTCCCAGTGTGCCCCAGGTTTGTTCTGCCTTCATAGGTGAGACAGGAAGGCTAGAGGGGCAAGAGCCATGCACTTCCCTCATGTCTGGCACATGGGCTCTGTTAACACCCCAGTAGTGTAGATTCTGGGTAACTAGCTTCTCCTGAGGGTCAGCTTTGTTAAGAGCAGAGAGCTTCTGTGCATTTCTAGATGGTCCCATCCCCCCCTACCACCAGAATTGAGCAAGGGGGGCAATTTTTTTTTCCAGTTTTTATTGTGAGAATCCAATCCAGTGCTTGGAGGTAAATCTCACAAAATGTGGGACCCCCTTTCAACAACTTGGTCCTCTGGAGTTGTTATTTTTCAGGCTCACTCCCACTGACCTTCCAGCAATTCACCAAATCCAACTGAGGTTTCCTACCCCAGTGCTGGCTCCCAGGGTGGTTTCTGGTTTGCAAAGATGTGGGTCACCCATCTCTCCAAGCTTACAGGCAGAGGTATGCTATGCATCCTTGGCTCTCTTAGGGACTTTCAAAGAGCTGCTGATTTTCTAGTCTGTTCAGGTTTTCACTTGTTGGGGTGAAGTGGCAAACATCCAAACTTTTCATATGTGCAACCTCAAGACAATGTTATATTTTCACGGCAGAATCAGGACAGGGTAAAAAGAGTGTGGACATAGAGGATACTGAAATCTAGAAGGAGCACAGATGACTCTTTTAATGAGACTTGCTTTGACTTTTCCTCACTTCTTTTTCTTGTGTTAGAAAAGAAACAACAAAATGTTAAGACATGCTTGCAGATGGTTTGATCATGTTTCCAGTCACAGTTGGGGCACAGTTGAGAATGTGTTTATTGATCACTTAGGCTTTATATGGCCTATCAATAGGTTTCCAATAATCATCTACTTTAAGTGTAATGCTACTTCATCAATAAACTTCATCAGCTTATTCTGTCTTCATATTTCCCTCCAGACCCTAATGTGGGAAGACTCAGAACTTTCTTGCAGCATAATTGCTTCATAATCATTTTCCAAACAGAATGACAAATAGAGAAAAACAATAACAAAGCACACTGCTATTTTCTTTGTTCATTTCCAAACAACAATTTAAAATAAAACAGAAGAACATCAAACAATCTTCATGATAGTATAAAAAATATATTTGACCTTTCAATCTATTTGTTAGAACTCTGATGCTTAGGTCAAAAAAAGCCTGAAATTATCCCTTTGATAAACCCAATTACACTTTTAAATGAACCTAACAGGAAGCAGAAGATCTTAGTGTTTTAAAAAATTACATCTTTGGGATTTCATTCTCCCAATCAGCCCTCCAAAAAGAAATAAAGTTCATTATAAATAAAATAAGCAAGAATACAATATATATTGAAATATATATTGATTGATTTTGATGAAATAAAGTAAGTTTCAGTGCTTCCTTCTTCAGATTTCATTTTTAATGTATCTCAGTCTTAAATTTACCTTTCACTCTTTTTTTCCTGCATTTTATTTTTTAAATTTTTTTATTTTTAATATAAATTTATTTCTTTTAATTGGAGACTAATTACTTTACAATATTGTATTGGTTTTGCCATACATCAACATGAATCTGCCATGGGTGTACACATGTTCCCCATCCTGAACCCCCTCCCGCCTCCGTCCCCATACCATTCCTCTGGGTCATCCCAGTGCACCAGCCCCGAGCATCCTGTATCATGCATTGAACCTGGACTGGTGATTCGTTTCTTATATGATATTATACATGTTTCAATGCCATTCTCCTAAATCATCCCACCTTCGCTCTCTCCCACAGAGACCAAAAGACTGTACTATACATCTGTGTCTCTTTTGCTGTCTCACATTCAGGGTTATCATTACTATCTTTCTAAATTCCATATATATTCGTTAGTATACTGTATTGGTGTTTTACTTTCTGGCTTACTTCACTCTGTATAATAGGTTCCAGTTTCATCCACCTCATTAGAACGGATTCACATGTATTCTTTTTAATGGTTGAGTAATACTCCATTGTGTATATGTACCACCGCTTTCTTATCCATTCGTTTGCTGATGGACATCTAGGTTGCTTCCATGTCCTGGCTATTATAAACAGTGCTGCAATGAACATTGGGGTACACGTGTCTCTTTCAATTCTGGTTTCCTCGGTGTGTATGCCCAGCAATAGGATTGTTGGGTCATAAAGCAGTTCTATTTCCAGTTTTTTAAGGAATCTCCACACTGTTCTCCATAGTGGCTGTACTAGTTTGCTTTCCCACCAACAGTGTAAGAGGGTTCCCTTTTCTCCACACCCTCTCCAGTATTTATTGCTTGTAGACTTTTGGATAGCAGCCATTCTGACTGGCATGAAATGGTACCTCATTGTGGTTTTGATTTGCATTTCTCTGATAATGAGTGATGTTGAGCATCTTTTCATGTGTTTGTTAGCCATCTGTATGTCTTCTTTGGAGAAATGTCTATTTAGTTCTTTGGCTCATTTTTTAATTGGGTCGTTTATTTTTCTTGAATTGAGCTGCAGGAGTTGCTTGTATATTTTTGAAATTAGTTGTTTGTCAGTTGCTTCATTTGCTATTATTTTATCCCATTCTGAAGGCTGACTTTTCACCTTGCTTATAGTTTCCTTTGTTGTGCAGAAGCTTTTAAGTTTAATTAGGTCCCATTTGTTTATTTTTGCTTTTGTTTCCAATATCCTGGGAGGTGAGTCATAGAGGATCCTGCTGTGATTTATGTCAGAGAGTGTTTTGCCTATGTTCTCCTCTAGGAGTTTTATAGTTTCTGGTCTTACATTTAGATCTTTAATCCATTTTGAGTTTATTTTTGTGAATGGTATTAGAAAATGTTCTAATTTCATTCTTCTACAAGTGGTTGACCAGTTTTCCCAGCACTACTTGTTAAAAAGATTGTCTTTTCTCCATTGTATATTCTTGCTTCCTTTGTCAAAGATAAGGTGTCCATAGGTGCATAGGTTTATCTTCACACTTTCTATTTTGTTCCATTGATCTATATTTCTGTCTTTGTGTCAATACCATACTGTCTTGATGACTGTGGCTTTGTAGTAGAGCCTGAAGTCAGGCAGGTTGATTCCTCCAGTTCCATTCTTCTTTATCAAGATTGCTTTGGCTATTTGAGGTTTTTTGTATTTCCATACAAATTGTGAAATTATTTGTTCTAGCTCTGTGAAAAATACCGTTGGTAGCTTGATAGGGATTGCATTGAATCTATAGATTGTTTTGGATAGTATACTCATTTTCACTATATCGATTCTTCCAATCCATGAATACAGTATATTTCTCCATCTATTAGTGTCCTCTTTGATTTCTTTCACCAGTGTTTTATAGTTTTCTATATATAGGTATTTTGTTTCTTTAGGTAGATATATTCCTAAGTATTTTATTCTTTTCGTTGCAATGGTGAATGGAATTGTTTCCTTAGTTTCTCTTTCTATTTTTTCATTACTAGTGTATAGGATTTCAAGGGATTTCTGCATGTTGATTTTATATACCTTTCACTCTTTAATGAGTATATAGACAATGGCAAACTGTTGAGAGTGGTCTGAGGTCCTAGAAAGTGATCAGAGTTGGAGCAGGGAGTCCAGGGTGAAGCCCTTCTCCTCACTTCCTGCTGCCCTGGTCCTTGGATCCTCACTCACATCTTCTCCTGAGCACAAAGGCAGGAAGAGACACATTGGGAGAGGCCTTGAGATAATTAAATGAGCTAACACCAGTAT
Organism: Bos indicus x Bos taurus; assembly: GCF_003369695.1. Taxonomy (NCBI): domain Eukaryota; kingdom Metazoa; phylum Chordata; class Mammalia; order Artiodactyla; family Bovidae; genus Bos; species Bos indicus x Bos taurus. The sequence goes on along the minus strand of NC_040092.1, from coordinate 29,590,705 downwards.
AGTATCTCACACAGAGACCAGAACACTTGATAAATATTAATTCTCTCCCTAGTTTTTTTTTTCTTGAGGCCCAAGTGGAAGGTTTTCTCCAAAGTTGACTCATATGGAAGAAATCTGGATCACTGATTCAGAGACCTAAATATGTCAACACTAAAATGAGGAGGACCTGTAGGCTACTAATCATTAAGAGTGGGAGAAGCTTTTTTATAAATGAATCTGTGAGAGGTTTTATCTGTTGATAAGTAAATATTCTTCAGGCCCAGGCTTTGGAGCAGTAAGCTTCTGTGTCCTGCAGAGTATAGCTGAGAATCACCAAACAGAACTCACTGGAAATCTACACTCTGAGCCTCATGAACCAATCTTGCTGGAACACTTACAAGGGTTCACTTCCCCACAGCCAGCCCTCTGCTTTCATCACAGATCAAAACAACCACCCCACCATAAAGCAAATGAACAAAACCCTTCTGCCAAAGAGTGTCCATGCTGACTCCATAGTTTTTGGCTACAGACTCACATGAAAATTCCTTTACATTTTAGTAGCTAGAAAATCAGTTTCTTTTAAAATATCAGCAAGTCTCCTTTTATCTGATAATAATTGTTACACAATCTGCGTTTCTCTTATCATCTGTGGCTGCTGGAAACCTTAAGACTCCTGTTTGCAAGTTATAACATGCATTAACTGGCATTAGCCAGACCAGTGAGATGTTCACTTTGTCATTATTATATGCTTTTTAAAAGGTACATATTCTTTTCTATATTGTACGTAATCATTTGAAACTTTCTTTTTCTAAGCATGAAAATAAAACACTGGAAGTTGGTTCTTTGGCTGAATTCTAGACTGATTTTCAAGTTATTAAATGTTATATTCCCAAGAAGGCACAACTCAGACTGTCATAAGAAGTGTTCAGTCTTGTATTGACAAGTATTGACAACTTTGACAGCTGGTAAAGTCAGATCATTATTTTATGGCTCAGGGAAAGTTATTTAATATTTTCATAACCACTCACCTTGCAATGCTAAGCTTCTATCAGCAAGCACCTATAGGTTGTAGAAGCTGTAAGCACATATGAATCATTGGCCAAAATCAGTCACTTTATGCTCCCCAAGACAGAATCCCAGGATAGAGAAAAGATTGGATTGAAAAAACTTTAAGATATATTTCTCTAAGAAAAATGTAAGGATGACCTTTAAAAAATCAAAATACAATTTTAAAGCAACTTGTTCCAGAATTTGTATGGAAAAAAAAAAAAAAAGAAGAAAGAATTTTTAAAAGCTACAAACCAAATGTTCAGCAAAGTTAAGAAAAAGACACATTTTCAGATTCAAAAATATGTAAGGTTTACAAGAGCAAGTGAGATGGAACAGACCCGAGCTGGGAGGAAAAAAGAAAAATGCTGTGGCCCATTGCTCAAGGCAGCAGATCAGCTTGTCTCAGCAAAGGCATTCATTTCTTAAAAGTGAGAAGGTTATCCAGCAGAGCAAAGTCATATCTATTCTTGACAATAATGAAGGAAGGAGCTATTGGCTCAGCAGGATGGGAAGATGACTTCTCATCACAGCCTTTATTCAAACAGACAAGAGAAGCAGGGCTGCAGGAAGAATTACCAAGAGACCCTTTTTGTGTGAAGCCACAGCCACAGCGGGTCCTCAGGGGGCATTTCACTGTGTCTGGTTGGCTGCACGGGCACTGATTCTAGAAAATGTGACTTATACAGTGGTGAATTTTAAAACAGCATCCAAAATGTGTACCAAAAAAGGAAAAAATATTTTAAAGAGCAGAAAAATAAACAATGGATGAAAATTTATTAAAAACAAAATATTGCCATGGAGCAGTTAAAAAAAAAAAAAAAACTATGTCCAAATAGTTTCCATGAATCAAAAAATCTTAATAGATTAAAAGCATTTATTAAAGAAAATCACTGATCAGAAAGTCAAGAACTGCAAAAACTGGTGTCAAGATAACAGAAGGAAATAAATGGGAGCTGGAAGCTACAGAGGAAAAAAAAAAGAAAATCAAAGAAAATATAACAAAAATAAAGATGATATTGCAGGAACACAAAAGAAAATAGACTTTATGGGAAACACAGTAAAGGACATCTAATCCAGAAATAAAAATAATGACATGAAGAGAGGAAAAGGTAGACTATTTAAAAAGAAAATACTGTTTATAAAAGATAGGCAAAGTATAAATAAATGTATTTGTTTATAAATAAATATAATATAAGCACCAGCATAAACATAATTTAAGCACTAAAGAAAACATAGCAATAGAACAGAACACAGAGTCAAAAACTAAGAAAAGCAACATTATTTATCAAAATAGTCCAGTCATTGAGAAAGAGAAAAAAAGAATAAAAAGGAAATAGGCCATTTTAGCATGGTTCATAGTAAGGAAGAGATTGTCTTTAAAAACTTGACATCTAAGAGAAAGATATAATTTTATTAAGAATAAGAATTTTTAAAATCACAGTCTATCAAAATAGCACAAAAACTTTGCAAAACAAAAAGAAACACATACACACACATGAAAACATAGCAAAAAAAAATAGCCCACAAAACAAAATTCTTTCAGTAACTATTATATAAAGTTAAAACACAAAATAACACAAAAGACCAATATGATTCATTTTAAATGTATGTAGCTTTATTCTCGGAGAAGGCAATGGCACCCCACTCCAGTACTCTTGCCTGGAAAATCCCATGGATGGAGGAGCCTGTTGGGCTGCAGTCCATGGGGTCACTAAGAGTCGGACACGACTGAGTGACTTCACTTTCACTTTTCACTTTCATGCATTGGAGAAGGAAATGGCAACCCACTCCAGTGTTCTTGCCTGGAGAATCCCAGGGACGGCGGAGCCTGGTGGGCTGCCGTCTATGGGATCGCACAGAGTCGGACACGACTGAAGCAACTTAGCAGCAGCAGCAGCAGCAGCTTTATTCTCTTAAGACAAAAAATATTTTTTTAATCTATTCACAAAATAAAATCTAAATCTATACTATATACAATTTTAAGAAAATTGACCATAAATTTACTCACAAAGAAAATCTAAATAAATTTTAAAAGAAGTCAAAAATAGCATAGAAAATACTAGTCAAAACTGAATGAAGCAAAAATCTACTAACAGAATTATAAAATGCCTCTTCTAATGCAAAACTTTAAAACACTTCCTTAAACAAATCTTGGTTCAGAGAGGAAATATGAAATGAAATTCAGAATATGACAACAAAAATATAAAAACTTATCAGATATAACTAAAAAAGCACTTTTATTGGAAAGTTCGTAATTCATATATTTTCATCAATTAAAAAGATATTGAATATAAACTATTTAAACACTCTCAAAAAGCTAGTAAAAGGTAAACAATATAAAATAAAGGAAAAAGAAAGGGAACATTTCATGCAAAGATGAGCTCAAGAAAGGACAGAAATGGTAAGGACCTAACAGAAACAGAAGATATTAAGAAGAGGTGGCAAGAATACACAGAAGAACTGTACAAAAAACATCTTCATGACTCGGATAATCACGATAGTGTGATCACTCACCTAGAACCAGACATCCTGGAATGTGAAGTCAAGTGGACCTTAGAAAGCATCACTATGAACAAAGCTAGTGGAGGTGATGGAATTCCAGTTGAAGCTATTTCAAATCCTGAAAGATGATGCTGTGAAAGTGCTGCGTTCAGTATACCAGCAAATTTGGAAAACTCAGCAGTGGCCACAGGACTGGGAAAAGTAAGCTTTCAGTTCAATCCCTAAGAAAGGTAATGCCAAAGAATGCTCAAACTACTGCATAATTGCACTCATCTCACATGCTAGTAAAGTAATGCTCAAAATTCTCCAAGCCAGGCTTCAGTAATACATGAACTGTGAACTTCCAGATCTTCAAGCTAGATTTAGAAAAGGCAGAGGAACCAGAGATCAAATTGCCAACATCCCCTGGATCATTGAAAAAGCAAGAGAGTTCCAGAAAAACATCAATTTCTACTTTATTGACTATGCCAAAGCCTTTGACTGTGTACATCACAATAAACTGGAAAATTCTGAAAGAGATAGGAATACCAGACCACCTGACCTGCCTCTTGAGAAACCTGTATGCAGGTCAGGAAGCAATAGTTAGAACTGGACATGGAACAACAGACCGTTTCCAAATAGGAAAAGGAGTATGTTAAGGCTGTATATTGTCACCCTGCTTATTTAACTTCTATGCAGAGTACATCATGAGAAACGCTGGGCTGGAAGAAACACAAGCTGGAATCAAGATTGCCGGGAGAAATATCAATAACCTCAGATATGCAGATGACACCACCCTTATGGCAGAAAGTGAAGAGGAACTAAAAAGCCTCTTGATGAAAGTGAAAGAGGAGAGTGAAAAAGTGGGCTTAAAGCTCAACATTCAGAAAACGAAGATCATGGCATCCGGTCCCATTACTTCATGGCAAATAGATGGGGAAACAGTGGAAATGGTGGCTGACTTTATTTTTTTGGACTCCAAAATTACTGAAGATGGTAATTGCAGCCATGAAATTAAAAGACGCTTACTCCTTGAAAGGAAAGTTATGACCAACATAGATAGCATATTGAAAAGCAGAGACATTACTTTGCCAACAAAGGTCCATCTAGTGAAGGCTATGGTTTTTCCTGTGGTCATGTAAGGGTTGGACTATAAAGAAAGCTGAGTGCTGAAGAATTGATGCTTTTAAACTGTGGTGTTGGAGAGGACCCTTGAGAGTCCCTTGGACTGCAAGGAGATCCAACCAGTCCATCCTAAAGGAGACCAGTCCTGGGTGTTCATTGGAAGGACTGACGTTGAAGCTGAAATTCAAATACTTTGGCCACCTCATGGGAAGAGCTGACTCAATGGAAAAGACCCTGATGCTGGGAAAGATTGAGGGCAGGAGAAGAAGGGGACGATAGAGGATGAGATGACTGGATGGCATCACAGACTCAGTGGACATGGGTTTGTGTGGATTCCAGGAGTTGGTGATGGACAGGGAGGCCTGGCATGCTGCAGTTCATGGGGCCACAGAGAGTAGGACACGACTGTGACTGAACTGAACTGAACTGAATAAAAGTACAAATATAACTATAAAAACCTTAGGAGTAAATTAGAGCAGAAAAACTGGAATTAATAAATAAACATAAATCAAGAAGTATTAAGATTGTGAGATAATCTAATCATGGAAAAAACGGAGCAGCATAAATAGATGCAATAAATAGTAATAAACAAAATGTACAGAAATTCTCACAAAATTTAAAGAATAATACCAGATTATTGTCCCTCTATCCACATAAATATTATACTTAGTGATTAGTTCCAACTTTAAATGAAGCATGTGTGAATTATTGAAACAAGGGATAATTTCATGAGTGTAATAATAATTAAAATAATATTAATTCTCCAAAGTCTTGAAAACATTAGTCCCTTTTATGATTTTACAAACAGAAAATTCACGTGGGAATCTTTGGACACTGACGTTCTCAAGCACATCACAGACAGACATTATTTTGAGATGGTTGTTCACAAAAATATTTCACAAAAATGTCAATATAAAATTGAACTTATGTAATTGATTATGACTAAGTTTTTTCCTTATTATCCATTTCATATCCCTAGTTCTGTACATTAATATCACTTTCTAAAGAAAGAGCATTAAAATGAGAAAGCATCATAGTCATTTTCGTATATAGGCTGAGAACTCCGAACAAGTATCTGAAGTCTAGTTCCTTGCAGCTGTCTCTAAGGCCCTGTGTGGGTTGCCCAGCCTCTGGGCCCCCATCCCTCACACAGCATCCCCTCCTATTCTCTTAGGGTTCACTAGTCTCCCATGGCAGATGTGCTTCTACCACTGGCCCTTTGCACTTACTGGTTTTACTGCCTGCAATATCTTCATGGGTCATATATTACCGCCTTCAGATTTCGGTTGAGTTATTACTTTTTTTAAGACGCTGTGTACTTAACTTATATAAGAATACATCTTGTGAAATGCCAGACTGGATGAAGCACAAGCTGGAATAAAGATTGCTGGGAGAAATATCAATAATCTCAGATATTCAGATGATACCATGCTAAGGGCAGAAGCGAACAGGAACTAAAGAGCCTCTTAATGAAGGTGAAAGGAGAGTGAAAAATCTGGCTTAAAACTCAACAGTTAAAAAATGAGGAAGATGGCATTAGGTCCCATCACTTCATGGCAAACAGATGGGAAACATGGCAACAGTGACAGACTTTATCATCTTGGGCTCCACAATCACTGGGGAGAGTGGCTGTAGCCATGAAATTAAGATTCTTGCACCTTGGAAGGAAAACCATGACAAACTTAGTGTATTAAAAAGCAGAGACATCACTTTGCCAACAAAGGTCCATTTAGTCAAAGCTGTGTTTTTTGTTGTTGTTGTTGTTGTTGTTTTTCCCAGTAGTCATGTATGGATGTGAGTTGGACCACAAAGAAGGCTGAGTGCTGAAGAATTGGTGCTTTGAAACTGTAGTGTTGGAGAAGACTCTCAGGAGTCCCTTGGATGCAAGGAGAACAAACCAGTCAATCTGAAAAGAAATCAACCCTGAATATTCATCAGAAGGACTGAAGCTGAAGCTCCAATACTTTGGCCACCTGATGTGATGAGCCTAATCATTGGAAAAGATCCTGACTCTGGGAAAGATTGAGGGCAGAAGGAGAAAGGGACAACAGAGGATGAGATGGTTGGGGGGCTTCACCGACTCAATAGACATGAGTTTGCATAAGCTCTGAGAGCTAGTGATGGACAGGGAAGCTTGGTGTGCTGTAGTCCATGGGTCACAAAGAGTAGGACATGATTGAACGACTGAACTGAACTGAACTGAAGTTTTCCATTTAAACTTTTAAAGTAATTTCCGATCATGAAAAATTGCAAGAATATACAATGCATACCCATGTTACTCACCAAAATTCATTATTTTAATATTTGCTACATTCTTTTTCCCCCTCTTTTTCTCCCTCTGAATATGTGTGTGAGTGTATTTATGTCCATCCAACCATAAACTAAAGACTGATCCATTTGAAAACATAAAGACACATGAAACTTTACCTCCAAATGTCTGGCAGGGTATTTTTCTTAATAAAATACTATGTAATTATCACACTCAGGAAATCTAATCTGACAATATTATCTAGTACAATAATTTCCCTATTCAAGTTTTTATAATTGCTCAAATAGTGACCTTTATGGTTACTTTTTATGTCAATCAAGAATGCAATCAAAGTTTACCCATTGATTGCATTAAGATATCATGTCTGTTCTATCTCTTTTAATGTAGAGAAGTCCAGCTTTTTTGTTTTTAATGACATTGTTATTCTTGAAGAGTATAGAGCAGTGCTTCTGCAGGGTTTTTCATAATTTGGACTCTTCTGGTTGTTTACTTAATAAGAGATTCACATTAAACATGTGATCAGGATTACTACAGAGGTGACACAAGCCCAGTTTACATCAACACAGCTGACGACAGAAATCACTGAGCACTTCCTCTTCGACGACTGAGTGCTGTAATAATTTTCTGTAATGCTGGTCAGGCCTCCAGCTGCCTGCAGTGACCCTAATCTATGTTAAGATGGAGCAACTACGCACAGCCCTGCTTTGGATGAATTCACCATCTGCACAGAGACAAGAAGGATGAGCCTTGACTACACAGCACAGTAAAATGTGTTAAGTAGCAGCAGGCACAAAGTTGTGGTGGTCAAGGACAACCACTTGGAAAAGACACTGGCCCTATGTGAGTGGGCTCTCTGCAGATGGTGGACATGACAGAAAGGCCTTAAATGAGAAGAACTGAATATGCAAGAGCCTAGTTGGAGAAGGCAATGGCAACCCACTCCTGTACTCTTGCCTGGAAAATCCCATGGACAGAGGAGCCTGGTAGGCTGCAGTCCATGGGGTCACTAAGAGTCGGACACGACTGAGCGACTTCACTTTCACTTTTCACTTTCATGCACTGGAGAAGGAAATGGCAACCACTCCAGTGTTCTTGCCTGGAGAGTCCCAGGGAAGGGGGAGCCTTGTGGGCTGCCGTCTATGGGGTCACACAGAGTCGGACATGACTGAAGCGACTTAGCAGCAGCAGCAGAGGAAGAGAACTATGTGTATATGCATGTCTGTGTGTATATATATATATGTATATAACTTAATACATTTTTATATTTTTTCATATTGTATTATATACTAGGCTGGATGTCCATTATTTGAAAACTGGAACACTGCATGGTTTCTATAAGCTAAAGAATTTAAATAGCATCTTGAGAATGACAAAGATTGATAGGATGATTAAGAAGTTTTAGCAAAAATGTCACAATTTGATTTGCATTTGAAAATAATGGATAATTAGTGATGGATTTGAGGGTAATTAAAGTGGTTCTGTGCACAGATCTTGATGCCTTACTGAGTGTGTGAGATGAGAGGCAGAGGTCCAAGAACAATGGTTTGGAGCGTGGGCAGTTTGGGGTGTCAAGGAGGCAGAGTACAAGCAGGTGTGGAAGGTAAAATATAATTAAGAGTAACCTCTTCTTTTTTACAGGCTTCCCTGATAGCTCAATTGGTAAAGAATCTGCCTGCAAAGCAGGAGACCCTGGTTCGATTCCTGGGTCAGGAAGATCCTCTAGAGAAGGGATAGCCTATCCATTCCAGTATTCTTGGGCTTCCCTTGTGGCTTAGCTGGTAAAGAATCCACCTGCAATGTGGGATACCTGTGTTCCACTTGGTTCAATCCCTGGCTGGGAAGATCCCTGGAGAAGGGAAAGGCTACCCCCTGCAGTATTCTGACCTCAAGAATTCCATGGACTGTATAGTCCATGGAATCACAAAAAGTCAGACATGACTGAGCATCTTTCACTTTCACTTCTTTTCTACTCCTATTCCCATCTTCGGAATTTAAAAAATTACAGAATTTCTCTCCTTGTTGTTAGTGGTGACACATTACCCTGTGCTTTACTTCTTCTATTTCCAAAGAAAAACTCTGGAAAAGAAAAAAGGATGCTGAGAAGTTGTTTCCAGGTGATAGTGCTTCTGCAGGTTGTGGGTCTGAGGGATGACTGGACTCTGGAAAATTATGCTCACTTTGTGAAAGTGAAAGTGTGAATCATTCAGTCATGTCCAACTCTTTGTGACCTCCATGGATTGTAGCCCACCAGTCTCCTCTGTCCATGGAATTCTCTAGGGAAGAATACTGGAGTGGGTAGCCATTTCCTTCTGCAAGGGATCTTCCCAACCCAGGGAATAATCCAGTCTCCTGCATTGTAGGCAGATTCTTTACTGCCTGAGCCACAAGGAAGCCCTGTACTTCTGTGTAAACACATCTGCCATAAAAGAGTTCAAGGGAAATCTCACAAAGTCTTCGTCCATTCTTGGTTTGTCATGTATGAGAGTTACAGTCTTGCTGTAGCTGAATCAAGTGTTAAACAAAATCCTGAGAACAGACTGAAAATTACAAAGAGCTTATGGCTGGGAGCTGTTTGGGAGCCTTGAGGTTTGGGGCCAAGAGAAGCCACGTTGCAGGGTCCCAGGGCTTTGAGCAGACAGGGTTGGGGTCTTGGTCATCCAGAACAAGAGGCTTTGCCCAGGAGTGTTGGGCTTCCCTGGTGGCTCAACAGCAAAGAATCCACCTGCAGTACAGAAGATGCAGGATTGATCTCTGGGTTGGGAAGATCCCCTGGAAGCAGAAATGACAACCTACTCCAGTATTCTTACCTGAAGAATCCCATGGACAGAGAAGCCTGGCAGGCTATGGGATCACAAAGAGTCAGACACAACTGAAGCAACTTAGCAGCAGCTATCATCAAAAAAGAAACCAGACAGTGAACAGAACTACACATTTCCAATACAATATTGTAAAGTAATTAGCCTCTAATTAAAATAAATAATTTTTTTAAAAAAATTAAAAAAAAATACTGAAGCATGTCTGCAGCCCTTCCTGGGCCCCCTGCCAGAGCCCTGGGCTGTTTGATTTCAGAAGGGCAAGGGGAACATAGAACATAGCTTGAATGAGGTGTGAATGGATGAGTCCTGTACAACTTAAAGTCTGATATTGTAGTTTCACACACACACACAAAAAAAAAAAAAAAAACAGGTAAAATCAAGGTGACTATGAACTCTACACACCTATTATGTTTTCTCTCTATGGGGAGACAAAGAACAGGGCGTGATGGGAGTGGCTTCATTCAGGACATAGAACTACATGTCCTACCCGCTTTGTTTAGAGCAACCTCCCTTCCTTCTGGACCTACCCTGAACTTTCATTCCAGGAGACTCTTGGGGACAGAGGGAAAGCACCTGTTTTGGAGGATCTGGAGCATTAAGGTGTAATCAAATTTTCTCAAGATGGTGCTACTGGCATTTCTCTCTATTGATTTAAAAATCACTCACTTGATTTTTAACTAAGAGGACTCAGCCAAACAGTGCTGAGCTTAATTTTTGTTCCTTTAAATAGTTTAGAATTAAAGGTGTCCTCTTGGGGTTCATGATGAGCCACATTAATAGAATGAAGTCATAATATTTAAATTTAATTAGAAGTTTGAGCTTAACAGAAAACCCATTTTATGAGATTAATTCTCATTTCATGGCACATGTCATCTAGGTTAGGGAAGAGCAAGGAGATCTTTGGACATTAGTTTTAGGTGGTGAATTCCACAGGTGATCATGCAACCAGCTGACTTGTTGTTGTCTCTGGAAGGGTTAAAATCCCAGGTCCCTAAATCAAAGCTGAGGTGGATGTTATTCTTAGTTAAATTATAGGAAAGAAGGAAAGCTTCAGCGTTCTGTGAAAAACCTCCTTGTGTGGGCAGAGCATATTGTAGGATGTTAGGCAGTATAAACACCCCAGGGAGATGCATCCTTGAGCCATTCCACTAATGGCAGGTGACAAAAATCCTCTTTCAGCAGCATAATTATAGGATTATGAATAATATGCACCTGCTGACTAGACTCTGGGATTTTAAAAGTTCATTTACTCTGTGAAAACGAATCTTTCTTCTTCAAAATGAAAATCGAAGAGATGAACACACACTTCAACACGTGTTTGAAAACAGTCAAAATAAAAGCCACTCAGTCGTGTCCTACTCTTTGCAACTCCATGGACTATAGGATCCATGGAATTCTCCAGGTCAGAATACAGGAGTGGGTAGCCATTCCCTTCTCCAGGGGATCTTCCCAACCCAGGGATCGAACCCAGATCTCTCACATTGCAGGAGAATTCTTTACCAGCTGAGCCATCAGGGAAGCCCAAGAACACAGAGTGGGTAGCCTATCCCTTTTCCAGCAGATCTTCCCTACCCATAAATCAAACCGGGGACTCTTGCATTGCAGGCAGATTCTTTACCAGCTGAGCTACCAGGGAAGCCAGTCAAGTTTGCTGTGAATACCCTCATCAGAGGAAAATCATCGTGACCGTTCTGTAATGAATGCTGTGAATTGAAGTATCTGAAAGGAAACTCAAAAATGGAGGGAAAAGGGTAATTGAATGATCACAATTTAATTAATAGTTTAATTTATTTGAATAGCCAGAGGTTATAATTTCATGATCCTGTAGAAAAAGTACACACACATTTGCTTCTTCTTCCTTCTCTTATTTGTATTCAGATCACAAAGGTGGCTGACTATTTCAGCTTTTACATAGAATGTTTTAACCTAATGTCTCTGAAAGGGTAACTACAAAAGACAATTTCTCATCAAATACTGATATTTATACATTATCAAGCATATATTAAAGAGAGGAGTCCTTTCCAAGCAGGATAATTTTCTGTGTAGCTGTGGTACATGGATTCATTGTCTCCAGGGAAGGATATACAGGAAAAGACTGGGTGATTATGCTGAAATAAATCCCATTATTCAGTACAGTCTATGAGGCCACAGTTGCTATGGTAACTTCTTTCTTACAAGACCCTTTATACATAGTAATTTCCATGCTTTTTTTCCATTCCAATCAATGTAACACCCGTGTGTCCTTGTTGAACGACATGCTTTCTCCCTTGGTGTTCTTGGAAAGGGAAAGATCCACTATTTGCAAGTAACGGCAGGTCCTAGACTTCCCCTTATTTTGTGACTTCCTTAATGCATGATTTTAATGAGCAGCCACCTTGAGACTAATGAAGAAGAGGCAACAACTTAGAGGCGATCTTCTTTATCAAGCAGGGTAAAGCACCTCAGTGAAGCCTTATCATTTTTGCCCTACATTTTATGCACAATGTTTATTGTTTGGTGATTCTTTAAACGTTGTCTCATTTTAAGAAATAGCCCCAGGGCAAAAAATAGGGGAGAATCAGCAACTTGTGTCAAAAGCATTCACAGAGAACATGTATGTAAATGGTGACTATCATCCCACAAAGTGAAATTTAGAGGTAAATTAAAGAATGAGATACGTTGATTTTTTAAATCATCATTTAAAGGATGCCTACAATGCGTGTAAGGGACAGGGCATGAAGTAAATCAAGGTCTGTGTTCATCTACTCTTCAGGCCATGTGGGGATGTGAGCAGTGGGCAGAGTCCCCCACTCTTCCTGCAGGTCCTCAGATTAGCGGGAAAAGACTTTGAAAAGGAACACAACTTAGGAATGCTTCCTTTACCTCTTCATTGTGGGATTTTGAGCAATTTACCTCTCTGATTCCTTCCCTCTGACCCCCATTTGTAAGATCAGTCATGTGTTCACATAATTTTACTGAGTAGATAATGTACAGTAAGATATCTAAGGAACAGAGAACCTAGCTATTTCCTAGCAACTGTTTCTGGAATTTGCTTCTTTCTGTAAAAAGGATGGGGAACACGTATATGCCTGTGGTGGATTCATTTCGATATGTGGCAGAACCAATACAATATTGTAAAGTTTAAAAATAAAATAAAATTAAAAAAAAAAAAAAGCAAGATTCTGCTGTAAAAACTTTCCTGCGCCTATCCAAGAATTCAGAACATCAGACAAAGAGGAAAAAGGAACAATTCCTGGGTAAGAAATCACACAACAGACATTGAAAACTAAAGAAGATATTCCTAGTACTTTCTTGGTTTTTTAAACAATGCTTTGAAATAACTTTGGTATGAGATCCATGAACTTGCGTGTGTGCATGCTGCATCTCTTTAGTCATGTCCGATTCCATGCAACCATATAGACTATAGCCCTCCAGGGTCCTCTGTCCATGGGATTCTCCAGACAAGAATAGATCCAAGGGTCAAACTCACATCTCTTATATTTTCTGCATTGGCAGTCAGGTTCTTTACCACTAGCACCACCTGGGAAGCCCATTCACACACTTGACGGACTCCAAATGACAATAACAATCAGAGTTCTAGTTCTAATAGGTAGACAAGTAGCGCCCAGATATATAGGATACATGATGATTCAACGAAATTTTTCTCATTTGTTTGTGTATCAGAATATAAAATATGTTTGAGCCTTAAAAAGACACAGAAGTTATCAAGTTCATTTAAAATGCATTACATCTCAGAGTTTTTCACCTTGTGCTTAAAAGTTGCCTAATATAGAAATCAAACAGCATGAGTCTATTATCCAGTGAATTTTCTTTAAAGAACAAAGTTCAGTTCAGTTCAGTTGCTCAGTTGTGTCCTACTCTTTGCGACCCCATGAACTGCAGCATTCCAGACCTCCCTGTCCATCATCAACTTGCAGAGTTCACCCAAACTCATGTCCATTGAGCGATAAAACCATCTCATCCTCTATCACCCCTTCTTCTCCTGCCCTCAATCCTTCCCAGCATCAGGGTCTTTTCAAATAAGTCAGCTCTTTGCATCAGATGGCCAAAGTATTGGAGTTGCAGCTTCAACATGAGTCCTTCCAATGATCAGGACTGATCTCTTTAGGATGAACTCGTTGGATCTCCTTGCACTCCAAGGGACCCTCAAGAGTCTTCTCCAACACCACAGTTCAAAAGCACCAGTTCTTGGGCACTCAGCTTTCCTTATAGTCCAACTCTCATATCTATACATGACTACTAGAAAAACCAGAGCCTTAACTAGACAGACTTTGGTTGGCAAAGTAGTCTCTGCTTTTTAATATGCTCTCTAGGTTGGTCATAACTTTCCTTCCAAGGAGTAAACGTCTTTTAATTTCATGGCTGTAACCACCATCTGCAGTGATTTTGGAGCCCCCCCCCCCCCCCCCCCGCTCCAAGAAAATAAAGTCAGCCACTGTTTCCACTGTTTCCCCATCTATTTGCCATGAAGTAATGGGACCGGATGCCATGATCTTAGCTTTCTGAATGTTGAGCTTTAAGCTAATGTCTTCACTGTCTTCTTTTACTTTCTTCAAGAGGCTCTTTAGTTCTTCACTTTCTGCCATAAGGCTGGTGTCATATGCATATCTGAGGTGACTGATATTTCTCCCAGCAATCTTGATTCCAGCTTGTGCTTCTGCCAGCCCAGCATTTCTCATGATGTACCCTGACTATAAGTTAAATAAGCAGGGTGACAATATACAGTCTTGACGTACTCCTTTTCCTATTTGGAACCAGTCTGTTGCTCCATGTCCAGTTCTAACTGTTGCTTCCTGACCTGCATATAGGTTTCTCAAGAGGCAGGTCAGGTGGTCTAGTATTCCAATCTCTTTCAGAATTTTCCACAGTTTATTGTGATCCACACAGTCAAAGGTTTTGACACAGTCAATAAATCAGATATAGATGTTTTTCTGGAACTCTCTTACCTTTTCGATGATCCAGCAGATGTTGGCAATTTGATCTCTGGTTCCTCTGTCTTTTCTAAAATCAGCTTGAACATCTGGAAGTTCACAGTTCATGTATTACTGAAGCCTGGCTTGGAGAATTTTGAGCATTACTTTACTAGTGTGTGAGATGAGTGCAATTGTGCGGTAGTTTGAGCATTCTTTGGCATTGCCTTTCTTTGGGATTGGAATGAAAACTGACCTTTTGCAGTCCTGTGGCCACTGCTGAGTTTTCAAAATTTGCTGGCATATTGAGTGCATCACTTTCACAGCACCAACTTTTAGGCTTTGAAATAGCTCAACTGGAATTCCATCACCTCCACTAGCTTTGCTCATAGTGATGCTTTCTAAGGCCCACTTGACTTCACATTCCAGGATGTCTGGCTCTAGGTGAATGATCACACCATCATGATTATCCGGGTCATGAAGATCTTTTTTGTACAGTTCTTCTGTGTATTCTTGCCATCTCTTCTTAATATCTTCTGCTTCTGTCAGGTCCATACCATTTCTGTCCTTTATTGAGCCCATCTTTGCATGAAATGTTCCCTTGGTATCTCTAATTTTCTTGAAGAGATCTCTAGTCTTTCCCATTCTGTTGTTTTCCTCTATTTCTTTGTGTTGATATCTGAGGAACATTTTCTATCTCTCCTTGCTATTCTTTGGAACTCTGCATTCAGATGGGTATATCTTTCCTTTTCTCCTTTGCTATTCACTTCTCTTCTTTTCACAGCTATTTGCAAGGCCTCCTCAGACAGCCATTTTGCTTTTTTGCATTTCTTTTTCTTGGGGATGATCTTGAACCCTGTCTCCTGTTCAATGTCATGAGCCTCTGTCCATAGTTCATCAGGCACTCTGTCTATGACATCTAGTCCCTTAAATCTATTTCTCACTTCCACTGTATAATCATAAGGGATTTGATTTATGTCATACCTGAATGGTTTAGTGGTTTTCCACACTTTCTTCAGTTTAAGTCTCAATTTGGCAATAAGAAGTTCATAATCTGAGCCACCGTCTTCCCCCGGTCTTATTTTTGCTGACTTAATGATTCAAAAGCACTGCAATAATAGGTACATAATACTTACATTTTAAATTAGTATTAAGAACCTATCAAATATCATGGTTAAACATTTTTATCTACATTAAAATTTATAGATTTGAGACTCTAAAAATAACAAATTCATGTTGAAAAATCAACAGTGAGCTTCAAAAAGGTGAATAGCTGACTTCTCAACAGGAATAAATAGTTGAGAAGTTGGGGTAATATACTCAAGACTAAGTTAAAAAAGAAAAGTCACACAAGAATAGCATATCCTGCAAAACTGTCCTTCAAAAATAAGGGAGAAATTGGTAGATTCTCAGATAAGCAAAAATCAAGAATTCTTCACCAGCTGACCTGCCCTACAAAATATAGCAAAAGGTTTCCTTCAGGTGGAAATGAAAGGACAAGGGCTAGGAACTCAAATCCACCCCAATAAATATATAGCATTGGTAAAGGTAGTAAGGAAATAAATAACACCAAAAAAATAACCATATAAATAATTTATTGTATAAAGGACACTAACTATAGCCCTAAACTTTTAAATGGATGAATGATTTGAACAGCTATTTATCTAAGAAGTTATGAAAATGGCAATTTATAATGAAAAGATATGACAAACCTGCTAAGTCGCTTTAGTCGTGTCCAACTCTGTGGGACCCCATAGACGGCAGCCCACCAGGCTCCCCCATCCCTGGGATTCTCCAGGCAAGAACACTGGAGTGGGTTGCCATTTCCTTCTCCAGTGCACAAAAGTGAAAAGTGAAAGTGAAGTAGCTCAGTCATGTCCGACTCCTAGCAACCCCATGGACTGCAGCCCACCAGGCTCCTCCGTCCATGGGATTTTCCAGGCAAGAGTACTGGAGTGGGCTGCCATTGCCTTCTCCATGACAAACCTAGATGCACATTAAAAAGCAGAGACATTACCAACAAAGGTTCATGTAGTCAAAGCTATGATTTTTCCAGTAGTCACGTATGGATGTGAGAGTTGGACCATAAGAAAGCCGAGTGCTGAAGAATTGGTTGGATGGCATCAACTACTTGATGAACGAGCTTGGGCAAGCTTCAGGAGATGGTGATGGACAAATAAACCTGGCATGCAACAGTTCATGGGTCACAAAGAGTCAGACACGACTGTGTGTGGCTGAACCGAACTGAATGAAAAAATGCCCAGATCATGTCTTTAGGGAAATACAAATTACAACCACTGTAACTGATACCATTTCCTACCCAGAAGGAAGGCTGAAATAAAAAGATAGACAATACAACCAACAAGTGTTTTCGGAATGTGGGGGGAAAAAGACAACCTTCACTCATTACCAATGGGCATGGAAAATGCTGCAGCCATGCTGGAGAACAGGTTGACAGTTCCTCAAACTGTTCAAGATAAAATTCCCATAGGACCCAACAATTCCAATCCTGATTCAAGAAAAACAAAAACATATGTTCACATAAAACTTATGCTTATAGCAGCATTATTCTAAATAGCCAAAAATAGAAACACCTCCAGATATCTACCAACCAATTAATAGATAATCAAATGACTTTGTCAACAACAAGGATGAGTATGGATGCATGCTACAACATGGATGAACCTTGAGAGAAAGCCATTGCTCATAATTCCATTTAGGTGAAATATTCAGAAAAGGCAAATCCATAGAGACAGAAAGTAAGCCAAGTCACCAAGGGCTGGAGGGAGCAAAGAAGGGGATGTGACTGGCAATGAAGCAATGGAATTAGACATGGTGATAGATTAGAGATTGCAGAATGTTTTGGATACATTTCAAAAATCACTGAATTGTGAGCTACAGTTAAGTCGCTTCAATTGTGTTCAATTCTGAGTTCTCATGGACTATAGCCCACCAGTTCCTCTGTCCATGGGATTCTTCAGGCTGGAATATTGGAGTGGGTTCTCACTCTCCTCCAGAGGATATTCCAACACAGGGATCAAACTGGTGTCTCTTAAGTCTCCTGCATTGGCAAGCGGGTTCTTTATCACTAGTGAATTACCACCTGGTGAATTGTGCACTATGCAGAGCTAATTTATGGTACATGAATTATATTTCTAAATAAAGGTTTTATTCAGAAAACAAGAAAAAGGGAGAGTCTCTGACCCAGAATGAACAAATGATAATCATTTATTTGGCCCTCATCTCTTTATTCCACAGATGAGGAAACAGAAGCCAAAGATAAATTTTGTTTAAGGGCTCAACACTCAGATCAGCTGACTGAATTCAGTGCATGTCCCACTTCATTCGTGTAGTGTCAGAGTTCTTGAAGGTTACTTAGATATGTCTTTAATATCTAAGCAATAGATTTGATTTTTCTTCAGGGACCCTGGGAAGATTACCCTTGTGTAAGCATCCCAAGCTATAAACAAGTATTAGTTAGAACTGTAATTCAGCTTTACATTTTTGGGACTTAAATACCTTTTAGGATAGAGATTTCATACACAGCCTGTGGACTCAGACAGACTTGCCTCCAAGTACTGGTTCAAGTGTGACCTCAAGTGGCTAGCTTAACTAAACTGTGCCTCTATTTCTTTAAAAGCAAGTGGGCTAAGATAAAAATACCTGGATCATGGTGTTTTGAAAATTAAATGAACAAATACATGTGGCATGCTGATTTTAGTGCCTGACACATACAAAGCCAGAAGTAAATGGTCCCAACCTTGATGATAAGAATAATGATGATGATACTGTTCTCAGAAATGGGTACAGAGGTTATGTGGGTGGTTCACCTCTCCTCCTGAGGGTCCTGTTATCATCATGATCATTTATATAGTAATACATTGTTGGAGCTATAAATGATGCCCCTCTTCCCATTTCTCCATATGGGAAAATCTGAGATTGCAGAGAAGCAAGATAAAATAGGAGGTGATAAAGATCATAAAGGAGCTTCCTTCATATCAGTTCAGTTCAGTCTCTCAGTCATGTCCAACTCTTTTCGACCCCATGAATTGCAGCACGCCAGGCTTCCCTGTCCATCACCAACTCCCAGAGTTCACTTAAACTCATGTCCATCGAATCGGTGATGCCATCCAGCCAGCTCATCCTCTGTCATCCCCTTCTCCTCCTGCCCCCAATCCCTCCCAGCATCAAGGTCTTTTCCAATGAGTCAACTCTTTGCATGAGGTGGCCAAAGTATTGGAGTTTCAGCTTTAGCATCAGTCCTTCCAATGAACACCCAGGACTGATCTCCTTTAGGATGGACTGGTTGGACCTCCTTGCAGTCCAAGGGACTCTCAAGAGTCTTCTCCAACACCACAGTTCAAAAGCATGTTTTTCAGCGCTCAGCTTTCTTCACAGTCCAACTATCACATCCATACATGACCACTGGAAAAACCATAGCCTTGACTAGACGGACCTTTGTTGGCAAAGTAATGTCTCTGCTTTTCAATATGCTATCTAGGTTGGTGATAACTTTTCTTCCAAGGAGTAAGCGACTTTTGATTTCATGGCTGCAGTCACCATCTGCAGTGATTTTGGAGCCCAGAAAAATAGTCTGACACTGTTTCCACTGTTTCCCCATCTATTTCCCATGAAGTGATGGGACCAGATGCCATGATCTTCATTTTCTGAATGTTGAGCTTTAAGCCAACATTTTCACTCTCCTCTTTCACTTTCATCAACAGGCTTTTGAGTTCCTCTTCACTTTCTGCCATACGGGTGGTGCCATCTGCATATCTGAGGTTATTTATATCTCTCCCGGAAATCTTGTTTCCAGCTTGTGCTTCTTCCAGTCCAGCGTTTCTCATGATGTACTCTGCATAGAAGCTAAATAAGCAGGGTGACAATATACAGCCTTGATGTACTCCTTTTCCTATTTGGAACCAGTCTGTTGTTCCATGCCCAGTTCTAACTGTTGCTTCCTGACCTGCATATAGGTTTCTCAAGAGGCAAGTCAGGTGGTCTGGTATTCCCATCTCTTGAAGAATTTCCCACAGTTTATTGTGATCCACACAACAAAGGTTTTGACATAATCAATAAATCAGAAATAGATGTTTTTCTGGAACTCTCTTACTTTTTCGATGATCCAGCAGATGTTGGCAATTTGATCTCTGGTTCCTCTGTCTTTTCTAAAACCAGCTTGAACATCAGGAAGTTCACCGTTCATGTATTGCTGATGCCTGTCTTGGAGAATTTTGAGCATTACTTTACTAGCATGTGAGATGAGTGCAACTGTGCGGTCATTTGAGCATTCTTTGGCATTGCCTTTCTTTGGGATTGGAATGAAAACTGACCTTTTGCAGTCCTGTGGCCACTGCTGAGTTTTCAAAATTTGCTGGCATATTGAGTGCAGCACTTTCCCAACATCATCTTTCAGGATTTGAAATAGCTCAACTGGAATTCCATCACCTCCACTAGCTTTGCTCATAGTGATGCTTTCTAAGGCCCACTTGACTTCACATTCCAGGATGTCTGGCTCTAGGTGAGTGATCACATCATCATGATTATCTGGGTCGTGAAGCTCTTTTTTGTACAGTTCTCTTGTGTATTCATGCCACCTATTCTGCCATTTCTGTCCTTTATTGAGCCCATCTTTGCATGAAATGTTCCCTTGGTATCTCTAATTTTCTTGGAGCTTCCTTAACATGTCTTTTTTGGCCCATCTCTCTTGTAATCCTGTTTTCTCTTTTCCTTCTTTAATTCAGCAGCTGCTACAGATAAGAGAGCTAAATAATAAGAGTGCTCAAAGATGGGGGAGATATTCAACCTGAGTGATCAATGTAATATTTCAGAGACAGTGCATCTGCCCAAAAAGAGTCAAAATATGTTACACATGTAGAAACAAATCTTGGAATAAATGACTGAAAATCTATTGTGCATGACTCTCATATATCGATGTAATTTTGTTCAACTATTTGTCATTTCTTTCTTAGAAGATACAGATAATTAGACATTTGTGTCTATTTAGACATTATGTCTAAATATGACATTGCCTAGAGATTGTATTTGTCCATATGTCTTTGTGACATACATGATATTTCCTGGAATCATACTTATTAGAAATAGTCTAGACGCAGAGTAAAGGAAATGATTTTTGCTCACTAGGCCTGCAAGTCATGCCATTCAACTTTCTAAGGCCACATGTAGACATCAGTTTCTAATTCTATAAATGAAACTCATAGGCACATAATGACACATGGCTACTTCGTAGCAGAATAAGAAGTTTTATGTTCCCTTTTTAACCTAATAATTTTATAAAAACATTATTAAGACACAATTCATATGCCATAAGTTTTCTCAATGACAGAAAAAATTATTTGTCTCATTTGCAAAACTGATACTCTTTTCTACTACACAATCCTGCTTTTCTTTAGGTGAAATATGACAGCAAGGGAAAAAAAATGCATCCTTACTATTGTGCCAAGGACAAGTTTAAAAGTAGAGTGCATAGCTTAGATGGTAATCCTCATGTCAAAGAAAATCTGCAGATAAGCCTGATTCTCTAAACTGGAACATCAAAGGGTTAAGTCGTTGTGGCTGAGGATAAAGGAGTTTCCAACACAAGCCCTGGGAACCACACCTCACGTTACCCCTGGGATAAGTTTACTTCCAATTCCAGATCTAATTTAGCAGCTATGTGACTTTGGGCTTAACATTTCAAAGAATCCATTTCCTTATAGAATTGATGCAAGATTTTGATAAAATGTTTATAAAGTATTTTTTCTTTGTGTTACATACATTTTGAGGTCTCATCAAGGGCACATTCTTTTCCTCTGTTCTTATTTCCTTTGCCCTCTTTAAAATATGAGTATTCTGGAAAGCAAAGAGCATTAAACACATTTTAATAAGATCTTGAATTCTCATATATATTATCTGTCAGCAATGAGGGAAGGGCCCTAGTTCCCTAAGTGGTGGGATAGGGTGGGGAGGGGCATAGTGAGAGGGATGAAGAATTATGCAGCAGAAAGGAAGGGTAAGCAGACTAAGGAATATTTCAGTGTAGTTTGCACTGTATCTGGAGATAGTGCTTCTTCTAGTGACAGTTGTTTAGTCATGCCTGACTCTTTGCAACCCCATGGAATATAGCCTGCCAGGTTTCTCTATCCATGGAATTCTCCAGCAAGATTACTGGAGTGGGTTGCCACCGGAGTGGTAGCCTTCTTCTAAAGCTAATTTAAAAGTGAAGATCATGCTTTCAAGACCCCACGAAGTCTTTGTTTCCTCTTACAAAACAGGGACTAACGATCACTCTGAAAACTTCAAGTTCAGAGCCTATACCCTACCTAAAGTATTCAAATTCAATATAAATGCATAACAATAACTATGCTGGTCAAAAGAAACAGTTTTGTGCTGGATAAAGGGAATGGCATTGTGTCTTCCAACTCTGATACATGCATGTACTCCAGGCTATTCAGCCTCCAATGAGACAGGCACCCACTGCTCTTTGTGGCCTGATAAACCCATTCACTCTCATCTATACTCCAATGGGTAACTAACCACCTGTTTAGTGTGACGCCTGAGCTAGGCTGGGAGTAGCAGAAATGGCAGAAGTTAAAGACACTCATAAATGTTGTCCTTGTCTTTAAAAAACTAAACATGCCTTATTACAACCTCTTTATGACAATTACTAAGACTAATAGTACAGAGCTGACTGATTTTAGGCTGAACAATACAATTATGAAATACAGACCACATTTGTGTAATTCTTCATAGTCACATATAAATTCTGTGACCAGATACCTACCGCAGGATTTTGGAGACCACTGTTTCTGTTTGGTATCAAGCTGCCTGCCTTTTTATATTTAGCAAAATTATTTTCTTAAATTTAAAGAAAAAGAAAACTGAAAATATGATTTTAAGAACATGACTGAGTTCATATATCTCACTAGAAGAGTTAAAATCTCTTTGCTGTAGCTAATAAAAGGCCTCCCCCAGAATCAGTGGGTAGTTCACTTTTCACTTTCATGCATTGGAGAAGGAAATGGCAACTCACTCAGTGTTCTTGCCTGGAGAATCCCAGGGACGGGGGAGCCTGGTGGGCTGGCGTCTATGGGGTCACACAGAGTCGAACACAACTGAAGTGACTTAGCAGTAGCAGCAGCAACAACAACCAAACAGAGTTGATAAGGAAATAGTATCACACATAACATGCTGATTCAGAACTTATAGACCAAAGGAACTTGCTCCAGAAGGAAATCTGAAAGTATTAATGTAAAAACAAGCAAATAAAGAACAACCACAAAACATAAGCAACAAAACCTCCCTGAGAACTCTAGGGAAGTTAGAAATGATTTGACCTGACTGCTAGCATCCACATTTTATGACTACCCTCATCTTCTATTGCAATAAGTTTTCCAAAAGAAAGACTTTTTTCTCTCTCTTTGGATAAAATACAAAATCAGAAGCAAAGGTAGTTGTAAATATGAATATTACTAAAGAAACCCTTCAATAAAATCTACTGGATTCTTCAAAGTGATTTGAAGATTATTTTAGGTTACTTAATTTCAGAGAACAAAGTTTTACAGTTTTTCCAATCTTAAAAAAAAAAAAAAAAACCTATGGTTTACTATGATTTCTTAAGTTAAGCTGTCAGCTATCCTCAAATGAGTTTGCTATTTTTAAATTTCACTACTTTTTGGTGATAATATTAGCTATTATGCAGTTCCATGAAAGAGAGATGATAGACTTTTTTTAATAATATGTTGCTTTTTAAAATATAAATTTATTTATTTTAATTGGAGGTTAACTACTTTACAATATTGTAGTGGTTTTGCCATACGTTGACATGAATCCACCATGGGTGTACATGTGCTCCCCATCCTGAACCCCCCTCCCACCTCCCTCCCCATCCCATCCCTCTGGGTCATCCCAGTGCACCAGCCCCAAGCACCCTGTCTCATGCATCAAACCTGGACTGGTGATTCATTTCACATATGATAATATACATGTTTCAATGCCATTCTCCCAAATCATCCCACCCTCGCCCTCTCCATATGTTGCAAAATTAAAGAACTCAGTAAGAGAAATACAATAGAAAGAAACAAAGCAAAATAAAATGGTGTACAAAGGACATGATTCACCAGCCCTTAACTGGAGATTAGTACATGCCTTAGGGAACTGTTTTCAGTATAAGACTTCTCCATGATTAAATATTAATTTTTATAGAATTTTCCAGGGTACAATGAATTTTCATTAAAATCTTTCAAATTGATGAACTATGTTAATTTATCAATCCACAAAAACTAATGTTCTTTGATCAAAACAAAATCTAAGAGTTCTTTTCAAAGCTTTAGAATAATTTAAAAAGTAACTGTAGTACATGAGGACAGCCACATTCCAAATTAAGAACTAAAAGCAAAATTGAAATCCAGGTAAGTATAAGTATATAGCCTTGGGATATAGCCAAGGAACCAGATATTGATAACCTGTTCATTTCTAACCCATCTCCACGAATTCATTCACAGAAACTGTTCTTTTGAAACAAGACTTCCTTAGATCCAAGGCACAAGAGAGTCTGTATGGTGTTTCATGGAGTCTCATGCACTTTGTCTCTCTCTATATATACATCCTACCTGGCTTCTGACTCACTGGCTCCCAACTAATTCATAGAATGCTGCTGCCTTGTCAGTGCAATTGCCCTAATAACCAGAAATCAATAATGCTTCTGTCTCTAGAATAAGCAACCTCCACCCTCAATCCTGAAACTGTAGCAGAAGGTCACACACAAAGGTGGGAAAGGCTTGCAAATAAATTTCCAATGGGTCATGTGGTCAAGCCTGCAGATACTAAGGGAAGGCTCTTTGGCATCTATCTTTCATGAGGAAATTAGTTACATTTGAGGCCTTTGTATGTACTGATAAAATATTAGCAACTAACTATCATGACATTTGCACTCAGTTTTGGCATTGAAAAGGAAGCAAGTTGAATGTTTGATCCATGGCAAATGATTGAGTAAAATTCTAAACTGTCCTTATTTCAGATAAAAAATAATAAGAATCTCCTACAACTATTCCATATTTCCTCCCCCTAGAACTTTTTCTTTGTGATAAAATCTGCATAACATAAAATGCACCATTTTTAAGTCTACCATCCAGTGGCACTAAGTATATTCACAATATTGCCCAACCATCACTGCTACCCATTTCAAAAACTTTTTTCATCATGAACAGAAGCTCTGTACCCTTTAAACAATAAGTCCTAATTGTCTCCTCCCTTGAGTCCCTATGAACCATTTGTATAATTTTTGTCTCTATTAATTTGCTTTTTCTAGATACCTTATATAAGTGGAATGATACAATATTTGTCCTTTTTGATTTATTGGGATTTTTTTCCCCACAAAGAAACCAGTTTTCTTTTCCCATGGGGAGAACTGTCTATTTTTATTGAAGTATAATAGGTTTACAATGTTATGTTAGTTTCAGGTGTACAGCAAAGTAACTCATTTATACTTTCACCCACTCTTTTTAGATTCTTTTCCCATATAGGTCATGACAGAGTATCAAGTAGAGTTCCCTGAGCTACACAGTAAGTTCTCATTTGTTATCCATTTTACACATAGCAGTGTGTACCTGTAGATCCAACCTCCCAATTTGTCCCTCCCCTACCTACCTCCTGGTAACCATAGTTATGTGTGTTTTGTCTCACTTAGCATAATATTTCTAAGGTTCATCCACATTTTAACCTGTGGAAGAATTTCATTTCTCATTAAGACTATTATTCCACTGTATGTGTTTACCACATTTTGTTTACTCACCCATCCCGTGGAGAATGTTTGGATTGTTTTCATCACATTGTTCGACTGTAAACAAGAAAAGCTTATCATCTATCATTCTATAATGGCGGATAGCCCTCCCCCCACCTTTAACAAGGGACCTGGAGGAAACAAAATCCCCTGACCCTCCCCAAAAGACAGAATAACAGTCCCTTTCATGTGGGGTCGATTCTATGAAAATAAGCAGCACAGATGCTGCATCACCTGTCTGCCTCATTTCCTCTTCCGCTTACCAGTAGTGGGGACACCTACTTCCTGTTTCCAGCCTGCTTCTCACCAAGGTCGTTCAGCAGATTCAACTTATATTTTGTGTCTTTCATCCAAACTTTGACTCACTAAGGGTCAAACTTTTATTTAATTCCCTTTCAATAGAAGAAAGAGTGTTAGATAACTTTTGACCTTTAATAAAATAGAAAAATGGAGTTTGCTATTTGCTGGTTAATTGCATTTGCACGATCTCCATCCAATTGCTGATCAAAAGAAAATGAAGTTCTATATTTTGCTTTATGCCAAATTAAGAACATATAATTGTAACATAAGTAATGAGAATTATCTTCCCCTATTTCAGCATGTAAATGAAGATTTAGAAATTTTCTTTTTAACTTTGCTTCCCACCAAAAGACTCCCTTCTTTAATCCATTTTTAAATGTAGGGTTTCCAAATGATATCAGCTATAACCCTGAATAGTAACATTTCAAAGTATGTCTGCCCA
This sequence comes from Bos indicus x Bos taurus, assembly GCF_003369695.1. Classification (NCBI taxonomy): domain Eukaryota; kingdom Metazoa; phylum Chordata; class Mammalia; order Artiodactyla; family Bovidae; genus Bos; species Bos indicus x Bos taurus. The sequence continues at coordinate 29,564,553 of NC_040092.1, read as the reverse complement.
AATTAGCACCGTGACCTTAAACTTCAACCCTGTGCAGAGGTAAGTTTGTTCAAGGGATGGAAGATATATTATTCATGGCCTGAAATCTGTAATAAGAATTACCACCTTGGGCCTTGGTCAAATGATTGCCTAAACTTCTCTTAAGAATGAATATTTTCATGCTTCATAATCTGTAATGGTAATTCAAATTAATTGACTATAGAGCTCATAAAAATGTGTGGATTATACTCACAGTTCTAAAGAAATTTTTCTGAATCCATGATGTCTTGAGTTACCACAATTTATAGCACAGCTGTCATACAAATACTCAATTCATTTATTTCTATGTGAATTTTAGAAAGCAATTTATTAGATTCTCAGACTATCATATGTAAATTGTATAAAATAATATATACATCTTTTAACTTGGATAACCTCATTTTTTTTTTTTGGCAGGTAGATTCTTTTTTTTTTATTTTTTTTATTTTTAAACTTTACATAATTGTATTAGTTTTGCCAAATATCAAAATGAATCCATCACAGGTATACATGTGCTCCCCATCCTGAACCCTCCTCCCTCTTCCCTCCCCATACCATCCCTCTGGGTCGTCCCAGTGCACTAGCCCCAAGCATCCAGTATCGTGCATTGAACCTGGACTGGCATCTCGTTTCATACATGATATTTTACATGTTTCAATGCCATTCTCCCAAAGCTTCCCACCCTCTCCCTCTCCCACAGAGTCCATAAGACTGTTCCATTCATCAGTGTCTCTTTTGCTGTCTCGTACACAGGGTTATTGTTATCATCTTTCTAAATTCCATATATATGCGTTAGTATACTGTATTGGTGTTTTTCCTTCTGGCTTACTTCACTCTGTATAATAGGCTCCAGTTTCATCCATCTCATTAGAACTGATTCAGCAGATGAATGGATAAGAAAGCTGTGGTACATATACACAATGGAGTATTACTCAGCCATTAAAAAGGATAACCTCATTTAATGGTTACCAAAACCCAAAGAAGTTGCCATTGTTCCCATTTCTACAACTAGGAAAACAAGCTCAGACGGTTTTTTAAAAAAATAAAATAACCTTGTCAAGTTAATCAGTAGAATCTGTATCACAATCCAGGTAGGACAGGAGTGACTCTGATGTATGTGCCTTTTCCAACTAAGCTCCCTGCCATCTTCATTCATTTGGAGTATTTCCAGACTTTTATTACTGATTCTGGGATCACAGTCACCCCACTGGTTAAGTGACAGGTATCAGCACAGAGACCCTGGCCTCCCTAGAGCATCATCACACCACCCCCACCTCCCAGCCACGCCCATGAATTGAGCACAAACAGTACAAGTGAAGTGAAGTGAAAGTCGCTCAGTCGTGTCCAACTCTTTGCAACCCCATGGACTATACAGTCCATGGAATTCTCAAGGCCAGAATACTCGAGTGTGTAGCCGTTTCCTTCTCCAAGGGATCTTCCCAATCCAGGGATCGAACCCAAGTCTCCCACATTTTAGGTAGATTCTTTACCAGCTGAGCCACCAGGGAAGCCCACAAATAGCAAAAAGCCCTTAATAATAAGTACTCTTTATATTTTCTTGAGAATTAATTCTTAAACTATCTTTAAAGCTACTATGATTATTTTTTTTCTTGGATTTGGTGATACTTTTTCTCCTAAGAATCTAAACTCCTTCTTCTGCTTTTGAAGACTGAGATTTGGGGAAAGACAGACCCCTTCCTTGCCTTCCATAAAAACCCTAGATACTTGCTTTTCCTGAGTAATTGGAATAAGGCATATACAATAATCATAATCCTAACCAATCAGATGGTACTTTCTTAGGTGGGTGACCCCACCTGGAAAAAAAAATCCAGGAAAGGTTTAGATCTGCTTTTCCAGGATGGTGCCTGGCATGCAGTCATGGGGCTGGCAGCCATCACAGGTGTGTCCACTGATCAGAAGCCATGTCAATGCCAAAGCCAGCATAGGGTGACCTTGGAGATGTTTTGCCCAAATCAGTGACCTTGCCTCTTGCTTATTTTTGAGTCTTCATGATAATTATTTTTCTGCCCAAGTAATTCACAATCGGTTTTTGCTGTTTGCAAAAATAATCATGACTGCAGAGATCAGTACCTATAGCCTATCAATAAATATTATCTTCCTCAGTCCCTCAAACCAAAGCCTGTCTGGTAAAGCCCAACTTTCCCATAAAACCTTTATAATCACCCCTCTTCGTAATGTACCTGAGGGCCCATGACTGCCACAGTGTCCATTGTGAAAAGCTGTTCTATGAATTGTGCAGGGGGCATCTTTATGGTCAATCTCTTACTAATCAAGACCTTAAAAGACTGGCATTTTGACAATTAAGATAACATAACAGGGACAAGTGGAATAAGATCATGTATTAGTTAAGATTCTCCAAAGGACTGCTGTATACTTATTTACTATAAAATTTATTATAAGAAATTGTCTCACATGACTTGGAGGCAGAGAAGTTCCAAGGATGTCTTTGGCACGTGGAGCCCTGGGAGGCTGGGTCCCAAGGCCTGAGACAAGGGTGCTGACACAGTTCAGGTCTAAAGGCCGCAGGCTCAAGAGCCAAGCAAAGCCAAGAGGTCATTTTCCCAGCTACAACAGACAGGATGAGGAGCCCGCCTTCCTCACAGAAGGTCAACCTTGCAGTCTATAAAAACCTTCAAAAAACTAGAATGCTAACTATCCATACTGGGCAGATAACCTACTTTACTCAGCATGTGGATCTCATCAAGACACCATCAGAGAAACACCCAAAATATTGTCCACCAGGTATCTGGGAACCCTGTGGCCCAGACTAATTGACACAAAACTGACCATCACAGACCAAGCATGTTAAATGTGCAGGCTCTTTAAAGGGACAGTTAGCACACAGTGTGTTCTAGAAACAAGGAAGATGATAGGAAATAGTGAGTCCTGCCAGCCTGAGACGCGGGTGCCAGGAATCAGTGCTGGGGAAGGGGAAGCTTAATTCTTTGTCCTTAAAGTGTCCTTTTGCTAGAGCAAAAAGATGAAGGGTGAGTGAAATAGAATCCTATTAAAGATTACCAAAAGCCAGATGTGTGGTGCTCAGTGTCATTCATATGGTATAAGAATAGAAATAAAGAAAATCAAAAGAAGTCATAAACAACACAAAACTGAATTCAACTTGGAAATAAGGCCAGGCTGTATATATGTTCACATTTTATTATCTGCATATGTGTTTATATTATACTTTAGAGCAACCTGAAATAAAATGGCTTACCTTTTCACAATGTGTCTTCTCCAAAACACAATAAATATGGCTCAGAAATAAAGCAGAAGGCAAGACTGTGTTAGCATGAGACTAATGGAATCACAGCCGTGAACTTGAATATCAGCTAAATGGGAAAGCCTGGGGCTCATGTTCTGACTGTCTCCTGCTTTGAAACAGGGATTCTCTGCTCTTTCTTGCCCAGGCCTTGCCGCTGACTCTAAATCTCTCCTTCAGACAACTGTCCATCCTCCAGAAGACAAGAACTTTAGCCTTTTGACATTTGAGAACACAGGGGATCAGCATTACATTCAAATTTGCATTATTTATGAGTATGTAATGCTAGATTTCCTGTTGTAAATAAATGCTACACACACTAATATATTTATTTAAAACCAGGAAAACATTATTTTTGTCTTTTATACTCAAGGTTGTTTAAATCCTGAACTGAATTCACATATCAGTACCCATTTTTCCCTTTTTTTAAAATCAGGATTTCTTAAATCAATCATTCCAAAGTTGCCATGGCCCAAACATTCCTGAAGAAAATGCTTTAGCAATTACTTTATTCAATATTCATGGCAATGATCAGCGACTTCATTTTCTTTAAAAGAAGCCATAGTGAATAGAATATTACATATGATTGACATTCAGAAATAGTTACTGAATTATTTAAAAGTGAGTGCAAGGCTTCTATTGAAGAAAAGGTGCAATATTTCCAAGCAGCCCTATGGCTTCATAGCGATGATCATGGATGTGTGTGATTCCTTGTGGAATATGGTAATTTAAACAATTTCATTACAGTCAGAAGGTTCCCTCTTTGAGAAGCAGTAGAATATGGTGGTTAGGTGTTCTAGACTCTAGAACAAGAGTGGGTTCTAATCTCACCTTCTTGGCATCAAATTCCTTAACTGGAAAATGTGGGTAATAGCAGTTTCTGCCTTGAGGGAGGTTGCAATTGTCTGAGAAGCATACAGATGTATCAGTTCAGTTCAATCCCTCAGTTGCGTCTGATTCTTTGCAACCCCATGGACTGCAGCACGCCAGGTTTCCCTGTCCATCACGAACTCTCAGAGCTTGCTCAAACTTATGTCCATCGAGTCAGTGATGCCATCCAACCATCTCATCCTCTGTTGTCCCCTTCTCCTCCTGCCTTCAATCTTTCCCAGCATCAGAGTCATTTCCAATGAGTCAGTTCTTCATATCAGGTGGCCAAAAATATTGGAGTTTCAGCTTCAGCATCAGTCCTTCTAATGAATAATTCAGGACTTATTTCTGTTACAATTGACTGGTTGGATCTCCTTGCAGTCCAAGGGACTCTCAACAGTCTTCTCCAGCACCACAGTTCAAAAGCATCAATTCTTCGGCACTCAGTTTTCTTTATAGTCCAACTCTCACATCCATACATGACTACTGAAAAAACCATAGCTTTGACTAGACAGACTTTTGTTAGCAAAGTAATGCCTCTGCTTTTCAATATGTTGTCTTTGTTGGTCATGGCTTTTCTTCCAGGGAGCAAGCATCCTTTAATTTCATGGCTGCAGTCACCATCTGCAGTGATTTGGGAGCCCAAGAAAATTAAGTCTGTCACTGTTGCCATTGTTTCCTCATCCACTTGCCATGAAATGATGGGACCAGATGCCATGAGCTTCATTTTTTGAATGTTGAGTTTTAAGCCAACTTTTTCACTCTCCTCTTTCACTTTCATAAAGTTCCTTTTCACTCTCAGTCATAAGGGTGGTGTCATCTGCATATCTGAACTTATTGATATTTCTCCTGGCAATCTTGATTCCAGCTTGTGCTTCATCCAACCTGGCATTTCACATGATTTGCTCTGCATATAAGGTGAAAAAGCAGGGTGACAATATACATCCTTGGTGTACTCCTTTCCCAATTTTGAACCAGTCTATTGTTCCATGTTTGGTTCTAACTGTTTTCTTGACCTGCACACAGGTTTCTCAGGAGGCAGGTAAGGTGGTCTGGTAGTCCCATCTCTTGAAGAATTTTCCACAGTTTGTAGTGATCTGCACAATTAAAGATTTGGCATAATCAATAAAGCAGAAACAGATGTTTCTCTGGAATTCTCTTGCTTTTTCTATGATCCAGCAGCTGTCAGCAATTTGACCTCTGGTTCCTCTACCTTTTCTAAATACAGCATGAACATCTGGAAGTTCACAGTTCACATACTTTTGAAGTCTGGTTTGGAGAATTTTGAGCATTACATATACAGATATATAGATATGCAGATACACACATATATGAGAGTATATTTTATATATAATACAGTGTGTGTGTGTATATATATATATATCAGTAGCAAGAAGAGATAAGAAAGCCTTCTTTAGCGATCAATGCAAAGAAATAGAGGAAAACAACAGAATGGGAAAGACTAGGAATCTCTTCAAGAAAATCAGAGATACCAAAGGAATATTTCATGCAAAGATGAGCTCGATAAAGGACAGAAATGATATGGACCTAACAGAAGCAGAAGATATTAAGAAGAGGTGGCAAGAATACACAGAAGAACTGTACAAAAAAGATCTTCACGACCCAGATAATCACGATGGTGTGATCACTGACCTAGAGTCAGACATCCTGGAATGTGAAGTCAAGTGGGCCTTAGAAAGCATCACTACGAACAAAGCTAGTGGAGGTGAGGGAATTCCAGTTGAGCTATTCCAAATCCTGAAAGATGATGCTGTGAAAGTGCTGCACTCAATATGCAGGCAAATTTGGATAACTCAGCAGTGGCCACAGGACTGGAAAAGGTCCGTTTTCATTCCAATCCCAAAGAAAGGCAATGCCAAAGAATGCTCAAACTACCGCACAATTGCACTCATCTCACACGCTACTAAAGTAATGCTCCAAATTCTCCAAGCCAGGCTTCAGCAATATGTGAACCGTGAACTTCCTGATATTCAAGCTGGTTTTAGAAAAGGCAGAGGAACCAGAGATCAAATTGCCAACATCTGCTGGATCATGGAAAAAGCAAGAGAGTTCCAGAAAAACATCTAGTTCTGCTTTATTGACTATGCCAAAGCCTTTGACTGTGTGGATCACAATAAATTGTGGAAAATTCTTCAAGAGATGGGAATACCAGACCACCTGATCTGCCTCTTGAGAAATTTGTATGCAGGTCAGGAAGGAACAGTTAGAACTGGACATGGAACAACAGACTGGTTCCAAATAGGAAAAGGAGTTCATCAAGGCTGTATATTGTCACCCTGTTTATTTAACTTCTATGCAGAGTACATCATGAGAAACGCTGGACTGGAAGAAACACAAGCTGGAATCAAGATTGCCTAGACAAATATCAACAACCTCATATTTGCCGATGACACCACCCTTATGGCAGAAAGTGAAGAGGAACTCAAAAGCCTCATGATGAAAGTGAAAGTGGAGAGTGAAAAAGTTGGCTTAAAGCTCAACATTCAGAAAACTAAGATCATGGCATACGGTCCCACCACTTCATGGGAAATAAATGGGGAAACAGTGGAAACAGTGTCAGACTTTATTTTTCTGGGCTCCAAAATCACTACAGATGGTGACTGCAGCCATGAAATTAAAAAACGCTTACTCTTTGGAAGAAAAGTTATGTCCAACCTAGATAGCATATTGAAAAGCAGAGACACTACTTTGCCAACAAAGGTCCGTCTAGTCAAGGCTATGGTTTTTCCTGTGGTCATGTATGCATGTGAGAGTTGGACTGTGAAGAAGGCTGAGTGCCGAAGAATTGATGCTTTTGAACTGTGGTGTTGGAGAAGACTCTTGAGAGTCCCTTGGACTGCAAGGAGATCCAACCAGTCCATTCTAAAGGAGATCAGCCCTGGGATTCCTTTGGAAGGAATGATGCTAACGCTGAAACTCCAGTACTTTGGCCACCTCATGTGAGGAGTTGACTCATTGGAAAAGACTCTGATGCTGGGAGGGATTGGAGGCAGGAGGAGAAGGGGACGCCAGACGATAAGGTGGCTGGATGGCATCACTGACTCGATGGACATGAGTCTGACTGAATTCCAGGAGTTGGTGATGGACAGGGAGGCCTGGCGTGCTTCGATTCATGGGGTCGAAAAGAGTCGGACACAACTGAGCGACTGAACTGAACTGAACTGCAGTTAACAATGCAAGCCTTTCTCTGGAGGTTTCAAGCATTCAATGGACTCCATAGTTCCAAATATTTACATCAGAGAGTGCAATTGTTGCTTCCAGGGAAATTGTGGCCTAGTGTGGAAGACAGATTCCTGATGCTTCCTACTAAGCTCTTCCCTCAGTTCAGTTCAGTCGCTCAGTCGTGTCCGACTCTTTGCGACCCCATGAATCGCAGCATGCCAGGCCTCCCTGTCCATCACCAACTCCAGGAGTTCAGTCAGACTCATGTCCATCGAGTCAGTGATGCCATCCAGCCATCTCATCCTCTGTCGTCCCCTTCTCCTCCTGCCTCCAACCCCTCCCAGCATCAGAGTCTTTTTCAATGAGTCAACTCTTCACATGAGGTGGCCAAAGTCCTGGAGTTTCAGCTTTAGCATCATTCCTTCCAAAGAAATCCCAGGGCTGATCTCCTTCAGAATGGACTGGTTGGACCTCCTTGCAGCCCAAGGGACTCTCAAGAGTCTTCTCCAACACTACAGTTCAAAAGCTTCAATTCTTCGGCACTCAGCCTTCTTCACAGTCCAACTCTCACATCCATACATGACCACGGAAAAAAACATAGCCTTGACTAGTTCGACCTTTGTTGGCAAAGTAATGTCTCTCTTTTGAATATGCTATCTAGCTCTTCCCTACTTCATACAAAATAATCATGAAATTATTTATTTCTTTTTCTTGCTCTCTCTTTTTCATCAAAGGGAATAATTATTGTGTAGAACTTAGCTTATAAGGAAGCTAAAATAATAATACATATATCTATCAATATCTGTCTCTATCTATAGTTAGATATACTTGTTTTTAAACTTCTGTATAGAGGCTTAATATTTCCTAAGAGTAGAACACAATTGTCGGGTCTAAGGAGAGTACATGTAACAATCTTTTAGTTTCTAATAAAATTATTTAACATACATGGAAGTATGAATGATTTTTGAGTAATATATAATGATCCATATTATATTAATGTCTGAATTGTACAGAATTAGTAGTACTAAGTAATAAAAAAATTCAACAGTCTATTTATTTTCATATTTACTTATTTTTGTCATGTTTCCTTCTGAGAGGCAGGGTACAGTATTTCATGGTGTTCAGCTGTCTACAATGCAGTGTCTAATCCTGTCTGTGTGACATGAGAACAACCAAAGTTCATGTAGGTTTATAGTTTATGTGTGGCTCTAGAAGTTAACTGCTTCTACTTAATGGCTCACAGAGGGTTTCCCGGTAACCAAAGAAATAAACTTCACACAGAAACATAGGTTTGCCCTGTTCAATGGATAGCTTAGGCTTCACTTTTTTTTTTTTTTTTTTTTTTTTTTTTTTGCCAAATGGCTATTACAATGGGAAAAAAGAAAAACTATGTATCTTTTCATCGAAGATATGGGGAAAATTATAAGAAAGAAATCTTTCTTGAATAGAGAAATAGCAAATAAATGGAGAGATATATAAGCAGCAGAACAACAAAAGGATCCTTGTTCACATTTAGCTAAGAGGAAACCTTATAAAACCATGAAATACTAGTCTATTTCTAAGCTCTTCCCTACTATATGCAAAATAATCTTGAAAATGTTTCTTTTTTCTTCAAAGAGGTATGACTATTGCCATAGACCATAGCATAGAAGAACCTATTTCTTCCTCGAAAATATACACTAGTTAGTCAATGTCTCAAAAGTAATAAACTTTGGAGTAATACAAAAATAAAGAAAAATATAGTAAATTATCTGGATTTGAAAGAGCAATGTTTTACCAGGCTTTATCAGGAAACAAAATTAGGCTTTACAAGCCTTACTTTTTAGTTTCCTTAATGATTGCCTCACATCATTTAATTCCACGACTGAGTGACTGAACTTGAACTGAACTGACTGATATATATATATAACTGAATCACCTTGCTGTACACATGAAATTAATCAAATATTGGGAAAAAAACCAGACTTTCTATTTTATCTGTCACTTTCCTGATAAAGAGTCTTGCTAAAATATGCTTCTAATAAAATCATTTATCTCCATCATTAGTGAATATAGTGGATAGTTTCTGTAACCATTACAATTACTATTTCTAATAGAAAAACATGTGGATGAATCTCTCATGAAAGCATGTCACTGCTACAGAAGCATGTCCAACAGAACCTCCACTGACGATGGTGATGCTCCTCACTGTACTGTCCGTGGGTGGCCATCGAGAGCCTTAAAATGCAGCTAATGGGAGAGAGGAACTGCATTTTTAAGCTTACTTTACTTTTATTTTAAATTTAAGAACATGTGGTTAGGCCCTACCCCACGGGGCAGTAGAGCTTGAGAGAGTTGTTTAGAAAGGAAAGCTGTCAAGGGAAAACATTATGTGTGATAAATTTTTCAGAGACTGATTGAACTGTTCTCTGGGATGGACACTGGATGCACAAGTATGGCCAATGTCAGCCTGAAGACTGAGATTCAGAATTTTCACCCATGTTCATGACATTTACTGTTAACAAAAATTTTCTAAAATGCTATGAGGAAAGTAAATAGGAATTAGTACAGCTAAGCTATTTCTGAAAAACCAAAATGTTAAATTATAGCTTAAATGTACTGATTTTGCTAAAATATATGTTCAAGCATTTTTAAAACCAAGCTACAGATAATGAAGAAACCCCAGGAATAAGGAATTATGCTTTCCTAGAGACTTCTTTCAATCTTCATAATGCTTCTTAACTGCCTTTCTCTATTTTAATATCTAAAAGAAAATCTATTCTTATACCATGCTATTATAAATAAGAAACTAGGGAAAACTGGCTGAGAAAACCTAGTGATTTTCTAAGCTGGAGATTACTATAATTCCATCACTAAATACCACTTGAAGTGCGACAACAGTGTTTTTCTTTTATTACTTGATGAAAAATTATAGATCGTAATATTTTAGCCAATTATTTTAAATAAAGAGGACATTATAGAAAAGTAGAATAGTTAATAATAGAAATTAACTAATATAGGAATTGGGAGCTTGGGGCCTATAGACTGAGAAATATTTGCAAATACAGTCCACAAGTTAGGGCTTGCTTTTTATTACCCACGGTTAATTTTAACATGGCACAGATTCAAGAATACTACAATCCTTTTTTCCTTTCCTACCCAGCTTTTACAACAGAATAAACAACCAGTAGAAAACTAGTCATCTCAAAAGGCAAGTACATGGGAGTTCTAAAAAGTTTTTTACCTTTTATGAATATAATAAGTAATTGTGTTCAGTTGAATAATTATTTTGAGTTTTTGACTGACATGTTAGTCACATTTTTTTAGAATTTAATATATATGCCATAAATAGTAATCACTTTTCACTACTCAGCCTGTAATAAATGGGCACAACCCATCAAACTATGGAGTGCCCCCTAAAAGCAATCATAGAGAAAAAGAGAGATTATCTATAAAGTAATAGTGATTTCTGTGATAGAGGACAACTCAACAAAACAGAATCCAGAAGAGTGCTACATCTTTGAAGTGCTGAAAACAAATGATACTCTATGGTTTTACACCAACTTCAATTATCATTCAAAAATGTTAATAAATTGTTTTCAGTCAAAAAGAAAAGATGGAAAATTTTTCTTAAAAATTCACACTGGAATTTGAAAAGACAATTTTGATAGTTAAAAAACTGAACACAAATTAAAACACTGAGACTCAATATTTCTATTGTTTCAAGAAAATATTATTTTCAAGTAACCATAAAAATTTATGAACATTAACCATGCAAATATTATTCTATAAATATTTAGAGTTAGAGTGAATCTAATAAGTTACAAACAGTGAAGATCATACAGGCTATATTTCCTTATTACAATGCAAATCTATCGGAAATCAATATAAAAAAGATAAATTTAAATTTAATGTGTTTAAAACTTTATGAAACAAATTTCTAGATGAACTAGAAAAAATAATATGTCAATTGGTAAATACTTAAAATTGAAAAGAACAATAAAGCATGTTTTTAAAGTACTAAGAGCAAAGTATTAAACACTTATTTTTGAAAATTTGGCCTGAATATTGATTTGAGCACACAATCACAAAGTTAAGAAAAGAACTTAGAAAATCACCAATAATTTGTTAAAAGGTAAGTTATAAGGCTAAAGATACTAACTAAGGCAAGAACAAAAGGGCATAGATAACAAAGAGAAATTCAACAAGCCAAAAAGGACTTTTGAAAACACTAATAAAACAGAAAAACCTCTGGCAAGATCTTCAGATCACCTAATTGATGACCCCATATTATTTTATTTGTATTGAGACTGGATCAATACTATATTTAAAAAGGAAATTAAATTCAGTCTTATTGATAAACATATGTGCAAAAATCCTAAAAACGTTTTAGTAGATTAAATCCAGTGACGGATTTAATAGAAAATTTACAAGTTTTAAGTAATTCTTGGAATTCAAGAAGTCTAATATTAGAGAGTCAAATTGAACTCTTATTGACTACGGAAGAAATATCATATGATCATTTTCATGCGAGCAAAAAAAAAAAAGCATGCAACAAAATTTTATCATCATAAAAGTGTAATCTTAGCCAATTTGGATAAATGGTTTTCCCTTAACCCAATAAAGAGTATTAGAGTTGTGTTGTTTGTGTACCCAAATGTATGTTTTTTTCTTTCCTCCATAGAAGCAAAATTAAAGCTGATCACAATAGTTTCCCTGTAATATTATTCCCGGGTATGTTTCCCAGAAATATCCCTGGTGATACTTCTTAACCATCCTCAAAGTTAGTGGTAACCATATAACTAAGTTCTCACCAAGAAAATGTGACCAAAAGTCACAGTTCCACTTTCTAGTAGAGTACTGACACACTGGTTGGGCAATGTGGATGCGCCTTCTGAGAGATGTAATCTGATCTTTGTCACATACAAGTCTAGATTCAAGAAAGCCACTTAATGCACATTGAAAGAGATGTGATAAAGTTGAAGGGGATATAGATGAATAGAATAAAATAGCGAAAAATATTTTTTAAAAAAATAGAGAAATATGGACTTCTTCAGAGAGAAAAGTGAAAAAATCAGTGTCAAACAACAGTAATTGTCAAGTTACATCAATTCTGGTAATGAAATGGTGGATCAGATTCCTCTAAACTTACAAATAACCAAAATAGAGAACATTAATTCAAATTAAAGCAAGAATGATTAAAATTAGAAGCAATTATTATATCATCATTATTATTCATTGAACACCTTTTATCTCAGAGCCTACTGAAGCAGATCTTAAACACAAATAGAAATAGGAGGCATAGTCCATGAGCTAAAATATGCCTCAATAAGGCCTTATTGCTTGTCTGCTTATGGCCTCATAACAGAAAATCCTGCATTACGTGAGAAGGTAAATGAAGAACAGCAAATATCTCTGAATTCTAGCATACTTGCTTTTTCTCTCTCACATACACATAACCTACAACTTGAAAGCCAAGGCTCTAAAACCTTATTTGTATTGGAATCAATAGGAAAGTTGCTTAAAATGCAGATCTTTTAGCCCCACCCTCAGAGATTTTGATTCAAACTTGGATTTGGCAGTGGCGTTGAAGAATGAATGGTAAACAACAAGGAATTACCAAATCCTAGCTCAGACACTAGAAATAATTCTTTAGCATCTGTGTCATAAGATCACTATCTATGAGTGTTTATTAAGGATCCACCTGCTTATTATTCTATCTACTTTTGCACAAGCATTTTGAATTTGATATGAAAAATATGGCATATATATATATATATATGTGTGTGTGTGTGTGTGTGTGCTTTGTCACTCAGTCACGTCCGACTCTTTGAGACCCCATGGACTGTAGCCTGCCAGGCTCCTCTCTCCATGGGAATCCTCTAGGCAAGAATATTTGGAGTGGGTTACCATGCCTACCTCCAGCAGCTCTTTCTCAACCCAGGGATCAAACCCAGGTCTTCAGCACTGCAGGCAGATTACCATATGAGCCACCAGAGAAGCCCATATGTGTGTGTGTGTGTGTGTGTGTGTGTATGCAGTTAACTTCCTTTCTCAAACAGTTCTAGGGATTTGGAAAAGAGTACTTTGGAGAATTGTTTTCTAATGATTTTTAGCATCAAAATAAATTTTTTTCTTACTGGAAAGAAATTGGGATATTCTGGGCTTGAATTTTAAACAATTTGAAGTGCTTATATGCTTAATATTGAATGATTTTTGATGTTGTTGTTCAGACACTAAGTCGTATCTGACTCTCGCAACCCCATGTCCTTCATGCCAGGCTTCCCTCTCCTTCACCACCATCTCTTGGAGTTTGCCCAAATTCATGTCCATTGATTTGGTGATACTATCTAAACCATCTGATCCTCTGCTGCCACCTTCTTTTGCCTTCAATCTTTCCCACCATCAAGGTCTTTTCCAATGAGTTGGTGGCCAAGGTATTGGAGCCTCAGCTTTAGCATCAGTCATTCCAATGAATATTCTGCATTGATTTTCTTCTGGATTGACTGGTTTGGTCTCCTTGCTGTCCAAGGGACTCTCAAGAGTCTTTTCCAGCATCACAATTCAAAAGCATCAATTATTTGGTGCTCAGCCATTTGGTGGCTCAGATGGTAAAGCATCTGCCTGCAGTGCGGGAGACCCGGGTTCAATCCCTAGTTTGGGAAGATCCCCCGGAGAAGGAAATGGCAACCCACTCGAGTACTCTTGCCTGGAAAATTCCATGGACTGAGGAGCCTGGTAGGCTACAGTCCATGGGGTCGCAAAGAGTTGGACACGACTGAGCAACTTAACTTCTCCACTTCACTTCAGCCTTCTTTATGGCCCAACTCTCACATCTGTGCATGCCTACTGGAAAAATCATAGCTTTGAATGATTAAGGGCACTCATATTCCCCAGATGAGATGACTTATATATTTTTTATTTAAAATCACAGAACAGCACTGCCGTCTTTGACAGGGTCTTGTCACCATTTACTTCTTTCTCCCTGAGGGACTCAGCAGCCCACTCTGAGCATCACATGCCTTTTCTCACCTAAGGATCCTGTTCACACTGCTTTCACTATCTCAGCCATCTCTCCCATATTGAGGTGTTCTTGTTTATCTTTTACTTATTTTTCAAGACTCATCCTGATTGATTTCATCAAATGTTTGCCTGTTTAACAAAATCCTCCACATTCTATCATAATGACCATCCTTTTATTAATATACCTCACTAGTTAACTTGAGGGTTTCTCAAAGGCAGGGACTATGTAGTGTTAATGTTTTTTACCCCCAAAATTTAGCTTAGTATATGATCAGTACTTATTAAATGAATGAGCTGGTAGGAAACAGTGATGCTATTCAAACATTACAGTGTATCCTCTATCTATCCATCCATCCATCTGTTTCATCCACTATAAAAATGAAAGTGAAAGTGTTAGTCACTCAGTCATGTCCAACTCTTTGTGACCCCATGCACTGTAGCCCACCAGGCTCCTTTGTCCATAGAGTTCTTCAGGCAAGAATACTGGAGGGGCTTGCCATGCTCTTCTCCAGGGGATCTGCCCATGAGAGAAGGGATCTCTTCCCAGAAATTGAACCTGGGTCTCCCACATTGCAGGCAGGTTCATACACTATACACATATTAATATTTACTAAGCAACATTGTATGCCAGATATTCTATATTCTAACCATTGTGTTGGTCTAATACTAATAATAAACCTAGTTTCCTGTAATCCACTTTTCAGTGGAAAGAGACAAACAATAAACAAATCAAGAAGTGAAATATGTACAATTGACCTTAAACCCACCCCAGTGTGGTGGAAAATCCTCCTGTTGCCCCTTCATATTTGCAGCTCATGTATCTGTGGATTCAACCAACCATGTATCATGTGGTACTGTAACACTATGTATTTATTTAAAAATAATCCATGTGTAAGTAGACCCACATAGTTCTAGCATGCGTTGCTCAAAGGTCCACTGTGATATCTTATATGGGAATTAGTGCCATGGGGAAATAAAGCAAGGAAGAGGGATGGGAAGCTTAGTGATAAAGTGATCAGATATGCCTCAACAAAATAATTATACTTGAGCAGAAAGTGTAAGAAATAGTCAAAAAGAATATCTAGATAAAAAGTTTTAGGCATTTGAAACAGCAAGTACAAAGACCTAACTCAAGAGTGACACTAGTTATATTGATGGTCAGCAAGGAAGCTGGTGACCTGAAACAGAGTGAACATGAAAGAATGATACAGAAAATGACCTCAGAGGTAGTGTGTAGAAATTTGTGAGCCTTTAAGTTTTATTCTGACTGAGATGAAAAGCTCTGAAAGAGTTTTGAGCAGAAGAATAATGTGAGCTGACTTTTTACCATTCTGTCTTTTACACTGAGGAAAGATCAACAAGAAAAATGCCATGGAGCAGAGCAGGCAAGAAAAACTATTATATATCCGAGAAAAAGAAGATGATGACTGAGGGGGAAATGATTAAGGTATAACCAGATTCTGGATGCATTTTATTTACTTCTGGACTGGATATGGGGAGTGAAAGAAAGATGAATTTAGTTTTGTACTGAGCAACTCTAAAAATGGTGTTGACATTTATTAAATTGGAAAGACATAGTAGCAAGCAGTTTTAAGGGAAGATCAGTGTGGGATGTGTTGAGACTGGATGCCTAATAAATAATCAGCACTCTTGACTGGCAGGATATATTTGGGGGGTCATTGGCATACAAATGTTACTCACAAACATGGGATCAACATTTAGGGGATGAGTTTGAATAGAATGAGAAATCCAAAGACTCAACCTTCCCTGATAGCTCAGTTGGTAAATAATCCATCTGCAATGCAGGAGACCCTGGTTTGATTCCTAGGTTGGGAAGATCCACTGTAGAAGGGATAGGATACCCACTCCAGTACTCTTGGGCTTTCCTTGTGGCTCAGCTGGTAAAGAATTCACCTGCAATGTGGGAGACCTGGGTTCAACTCCCTGGAGAAGGGAAAGTCTACCCACTCCAGTATTCTGGCCTAGAAAATTTCGTGGACTGTTTAGGTGATGGAGTTACAAAGAGTTGCACATGACTAAGCAACTTTCACTTTCAATCCTGTGACCAACACTGGTAGAAATGGTAGATGAGCAGCCAACGTGGCCTGAACAGAAAGATAGGGCATCCACTATGTCCAAAGACGCTGATCAAGTATGACAAGATTTGTGTTAGCATTGAACAGTAATTGAAGATCTAGACAAGAGTAGTTATCATAGAAAAGCAAGAATAAG
The DNA here is from genome assembly GCF_003369695.1 of Bos indicus x Bos taurus. Taxonomy (NCBI): domain Eukaryota; kingdom Metazoa; phylum Chordata; class Mammalia; order Artiodactyla; family Bovidae; genus Bos; species Bos indicus x Bos taurus. The sequence continues at coordinate 29,547,968 of NC_040092.1, read as the reverse complement.
AAATAGAGGTAAATGAAAATCCAAAGAAAACAGGAGGAGAGAGATTGGAGCCAGAAGGTAGACATTACTCTGGAAAGGGTTTGCTGTGAATGGAATACAGAGAGGTAGTCAGAACAGATAATAAACGAACACTTCTGCTTTTCATTGTTTTGCTTTGATTTAATAAGGGAGAAAAGTAGCATATGTATATGATGAGAAAGACAAAGTATTGAAAGAAAAGTGATGATGCATCTGAGTAAAGGAACAGTGACTGCTATCATGCCCTTTATAGCAGATGGATGGGGTTTGACTCACAGATGAAGGTGTTGTCCTAAGTCAGAAATGCAGATAGTACATTTTGCTTCAAAAGAGGGAAGAGCAAAGATGCCCAGATGCACTAAATGAGAAGATGCAACAGAATGAGCTTGTGTATGGTCTGTGATTGCATCCTGTTTCTCAGTGAAAATAAAATTAAGCTCATCAGCTGAGAGTAAGGATGATGAAAGAGGCATTGAAGATTTCAGAAGAGAGACTATAAAAGAGCTGATTAGGAGAGTTGAAGAGTGAATATACAGAAATATAGCATGGCAGTTGAACACGGGTTCACAGAAGATTAGTGATCATAAATTTAAATTGAGGGCAGTTGGCATGGATGCCTGTTTTCTTCCAACTGTGGTCACTTGTGTAGATGGAAGTACAGGCTACATGAGAGTTGAATTTAACCCCAAAGTGATTACAATGAAGTAAAAGATAGGCAAAGAAGTTGTGTGTGTATGCAAGTGAGATCACACTTTGCCTCAGGCATTCAACATTCTGGCTGGATCCTACAAAGCTTGTTGAAAAATATGGATTTAGAAGCTGTATTCACCCTTTACATCTTTATTTAAAATACATTCTAAATAGTTATCATTTATTGTGGGCTTCCTTGGTGGCTGAGATGGTAAAGAATCTACCTGCAATGCAAGAAACCTGGGTTCGATCCTTAGATTGGGAAGATCCCCTGGAAAAAGGAACAGCTACTCACTCCAGTATTCTTTTTTTTTTTTTTCTAGTTTAATTTTATTTTATTTTTAAACTTTACAATATTGTATTAGTTTTGCCAAACATCGAAATGAATCCACCACAGGTATACATGTGCTCCCCATCCTGAACCCTCCTCCCTCCCCCCTACCATCCCTCTGGGTTGTCCCAGTGCACCAGCCCCAAGTATCTAGTATCGTGCATCGAACCTGGACTGGCAACTTGTTTCATACATGATATTATACATGTTTCAATGCCATTCTCCCAAAGCTTCCCACCGTCTCCCTCTCCAACAGAGTCCATAAGACTGTTCTATACATCAGTGTCTCTTTTGCTGTCTCGTACACAGGGTTATTATTACCATCTTTCTAAATTCCATATATATGTGTTAGTATACTGTATTGGTGCTTTTCTTTCTGGCTTACTTCACTCTGTATAATAGGTTCCAGTTTCATCCACCTCATTAGAACTGATTCAAATGTATTCTTTTTAATGGCTGAGTAATACTCCATTGTATATATGTACCACCGCTTTCTTATCCATTCATCTGCTGATGGGCATCTAGGTTGCTTCCATGTCCTGGCTATTATAAAGAGTGCTGCGATGAACATTGGGGTACACGTGTCTCTTTCCCTTCTGGTTTCCTCAGGGTGTATGCCCAGCAGTGGGATTGCTGGATCATAAGGCAGTTCTATTTCCAGTTTTTTAAGGAATCTCCACACTGTTCTCCATAGTGGCTGTACTAGGTTGCATTCCCACCAACAGTGCAAGAGGGTTCCCTTTTCTCCACACCCTCTCCAGCATTTATTGCTTGTAGACTTTTGGATCACAGCCATTCTGACTGGCATGAAATGGTACCCTCATAGTGGTTTTGACTTGCATTTCTCTGATAATGAGTGATGTTGAGCATCCTTTCATGTGTTTGTTAGCCATCTGTATGTCTTCTTTGGAGAAATGTCTATTTAGTTCTTTGGCCCATTTTTTGATTGGGTCATTTATTTTTCTGGAGTTGAGCTGTAGGAGTTGCTTGTATATTTTTGAGATTAGTTGTCTGTCAGTTGCTTCATTTGCTATTACTTTCTCCCATTCTGAAGGCTGCCTTTTCACCTTGCTAATAGTTTCCTTTGATGTGCAGAAGCTTTTAAGTTTAATTAGGTCCCATTTGTTTATTTTTGCTTTTATTTCCAATATTCTGGGAGGTGGGTCATAGAGGATCCTGCTGTGATGTATGTCAGAGAGTGTTTTGCCTATGTTCTCCTCTAGGAGTTTTATAGTTTCTGGTCTTATGTTTAGATCTTTAATCCATTTTGAGTTTATTTTTGTGTATGGTGTTAGAAAGTGTTCTAGTTTTATTCTTTTACAAGTGGTTGACCAGATTTCCCAGCACCACTTGTTAAAGAGATTGTCTTTAATCCATTGTATATTCTTGCCTCCTTTGTCAAAGATAAGGTGTCTGTATGTGCGTGGATTTATCTCTGGGCTTTCTATTTTGTTCCATTGATCTATATTTCTGTCTTTGTGCCAGTACCATACTGTCTTGATAACTGTGGCTTTGTAGTAGAGCCTGAAGTCAGGTAGGTTGATTCCTCCAGTTCCATTCTTCTTTCTCAAGATAGCTTTGGCTATTCGAGGTTTTTTGTATTTCCATACAAATTGTGAAATTATTTGTTGTAGCTCTGTGAAAAATACCGTTGGTAGCTTGATAGGGATTGCATTGAATCTATAAATTGCTTTGGGTAGTATACTCATTTTCACTATATTGATTCTTCCAATCCATGAACATGGTATATTTCTCCATCTATTAGTGTCCTCTTTGATTTCTTTCACACTCCAGTATTCTTGCCTTTAAAATTACATGGACAGAGAAGCCAGGCAGGCTACAAGGAGTTCATGGGGTCACAAAGAGTTCGGACATGACCGAGAGGCTTTCACTTTCACTTTATTGTTCACCAAACATACAAAGAAGATCGTATACAGATTCTTCTCAAACTGGCAAAAGATCAAAGAAGACTGGAGACTTCCAAATTCATTCTATGAGGCCACTGTAACCCTGATACCAAAACCAGAAGGAAAAAAAAAAAAACACACACACAACAAAAAAGATTAAGGGCTAATAACTTTGATTAATATAAACACAAAAACCCTTAACAAAATTTTAGCAAACCAAATCCAACATACATAAAAAAGATCATACACCATGATCAAGTTGGATTCATTCCAGGATCACCAAGATTTTTTAACATATGTAAATCAATCAGTGTGATACACCACATCAGCAAAAGGAAAGACAAAAGCCATAGGACTATCTCCATAGATGCAGAAAAAGCATTTGATAAGATTCAACACCCATTCATGACAAAAATCTTGCCAAAAGGGGTAAAGAGAGAACATATCTCAACATAATAAAAGCCACTCACAACAAACCCACAACCAATACAATACTCAAATCTGAAAGCCTTCCTGCCAAATTCTGGCACAAGGCCAAGAATGTCCACTCTCATCACTTCTCTTTAACTTGACATTGAAACTTCTAGCCAGAGCAATTAGATAGAAAAAGAAATAAAAGATACCCAAATTGGAAGGGAAGAAGTAAAATTGTCATTATGTGCAAATAACATGATACTGTATGTATAAAATCCTAAAGACTCCACACAAAAACTACTAGAACTGATAAATTAATTCAGGAAGGTAGCAGGATAAAAGATTAATATACAGAAATATGTTACATATCTTTACACTAACAATGAAATATCAGAAAGAGAAAGTAAGAAATCATCTTGCTTAAAACTGTATCAAAATTAATAAAATACCTAGGAATAAACCTAACCAAGGAGGTGAAAGACTTATATGTGGAACTATAAAACATTATTAAAGTAAACTGAAGATGATTCAAAGAAATGGAATGATATCCCATGCTCTTGGATTGAAGAATTAATATTGTTTAAATGGCCATACTACCAAAAACAAGCTACAGATTTAGCAATCCCTATCAAATTACCCATGACATTTTTCCAGAACAAGAATAATCTCAAAAGGTATACAGAACTATAAAAGACCCAGGACTTCCAAAGCAATCCTCAGAAAAAGAAAAAGCTGGAGGTATCACCCTCCTACACCTCAGACAATATTATAAAGCTACAGTAATCAACACAGGATGGTACCGGTACAAAAACATCCACATAGATCAAGGGAACAGATAGAGAGACCAAGGAAAAATCCATGCACCTATGGTCAATTAAACTTCTACAAAGAAGCAAGAATATTTAATGAAAAAAAGACAGTCTCTTCAGCAAGTGTTGTTGAGAAAGCTAGACAGTCTTACATAAATCAATAAAGTAGAAAACTCCTTCACAATATGTATAAAAATAAACTCAAAATGGTTTAAAGACTAAATATGACAAGACACCATAAACCTCCTAGAAGAGAACATAGGCAAAGATTTCTCTGACATAAATCATAGCAATATTTCCTTAGATAAGTCTCCCAAGGTGATAGAAATAAAAGAAAAAATAAATGGGACCTAATGAAACTTAAAACCTTTTGTACAGCAAAGAAAACCATCAACAAAACTAAAAGACAACTTATGGAATGGGAGAAAATATTTGTAAGTTATGTGAACGATGAGGGATTAATTTCCAAAATATTTAAATAGCTCATACAGTTCAATATAAAAAAAAAAACCCAGTTTAAAAAATGGGGAACAAACCTAAATAGACATTTCTCCAAAAAAAGATATACAGATAACCAGTAAGCACATGAAAAGATGCTCAACATCACTAATTATTAAAGAAATATAATACAAATCACACCACTTTACACTGGTCAGAATGTCCAACATCAAAAAGTATACAAATAATAAATTTTGGAAAGGATGTGGAGAAAAGGGAACTTTCCCATTGCTTATGGGAATGTGAATTGGTGCACCTATTATGGAGAACATTATGGAGGCTCCTTTAAAAACTAAAAATAGAGCTACCATATTGGGATAGTGGGACCTAACAATCCCGCTCCTGAGTGTATATCTGGAAAAGGTGAAAACTCATTTAATTTGAAAAGATACATGCACTCCAATGTTCATAGCAGTACTATTTACAATAGCCAAAACAAAGGAAATAACCTAAATATTCACCAACAGATGAATGGATAAAAAATATGTGGTGTATATTAGGATTAGAAGATACACATTAATATATACAAAATAAGATAAACAACAAAGACCTATTGCATGAGGAAATATATTCAATATTTTGCAATAATCTATACTGGCAAATATATATATATATATATATATATATATATACACACACACATACATGTATCTTCTAATCCTAATCTCCTAATTTATCTCCTGCATCCCTTCTCCCTTTTGGTAACTATAAGTTTGTTCTCTATATCTATGAGTTTGCTCCTGTTTTGTAAATATATTCATTTGTATTATTTTTTAGATTCCATTTATAAGTGATATTATATAGTATTTGTCTTTCTCTAACTTACTCCACTTAGTATGATAATCTTTAGGTCCATCCATGTTGCATAAATGGCATTATTTCATTCTTTTTTATGGATAAGTAATATTCCACTATATATATATACATATATATATATACACACACACACACTGAAAGGGATGTTTTTAAAATTTTTATATGGAAACAAGTTTTCAAGTAGAGTGACAGTTGCTTACATATTGTCTTGTATACACACATCCTGCTTCTGCTAAGTCGCTTCAGTCGTGTCCGACTCTGTGCAACCCCATAGACGGCAGCCCACCAGGCTCCCCTGTCCTTGGGATTCTCCAGGCAAAAACACTGGAGTGGGTTGCCATTTCCTTCTCCAATGCATAAAAGTGAAAAGTGAAAGTGAAGTCGCTCAGTCATGTCCGACTCTTAGCGACCCCATGGACTGCGGCCCACCAGGGTCCTCCGTCCATGGGATTTTCCAGGCAAGAGTACTGGAGTAGGGTGCCATTGCCTTCTCCAACACACATCCTAAAATGTTCCATTTATGAGATGTGTGTATATGGTTCAGCCCTGAGTTTACTGTGCTGATTAACAGGTACTTATAAAAATAGCTGAAATTGAAAATTGCTGACCAGTTGTGCTAGAAGAACATGGTAGGAGAGAAAAACCCAACTATTTCTTCATATTAAAAATGAATATAATATGAACATTGCAAAGGAGACCAAACCCACCTTTTGTAACTTTTTACAAGAGCAAAAATTCACAAACTAGTTTTCAACTTCCTTTAGACTTCAAAATTGTTCGGACAGTTTTGTCTTTAACTTGGCCCAATTGTAGATTGTTACAGGCTTCCTGGGATTTAGCGTTCCTATTTTCTCTACCAAAGTTTTTTTTGGAAGCACCTCAACTCTCCTTTGGAGAAGGCAATGGCAACCCACTCCAGTACTCTTGACTGGCAAATCCCATGGACAGAGGAGCCTGGTAGGCTGCAGTCCATGGGGTCACTAGGAGTAGGACACAACTGAAGCAACTTAGCAGCAGCAGCATATATTATGTACCTATATATGCATAATATGCCAGTTCAGTCGATCAGTCATGTCTGACTTGCTGCGACCCCATGGACTGCAGCAAGCCAGGCTTCCCTGTCCATACCTACTCCCAGAGCTTGCTCAAATTCATATCCATCCAGTCAGTGATGCCATTTGACCATCTCATCTTTTGTCATCCCCTTCTCCTGCCTTCAATTTTCCCCAGCATCAGGGTCTTTTCAAGTGAGTCAGTTCTTGTATCAGGTGGCCAAAGTATTGGAGCTTCAGCATCAGTCCTTCCAATGAATATTCATGACTGATTTCCTTTAGGATTGACTGATTTGATCTCCCTGCAGTCCAAGGGACTCTCAAGAGTCTTCTCCAATACCACAATTCAAAAACATCAATTCTTCAGCATTCAGCTTTCTTTATTGTCCAACATTCACATCTACACATAACTACTGGGAAAACCATAGCTTTAATTAGAAGGAAATTTGTTGGCAAAGTAAAGTCTCTGCTTTTTAATATGCTGTCTAGGTTTGTCATATATTTTCTTCCAAGTAGCAAGTGTCTTTTAATTTCATGGCTGCAGTCACCAACTGCAGTGAATTGGGAGCCCAAGAAAATTAAATCTGACACTGTTGCCATTGTTTTCCCACCTATTTGCCCACCTATTTGCCATGAAGTGATGGGACCAGATGCCATGATCTTAGTTTTTTTAATGTTAAGTTTAAGCCATCTTTTTCACTCTCCTCTTTCACTTTCATCAAGAGGCTTTTCATTTTGTCTTCACTTTCTGCCATAGGGGGGTGTCATCTGTGTATCTGAGGTTATTGGCATTTCTCCCAGCAATCTTGATTCCAGCTTGTGCTTCATCCAGCCTGGCATTTCACATGATGTACTCTGCATTAAGTTAAATAAGCAGGGTGACAATATACAGCCTTGACCTACTCCTTTTCCAATTTCAAACCAGTCCATTGTTCCATGTCCTATTCTAACTGTTGCTTCTTGATCTATACGGGCTTCCCTTGTGGCTCAGTGGGTAATGAATCTGCCTTCAATGTGGGAGGCCTGGGTTCGATCCTTGGGTTGGGAAGATTCCCTAGAGAAGGGAAAGACTACCCACTCCAGTATTCTGGCCTGGAGAATTCCATGGCCGTATAGTCCATGTGGTCGCAAAGAATCGGACATGACTGAGTGACTTTCACTTTCACTTTCTTGACCTGTATGCAGATTTCTCAGCATTCAGGTAAAGTGGTCTGGTATTCCCATCTCCTTAAGAATTTTCCACAGTTTATTGTGATCTACACAGTCAAAGGCTTTGGCGTAGTCAGTAAAGCAGAAGTAGATATTTTTCTGGAACTCTCTTGCTTTTTCTATGATCCAATGGATGTTGGCAATTTGATCTCTGATTCCTCTGCCTTTTCTAAATCCAGCTTGAACATCTGGAATTTCTGGATTCACATACTGTTGAAGGCTCACTTGAAGAATATTGAGCACTACTTTGCTAGCATGTGAGATGAGTGCATTGTGTGGTAGTTTGAACATTCTTTGGTATTGCCTTACTTTGGGATATATATATATATCACTGAATCATTTTGCTGCACACCTGAAATTAACACAATATTATAAATCAATGATGCTTAAATTTTTAAAAGTACATGCAAATAAAATAAACTATTTTAAGGCCACTTTGTAGGAAAAAATTTATTCTTGTCAGGAAGAACTGGTTTCAGTTCAGTTCAGTCGCTCAGTCATGTCCGACTCTTTGCGACCCCATGAATCGCAGCAAGCCAGGCCTCCCTGTCCATCACCAACTCCCAGAGTTCACTCAGACTCACCTCCATCGAGTCAGTGATGCCATCCAGCCATCTCATCCTCTTTCGTCCCCTTCTCCTCCTGCCCCCAATCCCTCCCAGCATCAGGGTCTTTTCCAATGAGTCAACTCTTCACATGAGACGGCCAAAGTGCTGGAGTTTCAGTTTTAGCATCATTCCTTCCAAAGAACACCCAGGACTGATCTCCTTTAGAATGGACTGGTTGGATCTCCTTGCAGTCCAAGGGACTCTCAAGAGTCTTCTCCAACACCACAGTTCAAAAGCATCAATTCTTCAGCGCTCAGCTTTCTTCACAGTCCAACTCTCACATCCATACATGACTACTGGAAAAACCATAGCCTTGACTAGATGGACCTTTGTTGGCAAAGTAATGTCTCTGCTTTTGAATATGCTATCTAGGTTCGTCATAACTTTCCTTCCAAGGAGTAAGCATCTTTTAATTTCATGCCTGCAATCATTATGGTAAAAAGTAATGCCTTTTTAAAATCTATGCTGTTCCCAAAGAGACTTGAACAATTTTTTAAAGTATTTACATGAATAATAACTGTTACTTTGTCTCTAGTTGATGGAAATGACCATTCCATAATAAAATTAAAGCAAGTTCTAATTCACAGTCTTTTAAAACATTGGTCCAATTTCTCTCTGTATACTTGCATATCAATACATTGATTATGAAATTATAAAATTGAGATTATATTTTGACAATTTTCTTTCAATACAATGTCACATTCTAAGATTTAAAGTTTGTATTTTAGCAATCAACAATTGGCTCCAAATACTCATTAAACAAGTCAGACTGATAAACCGTAGGGTTTTGGATTCTGCTTTCAGATCTGTGACTAAATTGGATCCAAAAGATAAGTTATCATATCTTCTCCAAGGAAAAGAGACCCTTTGGGTTTATTTGTTCACATTTTTCTCCAGGCAAAATAAATACTGGTGCAACCTGTCACTTTACCATAAGACTCTTCCGCACTGGAACACACAAACTGTTCTTTGGAATTTCACAAAGAAAAATGAAAGTAAAAGCAGAAAAGAAAAGAGGATTTTTTTAAATGTTCTTGCAGAGTTCCTGCTGCTACAGAACCATTTGTGTAATGTGTATGAAGCTTGGATACAGAGTAAGAAAAACTGCCTCAGTGAAAAATAGCAAAATAAAAACTGGTAGGAAACTCCCAAGAGAAATAGTAAGAGCTTTAAATTCTATCAAAAAATCAAGGCTTAAGATTTTGAGAGTTTTTAAAAAAGAGTTTAAAATCTGCACCACAAGACCAAAATAGCATAAAGAGTGTAACAGTTGGTAGTCATAGCTCAAAAGTTTAAGGAGAAGAAAGAAAGATAGGTTACCACGTCTTATAGATCTGAGCTGGAGACTATTCTAGTCAGGAAAAGCCCTGATTTTTTCATGGGAAAATGACAAAAGGAGATAACATCTAATGGGTTTATTTGTAAAGGTCAAGACCAAATATACTCAAAGGATTATGACAAGCAGAGACAAACTGCCATTAAAGTATCTACATAAACACACAGGAATGACTAATGTCTGATCACTATTGGTCTTAGAAATTATTAGAAATAATGCTTGGGAATGTAAGCAAGAAATGTATGAGTAGTTAAAAAATGTATTGGAAATCAAATTGCCCTATGGACTTTTACTAATATGTCAGAGATAATTATCTGCTTCCTATCATTTTGTCTTTTGAGCTTCTATTTATTAGACATAACAATCAATGCTACCAATAATTAAATTAATAATTATAATAAATCAGTAAACAAATTACTTATAATACTTAGAGGAAAGCAACTTCTTTTTTAAGACACTCATTTATAAATTCACTCAAAATGTACGGACACATAATTAAATAAAACCATTCAAGATCAATAAGCTTCCTGATCCTTTCAACTAAATAAAATGTTTCTTTTTTTGAACTCTCATAACAATTTATCTTTATCTCTGGCATGGACCTTAACATTATCTTATTGAATCACATGTTTTACTAAGTTTCATCTCTTTATCCACATTATATGAACAAATTTAAGGCAAATACCATGTATTTTTCATCATTTTTCCCACATTAGCAGATATCTTAAAGACATACAATGTTTTTAAAAATACTTAAGTGACTGAATTTAGTTGACTCTAATTTATTTGATTTGAAGTTACGAATTTTCATATACCGGAATGCTTATGGATATTTAATAAAAAATAAAATATATTGCAAAAACACATTACACAAATTTAGCCTTTTATAGGAAAGTCAGTCCCATCCTGTTGCTATAATACTTCCAGGAAAGGCAGTAAAAAATTATGAAATGTGTTATAAAAATAATGCTTCAGAAGAATCCAAATAAATTCAACTCAGCGGATTGAGGAAGTATAATTCAATTACAAGAAAATTATTATTCTAAAAGTCATAAAGGTTAATTTTTAAATGCATATCTTCTTTGGCATCAATGGCTTTTAGTTCTGTAGAAACAATATTCAGGATTTATACTACATATATTTTTTAATCATTGAGGTAAAATAGCTTCTAAATATCAAAGGCTCAGAATCCAGACCTGAAATTCTTTATGTCATTAGGCAAATCCTTACCCAGACCATGGCATTTCTTGAAACTACAAACTGTATCACGTAATTTCGGGATGGTCCTTCTCCAACACTGAATATTTCTGAATTCAGTAGGGACATTGGATAAGTAACAGAAATAAAGCATTTACTCCTGCAGTCTCTGTAACATTTTACAAAATAATATCAAAATGGAGATGGGAGGCATTGAAAATTTAGTAGTACTGATAATTTCATTCCAAGTCTGGTTCTTCCTAACAAGTGTGTTTCTTGGTAGGAATTATAATAGCTAAAGAAAACATACATAATAAAACATCCTGTGCAGCCCCACATACAACCCCACCCTCAGGATCCAACACTTGTTCCTTGGCCTTGGACAGATCAACAAAGCCCATTTTCAGCAGCTATGAACCCCTGGTGGGCGAGGATTGGCTGATCTGGACAGCCTGACCCTGCTGGCCAGCCCGTCCCAGTTGAGTCTGAGTTGAGGTCTATAAACACCTGCTCTGGGCAGCAAGAGCACCTACAGGTGTCTCTCAGGTCAAACTCCCCGACAGGTCAGTGACTGTGGGGTGGGCTGGTGGGAGGGAGTGAGGGGCCATGGTAGGGTGGGCTGCTCGGTCCAAATGGGGGTCTGCTGGACCTTCCCCAGGACTGGCCAGTGGCCACCTGCCAAGGAAGAGGATGTGGCACCTACACCTGCTGTTGGAATTTCTCTCCGGGCAAGAATTTCTTGTGGAAAAGGCAGGAGTCAAGAATGACACTGTGGTTTTATCCTGAGAACCAGACAGAGGCAACAACCATGTGGGAGAGGCTCTCAGAGGAACAGAGAGAGGCAGAAAGTCTTGGCGTGGGCATGGGCAGACTGAGGCATCTTTTAGCAGCACAGTGAAGATGGAGGGTAGGCGGGTAGAGATGAAAGCATCAAGTTACATCTCTGCCCTCTCCTTGCACCTTCTTTCAATTCAACCAGTTAAAAGTTTAAGTCATTTTGGTGCAACTGCATTCCAAGAGCTATAGTTGTCGAGACTTGGCCTGTGTTCACCAATGCAAAATAGAAACATGGAGACAGAGTTTTGGGTGAAATAGAAAAGAGTAGTTTTAATTGCTTTGCCAGGCAAAGGGGGCTACAGTGGGCTAATACCCCGAATACTGCATGACCCGCCATGGAAGGGGTGGTGAGGAGTTTTATAGTGTTCAAGGAGCAGGGCATGATCAGCATGGGGACAGTTCTTGGATTGGTGGCATCAATGTGAAGTTCCAAGCATCTTCAACCTTCTTGTTTCAACCAGTCTAGTGTCTATGCTATTGTGGTCAGCAGTTTTCATCTCCCTGTAAAAACAGCTTAGGAATGTGTGTCTATATCTTTCAGGGAACTGGGAGTTCAGTGATTCTGATTCTGCTATGTGGCAAAATTACAGTTTAAATTGGTACCAGTTCCTTAGCCCAACAGCTATTCTTTGTTTCTACATCTTCATATTTCCCCATCATTAACTCCTGAGTCAACGTTTTACTTCAAAAGATAAGGACACAGGCGCTTGTACACTGCCACCCTTCTTAGCACCCATAAGGGATGATTTCAGATGGATGAGCAATCCAACTCCTAGATCTCATCCTGAGGATTTGTTTTCTAGAATCATTTCACACACTGTTTGTATTAACTTGTGTTTTCTAAGTTAGAAACAGAGCTTGAGGGAGAGATTAAAATGCTGACACTTTATTTGGGAGGGTGCAAGTCTGAGCAGGAAACACAAGATGAAACAAAGTGAACACGAACAAGAGTGAAGCAAAGCAATAAAATGCATCAGTGTACTGTCTGATGCTGGAGTATAAAAATGAGTTCACTCAACTTCACGCCACCTGAAACCTCTCTGGAAGGATTTTCAGGAGGATCCAAGGGTGCTGCTGCTGCTGCTGCTAAGTCGTTTCAGTCGTATCCGACTCTGTGCGACCCCATAGATGGCAGCCCACCAGGCTGCCCCGTCCCTGGGATTCTCCAGGCAAGAACACTGGAGTGGGTTGCCTTCTCCAATGCATGAAAGTGAAAAGTGAAAGTGAAGTCGCTCAGTCGTGTCCGACTCTCCACGACCGCATGGATTGCAGCCCACCAGGCTCCTCCATCCATGGGATTTTCCAGGCAAAAGTGCTGGAGTGAGTTGCCATTGCCTTCTCCTACTAAGTGCAATTCTCCAAAGAGAAAAGAGACCATATTTATCTTCTCAACACCCTCCCACTGTCTAAGTTTCATCCAAAGATGTGAACTCTACATATCCTGTGTGCATCATCTGGCCTCTGGAGAGAGAGAGAAAGCAGTGTGGTCATTTGACCTAGGACCTCTAGTCACAAAGATTCTGAGATGTTACCATGTGATATTACCTTCAAAGTTATAATAGATAAATGTTTACTACATTTTTATGAAATGTGCTATTGAAAATGATAACTTATTCAATGAATTATTTAAATATGTTGCATGTAATGGTCTGAACTGTATACCATTCAAAAAGAATACACTGAAGGCCTAAACCCCATTACGACCGTAGGGCATCTAAAGGTTCAAAGAGGTCATGAGGATGGAACCCTAGTCCAGTACAGCTGGTGTCCTTATAGGAAGGGGAAGAGCCCTCAAAGATGGACAAGGTGAGAAGGTGATTGTCTGCAAGCCAAGGAGAGACAACTCTGGCAAAATCAAATCTGCCTCACCTTGATCTCGGACTTCTAGCTCCTATCACTGTAGGAAAATAGGCATGTATTGTTTACTACAATTGAGCAGTTTTAATCATTTCAGATTAAACAGCCCATGGTATTTTGCTTCTCAGCCCTAGTAAACCAGTATGCTGTATAACATGTATTATCTTCTGTTTTGATTTTTCTCACCTTTCTATTAATATTCAAGGACATTTCAGAAGTGGAAATCACTCAGCTTCTGAAAAGCTCTACATTTAATTAACTGGCCTTAAATATTCCCTATGGCACTTAGGGACCAAAAGGTGGACAGATTCATTGTTTTAAATTGATAGTTTTTTTGGTTAGCACCTGTGTATGGAAACCACTGAGATGAATTAGAAATGCTTCCTGACATCAAATAGAATAGTACCTAATGGCAAATCTCACAACATAGAGATAGAACAGAGAATTAGCTATCACAGAATGCTGTTGCTTTAAAAGTAAATGACAGACCTAGGAACTTCACACCTAAATATTTTTCCTATTATTTTTTAAAATTAAGAATAACACACAAATTCAATATTTAAAATTATTACACATAAACATATCATAAAACCATTTTTATTTTTTTTACTTTGTCTCTCAGATCCTGTAAGAATATATATTTAATTATTTGTTATCATTGAATGATTGCTAATTTGTATTCAGTTTCTACATATTATAGAATTAAGGTTTTCATTGTTTCTGAGTATTACATTCATCACATTTGTCAACTTCATATTGTTTCTTGATATTGGTCTGTGTGATTTAATTTGTATTTTTCATTGCTACTGAAGTTAATGTGTGCTTACCATAAATATTTCCTCTTTTGGGAAATGCACTTCATCCACTTGTCTCTGGAGAACTTGGATTTCTTATGAATGTCTTTGAGTAACTTAAACAAACTAGGACTAATTCATTTACTTTAAAAAATTGATATAACATTTCCCAAATGCTATTATTCTTTTTGATGCATTCAAAAATTATTCTTGCAAATACTGTGGATTTTTTAAGCATAATTTTAAATTTTTGTAAAATACTGAATTATATGAAATTTTAATCTGTCAAGTCTTTTCTTTCTGAGTGATCTACAGCTTCAGAATAAAAATGTATTATTCTTTCCTGGATTTGATCAGTACACTAATCCTGGATCATTAAAAATATATTTTCTCTTTATTTCTATGATCATTTTTGCTGTAAAATTAGGATTCAGCTTAATTTTAAGAAATCATTTCAAATAAAAACTAAAGGAAAATTAATAATTTACAATGCATATATTAAAAATTTCAGATGCAATCATTAAATGAACTAGATTTAAATATGCTGCTAGAAAAGGATTCCCCAAATATTGAGTGACAAAGCAAGATGTGTTAGTATAAACAATATTATATCACTTGCTTAAAACAAGATCCAATAGCATTAGTGTTTTGTACATAAATTTTCTGAATTATACACCAAAAATAATTAACATCATTTGTCTGTGAAAAGTGTAACCAGCCCAATAGACTCTCAAGAGTCTTCTCTAGCACCACAGTTCGAAAGCATCAAATTCTTCAGCTCTCAGCTTTCTTTATGGCCCAAATCTCACATCTGTACATAACTTCTGGAAAATGCATAGCTTTAACAATACAGACCTTTGTCTGCAAAATGATGTCTCTGCTTTTTAATATGCTGTCAGGTTTGTCATAGCTTTTCTTCCAAAGAGCAAGTGTCTTTTAACTTCATGGCTGCCATCACTGTGCCCAGTGATTTTGAAGCCTAAGAAAATAAAATCTGTCATTCTTTTCATTTTTTCCCCTTCTATTTCCCATGAAGTGATGGGACCAGATCCCATGATCTTAGTTTTATAAATATTGAGTTTTAAGCCAGCTCTTTCACTTTCACATTCATCAAAAGGCTCTTTAGTTCCTCTTCACTTTCTGCAGTTAGGGTGGTATCATCTGCATATCTGGGGTTTATTGATATTTCTCCCCACAATCTTGGTACCAGCTTGTGATTCATCCAGCCCAGCATTTTGCATAACATACTCTGCATAGAAGTTAAACAAGCAGAGTGACAATATACAGTCTTGATGTAGTCCTTTCCCAATTTTGAACCAGTTCGTTGTTCCATGTTCTGTTCTAATATGCTTCTTGACCTGGATACAGGTTTCTCAGGGGGCAGGTAAGGTAGTCTGCTACTCCCATGTCTTTCAGAATTTTCCACAGTTTGTTGTGATCCACACAGTCAAAGGCTTTAGCATAGTCAATGAAGTAGAAATAGATGTTTTTCTGGAACTTTCTTTCTTTATCTATGATGCAAAGGATGTTGGCATCCTCTGGTTCCTCCTCTGGTTCCTCTGCCTCTTCTAAATGCAACTTGTATATCTGGAAGTTCTCAGTTCACATACTGAAGCCTAGCTTGAAGAATTTTGAACATTACCTTGCTAGAATATGAAATGAGCACAATTGTATGGTAGTTTGAACATTCTTCAGCAACAGGGTCTTTTCCAATAAGTCAGCTCTTTACATCAGGGGGCCAAAATATTGGAGCTTCAGCATCAGTCCATCCAATAAATATTCAGAGTTGATTTCCTTTAAGATTGACTGGTTTGATATCCTTGCAGTCCAAGGACTCTCAAGCATCTTTTCCAATACCACAATTCAAAAGCATCAATTATTCAGCACTGAGCCTTCTTTATGGCCCAACTCTCACATCCACACATGACTACTGGAAAAACCATATCTCTTATGAATATAGATCCAAAATTCCTCGTGAAAATACTAGGAAAACTAATTCAATAGCATATTAAAGGGATTATACACTATGAACTATTGGGGTTTTTATCAGTAGGTAAAGCTTGTTAAGATACCAGTCAGGGGACATCTCTGGTGATCCAAGGGGTAAGAATCGACCTTCCAATGCATGGGACATGAGTTTGATCCCTGGTTGGGAAACTAAGTTCCCACATATGATGGGGCAACAAGTCTGTGCACCAAAACTAGAGAAGCCACATACTGCAATGAAAGATCCCACATCCCACAACTAAGATTCAGTGAAGCTAAATAAATAAATATTTTTTAGAAGAATACCAATCAGTGTAATCCATGAATAAAATAAAGGAACATATTGATTTCAATAAAAAAAAAAATCCACATACTGATTTCAATTGACACAGAAAAAGCAAAAATGCTCACCTACATCAGTGCTATTCAACATTGTCTGAAAGTTCTAGCCAGAGAAGTTAGTCAAGAAAAAGAATTAAAGGCATCCACATCAGAAAGAATAAAAATCTTTATCTTCATAATCTTTAATGACACAACTCTACACATAGAAAAGAAGAACCCAATCAAAAGCACTAGAGTTAATAAACAAATTCAGAACACTTTGCAGGATATAAGATTGTCTCACAGAAATGTTATGCTTCTACATGTCAGTAATGAACTATTCAAAGGGAAATTAATAACTTGAGTCCATTTTTATAATAGTATTCAAAAGAATAAAATGCCTAACAATAAGCTTAATCAATGAATTGTAAGATTTATACGCTCAAAATTAAAACATTTTTAAAGAAATTAAATAAGGTCTAAATAAATGGAAAGATATGCAGTGTTTGTGTAATGAACACTTAACAATTTTTAAATGGCAATACTCCCAAAGTAATCCACATATTCAACAAGCCCTATCAAAATTCCCAAAGTCTTTTTAACAGAACGAGAACCCAGTTCCTATAGAATTTGGAAAGAAACTTCAAGAGCCAAAACAATATAAAAGTAGAAGAACAAACCTGAAGACCTCACCTATGTCCTTTTCAAAACTCATGACAAAGCTACAATAATAAACAATGTAGTATAAGCACAAGCACAATGGAATAGAACTGAGAGCCCAAAAATGAAGCCATTCATCTGTAGCCAATTGATTCTGAGCAAAATGTTATAATCAATAAATGGGGAAAGAACACTGATTATTTAAAAAGTGATATTGGTGAAACGATAGCCTAAGGTGACCCCCTACCACACACAATATACAAAAATCAACTCTAAATATATCAATGACCTATACAAGAGCAGAAATCATAAATCTCATAGAGAAAATACAACAGTAAATATTTCTGAGTTGGACTTGGCAATAGTTTTTTTAGTTACATCAACAAAAGCATTAGAGTCAAAAGAAAAAGTGGGTGAACTGGATTTCATTAATATTAAAATCTTCAGTATATCAGAGGATGTTATTGATAAGGTGAAAAAGTAAACCCATAGAAAGGAAAAAATATTTACAAGTCACGATCTACTAAGGGTCTGTCTGATAATCAGAACAAAAAATAACTCATGTAATTCAATAAGAAAATGACAACCTGGTTTTTTAAATGGTCAAAATAAGCAACAGAATGATCAAGAAGAACTTAAATAGACATTTATTCAAATAAAATATACAAATGACCAACAAGTATATGAGAAGGTGTTCAACATCATTCAGTTCAGTTCAGTTCAGTCATTCAGTCGTGTCCAACTCTTTGCAACCCCATGAATTGCAGCACGCCAGGCCTCCCTGTCCATCAGCCCCAGAGTTCACTCAAACTCACGTCCATCAAGTCGGTGATGCCATCCAGCCATCTCATCCTCTGTCGTCCCCTTCTCCTCCTGCCCCCAATCCCTCCCAGCATCAGGGTCTTTTCCAATGAGTCAACTCTTCACATGAGGTGGCCAAAGTACTGGAGTTTCAGCCTTAGCATCATTCCTTCCAAATAAATCCCAGGGCTGATCTCCTTCAGAATGGACTGGTTGGATCTCCTTTCAGTCCAAGGGACTCTCAAGAGTCTTCTCCAACACCACAGTTCAAAAGCATCAATTCTTCAGTGCTCAGCTTTCTTCACAGTCCAACTCTCACATCCATACATTAGTGATTATGAAAATGCAAACTAAAACCTCAATGAAGCACCACTCACATACACTAGGATATGTGAAATCCAATAAATGAAAAATAGCATCTTGTCAAGGTTGTAGATGAATTGTAAACCTTGTACCTTGCTGGTGATAAGGTTTAAAAGCTGCAGAAGAGAGTTGGCAATTCCTCAAATGGTTAAACATAAAATTACCAAGGGACCCAGCAATTCCAAGCCTAGGTGTGCAAGACAAAAATTAAAATAGGTCTTCAACCAGATAAAAGGACACACATCTTCACTGTGACACTATTCACAATAGCTTAAAGATGCAAGCAACTCAAATTAATGGGTTAGTGGATAAACAAATTTTAGGATATACAAGCAGCAGAATATTATTCATTCACAAAAGTGAATGAAGTAGTAATGTATACTACCTGACCAAACCTTGGAAACATGATGTTAAGTGAAAAAAAAGCCAGGAACGAAATATCAACACTGTATGATTCCATTTACATGACACATTCATAACAGCTAAAATCACAGAAACAGATTGAAGAGTGGTGGTTAGCAGAGAATGGACAGTAATTTAATAGATATGGAATCACTTTGGAGAGAAAAGACTTTTTTGGAACTATATGGGGTTGCTCATTGCATAACACTAAGAGTGTTCTCAATGCCACAAATTTGTTTACTTTAAAATACTAACTATATTATATAAATTTCACCTTAGTTAAAAGTTTGGTATGGCAGGTACACATTGCTTTACTTAAAATGGATAACCAACAAGGAGGTACCGTATAGCACAGGGAAATCTGCTCAGTGTTATGTGGCAGCCTGGGAGGGGAGTTTGGGGAGAATGGATAAATGTATATGTATAGCTGAGTCCCTTCACTGTTCACTTGAAACGATCACAACATTGTTAACTGACTATGCTAAGTCGCTTCAGTTGTGTCCGACTCTGTGCGACCCCAGAGACGGCAGCCCATCAGGCTCCCCCATCCCTGGGATTCTCCAGGCAAGAACGCTGGAGTGGGTTGCCATTTCCTTCTCCAATGCATGAAAGTGAAAAGTGAAAGTGAAGTCACTCAGTGGTGTCCCTGTCCAACTCTTCGCGACCCCATGGACTGCAGCCTACCAGGCTCCTCTGTCCATGGGAGTTTCCAGGCAAGAGTACTGGAGTTCTGACTATACTCCAATACAAAATAAAAACTCTTGGGAAAAAAGTTTTTTTAAAAGTCATAGGAACGACAAAAAAAAACTGTATTAGACTAACAGGCTAGAGAGAGACTTTTCAGGGGATCCTTGAGCTTTATGATTCATACTGAAAAATTCATGCTATAATTACACTAAATAAAAATATTTTTTTTTTTGCCTAAACTAAATCTAAAAAACCAATTTTCCTTTTAAGATCTATTCCTCAACATTGTAGACTCTTGCTCAAAGACTCATGCTCAAAGTTTCATCTTATAATTACAGTAAGTGAAAACATTCTTTTTATCTAAACTGACCCTAAAAAATGCTATTTTCCTTATAAAATCTATTCCTCTACATTTCCAGAATTTTAATACAATATCATTTTTAAGGTCTTAATCTCTTGGTCTGAGACTAACAATAACCTTAACAAAACAAATGAAAAGCACTTCACATGTTTGAGCCTTAAGGAATACTTATTTCGCCCCATTCTTTCATTAGATAATAATGAATTAGATGAAAAAGAAAAAGAAATTATAAGAATGCAAACAAATTATTAGCGAAGCTATGGTCACTGGCGGTATTTCTCATGAAACTATATAATAAGGCCCTGGTTCACATCACTGAAAGCAGGAAGCCCCATAAAAATCATTGCCTTATTCAAAAACCTTCAATGAAACATCTTTTAGTAATAATTTTTAAATGACAAAAACAATAAATGACTTGCTTCCTTTCCAATTTGGTAAAGTAAGAATGCATAAAAACACACACTAAGCTGTCAGAATGTGTAGCTTTTTGTTTTGTTATAGACAAATCCTGATAACCATCAAGAATAATCGACTTTAAACTTGCTATTCAAAAGTTGAAATTCTTTTTATTTTTGTGACAGATCCAGGAATCTCTCAAAGATGAAGGATAAAGAATAGTTTGCACTTGGCGGTTTTATTATTCTTTCCACTGAGGGATCTCAAAAGCACTTGACCTGCATTAATTCAACTCCATGAAACCAATTTTGATGTTCTGTCAAGGAGAACGTTTTTCTCATCAGGGGAGGAATTCTTGACACATTCATGAACATTCTTCCTGTTTAATTGTAAAGTGGACTTTGGTTTAGCTCAGAGGTTCTTTCCTTTGTTTTTTTAGTTTTATATTTTATTTATTTATTTATATTAGAATATAATTGCTTTACACGTTGTGCTAGTTTCTGCTGTACATCACTGTGAATCAGCCATATGTATACATGTATCCCCTTCCACTTGAGCCTCCCTCCCACTCCACCCCCATCCCACCCATATAGGTCATCACAGATCACTGAGTTGAGCTCCCTGTGCTATACAGCAGGTTCCCACTAGCTGTCTGTCATGGTGGTGTATATGTGTCAATCCTAATCTCCCAATTCACCACATCCCCCACACCCTCCTCCTCGCCATGTCCACAAATCTGTTCTCCACATCTACATCTCTACTCCTGCCCTGCAAATGGGTTCACCTATCCTTTTAAGGGGCCAGTTTGGGGCAGACTAGGATGAGGACTCCCCAGAACTAGATTTCCTAAAGCTGCTTTCTGTCCAAGTGCTTCTGGGCCTTCCTAAGAACCATTATTTTTCCCATTTATTAATGTTCCACTATCGAGTTTAAAGGTGGTGCAGTGGTTAAGAATCCATCTGCCAATGTGGGAAACACAGGAGACATGGGTTCAATCCTGGGTTGGGAAGATCCCCTGGAGGAGGAAATAGCAGCTCACTCCAGTATTCTTGCCTGGAAAATTCCACAGACAGAGAAGGCTGACTGGCTACAGTCCATTGGGTCTCAAAGAGTCAGACACAACTGAGCATACACAAACATTGCGTTTAAAATATCAACCGCAGCAAATCTTTTCCTCAGACCTCCAAACCTCCCCCTCTGTTTCCCTCTGCAGCATTCTGGCCTCTCATTTATGGTTACCACTCTAAACACACACTCAGCAGGAAGATCTGTGATGCTGTAACCCCCATTCCTTGGTAACATCGCCTCTGATTCCCACCCCTCAGACTTGCCCCAGAAACTCTGAAAGTCTTCACCTTTGGGACCCTCCATACAGAGACATCATCTTGGGCCTCTCTCATCCTGCCTCTCAGACTGGTCCTCATTTAATAAAATTTGGAAAAAGTAGAAAACTTGAGAGAATAAAAGATATTAAAACTCCCATAGTCCCATTAGTCAGAGATCACTGTTGAGAATAGAAAATGTGAAACAGGACCAGCATGTTCATCCAAGCCCCAAATCCTGATCTCAGTTGCGTTCCAGACAAAGAGGCCTCTGATGACAAGATTTCCATTGGGAACAAAGGAAAGGGGGAAAAAAATCTGCAGTTGACCTTGAAACCAGCCAGACTCCAGGTACAGTTTGAACAGAACAAGGCAGATGATCTAGTTAACAACATCTAAAAAGGCTGCCTTTCCTGTATCCCTAAGTTCTATTTACAGTAGCACTATTTACAGTAGCCAAGGCATGGAAGCAACCTCAGTGTCCATCAACAGAGGAATGGGTAAAGAAGATGTGGTACATACATGCAATGCAATATTACTCAACCATTAAAAAGAATGAAATAATGACATTTGCAACAACATGGACAGGACTAAAGATTATCATACTAAGTGAAGTAAGTCAGACAGTGAGACAAATATCATATGATACCGCTTATATGTGAAATCTAAAATGTGACACAATTGAATGTATCTACAAAACAGAAACAGACTCACAAACATAGAGAACAGACTGATGGTTGCCAAGGGGGAAGGTTGTGGAGAAGGGAAGGAATGGGAGGTTGGGATTAGCAGATGCAAATTATTACATATAGAATGGATCGACAATACAGTCCTATTGTTTTGCAGAGGAAACTATATTCAATATCTTGTAATAAAACATAGTGGAAAATAATATGAAAAAAAAAATGTATTTGTATGTATAACTGAATTATTGTTCTGTACACAAGAAACTAACACAACACTGTAAATCAACTATACTTCAAATTTTAAAATTATTTAATTAAAAATAAAAAAAATTAAAAGGCTGCCTTTGCAATTATATCATTAGTCCTATATCCTTTACAGTGTCACTTTAACATACCAAAGTTTATCCACCCACTGGTTATGCTGCCTTTTAGTAATTACAATTTAAATTTAGTAAAACTATCTGTGTCATAAACAACACACACATGCACACCTCTTAGTCTTAGACTCCGTATACATTCCTAAGATTCTTGGTGGGTTATGGGTATTCATGCATTGGCTAAGATCCTTTCTGTTGTGAGAAATAATTCATGTGAGAATTTACTGGCTTGCATAACTCAAGAGTTTTAGAGGTATAGAGAAGAAAATGGCAACCCACTCCAGTGTTTTTGCCTGGAAAATCCCAAGGACAGAGGAGCCTGTTAGGCTACAGTCCATGGGGTCTCAAAGAGTTGGACACACTGAGCAACTTCACTTTCTTCCTTTTTTTCCTTTCTTACTATTAAGTGACTTGAGTTGTGTCTTCATTCTGGGCTAAAATTATGCCACACAGTCAGTTCAGTTCAGTTCAGTCTCTCAGTCGTGTCCGACTCTTTGCGACCCCATGAATCGCAGCACGCCAGGCCTCCCTGTCCATCACCAACTCCCAGAGTTCACTCAGACTCATGTCCATCGAGTCAGTGATGCCATCCAGCCAGCTCATCCTCTGTCGTCTCCTTCTCCTCCTGCTCCCAATCCCTCCCAGCATCACAGTCTTTTCCAATGAGTCAACTCTTCACATAAGGTGGCCAAAGTACTGGAGTTTCAGCTTTAGCATCATTCCTTCCAAAGAAATCCCAGGGCTGATCTCCTTCAGAATGGACTGGTTGGATCTCCTTGCAGTCCAAGGGACTCTCAAGAGTCTTCTCCAGCACCACAGTTCAAAAGCATCAATTCTTTGGCACTCAGCCTTCTTCACAGTCCAACTCTCACATCCATACATGGCCACAGGAAAAACCATAGCCTTGACTAGACGGACCTTTGTTGGCAAAGTAATATCTCTGCTTTTGAATATGCTATCTAGGTTGGTCATAACTTTCCGTCCAAGGAGGAAGCGTCTTTTAATTTCAAGGCGGCAATCACCATCTGCAGTGATTTTGGAGCCCAGAAAAATAAAGTCTGACACTGTTTCCACTGTTTCCCCATCTATTTCCCATGAAGTGATGGGACCAGATGCCATGATCTTCGTTTTCTGAATGTTGAGCTTTAAGCCAGCTTCTTCACTCTCCACTTTCACTTTCATCAAGAGGCTTTTTAGTTCCTCTTCACTTTCTGCCATAAGGGTGGTGTCATCTGCATATCTGAGGTGATTGATATTTCTCCCGGCAATCTTGATTCCAGTTTGTGTTTATTCCAGCCCCGAGTTTCTCATGATGTACTCTGCATAGAAGTTAAATAAGCAGGGTGACAATATACAGCCTTGACATACTCCTTTTCCTATTTGGAACCAGTCTGTTGTTCCATGTCCAGTTAGAACTGTTGCTTCCTGACCTGCATACAGATTTCTCAAGAGGCAGGTCAGGTGGTCTGGTATTTCCATCTCTTTCAGAATTTTCCACAGTTTATTGTGATCCACACAGTCAAAGGCTTTGGCATAGTCAATAAAGCAGAAGTAGATGTTTTTCTGGAACTCTCTTGCTTTTTCCATGATCCAGCGGATGTTGGCAATTTGATCTCTGGTTCCTCTGCCTTTTCTAAAACCAGCTTGAAGATCAGGAAGTTCACAGTTCACATATTGCTGAAGCCTGGCTTGGAGAATTTTGAGCATTACTTTACTAGCATGTGAGATGAGTGCAATTGTGCAGTAGTTTGAGCATTCTTTGGCATTGCCTTTCTTTGGGATTGGAATGAAAACGGACCTTTTCCAGTCCTGTGGCCACTGCGGTGTTTTCCAAATTTGCTGGCATATTGAGTGCAGCACTTTCACAGCATCATCTTTCACTGGAAACCCCCAATTAGCTTTGCCAGTCCCAAGGTGTTTGCTCCATCTTGTGATGTCTTCTTGTCTCCTTGTGGTGACTGCCCTCTGACCACCCCCAGTGACTTCAGATTCACACCATTGCAACACTGAACCCAGCAGAGGGGTCAGTCTCCTCGGGACAGTGAACAGAAATGCTGGCATCAAGTCTCACCTAGCCTGACGTAGGCTGTGCCCACCTCTGCACCAAGCCCTGTCCTGTGGGTGTGGTCAGTTCCTCTGAATTTACAGGATGAGTGGAAGTGAAGGGAGCTGCCCCTAAGAGCATCGGGATAAGTCACAGGAGTAAATAAATCTGTAACACTAACTGTCCACTGAATGATGTGTGTGTGACTGTTTTAAAACACTGGACACCCATAGACTTCATTATTGTCAAGAGGGTAATGAAAATAGGAACTTCTAATTCTAGTCAGCACTGTATTTGAAGTATTGTCCATATTGGAGAGGTTTGAATTTGTTTCTGTCATGTATTTTTTCATGAATTATCTGTTCCTGTCCTTTTTTTTTTCTTTCAGTTTTATTGAATTGTCATTGACATACAGCATCAGATAAGTGTAAGGTATACACACGATGACTTGATTTATTGCTTAACACAGTAAAAACCCACCACTTCACCACTGCATATAGTTCACCCCCAAAAAAGAGTTTAAAATGTCTTTTTGTGCTAAGAATTCTTAGGATTTACTCCCTTAGCAACTTTGAAATATACTAGTTATAGTCATCATGCTGTACATGCCATGGCCAATACTTTTTATCTTGTAACTGGAAGTCTGTGCCTTTTGATTGCCTTCATCCAATCTGCACCTCTGGCAACCATAAATCTGATCTCTTTTTTCTGGAAGATTGGTAATTTTTATTTTTATATTCCATAATTCCTGCCATCTGCAGCAACAGATGCTTTGTGGGCAGTATGGACTTTGCAGGCAGCGTGCTAACTGAAACAAGTCAGACAAAGACAAGTTCTGTCCTTTACACAACTGTTGTTAGGTGTGATTTTGTGTTATTAGTCTTTTTTTTTTTTTTTTGACTTGCCAGTTCATGCTTTCAGTGTTTATTCTGACATTCAGGATGATGTCTGATGATACTATAATTTTATTCATTTGCAACAATGTTTTTTTTTTCTCTTTAACTTCTGTGTCTACCAAGAATTATATAAAATATATTGTCTTTCCACTAAAAACTCTAGTAAAGATACATCAGGCTTTTTTTCCTTGAACACAGGTTTCTCACCCCAGTCATTTTGCCTGATATCTCTTAACTGTTTAGCTCTGTAAACAGAGGTCTACACACAGAATTTTTCCTCCCCTCCATCTGCCTTACTTATGTCTCTGAATATTTGTCTTCTTCCAAAGTTTTCACTTTTTCTTATAGAGAACCGATTAACCAATTAGGTAAGTTGGTATTTAGCATCTGCATTATCTTGTTGTAAAATAGATTCCTGGTTGTTTTCAACCCTTTGTTTCTGCTTCTGAATTCTGAGAGACTTTATCATTTTTGTCCTTCGTATTGATGATTTTATTTTTACAGTAGCACAGTTATAAAGTTTTTATAGTTCTGACCTTTTCTCTTATACCAACTGTCTTATATTGATTTTTTATTTCACTCATAGAAACCATATTTCTTTGAAGTTCATCAAAGCAAAAGAGCAGATCCTACCTAACATACTCTTTTCCATTCCTCCTTCCATTATACTGGGAGCCTTCTGTTATTCCATTCAGTTGCTTTATTTAGCTTCCAATTATCCCAACCTAAATTTCCTTAGAGTTTTGATGAGGGGATTTTCTCAGATGCTCTTCTTTTCCACTTAGTCAATTTTAGAGAACTTGATTATGAATGCAAACATAAGGGACTGTTACAAACTGAATAAATTGAAAAGTCAGAGGTTGGTACCAGAACAATATGAAAAATGGACCAAAACTTACCTTGGCTCAGCTCTGTCTCTGTGATGAGACTGGACCACTTCTTTAGAAACAGCCCTTCTTGCTCCTGGTCACCTAGGAAAACTTCATCTGAGACTCAGTTCACTGATATAGATGCCATTCCTGATCCAAGGACCCACTCTCTGCCCAACTGAGGTTAAGAATTACTTCTAATGCCAAAGATAACTTACCAACTAGTAGAAAAATATTTCCAGAGATGGCACCATGGCTATTATAGGTTGTTGCTTTTGACAGACTTGAGTCCCAAGGCTGCTCTGAGATCCCATGGGTCTGAAACAATTAAAAGAACTTCAAAAGTTTTCCTGTCAGTTTTCCAGCCTCCTTGTCTTGTCTGAAACTTTTTGCTACCTTTCTCTCCAACACTGTTGATGGAGTTAAAAATTGGAACAATATAAGAGACAACTGGCAATACCTATAACGTCTTTAAAAGGAGCTTTCCCTGATTTATCACTTCTACGTCTAAACATACTCAGACTTGGCTGCATATACACACATGCTGCATTTTTTAAATTCATCCTAAATTTTTACTGGCAAGATCTCAGTAACAACCTGAGTGTTTTTCAATGGGACAAGGCTGTCTTATGAGGATATATCTCACAAAAATCAGCTGTTAAAAGATACAAGGGTTTCCTGTGTGGCTGAGTGGTAAAGAATCTGCCTGCCAAGCTGGAGACACAGGTTCGATCTCTGAGTCGGGAAGATTCCCTGGAGAAGGAAATGGCAACTCACTCCAGTATTCTTGCCTGAAGAATTCCATGGACACAGAAGCCTGGTGGGCTACAGTCCATAGGGTTGCAAAGAGTCAGACATGATATTGGTGACTAAGCAACAACAACAAAAGGTACAAGGTAAAAGATGGGAAAATATAACTACTAAATGTTATGCATTCTTAGGAGAGTTAAAAAATAGAAAATAATACAATGATATGTATATAAATATATGAGATATGGGAAATATAAAGATTTTGAAAACATCTCAAAGACAAAACTGGCCACAAATTGGCAATAAGTTGTGGACGGGAAAGTTTGGGGACATTTCCTCTTAATTTTATACAATTCTATTTTTCTAGACTATTTTTTGAAATTTCTAAACTTGCCAAACAAAGAAAGAATATCCAGAGTTTAGCATTAGTCATTCAAAGTGGGCTACTTTCAGTACTGAGCAGGACTTTATGGGGCTCCTGGACACAAAAGCCTTTCTGTGTCCCCCATTTCATGATTACAGGAAATATGCTTCATTCAGTCTTCATGACTTTCCCTGAGTTTCAACAAGCAGGTTTAAGCAGTTGCTGATCAGGGAAAAACCATAGCCTTTTTCCAGTGGTCATGTATGGATGTGAGAGTTGGACTGTGAAGAAAGCTGAGCACTGAAGAATTGATGCTTTTGAACTGTGGTGTTGGAGAAGACTCTTGAGAGTCCCTTGGACTGCAAGGAGGTCCAACCAGTCCATCCTAAAGGACATCAGTCCGAGGTGTTCACTGGAAGGACTGATGCTAAAGCTGAAACTCCAGTACTTTGGCCACCTCATGCGAAGAGTTGACTCATTGGAAAAGACCCGGATGCTGGGAGGGATTGGGGGCAGGATGAGAAGGGGATGACAGAGGATGAGATGGCTGGATGGCATCACCGACTCGATGCACATGAGTTTGGGTGAACTCCGGGAGTTGGTGATGGACAGGGAGGCCTGGCGTGCTGCGATTCATGGGGTCGCAGAGAGTTGGACATGACTGAGTGACTGAACTGACTGAATTGAATCAGGGAAAAGAGGAGATGCAGAAACAAGGGAAGAGCCATCAAGAAGCAATGATGCAGCCTTAAGGCAAGGTCCTGGATCCCCCTTAAGGGACATACATAACAGTATTTTTGAGCTGTTTTGAAGAGGCTGAAACCCCCAGTAGGTAGGAGAAGTTAACTGTCTGCTGCCCACAAGCACGTAGACCCCAGACCAGTTGGAACCAGAAGGTTGATGATGCTGCTTCCCGATTACCTCACCACCAGCCAATCAGAAGAATGTCCACAATATAATCACGCCCTCTTTGGACCATTCCTATATAACTCCTCACTACCCGCTCCAGGGTGAGACTCATAGTTTTGAGGGCATTAGGCCACTGTGGCCCCCTTTGCCTGCCAAAGCAATAAAGCAGTCTTTTTCTACTTTCCCTTAAACTCTTGTCTCCAAGACTTAATTGGTACAGAGAGTGCATTTGGCTTCACTGTACTGACAATCTCCTATGGTCAGTTCTCACGCCAGTTTCATGAATCTGATTTCAGACACACACAGCAGTAAAGGGCAGCTTTCAGTAAGCAACAGCAAGAGGTAGATGGAAGCAAGGTCTTAATTTCCCAGACTGGGAGTCCTAATTACTGGACCACAGGAGCCAGCAGTTAAGGCTAGAGTCCCTAGTCCTGCCTGCCTAGTCAAGAATGAATTCAGGTGAGGAGGCAGAAGGTAAAGAATAGAGTAAAAAGTTTACTGAAAAGAAAAATATGTGTGAAAAGGTACATGGGCAAACTCAGAGAGAGAATCATGCCTTTGTGAAGTTTAAATGCTTTAAATGAAAGCGGTTTTCTAGGTCTTTGTCTTCCCTCAGGCCAATCATCTTGCTCTGCCTCCCACCCCCAGTTAATTTGTCTCAGGACTCTCCCCTGGGGTGTGCACACACACCTTAGCGAAGATGGATCTTGATGTGAAGGCTTCTGGGAGGATCAAGACTCACTAAAGCCTGAAATTATCCTCTGACTTTCGACTCCAAAGAGCCTTTCTGCACACATATAGTATCTCCCTTACCCTGAAAAAGGAGAAAGTGGAGATCCCTTAATCCTTTACTCAGACAGGGTTTTACCTCTCTTTGTCCTTGCCATGATTATTTTCTTGAGATGTTTACAAGAGACAAAGACTGGCTATTGACCCTGTTTCTGTAACTCTTCTTCATGAGCTGCTTAATCTACACATCCACCACACTCAGGACCCATACACAGCATGAATCTCATCCTAATAACAGGATCCTATGTTGCTCAGCCAGCTCCTATGTTGTCCCTGGACAATAGCTTTCCCAGGAGGATGCTAGGATCAAGGACTTCTTCCCACATCCTGTGTAGAGAGCAGCTGTTCAGGGAATGCTCATGAATTCATAGTTTAGTAAGTAAATTGCTGAGCCCCTAAGTATGTTTGTATTTTCAAGATTTGCTTTGTTTGACAGCATTTATTCACAAACAAAAGAAGGATCATTCATACTTTCACATTATTTCTCTTTTCAAAACAAATGCTAAACTATTCATTAAGAATTTAAGTAGATTTAATGACAACCTTCATAATATACAAATTCTTCTTCCTCCTGGGCATTTTCCCCATCTTTTTACTTCTTTTTTGGTTTTTTTTGATTGGTTTTTTATTTGTTTCATTTTTTCCCTCCATCTTTACACATTAAATTTACTATGAATAGAACTCACAGTATGTTTTTTCATGTTTTCAAAGGCTCTTCTGCCAGCCTGAGTATTGAAGTCACTTCCTCTAGTGCTAAAAAAGCTTTCCTCCTTTTTTCTAACCCTCTCATCTTTTTTCTTAAATACAGTGAAACAGCCCCATTTATTCCAACAGTCACACAAGAACAATCAACAGGATAAAAGAAAGCATATCATATGAAATTTTGCCCTGAGTTTAAAGAGGGCACCTGGGTGCTCACAATGAGAAACGTCCTTCCCAGTGGAAAAGCAAACTTCTTATCTTCTTTCTAAGGCTTTGACTCTAATGTCAGGTAGAATTTGAGCAATAGCAATTCATGGCTTCCCTTGTGGCTCAGCTGGTAAAGAATCCGCCTGCAATGTGGGAGACCAGGGTTTGATCCCTGGGTTGGGAAGATCCCCTAGAGAAGAGAAAGGCTAGAATAGTGGAGTATTCTAGCCTAGAGAATTCCATGGACTGTGTAGTCCATGAGGTTGCAAAGAGTAGGACACAGTTGAGTGACTTTCACTTTCAATTCATTTCTGTCACCATTATGAGTCACTGAATTTTCACAAATCCTAATGCATAAGGTTCTTATATTTTTCTTGTACATTGCTTCCATCCAACATAATTAGAATCAATGGGAATTGTTGAACTGCAGCACGCCAGGCTTCCCTGTCCTTATCCATCTCCCAAAGCCTGTTCAAACTCATGTTCATTGAATTGGTGATGCCACCCAACCATCTGATCCTCTTTCATCCTGTTCTCTTGCCTTCAGTCTCTCTCAGCTGATGCATGAGGATTCTCCAGGCAAGAATACTGAAATGGGCTGCCATGCCCTTCTCCAGGGGATCTTCCCAACCCAGAGATCGAACCCAGGTCTCTCATATTGCAGGCAGATTCTTTACTGTCTGAGCCACCAGGAAAGCCTTCATTGGTGAGATTCAGTTCATCTCCTTCATTTACAAAAGTACCCTTTCTATGGTTAAATGATTTTGATGGTTAAATGAATTTCCAGAAAAAGACCTGTGATTGAGGATAGTATTTCATCTAAAGATTTTTGCTTTGCTGGCAATAACAATCCTGTTGGTTTGGGGAATAACCAAGGTCAATTGCTGGGAGCCAGCGTGAGGAAATCCACCCTTGGCAAAGGTCATGAGGAAGGAGGATCGGCATACGCAAAGGCAAGATCAAGCCTCAGGAGTCCCCCTGGAAATTCTCGAGCATCTACCCCCAAAACCAGTGTCTGCCTACTTTACTGCTTTGTGCTCTCACCTACACCTCTGACTTTACAGGGGGCTGTCCCCCACCACCTCTCTCGGAGAAGAAGTTAACTTAGAGCTCCAGTTAATAATAACTCCTGGGCATGACAGGAGTGTTTCAACCTACAAACTCCTCTGAAGTTTCTCTAGCCTGCCTGACAGGTTTGTCCAGGCCACATGTGATTGTTCATAGCCTCCCAACCGTGAGAGGCACAAGGTGCTTTAAACCTTCTAAAAACAGATTCTTTTGAGAAGTTAGGAATTATTAGTGAGTATAGTGGGCTGATTAGAAATTGTATTGATGAAGGATTTTTCATTTGTTGAGCCAATATTTGCTACATCTCCATATCCCTTGCCCCTTATACACATTAATGAATATAACTAAGCACAGGCGGCTGCGACCGGCGCACTAAGCACTGCCAAGAGGAGCCACCCCACGTCCGAGGTCAGGGGCAGAAGCTGGGAGGACCCCATGCCCGAAGGGCAGTGGCCAAGATGAGTTGTCCCACGTCCAAGGTCAGGGGGGGTGGCCAAAAGGAGATACCCAGTGTCGGAGGTCAGGGGCAGCAAGAAGAGGAGTTACCCCACGTCCAAGGTCAGGGGCAGTGGCCCAGAGGAGCTACCCCATGCCCCCACACCCGAGGCCAGGGGCAGTGGCTGGGAGGACCAACTCCACGTGCAAGGAGCCGTGGCTGCACGGGCGCAGGAGGGCCTAGAGGAGCTATCCCACATTGAAGGTCAGGAAGGGCGGTGGTGACGAGATGCCCCTTGTCCAAGGTAAGGGGCAATGGCTGCGCTTTGCTGGAGCAGCCGTGAAGAGATACCCCACGCCCAAAGTAAGAGAAACCCAAGTAAGATGGTAGGTGTTGCCAGAGGGCATCAGAGGGCAAACACACTGAAACCATACTCACAGAAAACTAGTCAATCTAATCACACTAGGACAGCAGCCTTGTCTAACTCAATGAAACTAAGCCATGCCCATGGGGCAACCCAAGATGGACGGGTCATGGTGGAGAGATCTGACAGAATGTGGTCCACTGGAGAAGGGAATGGCAAACCACTTCAGTATTCTTGCCTTGAGAACCCCATGAACAGTATGAAAAGGCAAAATGATAGGATACTGAAAGAGAAACTCCCCAAGTCAGTAGGAGCCCAATATGCTACTGGAGATCAGTGGAGAAATAACTCCAGAAAGAATGAAGGGATGGAGCCAAAGCAAAAAGAATACCCAGCTGTGGATGTGACTGGTGATAGAAGCAAGGTCCGATGCTGTAAAGAACAATAGTGCATAGGAACCTGGAATGTCAGGTCCGTGAATCAAGGCAAATTGGAAGTGGTCAAACAAGAGATGGCAAGAGTGAATGTCGATATTCTAGGAATCAGTGAACTAAAATGGACTGGAATGGGTGAATTTAACTCAGATAAACATTGTCTACTACTGCAGGCAGGAATCCCTCAGAGGAAATGGAGTAGCCATCATGGTCAACAAAAGAGTGTGAAATGCAGTACTCAGATGCAATCTCAAAAGCGACAGAATGATCTCTGTTCGTTTCCAAGGCAAACCATTCAATATCACAGTAATCCAAGTCTATGCCCCAACCAGTAACGCTGAAGAAGCTGAAGTTGAATGGTTCTATGAAGACCTACAAGACCTTTTAGAACTAACACCCAAAAAAGATGTCCTTTTCATTATAGGGGACTGGAATGCAAAAGTAGGAAGTCAAGAAACACCTGGAGTAACAGGCAAATTTGGCCTTGGAATACAGAATGAAGCAGGGCAAAGACTAATAGAGTTTTACCAAGAAAATGCACTGGTCATAACAAACACTCTCTTCCAACAACACAAGAGA
Source organism: Bos indicus x Bos taurus (assembly GCF_003369695.1). NCBI lineage: Eukaryota > Metazoa > Chordata > Mammalia > Artiodactyla > Bovidae > Bos > Bos indicus x Bos taurus. The sequence goes on along the minus strand of NC_040092.1, from coordinate 29,514,822 downwards.
AGACTCTACACATGGACATCACCAGATGGTCAACACCGAAATCAGATTGATTATATTCTTTGCAGCCAAACATGGAGAAACTCTAGACAGTCAGCAAAAACAAGACCGGGAGCTGACTGTGGCTCAGACCATGAACTCCTTATTGCCAAATTCAGACTTAAATTGAAGAAAGTAGGGAAAACCACTAGACCATTCAGGTATGACCTAAATCAAATCCCTTATGATTATACAGTGGAAGTGAGAAATAGATTTAAGGGCCTAGATCTGATAGATAGAGTGCCTGATGAACTATGGATGGAGGTTCGTGACATTGTACAGGAGACAAGGATCAAGACCATCCCCATGGAAAAGAAATGCAAAAAAGCAAAATGGCTGTCTTGGGAGGCCTTACAAATAGCTGTGAAAAGAAGAGAAGCAAAAAGCAAAGGAGAAAAGGAAAGATATAAGCATCTGAATGCAGAGTTCCAAAGAATAGCAAGAAGAGATAAGAAAGCCTTCTTCAGCGATCAATGCAAAGAAATAGAGGAAAACAACAAAATGGGAAAGACTAGAGATCTCTTCAAGAAAATCAGAGATACCAAAGTAACATTTCATGCAAAGATGGGCTGGATAAAGGACAGAAATGGTATGGACATAACAGAAGCAGAAGATACTAAGAAGAGATGGCAAGAATACACAGAAGAACTGTACAAAAAAGATCTTCACAACCCAGATAATCACGATGGTGTGATTACTGACCTAGAGCCAGACATCCTAGATTGTGAAGTCAAGTGGGCCTTAGAAAGCATCACTAGGAACAAAGCTAGTGGAGGTGATGGAATTCCAGTTGAGCTATTTCAAATCCTGAAAGATGATGCTGTGAAAGTGCTGCACTCAATATGCCAGCAAATTTGGAAAACTCAGCAGTGGCCACAAGACTGGAAAAAGTCAATTTTCATTCCAATCCCAAAGAAAGGCAATGCCAAAGAATGCTCAAACTACCACACAATTGCACTCATCTCACATGCTAGTAAAGTAATGCACAAAATTCTCCAAGCCAGGCTTCAGCAATATGTGAACCGTGAACTTCCTGCTGTTCAAGCTGGTTTTAGAAAAGGCAGAGGAACCAGAGATCAAATTGCCAACATCTGCTGGATCACAGAAAAAGCAAGAGAGTTCAAGAAAAACATGTATTTCTGCTTTATTGACTATGCCAAAGCCTTTGACTGTGTGGATCACAATAAACTGTGGAAAATTCTTCAAGAGATGGGAATACCAGACCACCTACTTGATCTGCCTCTTGAGAAATCTGTATGCAGGTCAGGAAGCAACAGTTAGAACTGGACATGGAACAACAGACTGGTTCCAAATAGGAAAAGGAGTACGTCAAGGCTGTATATTGTCACCCCGCTTATTTAATTTCTATGCAGAGTACATCATGAGAAACGCTGGACTGGAAGACACACAAGCTGGAATCAAGATTGCTGGGAGAAATATCAGTCACCTCAGATATGCAGATGACACCACCCTTATGGCAGAAAGTGAAGAGGAACTAAAAAGCCTCTTGATGAAAGTGAAATTGGGGAGTGAAGAAGTTGGCTTACAGCTCAACATTCAGAAAACTGAGATCATGGCATCCGGTCCCATCACTTCATGGGAAATAGATGGGGAAACAGTGGAAACAGCGTCAGACTTTATTTTTCTGGGCTCCAAAATCACTGCAGATGGTGACTGTAGCCATGAAATTAAAAGACGCTTACTCCTTGAAAGGAAAGTTATGACCAACCTAGATAGCATATTCAAAAGCGGAGATATTACTTTGCTAACAAAGGCCCATTTAGTCAAGGCTATGGTTTTTCCTGTGGTTATGTATGGATGTGAGAGTTGGACTGTGAAGAAGGCTGAATGCCGAAGAATTGATGCTTTTGAACTGTGGTGCTGGAGAAGACTCTTGAGAGTCCCTTGGACTGCAAGGAGATCCAACCAGTCCATTCTGAAGGAGATCAGCCCTGGGATTTCTTTGGAAGGAATGATGCTAAAGCTGAAACTCCAGGACTTTGGCCACCTCATGTGAAGAGTTGACTCATTGGAAAAGACTCTGATGCTGGGAGGGGTTGGGGGCAGGAGGAGAAGGGGACAACAGAGGATGAGATGGCTGGATGGCATCACTGACTCGATGGACGTGAGTCTGACTGAACTCCTGGAGTTGGTGATGGACAGGGAGGCCTGGCGTGCTGCGATTCATGGGGTCGCAGAGAGTCAGACACGACTGAGTGACTGATCTGATCTGATCTGAACATATAAGAGAAGTAAGTATTAACCTTGATATTAATCTTGTTGGACCTTAGGCTAAGTAAATTCTTTTCTTAATTAAAACCCACTACACCCTCACCCTATACGAATGTAACTTTATCTGGTGCCTTCGGAAGGTGGCGTCTGTTTTAAGAATAATCACCCCTGGAGTAAATAAGTGTTCTGGTTGACTGACCGCTGTCACAAGGAGAGGGTCATAAATTGTTAGCAGGCCCCCTGGCCAGAAGATGATGTAACACCCCTAAAACCTTTGTATACATTTGTATGAAGCACCTGATTTTGATAAAAGTCAGGACTGCTGACTCCACATGACTTTTGTATTACATCTCCGTGTATAAAAGTGGACCCTGGAAAATAAAGAATGGAATCAGTTCCTGGAAAGACTGGTCTCCCCATGTCATTCTTTCTCTCACTTTCTGGCTGAATTCCCATCTGGAGTATGGAGGCTCGTCAAGACTACTAATTATGCCTGGGCTTTTAAGGTTGGATCAGGGAGGCCTTAGTGTCTCCTCTCCTTCAGGAGAACGGAAGGACACCTGCGGCCTATGTAGGTGATGCAAATTTCTTGTCTTGAAATTTTATTGGCTTTCCACGTAAACCAAGTTATTCAGCATCTTTTTCCACTGAATTTTCTCACTGAGCTATCCTTATGTAACCACTCTTTATATATTTAATTCTATCGTATCCTGATCACCGAAGACGTCCCCCCTTCGAATTCCGTGGATCCACCAGGGCTGGACCCCGGCAGTCAATTACTCTTCTTGTATTTTGTACAACCACCAACAAAATATATTTATAAATGTCCAGGAAAGAAATTATTTTGCAATCTTTCTAGATGTCACTTTGGAAAATTCTTATCTTTAAAAAATCAAAACAATTGACCATGATTAGGGTGACAAACAAGGGCACTTTAAGAATAAAAGAGACACTATTAATAATTATACCAGGACAACAGGGCCAAACCAAGATGGTCCAAAACACCAGGAACTGACCTTCACCTCAGTAACATTTTCAAACTAAAATCCACATTTCAGATAATAAATGACAGTATATTTTTCCATGTCATTGGATTTGGTAAAAAAAAAACAAAAAAAAATGAGTTTATTAATAAAGTTTTTAACAGTGTGTAAAACAAAGTTTATGATGACTCTTACAGTGTTAAAAAATGAAACACAAGAAAAAATCTTTTTGAAATTATTTTACTTATCTGTATTAGGATGGCTAGCCCATAATTTGTTTCATAAATTTAGAAAAAAAGCAAGCTTCATTTCATTTTCAAAAATTGATGACCTTCAAAATTTTACATTAGCATATTTAACATGTTTATAAAAAATAACCTAGAAATAGGTTATTTTCTATGATGTTACATGAAATGCTATAATAATAAAAGGTATTGATGGACCCACTGTCTCATCCAGGACATGTGTAAGAAAGCATGAGAAGAAAAGAAGACGAAAGACAGGTTTGACATCAAAGCTTGTGCTTTGATGTTTTATGTTATTTCATTTTTGAAAACATTATTTAAAGAACATTGTGTCAAGGACAAAAACATTCATAGACTTCGAATTGATTGAATCCAGTAAAATAATAACTTTTGTCAATACACTTCAATGCCCCTGTTCTCTGGAGATGAAAACCATTAAACAGAAGTTTGATGTTTCTTATTGTAACATAATTTTCAAAAAAGTTACTAAGTAATGACTTACATTAAGTTATATGGTCCCAGAGCCCACTGAATCTGGCCCTCAATGTGCTATGATAGCCGTAGAGAGAATTTGGTGAATTATTTTCCACTTCATTTTCTTTTTTATCCCTTCCTCCCTTTCTTCCTTTTTTCTTTCCTTCCTTTCTTCTTTCCTTATTTTCCTTGCTTCTCTCCTTCTTTCCCTTCTTATTTTTCTTTTTCAATAAAAATAATTACCCCAGAATGTCAGTACATAAACACATCTTTCTGTGAAATAGTCACGCTCTCAGTGTCAGAGGCGGTCTTCAGAACACTTGCTTGAGATGCTGGTCACACTCTGTGGGGCTCCAACTCTTGATGAAACTTTCTCCTGTCAAATTACAGCTCAGGTTTTAAATGTGACTCGGAGACTCTGTACAATGAATTTGAAATGTCAGTTTTATGTCTCTCTGCACTACACGACATGAATTTTTAAATTGTCCTTTAGGTCTACCAAAGCGGGGGGGGGGGGGGGGGGTTGGGGTGGGGAACAGCATCTTTCAATCCTACTACTAAATATCAGAGTCTGACACAGACATAATTCATCATATTTAACAAGCACATTATGATTTCATTAAGCATACAGTCATCCCAAAAACATAGTCATCTAAGAAAAACCAAACACTGACCACAACAAAGCAGCATCTGAAAGAATCAGGTAAGGGACTACTATTTTTTTTTTTTAACTTTACATAATTGTATTAGTTTTGCCAAACATCAAAATGAATCCATCACAGGTATACATGTGCTCCCCCTCCTGAACCCTCCTCCCTCCTCCCTCCCCATACCATCCCTCCAGGTCGTCCCAGTACACCAGCCCCAAGCATCCAGTATCGTGCATTGAACCTTACTACTATTTTAAGGTACAGTTGAGTTATTTAAAATTTAACAAAAGCAGCATTTACTGTTCATGAGAAAATACAGATCACTTGCAAAATCATGTTAGGACAGCAGTTAATCATTTAGAGGAGGGAAAAGTTAGAATCATAATGATCCTACATAAAAAATCTTTAAGCACTAGAAAAAAATCTACTTATGTAGATGATGCTGGAGCTCTGGGTTGTGAAAGGCCTTTCAAAGATACCTGATGGCCGTCAGAGAGATGGATCCCAACGCCAGCCTGTGAAGCAGAGAAAGTGAACACACAGCTTGTGTGCACGTTATATTTGGGGCAATAAGGTCATGAGAACTCTGCCTCCCCAGAAATATATGCATATATATACATAAATTTTATATATATGAAACAATAACCATGCATATTACACATACACATAATTTTTTAACCTTATAAATTAAGTTTATGATTTCCTGATGAAAGCTTTTCTCTAGTCCATTTTTACTTTGTCCCTGTGTTCTAAGGCAGTCATCACTATAATCTAGAATTTTAGATCTAAATCATTATCAATTTCTCTAAAGTGTAAACTTTTTAAATAAAATTTTTATTTTGAAGGAAATGCACACATATGATAATGAGTTTCCAAACTGACTTTTAGGATAAGCAGAGTAATCCCCTCAGATGTCCTCATATGAATTCTCAGAAGGTGGAAGAAGGGACCCCCAGCCAAGGGTGTAGGTGGTCTCTAGGAACTGAAACCAGTGAGGGAACAGATTTCTCCTAGAACTTCCAAAATCATGTAGCTTTGCTGACATGATGGTTACAAATGACTTTCTGACTTCATTGTTTCTTCTACTTTTATTACTTAGTGTTCTTACAATAAAAGACCCAGATCCCAGTTACAGTTCATTGGAAGGAGGGGTTTCCACACCAGCATGTGATTCCCTGATCCCAGCTGGGTGTCCTATAACTCAGTTCAATCCTGACTCCATCCCCTCACAGGCTAAGGGTTTCCCCCACAAGACAGTTCCCCACCACTTCAAGTGTGAATCACAAGCCCATGTTGTCACCTGCACTTCTGACTAATGGACTGTAGATCAGAGGTTGCTGCAACCCCCTCGTCAGGTTTAATTTGCTAGAGCAGCTCACACAACTCAGAGAAACATTTTATGATTGAGACGATCAGTTTATTATAAAAGGGTGTAACACAGGAACAGGCTTCCCTGATTGGAAAGAATCCGCCTGCAATGCAGGAAACCCAGGTTTGATCCCTGGGTTGGGAAAATCCCCTGGAGAAGGGAATGGCTACCCACTCCAGTATTCTTGCCTGGAGAATTCCACAGAGGAGCCTGACAGGCTACAGTTCATGGGGCTGCAAAGAGTCAGACACAACTGAGTGAATAAGTGCACACACAACTCAGAAATAGTCAGAAGGAAGCAGTGCATAGGGCAGGGTATGGGAGGGGTGTGGAGCTTCCCCACTCTGAGCTCACCTCTCTCCCTAAATCTCCACATGTTCACCAACTCTGAAGCCCTCTGAACCCCATCCTTTTGGGATTTCAGAAAGACTTAATTACACAATCATGATTGATTAAATCATTGACCATGCATAATGATTCAATCTCTAGCCCTCCTCCTCCCTGGTGTCAGGGGTGGGACTCCTCCAGTCATGTGTTGTTTCCTCTGGCAACCAGCCCCTACCCTTAGGTGACTCCAGATTTTCTAAAACTCACCTCATTAACATGACAAAAGGCAGCTTGATCTCCCTAGGCAATTCCTAGGAATATAGAAGGCCTGTGCCAGAAAGGGGTACACAGACCAAATATATATTTCTTATTATAAATCAGAATATCACAAAAGTACTATTATAGACTTCTGAATATTTAAAGGCTCTATGATCTGTTACTGTCACTCATTTATCAGATTTTCCCAGGTTTGGCTAAAGCTGTTGCTGGTCAGTCGCTCAGTTGTGTCCAACTCTTTGCAACCCCATGGACTGAACCACATCAGGCCTCCCTGTCCTTCACCATCTCCTAGAGCTTGCTCAATCTCATGTCCATTGAGTCGGTGATGCCATCCAACCATCTCATCCTCTGTTGTCCCCTTCTCCTCCTGCCTTCTATCTTTCCCAGAATCAGGGTCTCTTCCAATGAGTTGGCTCTTCACATCAGATGGCCAAAGAATTGGAGCTTCAGCTTCAGCATCAGTCTCTCAAATGAACATTCAGGACTGATTTCCTTTAGGATGGACTGGTAGGATCTCCTTGCAGTCCAAGGGATTCTCAAGAATCTTCTCCAAAACCACAGTTCAAAAGCATCAATTCTTCAGGGCTCAGCCTTCTTTATGGTACAGCTTTCATATCCATACATGACTACTGGAAAAACCATAGCTTTGACTAGACAGACGTTTGTTGGCAAAGTAATGTCTCTGCTTTTTAATAGGCTGTCTAGGTTGGTCATAGCTTTTCTTCCAAGGAGCAAGCATCTTTTTCTTTTTAGCTTTTTAAATTTTTTAAAATATAAATTTATTTGTTTTAATTGGAGGCTAATTACAATATTGTATTGGTTTTGCCATACATCAAAATGAATCTGCCATGGGTGTACATGTGTTCCCCATCCTGAATCCCCCTCCCCACTCCCTCCCCATACCATCCATCATGGCTGTAGTCACTGCTCATTGATTTTGGAGCCCAAGAAAATAAAGTCTGTCACTGTTTCCATTGTTTCCCCATCTATTTGCATTGAAGTGATGAAACCAGATGCCACAATTTAGTTTTTTGAATGTTGAGTTTTAAGTCAGCTTGTTCACTCTCCTCTTTCACTGTCAGGGAATGTTTAACAGGAGGATTCCTACGTGCTGTTTCTCACAAGTCCTTTGTTTCTTTTAAAGCAGAACAGCACGCTGCTCCCAGGAACTGGGGTCATTGTGTGAGACAGGCTTGAATCTCCTTTAGTAAATATTCTCTTTATGACAAAACTGCTTAGTCTTGATCCCCTTTCTTGAGATATGGATTGTCTCCTGACCTTGTGATCGTCATCAGCCCTTGTTCCCTTGGTAACGGTTACTGTACATTTGGTTTTCTGATCTTTATCATTGATGAAAGAAACTTCTTGTACTACAGCCTATATATACTCACAAAAAAATCATTAAAGCACCTTTGCTCCATCAGAGCTTGGGTCCCCGTGTCTTTCTTTCTTTCTCTCTCTCTCTCTTTGGCTGATTCCTTGGAGCGCAGAGACCCGTCTTGCTCACTCTCCTGCCCAAGCTCCTAAGACTCTCTCAAGAAGGCACCCTGTGCCTTCACCCACTCTCAAGAGGGCGCCTGGTGCCTTCGTGAGAGACGCAAATCCTACGTCAAGGACTTTATTGGTTTTCTGCGTAAACCAGGGAGTATCAGCCTCTTTCTCTCTTTCACTTTCTTATCGTTGCCTCCAGACCACCAGGTCCCGGTTCATTAAAGGATCCCAACATTTCACCCTCATCAAGAGGCTGTTTAGTTCTTCTTCACTTTCTGCCATAAGGGTGGTGTTATCTGCATATCTGAGGTTATTTTATATTTCTCCTGGCAGTCTTTCCAGCTTGTGCTTCATCCAACCAGGCATTTTGCATGATGCACTCTGCATATAATGTGGCCTGTGGAAACCTGTGAAACTGGTTCCTATGTCCTTTGAGGTTCCCCCCTTCATTTAATTCTCATCTATTTTCTGACACAAAATGTTGCAAGCTCACTTTGTACCTTCCCTGTGACAGCTCCGGAATCAGACATTTTCCCAGAGAATTCTGATAATTCTTAGTGTGGAATGTCAGTTAGGGAAAGAAAAAAAGGAAGGGGGCATGACCATTAGTTGTGCTCACAGTCATTAGTGAAAAAGAGAAAGTGTTAGTTGCTCAGTGGTGTTCAACTCTGTGATCCCTTGAACTGTAGCCCACAAGACTCCTCTGTCCATGGAATTCTCCAGGCAAAGGATCATGCTCTCATAGTCATTGGGTTGTCCTTATTTCAAGGCCCTTTTAGAAGTCAGAATTAGGAAACTGAGGGTTTTTTAATTATTATTATTTCATAATGACACTTCTAACTATAACCGAATATCATAGTGTTATTTCCTACCTTTCCCATTTTGTATTCTTTCTTTACCGTAAGAACCATGGTGGCCTAAAATAACAATATATGCAGTAATGTTGTCAGTTTGACAGACACAAAATAGTTTCAAGTTATTACATCTGTATGTACCATTACCAAAAACATAGTTATTATAAGAAATCTGATATTTCATTGCAGTTATTTTTGTTTTTAACTGAGCTTCCAGTATCAAAGCACTGTGCTCAAAATGCATTGTTATTTTTCAGGTATATTTTTGTATTGTTAACACACTTCCAGTGTCTAATTCTGTTAATATTCAGATTTGGGTATTTCCCCTGTTATTAATCTCGTTGTATTTGTTGGAAGTATCAAACAGTAACATGTTTCTAGAATTCAAAGTTACACAAGTTATAGAAGTTGTCCTTTTATGTTTCTTAAGACAAAAAAGCAGGCACATGTTTATGTTCTTATAGCCCTTGTTTCTTCCACAAAAGTAGAATAATAGTGTGTATACTCTATGCACTTTACTTATTAACAAAATATCCCGGAAATCACTCGAGTTTGTAAATTGATCTCATTATTTTCACTGCTACATTTACTTCATAATCTCAATGTTTGTTCAGCCAATTGCACAATAGAGATGTCAATGGCTATAAGTGTATGATTCTTATTTTCTGTTTTCTTCTTTCATCAACTTTGTATAGATATAGGTGGCTTGTCTTTCTTTCTTCCTTTCTCTCTTCCTTTCTTTTTTTCATCATCCTTTCCTTTCCTCCTTCCTTCTTTCTTTCCCTCTTTCTTCTGTCTTTCCTCCTGAGCTTCTGGACAGTGGAAGAACTTTGAGCAATTGATGACTTTCCTGCTTTAGAAGTACATACCCTCTATCAGTTTAAGGCACTGCAGTGTCTTTAAGGCTGATATTTTTGGATGAGGGGCTTGGTTTGTTTGGGATTCTGTCTTGTTTCTGCAGGATCCTTAACTTTGGCATCCCATCTCTCATAGTGCCTGTCTCTGTGCCTTATTGCTTTGATTGTATAGCATTAGTTGGTGTTATGGTATTATCTGGTACTTTCTACTACAAAAATTACCTGGTAGCAAGGTTAGAAGGAAAAGCCTTTTTAATACCTATAACCTAACATTTGTCAGCTATCAGTAGCTACAACAGTACAAAAACTCACATCTGTGGATCATCATATTGGCTTTCAACATTTCATAATAGTGATATAAACATGTAGACAATGCATGTCACTATAAGAACAGTGAAATCTGATTAATAGATCTATTTTGGAAAAAGTTGTATTAAACCCCACATTTTAGTGGATTCATCTATTTCACCTTCTACTTATGTCAATTTTTTTATCTGCAGATTTTGAAGCTATGTTATTATTCAGAGATGCATACAGTTTAGCATTTTAAGATCTCCACTTATGATTTTTGTCATTACTAATTCATTCAGATCTGTTTCCATCATCATTGTTGTTGTTGTTCAGTCACTAAGTCATGTCTGACTCTTTGTGACTCCATGGACTGCAGCACATCAGGCATGCCTGTCATTCACTATCTCCCAGAGCTTGCTCAAACTCATGTCCAAGGAGTCCATGCTGCCTTCCAACCATCTTATCCTCTGTTGCCCCCTTCTTCTCTTGCCTTCAATCTTTCCAAGCATCAGGGTCTTTTCTAATGAGTTGGCTCTTAACATCAGGTAGCCAAAGTATTGGAGCTTCAGCTTCAGCATTAGTCCTTCCAATGAATATTTAGGATTGATTTCCTTTAGGATTGATTGGTTTCATTTCCTTGATGTCCAAGAGACTCTCAAGAGTCTTATCCACCACCACAGTTCAAAAAGTATCGATTCTTCAGCACTCAGGACTCACTTCTTCTGTCCAACTTTCACATCACCTTGGGCTTCCCTGGTGGCTCAGCTGGTAAAGAATCTGCCTTCAGTGAGGGAGACCTGGATTTAATCCCTGGATTGGAAAGATCCCCTGGAGAAGGGAAAGGCTACCCACTCCAGTATTCTAGCCTGGAGAAATCCATGGACTGTATAGTCCCTGGGTAGCAAAGAATCAGACATGACTGAGTGACTTTCACTTTCACTTTATTTTGTACTATTTGTCTTTTTTCTCTTTCATTTCTGTTTTCTTACTTTCAGTTGAATTGACTCATTTTGTTCGTTTCACTTTTTCTTTTATTGCTTGGAAATTATATTTTTCATTTCTAGTCTTTCTTTCCACACCCCACACACATACTCACGCACACTTATATATGTTACTAGACATTGTTATGCATATTTAAGCTTAGAAAAGTCCAAATCAGTTCAAACAAGATACAGACTCAGATCAGTTCTGGTTCTATGATTTTTTTTTTTTTATCTGACTCTCACTTCAAGGCTTTTATTGTCATATGCTTGTGATTCCTGAATGTGAACAAATGCTCCTTAGATATTCTGTATGGGAATTTTGAGGCTAATTTAAAAGTAAGTTCTTCATGCAAGAATATAAAGCATATTTCGTCAAGCAAACACAAGCTTCAGCTTATCACTTCTCTACACTTTTTTCTACCCGTCCTTTCTGGACTCTTAGTTTTCTAAATTTCAAGCACAACTAACTATGTTTAAATAGTTTGTATATCTTATTCAGAATTTTGAAAGTGAAAGTCACTCAGTTGTGTCTAACTCTTTGTGACCTCATGGACTATACAGTCCATGGAATTCTGCAGGCCAGAACAACAGAGCGGGTAGCCATTCCCTTCTCCAGGGGATTTTTTCCAACCCAGGGATTGAACCCAGGTCTCCCACATTGCAGGTGGATTCTTTACCAGCTGAGCCACCATTGAAGCCCAGGATTTTAAAGTCTGAAGTACATCTAGCTTGTCATAATGCTAGAAAGGGGGATCAATCTGTAATTTTGTTCTGAAGCACTCCTTAAGGATTTCAGATTATTATGAGATAAAAAATATCAAGAGTTTTCATATGGATTCTTTTATTCTCTAATATACAATATTATATACAGTAAATATTATCTATAGAGTTTTCTCTATCCTCTGCTATTGAGCTTTTTTTTCTCTCTTTTGTTTCTAGTATTTGAGCAGTGAAGAAATCTACCATTTTAGAAGAGGAAGACAAAAGAACAGATTATAACCTGGCCAAGCTCTGATAAACAACTCCAAGAGAGACATTTCTTGTATTAATCAGACAATTGGCATTCTTTTATGATTCAAGTCACTGAAAGCCAACTTATTTTTTTTTTTTCTTTTCTCTAGGGAAACACTAGAAAATGATTAAGCAGACATAATTTATGTGTATGTGACTGGAGAGAGAGAGAGACCAACTTCCTTCCCTTTATTAAATATGTAGAAATTGTCTCTTTGAAGGGAGTGGCCAGAACCTTCAAGGACCATGCATCAGAGCAATCAAATTCCATCTCTTTCAGATCAAGAACAGTTTGTAAACATGAGAAAATATCTAGAAACCTTTAAGTTTGCAAGGTAATCTGAGTATCTCTAGGAACAATCATCCTCAAGATATTTCTATGAGCAGCAATAAACTGCCCTCACTTCCACTGAGACCATGGATCATAACTGTAGTCGCTTGTGGCATTGTTTTCTTGTCAACCGAGAAGCTTCTTACAGAAGCTGAAGACAAGGGTAACATCATGGAGAAGCAAAGCTGGGAAACTGGAAAACAAAGACCAGATGATGACATTCAATCCCTCGTGCCTAAACTGAGCACTGCAGGTGGCTAGTTAGTTTCACTAAGCAATTCAGTCCCTTCTTTTTATTAAATTTCTCTCTATTTTGATTTTTTTGTTTTAAAACAAAATCAGTCATGCTAAGAATTATTATTTCATAGTCACTCAACCACGATATATATATGTGTGTGTGCGTGTGTGAGTGTGTTAATCATTAGTCATATATATACATGTATATATACATATACCCTATATTACCAGTAAATATGCAAACACAAGCAAAACTATAAACACCAGTATGTATATGAATAAGCATAGTTTTTTTTTCTTTTGAATGAATTTAAATCATTTACCCTAGATTTCTATATATTACAAAGAGTGCCACAAAACTTATATCACCAAATAGAGCACTGATATTTGATGGTGGCCAAGTACTGTAGAAGGAAATGGCAACCCACTCCAATGTTCTTGCCTGGAGAATCCCAGGACGGGGGAGCCTGGTGGGCTGCCGTCTATGGGGTCGCACAGAGTGGGACATGACTGAAGCGACTTAGCAGCAGCAAGTACTGTAGAGTAATCAGAAAAGAAGTAGACAATAAGACAGGTATGGAAGGAGAAGCCAGTCTGTCATAACTAGCTTCTTGAGTTTAAGTTATTTACTAATACTCTTTGAATTTTATGCTAATTTAAAGATGAAATTTTTTTAACTGTCAAAATGATGAATCATTGCAATACTTGGAATTCTGTATGGAAAGAGATGCCACCTTCATATCTGCCACAGTGAACACACATGCTGTAAAATAAGAAAGTATCAGCAAACGCAGCCTATACATGTCACCCACAACTAGCTCAACACTTATGTCTACAACTTAAAGAATGGCATGATATCTGAATTGTTATGAGGATCATTCAAAAGGAACTAGTACGGTTTGGCTTAGAAAAAGAGAAAATATCAGGGAATATATTATTTCAAATATTTGACTTCAGTTTCTCAATATAAAGATAGAAGTTGCTCAGTTGTCTCCAACTCTTCACCACCCCATGGACTTTAGCCTGCCAGGCTCCTCCATCTGTGGGATTTTCCAGGCAAGAATACCAGAGTGAGTTGACATTTCCTTCTCCACTCTCAACATAAAAGAAACTATAATCAGTTGGTGGAAATGAAAGTCAAATTTTGCCTTCATAAAAAGGAGAATTTTTTAGCAATGAATGTTTAGTAATTAGACAAGATGTTTCTTTACTGAATTTACTTATAGGAAGGTAGATTGTTTTAGGAACACACCATGTGAGAACAATAAAAGAAAGAATATGTACTCTGTGTCTGATATCATGATAATCACTTTCAAGAATGTAACATCACAGGGGATTAGAATGTATTCTTGCACATGGTAGGCTTGAAGTTCTGGATGCACTTTAAACTCATTTATCCCTATAAGACAAGCCTATACCAGTTAACTCCCCACACATGCTTTCCAGTTAGTGCTCTGTCAGAAGGTTCACTATAAAGCCCTATTTCTAAACCTTGTCTGTCACACCACAGGGGGTAGGGGCTGTTAAGTAAAACTGAGTCAATTGAGTGTCAGCTTCAGTATATTTCTTTTATTCTGAAATTTTATGAAGTCACTAGTGAAAAGCTGCAGGAAAAGAAGTCTACTAGGAGAAAACGATATATTGTAAAGTATTAAAGTCAAGTTTAAAAGTAAATATTATTCATGTTAAATAAAATTACAGGATATAATTTTTATCACAAATTCAAGATGATCTCATTTTTATTTTCTTAATTGAAAATCAAGAGATTCAAAAACTCCAAAAAATAAAGAAACCACAAATTTTAGCCTAATCTACAGAATTTTGACAAAAAGGAATAATCTCTTTATGTAAACTTGAATAATATTTCTAGGCCAAGTTTAGTAAAGCAAAATGTAAATACTGTTATTTCATTTGGAAGTATAACTTTAGACCCAGAAGAGTGATAAAGAAAATATTATCCTAATTCTAGTCACTTGGTGAAGTTAAAGCTGAATGATAACTTTAGTACATTATTTCCCCAAAACATCATTCTTATCCAAGCCCTAATTATCCTGATTATTATCTCACCATCTTCTCATCCCCACCTAATTGACACACAGAAAAATAACTTCTAGTAACATTACTTTACTATATTGCCCTGCTGTTTAAAAAAAACTAGAGTACCTCCTTATTGTACACAGTGGGCCTCCAATCTGCATACTGTGAGCACAGAGTTGCGATAAAAGATTATTTTAAATGTTAGAAGAAAGGTTTTATCTGAGCAGTATTATGAAGCTACAAGGTTATAGCTTCATTTTCTCTCTCCTTCACTCACAACATTCATATCCTGTCTCCAGGATTCCCTCCCCTCACTTGGTGCCATTTCAAAGCATCAATAATGAAGCTTCCAGTGCTGCACATCTCCTATTTACTCTGCACTGTAACTAGGACACGGGGTCCCTGAAAAGTCAGACTGAGTAAGGTAGAGTCAGTAATTAAAGACGTCATGTGCACGATCCCTTCAGTCCCTCACTTTACTGGATGGACAAGTGTAGGCATCAGTTTGTTAGAGATGCCGGAAAGGGAGGCGGAGGATGGTACTGAACTATCACCTGAGGAGTCCTCAGGAATAGAAATGAACAATTGTCTAAATAATCTATTTTCATTCCAAAAGTAAAACAATACTCATTGTAATAAATCTGTACCAGATCACAGGGGTACTAGGAGGCACAAAGAAAAAAGCTATTGTAGAGTTTTTAAGTAGGTTCCAAGATATTGTCAGAGTTTTCTTTTATTCTCTCTAGGTTTATGAAGACTTTGAATGGGTAGTTGCTATTTACAGTATTTTTAAATATTAGAATAATGGTAGTCAAACAAGAGATGGCAAGAGTGAGTGTTGACATTCTAGGAATCAGCGAACTAAAATGGACTGGAATGGGTGAATTTAATTATATCCACTACTGCGGGCAGGAATCCCTCAGAAGAAATGGAGTAGCGATCATGGTCAACAAAAGAGTCCAAAATGCACTACTTGGATGCAATCTCAAAAATGACATGATGATCTCTGTTCGTTTCCAAGGCAAATCATTCAATATCACAGTAATCCAAGTTTATGCCCCAACCAGTAACGCTGACTCAGCTGAAGTTGAACGGTTCTATGAAGACCTACAAGACCGTCTAGAACTAACACCCCCAAAAGATGTCCTTTTCATTATAGGGGACTGGAATGCAAAAGTAGGAAGTCAAGAAACACCTGGAGTAACAGGCAAATTTGGCCTTGGAATACAGAATGAAGCAAGGCAAAGACTAATAGAGTTTTACCAAGAAAATGCACTGGTCATAACAAACACTCTCTTCCAACAACACAAGAGAAGACTCTACACATGGACATCACCAGATGGTCAACACCAAAATCAGATTGATTATATTCTTTGCAGCCAAACATGGAGAAGCTCTAGACAGTCAGCAAAAACAAGACCAGGAGCCGACTGTGGCTCAGACCATGAACTCCTTATTGCCAAATTCAGACTTAAATTGAAGAAAGTAGGGAAAACCATTAGATCATTCAGGTATGACCTAAATCAAACCCCTTACAATTATACACTGGAAGTGAGAAATAGATTTAAGGGCCTAGATCTGATAGATAGAGTGCCTGATGAACTATGGAATGAGGTTCATGACATTGTACAGGAGACAGGGATCAAGACCATCCCCATGGAAAAGAAATGCAAAAAAGCAAAATGGCTGTCTGGGGAGGCCTTACAAATAGCTGTGAAAACAGAGAAGCGAAAAGCAAAGGAGAAAAGGAAAGATATAAGCATCTGAATGCAGAGTTCCAAAGAATAGCAAGAAGAGATAAGAAAGCCTTCCTCAGTGATCAATGCAAAGAAATAGAGGAAAACAACAAAATGGGAAAGACTAGAGATCTCTTCAAGAAAAATAGAGATACCAAGGGAACATATCATGCAAAGATGGGCTCGATAAAGGACACAAATGGTATGGATCTAACAGAAGCAGAAGATATTAAGAAGAGATGGCAAGAATACACAGAAGAACTGTACAAAAAAGATCTTCACAACCCAGATAATCACGATGGTGTGATCACTGACTTAGAGCCAGACATCCTAGATTGTGAAGTCAAGTGGGCCTTAGAAAGCATCACTAGGAACAAAGCTAGTGGAGGTGATGGAATTCCAGTTGAGCTCTTTCAAATCCTGAAAGATGATGCTGTGAAAGTGCTGCACTCAATATGCCAGCAAATTTGGAAAACTCAGCAGTGGCCACAGGACAGGAAAAGGTCCATTTTCATTCCAATCCCAAAGAAAGGCAATACCAAAGAATGCTCAAACTACCACACAATTGCACTCATCTCACATGCTAATAAAGTAATGCTCCAAATTCTCCAAGCCAGGCTTCAGCAATATGTGAACCATGAACTTCCTGATGTTCAAGCTGGTTTTAGAAAAGGCAGAGGAACCAGAGATCAAATTGCCAACATCTGCTGGATCATGGAAAAAGCAAGAGAGTTCCAGAAAAACGTCTATTTCTGCTTTATTGACTATGCCAAAGCCTTTGACTGTGTGGATCACAATACACTGTGGAAAACTCTGAAAGAGATGGGAATACCAGACCACCTGACCTGCCTCTTGAGAAATTTGTATACAGGTCAGGAAGCAATAGTTACAACAGGACATGGAACAACAGACTGGTTCCAAATAGGAAAAGGAGTACGTCAGGGCTGTATATTGTCACCCTGCTTATTGAACTTATATGAAGAGTACATCATGAGAAACGCTGGATTCCAGCACAAGCTGGAATCAAGATTGCCAGGAGAAATATCAATAATCCCAGATATGCAGATGACACCACCCTTATGGCAGAAAGTGAAGAGGAACTAAAAAGCCTCTTGATGAAAGTGAAAGTGGAGAGTGAAAAAATTGGCTTAAAGCTCAACATTCAGAAAACGAAGATCATGGCATCTGGTCCTATCACTTCATGGTAAATCGACGGGGAAAGGGTGGAAACAGTGTCAGACTTCATTTTTCTGGGCTCCAAAATCACTGCAGATGGTGACTGCAGCCATGAAATTAAGACGCTTACTCCTTGGAAGGAAAGTTATGACCAACCTAGATAGCATATTCAAAAGCAGAGACATTACTTTGCCAACAAAGGTTCGTCCAGTCAAGGCTATGGTTTTTCCTGTGGTCATGTATGGATGTGAGAGTTGGACTGTGAAGAAGACTGAACACCGAAGAATTGATGCTTTTGAACTGTGGCATTGGAGAAGACTCTTGAGAGTCCCTTGGACTGCAAGGAGATCTAACCTGTCCATTCTGAAGGAGATCAGCCCTGGGATTTCTTTGGAAGGAATGATGCTAAAGCTGAAACTCCAATACTTTGGCCCCCTCATGCGAAGTGTTGACTCTTTGGAAAAGACTGATGCTGGGAGGGATTGGGGGCAGGAGGAGAAGGGGACGCCAGAGGATGAGATGGCTGGATGGCATCACAGACTCGATGGACATGAGTCTGAGTGAACTCCGGGAGTTGGTGATGGACAGGGAGGCCTGGCGTGCTGCGATTCATGGGGTCGCAAAGAGTCTGACACGACTTAGTGACTGAACTCTACTGAACTGAATGACTAATGTCATTGAATAGATTTTCCAGATAACAATATTGTCTACAAAGCACCATTTCTCAATAAAGCCAAGTGAGTTGCCCAGGGCAGAGATTATTTTAAATAGTAGATTATTTAGAAATGTGAATTCAGGAAATAGGGACAGTATTTACAATAAAGTTTTGGTCTAATTTGCAAAAAGAAAACAAACCAAAAGATGCAGAAAACAACTTACTTAAATGTCTTTGTGACTGATACTCTAGGTTTGTATTCAAATAGTAAAACCAATTTTTGTTATCTATAATTTTTAACCTAAAAGTTATCTATAATTTTTAATCTAAGAGCTCTTTGTTATTTTCATTCTTTATTTGTTTTCTCATTCTTTTGAATGAATTTGATTCATTCCTTTCTGTTCTTAAATCTATCCGGTGCTTTCCTCCCTGCCCCACAATAAATTGTGCAATCATTTATTTTAACCTATTTCTTCTCTTCCACATGACTAGTTTCTTCTTTGTTTGCCTCACATTGGCTTTCAGCTCACATTTCAGGATAGCCTTCTGGGTTGCCATACCTGGGATCTCTGTGAATGTCCTTGTCCAGAGCCCCCCAGACCGCAGATCTCTAGGAACCCCATGCTTCTGGGAGCAGCCTCAACTCTGGGATAAGCAGGGGGTGGGCTAGTCTGGAAAAGTGTTCCATCAAAAGCCCACATTTGTCTCTATTGTTCTGGTGTCTTGCCTAACAAGGGTTTGTTGTTGCCTAATTAATCATTTAGTTTTTTAAGCAAAAACCTCTGCAAGGTGTTTGCTAGCTGTTGGGGAAGACTTTCCCCGCTGGAGGGTGTGAAGTGGAGTTGGGACCAGCAACTTGTCTCCATGGCTACCACTTCCTCATCCATTCATCCGTCATCACTCTTCTCCTCAAAAAGGTATGGAATCATCAAATCACCCTTGTTCTCTAAATTCTCTTCCTCTGTTGATCCTATGACTTTATTTCATTTTATGCATATAAAAGGAATGATTTCAGAGGGATGGGATGGGGAAGGAGGTGGGAGAGGGGTTCAGGATGGGGAACACATGTAAGCCCATGGCTGATTCATGTCAATGTATGGCAAAAACCACTACAATACTGAAAAGTAATTAGCTTCCAATTAAAATAAATAAATTGAAATTTTAAAAATTAAATAAATAAAAATAAAATTAAAAAAAGAAAAAAAAAAAAAAGGAATGATTTCAGTAAGCCCGGACTCTTGCATCTTCCCATACAAAGAAAAGCACTAAACTCCTTAACTTCAAATATCTGGTTTTCCTTAATTAACAATAATCTTTTGATGTTCAGTCTACCTATCCCTTGTTGGAAAACTTCTAAGTAACCTACTCCTTCCCCTGCCTCCTGGAACAGTTCTCTCAGGGTTACTTGAGAAGCTGTCCACCAGGCTTAAAGTCCTAAAATTCCTTTCAAATAAAACATAACTCTCAATGTTTAGGTTTTGACCATTTTTTTAAGTTGACACTCCCTGGGTCCACCAAGACCAGCAGCATTACTGTATAATGGCACTACTTTGGCATGTCATATGTCAAAGTTCAGGCTTCCCTGGTGGCTCAGATGGTAAAGAATCCACCTGCAATTCAGGAGACCTGGGTTCGATCCCTGGGTAGGGAATATCCCCTGGAGGAGGGCATGGAAACCCACTCCAGTATTCTTGCCTGGAGAATCTCCATGGACAGAGGAGTCTGACGGCCTACAGTCCATGGGGGTCACAGAGAGTCAGACATGACTGAGCGACTAAGCACAGCACAACATGTCAAAGTTCAGTCTTACAAAAAAGAGCAGTTAACTCACAATGGAGAAAATTTTACCCACCAAAATCCCAGGGCTTCCAGTTCAGTGATAAGGAGTGGTCCACATTTCTCAAAGGATCTTAGAAGGGTCTCCTATCAACAACCAGGGAAAGTGCTGGGACATGAACAAATGGAATTATCAAAACTGTGGAAGGCTATAACTTCCTTCCACAGTGTGTGATGACCCCTCTTGGCCACCTTGAACCTTGAGAACGTTTGTGTGATCTGGTGTTTGGGAGAAAATGGAAAGTCAGCTCTAACATCTCACTGTAATGTCAGATCCACAGTGTCTCACAAGTGAAGACAAAGGGAAAACAAGAGGACAAGAGCCATGGAGGACACAGGAGGCCCTGAAGCTGCCGGGGACTGTGGGGCTGGAGATCAAGACCCCGCATTTGGATCACCAGGAGCAGGAGATTCCCCATCGGTGACACAGGCTGGGTACCACACAGCACAAAACTGCGATGGGTCAGATAATGCTACTGATCAAGACCCACACTGTCAAAAAGTGCAGAGAAGTAGCAAGACAACATGGTGTCCCCACAAGGCAGAAACTCAGTGACAAAGTGGTTTTAGGCATATTTGTAATAAAAGAACTGAAATGATACAATGGTAGCCATGGGTATCCCTTCCTTCAGTCTGAGCCGAGAGATGGCAATGCATCCTTCCAGGCCAAGAAGGAAGGAAAGATTCTGCCCATCACCCCTGCTGCTGAATGACTAGTCACTCCTCAGTGTCCTTTGGAAAGTTCAGTGGTACTGATCTCAGTGAGACAGCAGTGAGTGGTGGCATGAAGTGAGATCTTAATTTCTGCCCAGAAATCGAACCTGGGTAGACTGGATGAAAACCAGGAATCCTAGCCACCAGACCAGCAAGAGTTAGAGGCTAGAAGCTATTTTTCCTTGGATTTTTATTGTTGTTCAGCCACTAAGTCGTTTCCAACCCTGAGACCCCATAAACTGCAGTATGCCAGGCTTCCCTGTCCTTCACCATCTCCCGAAGTTTGCTCAAACTCATGTCCATTGAATCAATGATGTCATCCAACCATCTCATCCTCTGCTGTCCCCTTCTCCTCCTGCTTTCAATCTTCCCCAGCTCAGGGTCTTTTCCAGTGAGTCAGCTCTTTGCATCTAGTGGCCAAAGTATTGAAGCTTCAACACCAGTCCTTCCAATGAATGCTCAGGGTTGATTTCCTTTAGAATTGGCTGCTGTAGTGAAAAATTCATTTATCATGGAGGCAGAAGCTATAAAGGCAAGCATAAAGTATATTATTAGAGACATAGTATAAAACAAGTGGGAGAGCACACAGAGAAACAGTTTATTTAGTTAAGACAAAAACAAGGCAGAGATGCACACCCAGAGAGAAAGGGTGCAAGCGTATTGAGTGTAGGAGTGTTGTAAAGAAGAGGTGGTTAAGTCATTTTATAGGTCAGTTCTTCCTGGTCTTTGTCTTCCTTCATGCTAATTATCTGAGGTTTTTTTCCCACACCTGACCTAACCTAGGACTCTCCCCTGGGTACACACACACCCTTCAGCAAAGATGGATCTTGAAGTGAAGGCTTCTGGGAGGAACAAGACTCATTATGGCCTGGAATTATCCCTTGACTTTTGACCCACAAGGAGCCTTTTTGTGCATGTTTAGTGTCTCCCTTGTTCCCAGAAGAAGAGAGAGAGAGATCCGTTAATCCTTTACTCAAACAGGGCTTTGCCTCTTTGTCCTTGCCATGCCTATTACCTTGACCATTGCCATGATATTACCTTAAGGTGTTTACAAGAGACAAACACTGGCTATTTACCATGTTTCTGTTGTGAATTCCATTTTAGAGGGCAAACAGAAGGCTGATTGTAAATACCTTAACTGGAGTCCACCTATCTCTTAAATCGGAAAATACTAACAGTTTAAGTATCCAGTCTGAAGCCCACTTCTTCATGCCTCAAGAAGTGCAAACAGGTTGTAAATGTCTAACCTGGAGCCCATCTATCTCCTGTCTCAGTATAACCTTTACCACAGAGAATATAAGTCATGACCCTGAGTGCCCCAGGGATGTGGGTCAGAGAAGCTACAGTCTGGATCTCTATAGCACCTTTGGTTGCATTTTCTATTCAAGTCAACCTTGAAATTGCTCAGAAGTCCAGCTGCATTAAACAAGGCCATATTGCTCTTAGGAATTAATTAAAATATAGGTATATGTAATATAGTATATGTAGTTAATATTTTAATTAAATATATGTATATATCTATTTTATATTTATGTAATTATAAATATTTATTTAATATATACTTTATCTTATACATATAAAGACAGTTCACTCAGATTTACCATTACTTGTGCTTCATTACATCATGTGGACAAAGACAGGTTCATTTTTTTAGATAAACACAAGGTCTTATTGTATAGCACAGGGAACTATATTCGGTACCCTGTAATAACCTATATGGAAAAGAATATGACAATGAATATATAAAAGAATATATATATACATATAACTGAATAATTTGCTGTATGCCAGAAACTAACACAACATTGAAAATGAACTATACCTCAATAAAAACTTTCCTTGAACAATCCATTTCTCTAACTGTGCTTTTCTCTTAACAAGAGTTCTCCGTGGAGAGGGTTGGGTTTTCCCAGGAGGGGATCTTGGAGGACATCCTGGTTGCTCCTCTCAATATTGAGGTGCTGACAGGGACCCACAGGCTGTGTCTCTGAGGCCATTCGGTCTCAGGGAAGAGGCGGACTCAGAGGAGGACACAGACTTCTTTCTCTGCCCGAGTGCCAGCCCCCAGCTTGCTTCCTTGCGTGGCCCTTAAATCACCCACTCTGGTCAGAAAAACATCAGACACGTTTTTATTCAACATTATGAGTTACATAAGTAAATGTTTGGGGGAAAACTATGACACGTTTTGGAGGAGAGGAAACTCTTTTAATCACTAATTAGAGTGGTCTGTAATGAAGAATGATTTGATGGCATTTTGTTTTATAGCCTGAGTATTTACACTTTTATTGGCTCCACAAACACCTGGAGTAAAAAGCATTGCTTTCATGTTGTTAAAAAAACATATTGTTCTCTTGTTATTGTTGAATGTAAATGACAACCTGATAGATTGGATGTAGCAAATATTGATTTAGTGCTGGCCAAATGAATGCAAGCATGTCCCAGATACTTGCACTGTGCGACTGAAAATTAAATCAAAAGCTCATCATAATAAACAGTAGCAGGAACATCAGAAAACTTTTCACACAGTGAGCTTTCCTACAGACCATTCCTGTTACAAAAAGACTAATTTCACCAAGGCAAAAGTCTTTATTACTTCTGATATATAAAATTCTTTTAAATGTCATCTAGGGATTCTGAGGTTAATGAAGCAATTTTAGAAAATGGCCATTGTGGAGCTGTAGGTTCACACTGAGGTTTCTAAGATTCTGGGCAACATAAAGAATAGTTTTATGTCCATAAATATTCCATTGCCTTTGAATGAGATGGGGAAGGAACTCAAGCAGAACTTTGGGAAGATTCTAGTTCACATTCCAAACAAGAGGGAAGGTCTTAGCTATCTGAAATAGTATTTTGGTTGTGTTTTTTTTTTTTTTTTTTCATTTTCTGTAAATGCCAGTTACAATCACTGTTTGAAGACCACATACTATGACTAAATCAAAGATATAAAGTACTAAAAAATGTTTTTTGTCTTAGATATTTTAGATGATATAATATTATAAAAAGTTATCATTACAGCAGATCAAAATAAATTCATAATTAATGGTAGTGAACCAGAATTATCATCAGTATATAAAGGAATTCATTTATATTTAAGTATTAATATTACATATATCCATTTATTCTGGCAGATAGAGACAAGAAAGATTGAAAGTTTCCACAGATATAAAGAAAGGAAACAGGTGAGAGAGATGGAGAAGAAATACTCATATTAATGGCTTTCTTTAGAAAGAGGAAAAAGCTTACAAGTAGATTTGGTTGGCAGATAGTAGTCAAGGTGCCATCAGAGAAGCCAGGTGAAATATTAAGATTTTTTTAACTGGGTGAATAATTTTCTGTGTGTTTCTCAAAGCCAAGGGAATACTTTGATTTCAAATTCTAAGTCTAGGGATATGGCCTAGATGGTGATGCTTTTCCCTGGACTCTACCAATCTCAGCACCAAGAGCACTGCATTCTGGGAATCTCCCTGATCCTATGCAAACGAGGCCATTAGTCTCTTTCTCAGAGTATGTCCATATCAGCTTCAAATGGTAAAAGCAGGGGACCCCATTGCTGCTTTACAATGGACTCCAGTCACCCCCTGGATTTAATACCCTCTTCACGATGTACCTGCTCAATGACCTTGAACACTATATCTCTGAGGTTCAATTCCATTGTCTGTTAAAGGCAGATAATTCCTAAACTAATAAGTGTAAATGGTCATAAAATGATGTATATGAAGCAGTCTGAAATATACAGCCTTTTCATTCTCTACCAAACTCCAGCTGAAATATAACAGATGTTCTCACACACACACACAAAAAAAGTGTCAAAATCAGGCTTAAAACTGAAGCTGCTCAAAACCTATTTTTTCCATATATCCACACTCAAGTAAACACAGATGACAGAAAATCACCCCTCTTTTCCAATAGTCCTGCAAGAATAGAAAGCAGAGTCTACAAACAAGGTGAGTAGCCGATTCAATACTGATCAGTGATACTGACACTGTATGCCAATTTTTCACATCTCAGACTGGCTGTTCCTTTTGTTCAGGATTTCATGTTTAAAATGCAAGAACAAAATAGAGATATGTCTCAACCCAACCACAGTGATTCAGGCCAGACTGCTCCTCCACAGTTGTTTTATTGAATGAGAGAAGAAGGGTAGGAAAGTATATTTAGCCGGAGTCCTTCCATCTTGGTCTTTTAATCATCTTTATCTTCTTAATGTACAATAGAGGAAGGGGCTTGAAAAGCAGAGTGTTGTTCATTTTAAGAAATATTAATGGCAACCAGCTGCAAAGGAAAAAAGGAAACATTCTCTACACTGAGAATCTAAAGGAATAATCTCTTGTTCATAAAAGTGATTCCCCCTTGTTATTGAGCTGACAGTTCCCTGGGGACCCATTCTTAGTGGCAGCCCAGTTCATGGGGGTTAAATCACTAAATTTTATGTGTCCTCAGCTCATTTTCATAATCACAATATCTCTGAATAAGAACAGAAAGGCTCTTGTGCCCATAAGACAAGTTTGCATGCATAGCAATTATGCTTTTTATGCATTTGGGGGAAGATTTCTGCTGATTGCCAACACTACCTTAGTGATTACTGTCACTAAATACACAGGTAAAGTGATTGTGTGTCCTGAACATGAAATCAGTAGTAGAAAAATATAATTTTTATATATAATCTTATTACTTTTGACTTTTAAAATGAATGTAAACCTCAAAATTCTGATAATAATTAGGTTTTTGCACCAGTTTTGAATAACTTTTACAAATTCTCTTTTCCTAGCCCATATCTTTTCATTTATGGAAAACTGGAAAAGGTTCTACACATCTCTTTCTTCAAGAAAAACATCATTTGAAACTAGAAACAATCAGTTTTATTCTCTGTTTAACATCTTGAGCAGGATTACATTGCTATGGGATATGTTAGTATTTTTTTTTGTATGTTTATTCAGCTATTTTTACCATAAGAAAACTGTGTATTCAGTTATGATTCTATGCGTGCTAATATTAAGAGTTTATAGAATATCTAGAAGGAATATTATAAATTACCTCTTAGATATTACCAATAAATATATTACAAAAGTTATCACACAATCAGTTCATTATATTACCATGATTGAGAACCCAGCATTTCTTTCATTAAATATATAAATTTTCACTAAATTTTCATAACATTGGCCACTTATTTGGTCGTGATCATCAGTGGTTGTTCTATTTTGGGTTTTTTTTTTTTTTTTTTCCCATTCGTAATTCACAGCTAACCTAATAGGTATGATGCTATATTGTGAGTGAGATACTGTCCACAGCTTTTTAAATTGTCATATCAGCCCTGCCAGGGTAACATAACTCTCCCTTGAAAATTCACTATTCAGAAAAATGTATTGCAATAACTACTCAAAAGGTGAAAATGAATCAGCTCTTTTCATACTTTTGAAAGACTAACAAGATTTTGTCATGTAGATTTAATAGAATGTTTTTGTTTTCCAGTTGCCATGATTAAGTGGCACAGAGCATACAAGATTAATCTAACAAAAATACAATACAGAACATTTTCACAGTAGGAAAAAAAAAAAAAACTTTGAAAGACAAAAGTCAGCTACTTTTTCCCAAAGAAATCAAAGCTAGGAAGTTCACCTGTGAATGGAAACGTTTGCATTGCTTTCCAGTGGGGTCCTGACTAGCACTGGGAGGGATGAAATCCCTAGATATGTGAGAGATTTTAAATAAATGCTGTGGGAAATCAGCCTGAACTTCCCTCACACTATGTGCAAACAGACACTATTGCAGGACAATCATCTCTCACTTTATCCGTGAATATTCCACATCCCCAGGGAACCATGGTAACCTTACCCAGGATCCCATCAGGGCACTTGAAAATGTCCTTCCAAATGACACACACTCATAGTTCAAGTTCCAGTTTAAATTATGCCATGGGTTCACATGTGCTAAGTCTCTTCAGTTGTGTCCAACTCTTTGCGACCCTACAGACTGTAGTCTGCCAGACTCCTCTGTTCAAGGGATTCTCCAGGCAAGAATACTGGAGTGGATAGCCATTCCCTCCCCCAGGTGATCTTCCCAATCCAGGGGTCCAACTCCAACCCACGTCTCTTTACATCTCCTGCATTGGCAAGCAGGTTCTTTGCACTAGGAAGCCCAAATTATGCTAATACATTCTGAAAAATAAATTTTGCCTTCTATGCCTTTTCTTCCTATTTACAAATCTGTATTATCTAGTCAATCTTCTATCTTATTCACAAAGATTTGCCATTTTAAAAATAAATCATATCCTGGCTATTATAAACAATGCTGCGATGAACATTGGGGTACACGTGTCTCTTTCCCTTCTGGTTTCCTCAGTGTGTATGCCCAGCAGTAGGATTGCTGGATCATAAGGCAGTTCTATTTCCAGTTTTTTAAGGAATCTCCACACTGTTCTCCATAGTGGCTATACTAGCTTGCATTCCCACCAACAACCTAGATGTCCATCAGCAGATGAATGGATAAGAAAGCTATGGTACATATACACAATGGAGTATTACTCAGCCATTAAAAAGAAAACATTTGAATCAGTTCTAATGAGGTGGATGAAACTGGAGCCTATTATACAGAGTGAAGTAAGCCAGAAGGAAAAACACCAATACAGTATAATAACGCATATATATGGAATTTAGAAAGATGGTAACAATAACCCTGTGTACGAGACAGCAAAAGAGACACTGATGTATAGAACAGTCTTATGGACTCTGTTGGAGAGGGAGACGGTGGGAAGCTTTGGGAGAATGGCATTGAAACATGTATAATATCATGTACGAAACAAGATGCCAGTCCAGGTTCGATGCACGATACTGGATGCTTGGGGCTAGTGCACTGGGACAAACCAGAGGGATGGTATTGGGAGGGAGGAGGGTTCAGGATGGGGAACACATGTATACCTGTGGCGGATTCATTTTGATATTTGGCAAAACTAATACAATTATGTAAAGTTTAAAAATAAAATAAAATTTAAAAAAATAAATCATATAAAATACTTTAATAGATAGAATTCTATGTATAAACTTTTTATCTCATCATGAAAATAAAATTCTGATATGAGTAACCAATGACCTAGCAATTACAGTGGCCTACAGATAGAGGGAAATAAAGATTTCTCTGCTTCTGAAGCAATATCTTTATTTATGTGTGCTTCTTACTCTTCCCGGGGCTGGACATTTCTTTTTTTTTTTTTTTCTAATTTTATTTTATTTTTAAACTTTACATAATTGTATTAGTTTTGCCAAATATCAAATGAATCCGCCACAGGTATATATGTGTTCCCCATCCTGAACCCTCCTCCCTCCTCCCTCCCCATACCATTCCTCTGGGTCGTCCCAGTGCACTAGCCCCATGCATCCAGTATCGTGCATCGAACCTGGACTGGCAACTCGTTTCTTACATGATATTTTACATGTTTCAATGCCATTCTCCCAAATCTTCCCACCCTCTCCCTCTCCCATAGAGTCCATAAGACTGTTCTATACATCAGTGTCTCTTTTGCTGTCTCGTACACAGGGTTATTGTTACCATCTTTCTAAATTCCATATATATGTGTTAGTATACTGTATTTATGTTTTTCCTTCTGGCTTACTTCACTCTGTATAATAGGCTCCAGTTTCATCCACCTCATTAGAACTGATTCAAATGTATTCTTTTTAATGGCTGAGTAATACTCCATTGTGTATATGTACCACAGCTTTCTTATCCATTCATCTGCTGATGGACATTTCTGATATGATACTGAAGTCAAACCTGTTTCATCACTGTCAACTATAAGTCATTAATTCCTAAATTGACTAGACAGAACCTGGGAATTATAGCTCTGTAGGGGCAAAGGGGTAATTAAAGATCACCTATTTGAAGTTCTTCATAAACAAATTGAAACAGTAGGTGAGGCAAATAAAATGGAAAATAATCTTCATGGAAGAAAATGAGGTTTGACGATAATAACAGATTACAATGACCACAGGAGTCATTAGGAGGAGGATCTGGGAGGGACCAGGAATTCCATCAGCCTTTCTAGTTGTGACCATCCTGGAGGCTGAGGTAGGAGCCATAGCACATGACTTCCAGAATTCCCCCCATTTGGAGGGGGTCTTCCACAGTCAGTCAAAAGACCATGCTCCTCAGGATTTGTCAGAAAAGAACCAGCTGGAGAGAGTGAGGGGAGTGGGAGAGTTCTTATCTAAAATGCAAGTTTCCGGGTCTCAGACCCTGAAAAAATGGTTAAGAGCTAGACTTTAATAAGAACTCCAGGGAATTCCCAGGCACATTAGCTATTAAGGAGTACTGGATTGTGATTCAAGGATTCTGCTGACTTTATAAACTGAGCAACTTATTCCGAACCATGATTTTGTTTTCTTTCGTCCCCCAAGTTTTATCCGTACTGTTGTTCAGTCGCCCAGCTGTGTCTGACTCTTTGCGACTCCAGCAAAGAGCACGTGGACTGCAGTACGCCAGGCCTCTCTATCCCTCACCATCTGCTGAAGTTTTCCCAAGTTCATGTCCATTGTATCAGTGAGTCCATCCAGCCATATCTTCCTCTGATGCCCTCTTCTCCTCCTCCTCTCAATCTTTCCCAGCATCAGGGACTTTTCCTATGAGTCAGCTGTTCACATCAGGTGACCAAATTACTGGAGCTTCAGCTTCAGCATCAGTCCTTCCAGTGAGTAATCAGGGTTGATTTCCTTTAAGATTGACTGGTTTGGTCTCCTCTCTGTCCAAGACTCTCAGGAGTCTTCTCCAGCACTACAGTTTGAAGATGTGAATTCTTTGGCACTCTGCCTTCTTTATGGTACAGGTCACACAATCGTATGTGACCATTGGGAAGACCATAGCCTTGACTATAGGGACTTTGTCAGCAGAGTAATGACTCTGCTTTTCAACACACTGTATAAGTTTGTCATGGCTTTCCTGCCAAGAAGCAATCATCTTCTGATTTCATGGTTGCAGTCACCATCTGCAGTGATTTTGGAGCCCAAGAAGAGGAAATCTGTCACTACTTCTACCTTTTCCTCTTCTATTTGTCATAGAGTTCATTGAGTTCATAGCTTCACTGAGTTACACAAGCCCCTTCACCACAACAAGGCAGTGATCCATGAAGGGATTTATCTCATAATGGTTAGCAGTGGTTACCAGTAAAATAGATTATGTTTTTGTTTGTAGGGACTGTTTTCTATTTTACCAAGTGTATTTACCACTACACTTGGTAGAGAAGAACCTCATACAACAGCAGAGGATGAGTGTTTGAGAAAGGAACAGTTCAGATGTCAACAGTCCTTCTAGCAATATTGAGAGAGGACGTTCATGGCCTCCATGGAGGCCTGTTGAGGGAACAAAACCAGCAGGTGAAAACTCAGCCATCTGCTGTTATGGACGATTTTAATGGAACAGGACTTTGCCATTCATCTTATTTCCTTCTTTCTTTTGCGAGGGTGGAACTCCACAGCTTCTCTCATGAACTTAAAATACAACTTTAATGAAGTTCATACTATGACATTGAAACTGCCTGAAAGAACTGAGCCTCAGTTAGGGAATGAGTAAGACAATTTGGAAAAACAGTGTCTGAATTGAGCAGCATGGTGAATTAGAATTAAGACAGCATTGTGGACCTGGAAAAGTAGGTACAGCTCTCCAAACCCTAATCCTCATTTACAACATCAGGAGGTTAGGTGAGGTGATCTCTGATATCCCTGGTTCCAGGCTTGTCATCTCTGGAAGTTCAGTGCCTCAGTCTCTCCCATCCACCCCAGAGCACACACAGGAAGACATGCTCAGTTGTCACGGAAGATGTGGAGTCCACAGGGACCTGCACACAGACCATCCAGGGGACCAGAGTTTACAGGTGAGGGAAGAAAGTGATAAGTAGAACTGCTTGAGGTCAGTTTCTTTCTTCTCTCATGTATTTTCCTCACTTTCTCCTTCACTTTGGTGCAGCTGGTTTGGTAGCCAGCATCCAGATGTCCTCTCATTAAGGTGGTTCCTTGGGATGGATCTGGGGGAAAGGGACAAAGCTCCAGACAGCTTTGCACCTGGTCTGAAGTTGAAACACTCTTGATGTTTACACATGGTTCAAGTCACTAGCCCACAATACGAGAACCAGATGAGGATTTGGGGGAAAGGCCCTTAACTGGTGATTTAAATGCATTTTTTTCCTTGAGACTTCCCCATACACAGACTCTTAGAAACCCAATCAGAAGGGAAATCTATTTGACTGATCAAGGTACAGTGATCATTTCTCACCTCTCTAATGATTAACAGTTACTAAGTTAAACTCACTCTCAACAAAATAACATAAATATTCTCTTTAGCTTATCTTGCAAATGATTATTTTGTTTCTACTGTACATATAATTCCCCTTGGATCAAACAACTTGAGACAGAAGATAACTATTACATTAGAAAGATATTTTCATAGATTAGAAAATGTTTGCTCCAATTATGCACATAAGAGAAGGAAGCCACCTCACATGAAAGTCAGATATAAACCTCACAAATGACATGCTGTGAGCATCTTGGATGATGGAAGTCTCTCTCATTCAGGTGCTAATTCCATATAATTTTCTTTAGAAATTTTAATAATTACAGTGATTTCATAGGTTATAATAAATAAATTTATATTAAAAGAATAAAATAAAAATAAAAAAATAATAATAAACTTTCAATAGAGGAACTAACATGTCCTTTCCAAAAATATATAAGGTAAATAGTAAATAAATCAAATATGTGTTAAAGCACTAAAATGTATTACATTTTAAACTATGTTTTAACCAGACTACATAATTGGAATAAATTTACACAATCTATGGATGTATTTCTGTTTATTTAAGAAAAAACTGAGCAAAACACACTGAAAAGTCTACTTTAAACTAAAGTTTAAAAAACACATAAACCCTTTAGTTAAATAAACCAGAACAATGAAGACTTTCTTCAAACATATATCTAAGTAATAGATAACTTTAGGGAGAAAAAGTTTCTCTAAGTCAAGTGTTTTTTTTGTTTTTTTTTTATGTGAAGAATGACATCATGCCTGTGACCTCAGGGAAAAAAATGCTTCATCAAGAAATCATAATGAAACTAATGCAGCATTGTAAATCAATCATTGTATAGTATTAAACTATACTTCAATAAAAGAAAAAAGTTTAAAAAGAAGTCATAATGTTCAAACAATTTAACCACCCAAGACCCTGATGAGTTTTGTCTTTGTTGTATCCCAAATGCATTAGTTGAATTAGGCTGCTACCCTTTGATGATGAACAATGCAGAGGAAAAGAAAGACAAAGTTCATTTTAATCAAAACTTAAATACCTAAACCTATTTTCAGTTCTGGATTATGAAAATATAATGCCTGGGGACAGAATAATAACCAGTGCTCAGAATGGCTATGGAGTGACAGAGCAGCACATAAGAGCAGCTCCACTACTACCCTTGTGAAATAAGCAAGCACTATAGAAATTCACTGGAGGTTGTCCATTAAAAATCCAACATACATAATGAAGCTAGCATTTATGGAGCTATGGAATAAAGCTGCTAAATAGGGAATAATTATTACTAATGTAGACATTTTTCTTAATGCTCCATTTTTCAAAACATACAGTCATGGTATTATATTAAAAATGTGATTTAATTTACGAACGTTCAACTTCAAAAAGCCTTTCTTATATAATTTCCATCATTGAGGTGTTACTTGAGAATTATAGTTATAAAAATGGAAATAATTTTTACATGCAGCCACTATGCAACCTAGCAATTCCATTTCTGGTTTTTTATCTCAAAGAAATGAAGACTTACATTTTCTGTACAAAAACATGTACACAAATGTTCATAATATCTTGATTCAATAACCCCAGATTGGAAATTACCATCTTCAGTGAGAGAACAGATAATAAAAAATAATGGAACAGATATAAAAAACTGATATATAAATATCATGGAATATTACCTAGCAGTATGAAAGAAAAGCATCTATTGATATGCACATCAACCTCAATGAATCTTCAGAGAAATAAACTGAATGATCAAATCCAATCTTGAAAGTTTATATATTGTATGATTATATTCATGTAATATTCCAGAAGTGACAAAATTGCAGAACTGGAGAGCAAGTTGGTGGTTTCCAGGGGTTAAGAATAAAGGTGAGGTGAGCAGGCAGCAAGTGGATGTGATGTAGAAGGGCCACTGAAGGAACCCCTGTGCTGATGGTAATGATCAGCATTTTCACTGCACCAATTCCAATTTCCTGGTTGTGTTAATGTACATGTAATGCGATTGCTTTACAAAATACTACCATTGAAGGAGATCAATAAAGGTGCCTGGGATCTCTCTCTGTTACTTCTTATAACCACATGAAAGTGTTAGTCGATCAATCATCTCTGACTCTTTGCAACCCCATGGACTGTAGCCCGCAAGGATCCTCTGCCTATGGAATTTTCCAGGCAAGAATACTGGAGTCGGTTGTCATCCCCTACTCCAGGAAATTTTCCCAACCTAGGGATCAAACCTAGGTCTCCTGCATTGCAGGCAGATTCTTTACCATCAGAGACACTGGGAAGCCCTATAACTTCATGTGAGTCTACAATTATCTCAGGCTTCCCAGGTGATTCAGTGGTAAAGAATCCACCTGCCAATGCAGAAGATGCAGGAGACTCGAGTTTGATCCCTGGATCAGAAAGATTCCTTGGAGAATTAAATGGCAACCTGCTCCAGTATTCTTGTCTGGAGAAGTCCATGGACAGAGGAGTCTGGTGGGCTACAGCCCTGGGTTCACTAAGAGACACAACTGAGCATGCAATCACTACAATTATCTTGAAATTAAAAACTAGCTTTAACAGGTATTGAGAAAAAAACTAAAAAATCAAAGAAAATACTCTCTTAAAAGAATTTCCAAGGAATTAGATGTACATTGTATATAATTTTAAATCAAGAGCTTGGAGGTGTCATCATTAAATCATGTTCACTCAACTTTCAGATGAATAAGCACATAGAATTATGACGCCTCCCACTGAGTGTTGCTGCTGGTTGAGCTTCTGATCCGTGTCTCTTTGTCCAGAATAAAGAAAGAGTTGTTCTAATTAGTAAGTATGATTTTATATTCTCTCAGTGGAAGCAAAGTCAGGGCAAACAATGATTTTCTAAATGTCTCTCTAATGCATGAAAACTTCACTAAAATTGTTGTCAAGTTTAACGCTGCTACACTGGATGAGTCGATTTACCAATAACTGTCCAATGGGTGACGCTGCAAGCTTGAAACTCAAGCCAAAAGTCTCTTTCATAAACAAAAGGCAGATTTATGTTGATGTATGGCAAAACCAATACAATATTGTAAAGTAACTAACCTCCAATTAAAATAAATAAATTTATATTTTAAAAAAATAAAGCACACAAAGCTTCCTCTTTTTCTGCTGTAACTTAGAAAACACAACAAGACACAATGTAAGTCAGCAGTGAAGAAGGAAATGAAGTGAAATGGAGATGGAGACGTGAAATCCTAGACTCCCAAAGCTACAGGTCTCAGGTCCTCACAAATGGGAAGCGAAAGAAGAATTCTGAGGTGAGGGGTGGCCAGTCCAGAGAAGATCACAGAAGCAGCCCTCCAGGCCAGGTCACCGGGCAGAGGCACCAGCCGAGGCTGAACGTGAAGGGCTTTGGTCTAAGATGCACAAGCTATCCACACTCAGATAAGATGGGAGCATGGATTTTATGATTTTTGTGTTAAACCAGACTGATATAAGTTGTGATAAAGGAATGTATGTGTGTAAGTGCTCAGTTGTGTCTGACTCTTTGCAACCCCATAGACTGTAACCCTCCAGGCTCCTCTGTCCATGGGGATTCTCCAGGCAAGTATACTGGAGTGGGTCCCCATTTCCATCTCAAACATAAGGGAACATGCAACTGCTTAAACAACCACACCCAAGGATGCTAAATTACACCCAAGTATCAACACAACATAAGCCAGAGACAATGAAATGATTATCTCCATAATTCCCAAATCAGTCTCATGAAAAGAAATATTGTTCCTGCACTGGGTTTCAGAACATCAAATACGCAGTCCCAGAAAAGGAGTGGGAACAGAGCTAGAAAAGAAATAAAGAAAGGGAGGAAGTAAGAAAGAAACAAAGAAATGAAAGAAAGGAGGGAAGGAAGGAAGGACAGGCTAAAAGTTGAAGTGAAAATGTAAAAAGTCTAACAAGTTCTGATAGTAATCTGAATAATAACAACTGTGTTACCTGACTGACAAAAGAGTTAATGTGATCTTAAGCTAAAGTATACAGACAGGGAAATGTCCAGAACAAAGATAACATTAGCTTCAGATTCATGAGTGTATTTTATTCTTCAATGGCCATAAGCCATATGGCGTCTTGATATTAAAAAGAAAATAAGAAAACTCAAGCAGTGAAAGAAAATTGAAAGGCTCCAGAACTTGCTCATGGGTCATGGTCAAAGGTGCTTGTCTAGAAAACAGATGACATTGGGGGAAGGTTTCAGGTCTCCAACATCTGACTGTATCATTCAGTGAGGACTGGGGGATGGTGATGACTTTGGTTTGTACCATCTATATATTAGTGCTTTCCCCCCAAGTTAGTGGGTTTCCTTGGGAGGTAAGTTCTGTATATTCGAGAGGACTCTAAACAATCATTTAGCGAATGTGCTATACAATGTAGTCAAGCTTTAGATGAACAGTTGTATTTACATGAGAGTAAGGATCTAATGGAGAAGGCCATGGCACCCCACTCCAGTACTCTTGCCTGGAAAATCCCATGGACGGAGGAGCCTGGTAGACTGCAGTCCATGGGGTCGCTAAGAGTCGGAAACAACTGAGCGACTTCACTTTGACTTTTCACTTTCATGCATTGGAGAAGGAAATGGCAACCCACTCCAGTGTTCTTGCCTGGAGAATCCCAGGGACGGGGGAGCCTGGTGGGCTGCCATCTATGGGGTGGCACAGAGTCGGACACAACTAAAGCAACTTAACAGCAGCAAGGATCTATTAGATCCTTGTGCATGTCTGCTAATTATCACTTCAAGGAACCATATATACATTTATTCATAACTTGTGTGGAATATAAGATCCATTAGGATAGGAACCCTTCCATTCTGACTCTTCATTTTCCTTCCATGCATGGGAAACAGCAGGAACCCCATAGATGCTGTCAAATGGATGATGTCATTTCCCTCACCTGTCAAACACATCCATGAAGTAGGCTCTACTGACCCCCATTTCACAACAGATGACAATTAGATCCACTAAGATTTATTAGGCTGCCCAAGGTGTTCAACTAGAGCCAACTCTGACTCTAAAACTCATGCTGTTACACTACATTTAATATTTTCAGGAAGGAAAAACAGCACAGGAAAAGCAGTAAGTAAATAATTCTGGTGGTTTGCTGTGCAGAATGGTCCTCCCACTTCCCAAGGTCACTTGTTGCCGTGGTTTCTTTTATCAGCACTCACACCAATTATAGTTAAGCTATCAACCTCCTAAACCAAAAATAGCTAACATTTTCAAGTAAATTAGAGCAATGTGGATGATCTCTTTACACCTTCAGTTATATTTCTCTATTGCTCTCAATTCTGACATGCCAAAAAGAAAAAAAAAGAACAAAACAAGATTCTTCTCTGAAGGGCACATGTGTGAAAAGTGTGTTTGAAAATTGCTCAGGCGTATCTGACTCTTTGCGACCCTATAGACTGTAGCCTGCTAGGCTCTTCTATCTGTGGAATTCTCCAAGCAAGAATAGTGGAGTGGGTAGCCATTCTCTTCTCCAGGGGATCTTCCCAACCCGGGGATCAACTGCATTGGCAGGTGGGTTATTTACGATCTGAGCCACCTGGGAAGCTTTGTAGTGTGCATCCGTACTAGTAAGCTTCCAGGTTTCATTAACCTCAGCACACAGTGCCACACTGCGGAGACAGGAATGTCTTTGTCTTTAGATGATGCGAAACAGTAACACAGCACAATTCCCTTTTATCTTTTGGGAAAAAGAAAAACAGGTGATATCCCAGCATTTATCATTTTTCTTATTTTCTTCATTTGAGATCAGACCTTTATCCAGTGGTTTAGAACCTTCAAATCAAGTAACATAATATAAAACATTGTAAAATGGCAAAGGATGTGAGGAAAAGAAATATTTTGTGTATCTATGTTCTTGGAAGGAGTGATGCTAAAGCTGAAACTCCAGTACTGTGGCCACCTCATGCGAAGAGTTGACTCATTGGAAAAGACTCTGATGCTGGGAGGGATTGGGGGCAGGAGGAAAAGGGGATGACAGAGAATGAGATGGCTGGATGACATCACCAACTCGATGGATGTGAGTTTGAGTGAACTCCAGGAGATGGTGATGGACAGGAAGGCCTGGAGTGCTGCAATTCATTGGGTCGCAAAGAGCCGGACAGGACTGAGTGACTGAACTGAACTGATGTTCTTAGAAAATGTGTTTCTTTACCTAAAAATGAAATGATAGTGTAACATCATGGTACATTACATCTAGAAGCAAAAATAAAACCATGAGCTTTAACTTTGTCATTTTGCAAGTTTTGGAAAGTTCAGGCCCCAGGAGCTGTAGTGATCTGCACTGCATAGCAAGTTGGAGGCAGGTTATAAACAAAACAATAATCTCTTTGTTTCCCATTCTATTGTTTTTCCACCCAAATATCCTGCTTCTTATCTTCTAGTGATGTTCCAAAATCTTATTTAAAAAGAAGAGCTAGAACACATTAGTTTCCTTAAAAACATGATCCTTATCTAATGGAGAGTTTATAAATCAATTATTTTCATTTAAACCAACAAAAAGACACCAATAGAAATAAAAACAAAAATTCCAGCAATTATAAGGCAAATGTTTACTTTTGATACATTGTGTATATTCAGATGATTTGCTTTAAAGTTGACATATATTTTGAAAGGTGATTTCTTTGTTAATAGAAACTATCTCACACATGTGATTGAGTAGAATATTTCTCACACACATATATACATACATGCTTCCCTGGAGGCTCAGATGGTAAAGAATCTGCCCGCAATGTGGGAGACCCAGGGATCAGGCCTGGGTCTGGGCCTGGGAAGATCCCCTGGAGAAGGGAATGGCAACCCACTTCAGTATTCTTGCCTGGAGAATTCCATGGACAGAGGAGACGGGCAGGCTACAGTCCATGGGATCGCCAAGAGTCGGACAGGATTGAGTGACCAAAGCTATGTGCACACGCACAAGGGCACGTGACAAAAGAAAGGCAAAGCTGAGCTATTATTAACTTTTAATGACAACTGGGACCACAGAGGTCTTTGATTTTTGCATGCCATCCACATGATAAATTGGTGTTTCATGTTGTTCAGGAAAATAAAGCAAATTTAAGTAAAACATTTTTAATTAGTGGTTTAACTACGTGATTAATGATGCCTTTTTAAAGTAAATGCCTGTACCAGTAAATGAAAAACTCATTATTTCCAAAAGCTGGTTTCTTCCACTTAATGACTTCTCCTAATAGGCAGATAAATTGAACAACAACATATGAAACCTATTAAGCTGCACATTTTCACAGAGAACAAAATTGAATGTTGTTGATCAGCTAATCAAAAGTAATGGAACAAACATTCTACAAAGGCTTCTCTTAAGTTGGTGTGAAACTTGCTTTGAAACAACTATACAACAGAGCTTAATCTTATTTGCTTAACAGAATAATCTGAACTGAAATAAAAAGCACTTACCAAAAGAATAACTTAGCCCTTGAAAACACAATTCTGGTTGTGTTTATGCTGTATTTATTTGGAAGCAACTTCAATCCTACTTGAAATGTCCAGAAAATAAAATGTACCCCCAAAAAAGAGGTCAACTAGATCTCTAAATATCTGGTTAAAAATACTGACATTACACAGCATTCCAAGCCAAGATTTTCTTAAAAGTCAGTTGTAACACGGAATTGCCAGTGGGCTATAATAACTAGAGACTTGGCCTCAAGGTCAGCTGGACTTTGTCTGACTCTAGCTTAGGATTTCACAGGTGAATGTCTTTTGACTATAGCTTAGACCTCACTGGGCCTCAGTGGACTCATCTGCAAATTGACATAATAATATTACCTATTTCAAAGTGTAATTGTGAAGTGTGAGGTGATGCATTATTCACATGTATTAGCTGGAGATCCTGTTTTGCTGCTGCAGCTAAGTCACTTCAGTCGTGTCCGACTCTGTGCGACCCCATAGATGGCAGCCCACCAGGCTCCCCCGTCCCTGGGATTCTCCAGGCAAGAACACTGGAGTGGGTTTCCATTTCCTTCTCCAATGCATGAAAGTAAAAAGTGAAAGTGAAGTCACTCAGCCATGTCCGACTCTTTGAGACCCCATGGACTGCAGCCTACCAGGCTCCTCCGTCCATGGGATTTTCCAGGCAAGAGTACTGGAGTGGGGTGCCATTGCCTTCTCCAAGATCCTGTTTTAGTAACCATAATTATTGCTATATATCTGCTGATAAAACATGGTTAATATCTTCACCAGTCAGTTGTGCTTATCACTATTTAACAGGGTCCACAAAGCAGAGATGGTACATCTGCTTGTTTGGAAACTTTAATCAGTTTCCCCTATGCTGTTTGTACAAACAAGTTCTCAAAATAGAAGAAAAGTATAGCTGTGTGCTTTCCAGGTGGTTCAGTGGTAAAGAATCCACCTGTCAATGCAGGAGCCACAGGAGACATGGGTTCTATCCCAGGGTCAGAAAAATTCCCTGGAGGAAGCATGGCAACACACTCCAATATTTTTGTCTCAAAAATCCCATGGACAGAGGAGCCTAGTGGGCTACAGTCCATGGGGTCACAAAGAGTCAGACACAATTGAGCGACTGAGCACGCATGCACGCACATGGCTGTTGTCACCAGAGTTTCCTAAGGTGACCCTGTACCACCCACAAGTATAGCACTGAGGGCTAAAGTTAAGACGCCTTAACTTCACCTTGAGGGGGGAGTATTTATTTAAGGTGAAAGTGAAGTCGCTCAGTCATGTCTGACTCTTTGCAACCCCGTGGACTGTAGCCCACCAGGCTCCTCCGTCCATGGGATCCTCCAGGCAAGAATACTGAAGTGGGTTGCCATTTCCTTCTCCATTTCCTTATCCTCTTATTTAAGGTAAGAGGATATTTATTGGATATAATTTAATAAACTAGGACACTCTCCATTGGAACTTATTTCTGTCAGTCTCAAAGTCTGGACTGTGCTCCCCTCTGTCCCTGTTTACTGAAAGTATATTCATCCTTCAAGGCATGAATACTATTTTTTTTTCAAATAGATATATGTCAATAGACAAATTGAATTAGATTATTCTTTCCCTCTGATGCAGCAGTAAGATTCTTGTACCTCTGTTTGGCCATCCTCTATTCTGTTCCTGTTATTCTACAAATGTCTTGCTGTGTATACCACAAGGCCACGATCTGAAATATCTTCTGAGTTCATTTCGAATCCCCAGAGGGCTGCAAGGATAGACGTGGTCTGGGGCTTCCCTGGTGGTCGTGGTTAAGACTGCCTGCTCCAATGCAGAGACTGAGATTGGATCCCTGGTAGAGAAACTAAGATCCCACACCCCGTGCAGTGCAGCCAAAAAAAGGAAGAAGAACAAAGGACGTTTAAAAACAAAAAACAGAAAGAAATGATCTGGCTCATACCTCCTCTCTACATGGCTCAGCACTCCCATCTGGAGCAAAAGTATCTGGAAAGCTCTATTCTTGGCTGTTCATGTATCTGTCCTCATCCTTCTGGTTTCAGCTCAAAAGTCAATCCAAAAGAGAGTCTTTCTCTGACACAACTTTCAAAGTATCCAAGCCACTCTCCTCCCTCACCTGGACCAGAGCAGTAGCTTTGGAACTGTCCCCTGTGAACAGAGACTGTTTTCTTCCCTCCCAATATGGATGCCTTTCTTCCTTTACCATTTTAATCACTGTAGGTAGGACTTCAGGTACCATGTTGAGTAGACATTATCTTGTTCCTGATCTTAAAAGCTTTCCATCTTTCACCACTGAATATAATGTTGGGTTTGGGTTTTTCATATGTGAACTTAATTATGTTGAGATAGCTTCCTTCTGTACCTAGTTTGTTGAGTGTTTTTATCATGAATTTTGTCAAATGCCCTTTTTGCATCAATTGAGACAATCGTGTGGTTTTTCTCAATCTCATTAATGTCATTTATTACATTGATTTTATTACAACATCAGGCATGCAGTGAAATTGTCCCCATCTCCTGTTGCTGACCATCCTTCAGCTCTACCATCTCCCACCTCCTCTCCTTCTTCCAGTCAGTAACTGTTCTTGCCTGTTCACTCCATGCGAGCCCCTGTATGCCAGCTGTTGTACTTTTCAAGGCACTGTACTGAAAGATTCAAAAATGTTTTCTTTATTCTTTGTATTTGTTGTTATTTATTATTTGTGTGAAAAGCATTATAAATATATTACAGTACAATTCTATAATAGCTGATTATGCCAGTTGGGTACCTAAGCTAACTTTGTTGGACTTACAAACAAATTGGACTTACAAACACACTCTTGGAAAGGAAATCATTCATATGTAGGTAACTTGCTATATCTTCTCACTCAATAGTTTTATGAAGCGGATTAAGGCGAACTGAATGGGATCAGACTACACTGCTAGATCTAGGTACCAAATGCACAAACATTTACTCCAGAGTTTTGAGCAAATGAGCTAAAATACATAAACCTTTTTTTTCTATCCACAGTCAGCCAGACTCAAGGATACAGACAGAGGTTCCAGACCACAAAGTCCACCTGGGTTCTGCAATAAGATTGCCAAACTGAGAAGCCTAAAGGAACAATCCTCACAAAACTCCCCTTGATTCATACTCCAGCTGGTAGGTTGGGGGTCTGCAGGACCCCTCTCACTTCGGACCAGCTGACTAAACCTAAGGGTGCTCACAACTTCCTTCAAGATGAAGAATTTCCTACAACAACTCACAGCACTCATAAAAATTAGATATACTTAGTATGTCTATTGGAGAAGGCAATGGCACCCCACTCCAGCGCTCTTGCCTGGAAAATCCCATGGATGGAGGAGCCTGGTGGGCTGCAGTCCATGGGATCTCTAAGAGTCAGACAAGACTGAGCAACTTCACTTTCACTTTTCACTTTCACACATTGGAGAAGGAAATGGCAACCCACTCCAGTGTTCTTGCCTGGAGAATCCCAGGGACAGGGGAGCCTGGTGGGCTTCTGTCTATGGGGTCGCACAGAGTCAGACACGACTGAAGCGACTTAGCAGCAGCAGCAGCAGCAGCAGCAGTATGTCTATATTTCCTTTGTATACAATTGCTGTTGCTGTTGTTCAGTCCCTAAGTCATGTTTGACACTTTGCGGTCCCAGGGACTGCAACACACCAGGATTCCCTGTCCTGCACTATCTCCCAGAGTTTACTCAAACTATTTCCATTGAGTGGGTGATGCAATTACTATTACTGTTTAATTATAGCCAAAGGATACAAATGAGAATCAGCCAAGGCAAGAGGTGCAGAGTAGAATGGGGGGAGGGGTGCAAGGGTGTTCCAAATGTGAGGCTTCCTGGTTCTCAGGAGTGTGTACAGATTGTCACCAACCCAGACTGTCGCCAACCCCGGGGGCTCAGCAGACCTCAATATTCAGAGTTTATACCTGTGTTTCTTTATGTAAGCTTGGGCGATTGAGTCATTGCCATGTAGCTGAACTCAATCTCCAGCTTCCCGCTTCCTGGAGGCTGAACTGATGGTCACCTGGCCAAAAGCCCTAATCCTCTAATCAAATGGTAAGTCTTCCTCATTAGCATAATGCAATCAATGGCAAACCACTCCAGTATCCTTGCCTGGAAAATCCCATGGACCGAGGAGCCTGATGGGCTGCAGTCCATGGGGAGACTGAGTGACTAACAAACAGAATCATCTCATTAGCACAAACCATGCCGTGTGGGCCTGAAGATCCACCATGAATAACTAGGATACCTCATCCCCCAGGTAACTCCAAGAGTCTAGAGGATACTTCCTGGTAACTGGGGACAAAGGCCAGATCTCTATGGACTGAGGCAAAAATTTTTATTATGTGTTTCCCAGTTTATAAAATGAGTTTAATAGCAATCTTATATATTGGATTTTTTAAGAATTAGATGAATTTGACATGTAAATTACTTGTATAGCTCATGGAAAACTCCCGAAAAAAATTTTAGTTGTTATTATGATTATATTTTCTTTTTCTGCTAGTCCTAATTCATTTACTCCCTTGACAACTGTATAATGAAAGTCTTCATAGTTCAATTCTCAGAAGAAAGTTCATATATTTGCAAATGGAGCTGTAGAAGCAATCTAGGAGTCACCTTGAGGACTTGGAGAAATTAAAAGCTCTAGCTGATTTTCCCAAAGTAAGCATGAAAATTAAGTATGAAATAGTAATTTATGATACTGAGTGAGCTGTTACATGCAGATCACCATTCAAAATGAAACTCAGAAAAATGTGGGGAATATTACAGAAAGTGATTAGTGGGCTCAAAATTGATTAAATGAAATTTTTTATACTTTAATTTTTTTCAATTTATGGAAGAAAAATACATTTTTTTAATTTGTTTATTTTCTCACATTGCAGTAAAACATGAAAATAATGGTCAGTATGTCCATCCAGTTAGGCTATGTGTCTGAGAAAAATATCTACTTATCTAATGTGCCAACTCAATAACATGCAATACCTCTGCAAAAGGAAAATAAATGAGTAAAAGAAATATATGGAGGCTATTAATTTCACAGATGAAACCAATCCAACAAATTTTCATTAATCCCTGTACTAAAATGTTCTGTGAGACCAATTTGTGTCCTGCCAGAACTGCATATTTAATAGTATCTTTATAATTTTAATGTTTTCTTTATCTTTTTCCCAAAGGCCTCAGTATTAAAATTAGAAACTATGCATCACAATTATCAGGTTAATCTTTAACTCTATCTGCCTGTTGCTCATCTCTGGCTAAAGTGTAGAGTAATATATGGTGGTGTATAGTGAATGAATGAAAAAAAGTATTTTTTAAATTTCCATTTGTTTCACATGTAATTGGCATATCTGATAATGCTCCCAGTGATTTTAAATAATTAATGTTACATTATTTGCATCATATAAATATTTGGGTCATAGAATTATTTGGGTCATAGAAATAAAATGTTATCTTTATTTTATGATTCACATTATCAATGAATACAATAAAGCTATGAATCTTAGATGCAATCCTGGCAATATTGGTCCACATGGTAGTCAGAGTCTGACTCAGAAATAATATGCAAACATTAAATTCTGTTTGTTACATTTTCATGTATGTTGTTGTTCAGTCACTAAATCCTATCCGACTCCTTGCGACCCCATGGACTGCAGGCTTCCTTGTCCTTCACTAACTCCCAGAGATTGCTTAAATTCATGTCCATTGAGTCAGTGATGCTATCTAACCATCTCATCCTCTGCCATTCCCTTCTCCTTTTGCCTTCAATCTTTCCCATCATCAGGATCTTTTCCAATGAGTCAGCTCTTCACATCAAGTGGCCAAAGAACTGGAGCTTCAGCTTAAGCATCAGTCCTTCCAATGAATATTCAGGATTGATTTCCTTTAGGATTGACTAGTTGGATCTCTTTGAAATCTAAGGGACTCTTTAGAATCTTCTCCAGGATCACAATTCGAAAGTATCAAAATTCGTTGGTGCTCAGCTTTCTTTATGGTCCAGCTCTCATGTCCTTACATGATTATTAGAAAAACAACAGCTTTGACTAGGCGGACCTTTGTTGGCAAAGTAATGTCTCTACTTTTCAACGTGCTGTCTAGGTTTGTCATAGCTTTCCTTCCAAGGAGCAA
This sequence comes from Bos indicus x Bos taurus, assembly GCF_003369695.1. Classification (NCBI taxonomy): domain Eukaryota; kingdom Metazoa; phylum Chordata; class Mammalia; order Artiodactyla; family Bovidae; genus Bos; species Bos indicus x Bos taurus. The sequence continues at coordinate 29,470,172 of NC_040092.1, read as the reverse complement.
GCATCTTTACCTTCATGGCTGCAGTCACCATCTGCAGTGGTTTTGGAGCCCAAGAAAATAAAATCTGTCACTGTTTCCATGTTTTCCCCTTCTATTTGCCAAGAAGTATTGGGACCAGATGCCGTATCTTAGTTTCTTGAGTGTTAAGCCAGCTTTTTCACTCTCCTCTTTCACCTTCATGAAGAGACTCTTTAGTTCCTCTTCAGTTTCTGCCATTAGAGTGGTATCATCTGCATATCTGAGGTGGTGATATTTCTCCCGACAATCCTGATTCCAACTTGTGATTCATCCAGCCCAGAATTTTTCATGATGTACCCTGCATAGAAGTTAAATAAGCAAGGTGACAATATATAGCCTTGATGTACTCCTTTCCCAATTTGGAATCAGTCAGTTGTTCCATGCCCAGTTCTAACTATTGCTTTTTGACCTGCATGAAGGTTTCTCAGAAGACAGTAAAGTGGTTTTGGAGTTCCCTTGCTTTCTCTATGATCCAGTGAATGCTGGCAATTTGATCTCTGGTTCCTTTTCCTTTTTAAAACATTCGAGGTTCCTAGGCAATATTTTTTTTTTACAACATCAGACTTTACTTTCACCACCTGCGCATGCATGCTAAGTCACTTCAGTTGTGTCCAACTCTTTGTGACCCTATGGACTGTAGCTCACCAGGCTCCTCTGTCCTTAGGATTCTCCAGACAAGTATACTGGAGTGGGTAACCAAGCCCTCCTCCAGGGGATCTTCCAGACACAGGGATCAAACCCGTGTCTCTTATGTCTCCTGCATTGGCAGGCAGGTTCTTTACCCCTAGCGCCACCACAACTGAGCATCATTTCTGCTTTGACCCGGCCTCTTCATTCTTTCTGGAGTTATTAGTAATTGCCCTCTGCTCTTGCCCAGTAGTATATTGGACGCATTTTGACCCAGTGAACTCATCTTCCAGTATCATATCTTTTTGCCTTTTCATACTTCCCATTGAGTTCTCATGGCGAGAATACTGGAGTGGTTTGCCATTTCCTTCTCCAGTGGATCATGTTTTGTCAGAACTCTCCACTATGACCTATCCATCTTGGGTGGCCCTGCTTGGCATGGTTCATGGCTTCATTGAGTTTCAGAAGCCTTTTCACCAAGACAAGGCTGTGATCCTTGAAGGGGTTTCATATATGTATGTTCATTTAACTGACAGTTTTCCATCTAGGTATTAGTCAAATATTGCTCATGGATTGAAAAAACTTATACTATCAAACTGGAAAAAAAAAAAAAGCCAAACCTGCATTTTAGTATCTCCAAGACCTGCTTTACAGACTCATTTAGCAAGTACTTTGGGTGTGGGCATGGAATGAACTCACACATGATGGGGAAAACCCCAAATAACTGTAAATTTGTCGGTTTCCTTATATCTGCTGGCAACCAAAATTTGTCACTGGCCATCTGCCTTCACAAGGATTAGGTTAGTAGCCACTGTAGCTGCTAATATTCAACACCCCCTGAAAGGAGTTCAGGGCAGAGATCAGAAACGAGGTGCTCTGTGCTCTGGGGAAAACTGGCAGAACAGATCTTCAGACAGATATTTTCAGGAGAAAAGACTTCATGAGCCCAACTCTTGTATCTCCTATCTAGCATGCATGCATGCTAAGTCGCTTCAGTCATGTCCAACTCTGTGCAACCCCTTGGATGGCACCCCACCAGGCTCCCTTGTCCCTGAGATTCTCCAGGCAAGAATACTGAAGTGAGTTGCCATTTCCTTCTCCTCTCCTATCTAGAAAAGCACTAAAATAATTAACAGAGATATCTGCTCCTTGTGACTAGCAACAAGCATCCACCAAAATATGTGCTTAACTACATGTACCCATTCTCCAAAACCACACATATACTGACCTTCCTCCCCACCTCCACCCTGCCTCTTTGGAGCAGTTTCTCAGAGCCGTCTTAGAAGCAGTCTCCTGGACTGCAGTCCTCATTTTCCCAAATAAAATTTAACTCACAACTCTCACACTGTGCAATTTTTTTTTCCCCTGTCAATACTGCCAATTTTGGTTTTGTATTAAGGTTTCAGAAACCTTAGCAGTTTATATGTCTATACTGAACCATACTCAACTTCAAATGATAGAAGAAGTTTGAAAACAATGTCTAATTTGTACGTTATGGCTATCATGGATTTTAGCTTTTATCTTCATTTTTCTTTGACTCTGTGAGGTATTATGTTGTATACTCCATGTTTACTGAAATATGCCCTCAGATTACCCTTTTGCTTGCTCACTATTGCTTTTTCCCTCTCAGACCTCTCAACTACAGTTGCTTTTAGTCAGGAGAGGCTGGAATATACTCTTTACTTAAGGTTTACTTGTGGTAAATGTCCTAGTTTTCGTTTACATGAAAATGCCATTAGTTTGCTGTCATGTCTAAGATACAGTTTTGTAGATTATACACTTCTATGTCTATGGTTATCTCTTTCAGAATTTTGAAGCAGTAGCCATTGTCCTCTGGTTTCTATGGAACAATCAGCTGACCATCCAACTGTTAGTTCTTGGATTGTAATCAGCCAGTTGTCTGTGGTTCCTTGTAAGATCCATGTGTCTGTAGTGATCTGCTATTAGCTGCACTGTGTTTGGGTGCCTATAACCAGGAGGGGAGACGGGGTCAGGGGGCCTCACCCTGGCACCAGTCACACTGGAGGCTGGATAACTCTCTATGGTGGAGGCTGTTCCGTATCTTGTAGGAGGATTAGCAGATACCTGGGCTTTACTCAGTCAGTGCCACCTGCTAGACCACAGCCCCCTCCCCAGCTGTGTCCACCAAAAGTGCCCCCAGAAACTGCAAATATCCCCAGGGAGCAGAGTCATTTCACATTGAGAGCTGCCCAGTTAGTTTAAACAGCAATCACAAAAACACCTTCAAAATGTATCAATAGATTATAACAACAAACATTTATGTCTCATCTATGCTACATGCCCACTGGGGGTTGACCATGGCTTTGCTCCATGTCTTCATTTGTCTGGGATCTAGACTGGTAGATAAGCCTTTATTTAGGGCATTTCCTTGGAGAAGGCAACGGCACCCCACTCCAGTACTCTTGCTTGGAAAATCCCATGGACGGAGGAGCCTGGTAGGCTGCAGTCCATGGGGTCGCTAAGAGTTGGACACAACTGAGCAACTTCACTTTCACCATTCACTTTCATGCATTGGAGAAGGAAATGGCAACCCACTCCGGTGTTCTTGCCTGGAGAATCCCAGGGATGGCGGAGCCTGGCAGGCTGCCATCTATGGGTTGCACAGAGTCAGACACGACTGAAGCGACTTAGCAGCAGCAGCAGTAGCAGGGCATTTCCTGGAATCACGGCAGGAAAAGAATGAAAGGGAAGAACAGCTGGACAAAACACACACTAACTCTCAACACTTCAGCTTAGATGAGATCCTTAAACACTGATACTTCCACTTCATTAACTAAAGCAAGTTGCACTGCCAAGCTCAATATTAATTGGGTGAAAAGCATTTTCCTCCATAGGAAGGATCAGGAAATGTTTGAGAGTAATAATACAGTCTCACAGAAGATGAATACGCTTTCATTTATTTGACCTCTTGAATCTGCTGATGGCAATCTTTTGTCACCTCTAAAGGAAATCAATCCTGAATATTCACTGGAAGGACTGATGCTGAAGCTGAAGCTCCAATATTTGACCACCTGATGCAAGAACTGACTCGTTAGAAAAGACCCAGATGCTGGGAAAGATTGAAGGCAGGAGAAGAAGGGGATGACAGAGGACGAGATGGTTGGATGGCATTACTGACTCAATGGATATGAGTTTGAGCAAGCTCCGGGAGATGGTGAAGGACAGGGAAGTCTGGTGTGCTGCTGACTAAGGGATCAGAAACAGCCGGACACGACTGAGTGACTAAACAACAACAACAATATACTCTCAGTATAACTTCCAAAGTTTTCTCTCTTCATTGTTCTTCTCTTTCAGAATTTCGATCAGTGGTGTATTCAACTTTCTGAACACTCTTCTTCTCTTACACTCTCATTTTTACATATGCTTAATCTTTGTACTTCATTCTAAATAATATCTTTAAATACATCTTTCAGTCTAGGCTTCCCTGGTGGCTCAGAGGTTAAAGCATCTGCCTGGAATGCGGGAGACCAGGGTTCGATCCCTGGGTCGGGAAGATCCCCCTGGAGAAGGAAATGGCAACCCACTCCAGTACTCTTGCCTGGAGAATCCCATGGACAGAGGAGCCGGGTAGGCTATACAGTGCATGGGGTTGCAAAGAGTCGGACACAACTGAGCAACTTCACTTTGATACTTTTCAGTCTACTCATCTTCTCTCTAGCTATATTTAAGAACCTATTCTTCTATTGATTACTCTTAAGTTTTTATGTGTACATTTGACTTAATAAAGATGTACATTAATATTTCTGTATTACTACTATCAGAGAGCTTTGATCCATCTTACATTATAAAATTTGTCTGGCATAGTAGTCCCTCTGTGTATTTAAAATCTCAATTTTTTAATTTATCATCATTAAATTATTTTTATATTTCCCATATATGTAAAGTATGCATTTACCAGCATCATTTTAATTTTTTACTATAGCTTTCTTCTTTTCTAAAAACTTCATCCTTTCATTTCAGCAAAATTTTAAGACTGACAAAAATTAACCCTTATTTTAAATATCTTCATTTTACCCTCACTATTGAAGGAAAATTTAGGTTGATAGTTATGTTCTCTCAGTATATTCAAGGTCATATTTTTTTATTCCTCGATCTTCACTAATATGAAATTTACAGTCAAATTATAATTCCTGCAATTGTTTATAATGTATGATTTATCACTGCTCACTTTATTTACCCTCATCTTTGTTGTTCTGCAGTTTTTCTATAATAAATCTCAGCACCTAATTAAATATCAGGACTTAACTACCTTCTATAATCTGAGGAATTATTTTTTATCAGTCCAAGATATAATCTATTACTTATACTAATTTTGCTTCTTCTCTACTTTTATTTGTTTTTTCTTTTGAAACCCTATTAGATAAATGTTGCCTCTATCTTAGCCTACCTTTGATATCTCAATGTTTTAATGCTTTCAATCTGTTTTTTGTTTTTGCTTTTTTCTGTGTTTAATCAACTGGAAGAGAAGATAGTTTTTTATACAAGGCATAGGACATTTTAAAAGATGCTATAAACAGGTACAAATAAATGCAGAACAAACTGGCCACTTAAATGCATAAAAAGTAGGAAGAGTTTTCTGTATCATATAAATAATGAAAAATTTATTCAATGGCAAGCAACAAAAAAAATCAGTATTTTAGGCAAAAATGTAAAAATAAGCATTCTCATACATTAAATGCAAATCATTATCTGAGTGAAGTAGACTCATGCTCATATATAATGTCTTTTTTCTTAGTTTGTTACCAAAAGTTCTTAACACTATAATGGTGAAGAATAGCAAGAAGGTTTATAAAAAACAGAAATTATCTAACAATATTGCTGAACTCTGTCACTTTGTACCTAGGTCTGTAAATTTTTATTATCCTCTCATTATACACTCTGAAATAAAGAGGAAACAATAGGAAAATCTATTTCATTCCTCCTTCTAATAATTCTTACAGTCATCACTATGATTCCAAGCTCAGAGCAATCAGCCAAATGTAACCTCATGTCCCCTTGAATGTTCACAGCTGTGCCATTTCATTCCACCTTCCCTTTGACCAAGATTTCTCATAGGACCAGTCCCAGCTACACTGCAGTAAGATATTAATAGCTTTCCTACTAGACAGTAAAGAATATGAATATATTTAATTAAATCTTTGACTTTCAGACATGAAAAATAACAACAACAATAACAAAAAAAAAATTGTCCCTGAACCAAAAGAATTTAAATCATTATTGGTTATTGTTGTGGGGAAGTGATGGGTTGAACAGAAGGAAGCCACTCTTGGGAAATTTTGTTCAGCCAAAGAAAAACAAAGGTCAATATACCTCATGTGAGTAAGTAACTCTGAAAATTATACAGGAGTTTCTGCTTTATGTGGAATATTTCCAAACAAAAATGTCTAAATGCTCACTATAATGTTACCAAGCTTTCCACATATCTACAGCTAATTCTTCTTTTTCTTGATATTACCCAAAACAGCAGCAAGCATCTGCTGGGAACTGATGGTGACAAAGGTCACAAATTGTTCCTATGCTAAGCACACCTGAGTGGGTTTAGAGCAGAAATACTCAAAGAAAAAGGAAGAGAAAGATAGGCTTCTATGTAACGGCTCATGTTGTTAATGTTTATAAATTTCAGAGAGAAGTAGGTTGAAAGAAATTTGTTCACCTTTCTATAATGTCATAGCAGATATTTCCAACTAAATAATAATTTTTGCTTTATTTTTGTTTGTTGATGGAAAAGGTGACATTGAAAGCACATAAATGATCTATCAAAATCGGACATCAAAATACCCCAGTTACATTTAGATTGCTTTTACTCCTACAGACGTAGGGAAGATGCAGGTCATTGGAGCACAACAAAGAAAGCATATAAGTAAGCATCATTTTAAATGATGCTATATAAAAACTTGTCATTCTTTATTTGGCCATTTGAAAACCCCAGGTCTTTCATTTTATTAAAGTTTCTGTAGAAATTTCATCTTCTCCCCTACTTCTAGAGGGACCAGGTAGCTGGTTTCGATGGAAGATGGGAATAACTCCACCTGAGTGCCCTAAACAATCAGAGATGGCTTGGAGACAAGCCCGGAGTCTGCTGCTTCATTGTCTCCATGCTTCTCTGACTTAGAGAAGTTTTCCTGCTCTGGTCCTTCCTTCAACTCTCCTGATCCCCCTGTGGCAGTCTTGGTGAGAAGACACAGACTAACCCTTCCTTCAGTGGTTTCCCTAATAAACTGTACAAATTGTGGAAATGCAGGAACCAGCAATCACTTTCCACCATCTCAGCCATCATCAGCATCATTGTATAGGCAGGAAGAAAATAAAACTTCAGCAAACAGTCCTTTACTGGGAAAATAAGTGGCCTGAGATAACTCCCTTCAGAACTGCTCAATTACACTAATACAAGAATTTAAGAAAAACAAAAACATTCACACTGGTGACAGCATCACTAGAATATGTAACAAATTGTATATTGATGTTGCCCTGAAGAATGCCACTTCTCTTGCTTGGCGTTTTAATGCTAGTGCATTCTCAAGTTCCAGATGACAGCTGCAGAGCCAACATTTTAAAACCATCAGAAAATTCATGCTACACAATGGTCACAGCTGGACCCATCAATCAAACTCTTTTTCCTCCAGTGAGATTCAAGAGTTGTCAGATAATTGAACAGTGCATGTTCTGGACTTGAGAATTTTAGCCATGGGAGCTAGATAGAGAAGAAAGCAAAATGTCAAGCTTTTCTTGTCATTTTAGCCTGAGAAGAAGATTTTTAAAACTCTGCATGATGCTAGGATGCTTCACAGTATCTGCATTCAGAACTGGGCCCTATAGTTGCTATCAGCTCCATTGGTCCTTGAGGTAGAGAGCATTTAAATTTAAATGTTGAAGATTGAATTAAAACGTTGATTCTTACCCTTGTGAAAGCAGATTGTTCAGTATGCATGAATATTCCTGTCTTCCTGGCCAGGGTCCAAACTAAGAAAAAGAAGCTTATGATTCACTATCTCAGGTGTGACTGGCCATCAGCTCCACTATTTGTACACTTACGGGTGATACCTATCAATTAAGATGGTTTTCACTGGATGATACAGAAAACCCTGATTCTAAAGGCTCAGGTTATGACATTACTTTTAAAAATCCTATATAAAAGCACTTTGAAGCTAAGGCAGCTCCAAATTCAGTGCAATCGGGGCTTCAGTTGCACTGCCTCTGGGGCTGCCTGACTCTGCCATCTGCTCTTTTGTTTCACACTACACTCATGAACACCGTCTGTACACCGGCCTCAGCATCAGTGCCTTACACGTGTTTCAATTCATGTCATCCTCATAGCAGTCCTGCCCGGTAGACCTCTTATTATTCTTATTTTCACATGAGGGGACTTGAAGTACATATTGACTCAATTATTCTCAGAATATCCAATGTTTTCCACTTCACGGAGAAGGGGAAGGAGTCATGGGAGACTGGGCGCCTTGCACAAGACCAGGTCGCCAGCACGTGACCAAGCTGGGGATAGACGCCAGCATCCCATTCAGAAGACTATCTTCTTCGCTGTCAGGCTATCTAATCTTATGCTTGCAAGTCGGACGGGGGTCTTCAGGAATTCCTTCCACATGGGACAGTGTCAAAGGGTAGATGAGGTGCCCACTCCCTTGTGTTCATTTAAGAGCCAGAAGCCCTTTGCCAAGAGCCCCTGCAGACCTTTGCTGAGGTCTCACTTGCCAGAACTGTCCCACCTGCCCCATCAGGTGGTCATTGGCAAGTGGACCAGCAGCACTGTGATGGGCTCCAGCCCTCAGGATTCATCCTGCAGGGATGCGGAGCTGGGCTCACCCAAGTCTCCTGGAGAAGGAATTGCAGGACAACTCTGCCCACAGGGACTTGGAAAGGATGGTACGGTGCCCACAGCAGGGTGTCTGCTGTAGGTATCCACCATAGAAGCCACGTTCCCAGCATGTTCAAGCAGGCACCAAGCACCTGAAGTCGAAAAGTCCTTAGCCTCAGTCTTCCCTTTGGAATTTCAAATCATGACATCATTGTGCCAGACACACATCAGAGAAGACCATGCCTGGAACAAATCTATCCCCATTTGGATCCACCTTAAACCAGAAATCCAGTCTTTGCTCTGACAACATATGTGTTGAAAACCTGTGTGTCATTTTTCTGGAGTTAGAGGTACAGAGGTGAGGAAGCAGTCAGATTTGTGGAATTTACATGAGAGTGGAGGAAAGACTTGGCTGAGAAAATGTAAATGAATATTATAATAGCAAGGGAAGGGCCAGCCCTCAGAGTGGTGGGATGAGGTGGGGGATATTTTAGAAAGGGTAGTCTAACAAAGCTTCTGAGAAAAGGTTCAGTATGCATGAATATTCCTGTCTTCCTAGCCAGGGTCCAAACTAAGAAAAAGGCTTCAACAACATGAAGGAAAAAGGAGGTGGCTTGATGGAGTTTAGCATCAGGACTCTGAGGTTCAAGGACACTGAATGCCAGGGAAGCTGCACACTTGTACAAACATCACCGCCTGTGCCTGGTCCCTCAACTACATAAAGAGGACGTCTCATATGACCACAAGGAGGATTAAATGAATGAGTACCTTTCATGATCCTTGTACTATAGGGCACCTGGGACTGCATGAGTGCTTGGTAAACATGAGCTTGTGTCATCTCTGAAATAGTAGCCTGGGTAGAGGTGAGAGCAGTTTATCCTAATAGGAAAGATGCTCCTGGGAAACAAAAGGCAAGGTGGGAGCCCGCGGAGTGGAGGCTGAGTGAACAGGGAAGAATGTGGTGGGAGATGCGATCTGAGATGGAGGCAGGGGCCTCAGTACTCTCCTTAGTAAGTCCCAACTCTGGCTCTTCATCAGGTGACCTTCAGATGAGTTAATCTGAATCTCTAAGTGAAGCTCAGGGTTAGATTCTGAAGCTCAGCCAAAGAGGAAAATCACTGATGTCCATTTTGCCTGCTAAAGAAAGGAGCTTAACTTTTTAAGAGAAACACCAAGCCATTGAAATATCCATCATGTCCTGCCCTCTTCTGCCTTCAACCTTATTTCTGCACATCGAGTTCTTGACTATCGTTCAAGGATGTCACATTCTCTGAGGTTAGAAGGTTCCTGTGACAACTGTTCCTTCCTCCGGACCACCAGTGCTTTTCCTTTACCTCCGGATGACCCAGAACCTCATAGACTGTGTTGTGTTGTGTCCATGCCTTTCCTTCCACACCAGTAGGTAAATTCTTCCACTGTAGGAACCAGTGTCTTGCACATTAAGATACAAAGAGGTATTTTTAAAGAATGAATTTAGGGGCCTTTCTTAGAAACAATGACTAAGAATAAAAACTAATGTTATTTAAGGACTTCCCTGGTGGTCCAGTGGCTAAAATTCCATGTTCCCAATGCAGGGGACCTGGATTCAATCCTTGGATGGGGAACTATGATGCAACTAGACAACTAGACTCTGTGCATGTGCTCAATCACTCAGTCGTGTCTGACTCTTTGCAACCCCATGGACTGTAGCCCACCACAACTTCCTCTGTCCGTGGAATTTTCCAGGCAAGAATACTAAAAGATCCCACATGTCACAAGGAATATCAAAGATCCCTAGTGTTGCAACTAAGAGATGGCACAGCCAAATAAATATTAAAAAAAAAAAAAGATATAAAAGTAAAGCTAATGTTATGCCAAAGTCCCCATTGCCTTGGGAAATCAGCCAGCTCAACATACATCAAAATGTCAAGCACTGAAAAATGAAGAGACCAAAGATATTTTCATCATGTTAGAGATAATTGCTGAAATTGGAACCACATAGAATGTCATGATGCAAGAAGGAAAGAAAGACAAAATAAGAATGTAAAATGTGGGTTCTAAGTTTCATTTGCTCCAACAAATTAAAGTAACATAAAACACAAAGTTGGAATAGGAAATGGCACCTCACCCCAGTATTCTTTCCTGGAAAATATCATGGACAGAGGAACCTGGTGGGCTACAGTTCATGGGGTCACAGAATTGGACATGACTGAGCAACTGAGCATGCTCAGTTCTAGGTCTTCATTATGGTACACAAAAATGATAGATTCAATTTAGGGGCAATTTCAAAAGAACCAGAAAAAATCATGGGAAAATGGGATCCCTCAATTTAGACTGATTTAAGACAAAATTGTTTGAAGGCTTAAGTGTGTGTTCTACTTCCTAGATATAAATGTGCTCAGCTTTATGTGCACAATTTATATTGATTTGTCATGTATCATCTGTTTTTCATGACTGTGATTGGCCACCAGTTTGTCATAAGTTCACAAGTGGATGAATATTGAATGGGAAAGAAAGAGAACTTAGCTTCTGGGGCTTCTCAAGTGTTTTACAATAAAATAAATAAGAAAAAAATAGGTTGTCAAATAGCGGTGAACTCCATGTGGAACAATGGCAGTAACTTTACTTGGGAACTTACCTTGAACAGCAGTCTACAAACAAAATAACTGTTAAAAATGGCCTTGTGAGTTCAGGGCTGGAAAAGCATTTAAACGTCTGGCTAACTCTCGTTCATGTTGTGATGTATAGTTCTCTTGGGTGCAGACTGTCAAACTGAGTTAATGTCAATGAAAGAAAATGGGAGATGGACTTTCAGATGTTCTCATTCAGCTAAAAAGAAAATTACAGTTCAGAGTTTTTACTAAGGTAGCTTTCCAAACACCCACTCAGTGGGATGGAAACGGTGCTTTAGAAGAGAGGGCTCATGGGAATACTAAAAGAACTTGGCATCATTCATCATTTTTTACAGTGAATCCAGGCCATCACTTCTATGCTTTCAACTCAAAAGAGTAAACAGGTGCTAAAGATAAAGTGATCTTCCCTGTAGCTCAAGCAGTAAAGAATCTGCCTGCAATGAAGAAGACTGGGGTTCGATCCCTGGGTCAAAAAGATCCTCTGGAGAAGGGAATGGCAATCCACTCCAGTATTCTTGCCTGGAGAATCCCATGGACAGAGGAGCCTGGTGGGCCACAGTCCATGGGGTCGCAAAGAGTCGGACACGACTGAGTAACTAACACTACTACTACTAAAGATAATAATCACTGGATTCACGTGGTCACTCAGTTTGTTAGGTAAATCGGGAATAGATACTCTTAAGCAGCTTCCATCAAACCAACTGCCTGCATCAACCAACTGATACGTTCCATTCCCTCTTAGTTCATCCTTGCCAATGTTGGCCACGGCCCATGACCTTCTGAACCTCGCCTTCTACAGACATTAGGTCAGGAATGGTAACACAGCAGCCTTTAAAGTTGATAGCAGGGGCATTCAAGATAATCTATATGGGTTTTTGTTTTTTTTTTTCTTTTCTATGTTTGTTTTGTTTTGTTTTGTTTTTCTTTCCTTGACATACAGCAAAACTTGGACTTTGGTAAATGCAAATGTAAAAAACTTAGACTGAAATTTTCTAAAATTCAAATTTTACACAAACTATACCTGTATATATCATTCACTGGGAACCTTAAGTCTCCTTCTGTTTTCTAAACTCAAACATTTGTACAGCATCTGATAGTTAAATATTTGGAGCTGTCTCATGCTGGATGGTCCTCTGACCAACAATTTAATTTCAGAACATCACCACTTTTGTCAGTAAAGCAGGGTTTGTGCAGTTCTTTGACTTTGTTTTTGTTGGTGGTGTTCATTGGATTTTATAAAGTATCTGCTATTATGTTTTGCAAAAATAGAGTGGAAAACAAAAATTAAAGTGTTGATACTTGTTCTAACAAGTCTAAAAACTTAACAAGGATGGAAAAGCTTAAACTGGTCACCTGCCTCAATAAACTACTCAGTTGGCCTGAAGTTAATCTCAAGTTGGTCTGAAGTTAGTCAGCCATGAGCACAATTGTGAAGTTAGAGATCAAAACATAAGACATGCAATGTTAGAAGTATTCCTAATTGTAACCTGAAATTCATCTTTTAAATTATTAGTTAAGTTTGCATAGATCTTTATTTATGAATTCTTTTTCCTCTTCAATTTAGAGTAACTGTGTGTTCATGGGAGACTAAAGCTTTGCCTACTGCTATGAGACTAGCTATTGATGGGTGGAATGGATTCCAGGTTATTTAAATTTCTACAGATATGCAACTGAAAAAAATAACCTCCAAATGGATCTAATGTCAAGATTAAAAGCACATGAGGTCTTAAGGTCTGAAACTACTGTATATCTGCAGATGTTAAAAGGAAATGTCCCTGTTTAAGATATGAATATACAGGATAAAAGGAAGCATTTGGTGTAATTCAGTCCTATCTCTAATGATTAAACTAACAATTTTAAGTAAACTAGGAAACATGAACATAAGAGTCAGTCAAATACTGAGCACAGAGTCAAGTATAAAAACTCAAAATTGGAATAATTTTGAGTAGTTCATGGAAGCTAAGGAAAGAGAGTTAGACAAGGCTGTGGTGATGTGATCAGATTGGCTAGTTTTCTGCGATTATGGTTTCAGTGTGTTTGCCCTTTGATACCCTCTCACAACACCTACCATCTCAATTGGTTTCTCTTACTAGCCAATCTGATCACACAGACCACAGCCTTGTCTAATTCAATGAAACTAAGCCATGCCATGTGGGGCCACCCAAGACGCACGGGTCATGGTGGAGAGGTCTGACAGATTGTGATCCACTGGAGAAGGGACTGGCAAACCACTTCAGTATTCTTGCCTTGAGAACCCCATGAACAGTATAAAAAGGCAAAATAATAGGATGCTGAAAGAGGAACTCCCCAGGTCGATAGGTGCCCAATATGCTACAGGAGACCAGTAGACAAATAACTCCAGAAAGAATGAAGGGATGGAGCCAAATCAAAAACAATATCCAGTTGTGGAAATGACTGGTGATAGAAGCAAGGTCCAATGCTGTAAAGAGCAATACTGCATAGGAACCTGGAAGGTTAGGCCCGTGAATCAAGGCAAATTGGAAGTAGTCAAACAGGAGATGGCAAGAGTGAATGTCGACATTCTAGGAATCAGCAAACTAAAATGGACTGGAATGGGTGAAATTAACTCAGATGACCATTATATCTACTACTGTGGACAAGAATCCCTTAGAAGAAATGGAGTAGCCATCATGGTCAACAAAAGAGTCTGAAATGCAGTACTTGGATGCAACCTCAAAAATGACAGAATGATCTCTGTTTGTTTCCAAGGCAAACCATTCAATATCACTGTGATTCAAACTTATGCCCCAACCAGTAATGCTGAAGAAGCTGAAGTTGAATGGTTCTATGAAAACCTATAAGACCTTTTAGAACTAACACCCAAAAAAAGATGTCCTTTTCATTATAGGGGACTGGAATGCAAAAGTAGGAAGTCAAGAAACACCTGGAGTAACAGGCAAATTTGGCCTTGGAATATGGAATGAAGAAGGGCAAAGGCTAATAGAGTTTTGCCAAGAGAATGCTCTGGTCATAGCAAACACCCTCTTCCAACAACACAAGAGAAGACTCTACACATGGACATCACCAGATGGTCAACACCGAAATCAGATTGATTATATTCTTTGCAGCCAAGAATGGAGAAGCTCTATACAGTCAGCAAAAACAAGACCAGGAGTTGACTGTGGCTCAGATCATGAACTCCTTATTGCCAAATTCAGAGTGAAATTGAAGAAAGTAGGGAAATCCACTAGACCATTCAGGTATGACCTAAATCAAATCCCTTATGATTATACAGTGGAAGTGAGAAATAGATTTAAGGGACTAGATCTGATAGACAGAGTACCTGATGAACTATGGATGCAGTTTCGTGATAGTGTACAGGAGACAGGGATCAAGACCATCCCCATGGAAAAGAAATGCAAAAAAGCAAAACGGCTGTCTGAGGAGGCCTTACAAATGGCTGTGAAAAGAAGAGAAGTGAAAAGCAAGGAAGAAAAGGAAAGATATAAGCATCTGAATGCAGAGTTCTAAAGAATAGCAAGAAGAGATAAGAAAGCCTTCCTCAGTGATCAATGCAAAGAAATAGAGGAAAACAACAGAATGGGAAAGACTAAAGATCTCTTCAAGAAAATTAGAGATACTAAGGGAACATTTCATGCAAAGATGGGCTCGATAAAGGACAGAAATTGTATGGACCTAACAGAAGCAGAAGATATTAAGAAAAGGTGACAAGAATACACAGAAGAACTGTACATAAAAGATCTTCATGACCCAGATAATCACAATGTTGTGATCACTCACCTAGAGCCAGCCATCCTGGAATGTGAAGTCAAGTGGGCCTTAGGAAGCATCACTATGAACAAAGCTAGTGGAGGTGATGGAATTCCAGTTGAGCTCTTTCAAATCCTGAAAGATGATGCTATGAAAGTGCTGCACTTAATATGCCAGCAAATTTGGAAAACTCAGCAGTGGCCACAGGACTGGAAAAGGTCAGTTTTCATTCCAATCCCAAAGAAAGGCAATGCCAAAGAATGCTCAAACTACTGCACAATTGCACTCATCTCACATGCTAGTAAAGTAATGCTCAAAATTCTCCAAGCCAGGCTTCAGCAATATGTGAACCGTGAACTTCCTGCTGTTCAAGCTGGTTTTAGAAAAGGCAGAGGAACCAGAGATCAAATTGCCAACATCCGCTGGATCATGGAAAAAGCAAGAGAGTTCCAGAAAAAACATCTATTTCTGCTTTATTGACTACGCCAATGCCTTTGACTATGTGTATCACAATAAACTGTGGAAAATTCTGAAAGAGATGGGAATACCAGACCACCTCATCTGCCTCTTGAGAAAACTGTATGCAGGTCAGAAAGCAATAGTTAGAACTGGACATGGAATAGACTGGTTCCAAATAGGAAAAAGAGTACATCAATGTTGTATACTGTCACCCTGCTTATTTAACTTATATGCAGAGTACATCATAAGAAATGCTGGGCTGAAAGAAGCACAAGCTGGAATCAAGATTGCCAGGAGAAATATCAATCACCTCAGATATGCACATGACACCACCCTTATGGCAGAAAGTGAAGAGGAACTAAAGAGCCTCTTGATGAAAGTGAAAGAGGAGGGTGAAAAAGTTGGCTTAAAGCTGAACATTCAGAAAACTAAGACCATGGCATCCGGTCCCATCACTTCATGGCAAATAGATGGGGAAACAGTGGAAACAGTGTCAGACTTTATTTTTGGGGGCTCCAAAATCACTGCAGATGGTGATTGCAGCCATGAAATTAAAAGACGCTTCCTTCTTGGAAGGAAAGTTATGACCAATCTAGATAGCATATTCAAAAGCAGAGATATTACTTTGGCAACAAAGGTCCATCTAGTCAAGGCTATGGTTTTTCCAGTGGTCCTGTATGTGTATGTGTATGAGAGTTGGACTGTGAAGAAAGCTGAATGCCGAAGAATTGATGCTATTGAACTGTGGTGTTGGAGAAGACTTTTGAGAGTCCCTTGGACTGCAAGGAGATCCAACCTGTCCATCCTAAAGGAGACAAGCCCTGGGTGTTCATTGGAAGGACTGATGCTGAGGCTGAAATTCCAATACTTTGGCCACCTCATGCAAAGAGTTGACTCATTGGAAAAGACCCTGATGCTGGGAGGGATTGGGGTCAGGAGGAGAAGGGGACGACAAAGGATGAGATGGCTGGATGGCATCACCAACTCGATGCACATGAGTTTAGGTAAACTCTGGGAGCTGGTGATGGACAGGGAAGCCTGGCGTGTTGCAATTACATGGGATCGCAAAGAGTCGGACACGACTGAGCAACTGAACTGAACTGAACTGACGGGAAGAGAGGAGCATCAGAAAAATTAATCTGGGATGTTGGGATCTTGGCATCCTTAGTTGGGAATATCTGAGTCAATCATTCAGTCACTGCTTAGCTCCAGAGTTGTTCTTCCAACATCTTCAGCATCAGGCATTTTAAGAGAACCATTTTCTCACCCAATCCCTCATCCTGCATCTTCTTTCCCCACTGTCCACTCTTCAAAATGGAAATTGAAACTTGAATTTAGGAATCTAAATCAGACACGAACAGAAAAGAAGCTAGTCATTCCCAGTGAACACATGTCCAGAAGCAAGGTTTGCCTCCAGTCCCAGGGGGAACGTGCTATGAAATGCTGACAGACCCTTCACTTCCAGCAGATGGTGAGGATGGGCATGTTTGTAGTGTTGCGTTAACATCTGTCTGTGAACCTTACCTCCATGGCATTGATAGCTTATGTTGAACGGTGTCCAATTCGTGATTTCCAAAGAAGAAGATTTAGCTTCGAGACCAGGGACCAGGCTTGATCACTCAAGAGTTTTTGTGTAGCAGAGTTTTATTAAAGTACAAAAAGGGACAGAGAAAGCTTCTGATATAGACATCAGAAGGGGGACAGAGAGTGCCCCCTTTGCTAGTGTTAGCAAGGGAGTTATATACTTTTTTAGTTGATTATTAATAATATATCAAAAGAATGTCTCAAGGTTGTAAAGATCTTACTAGACCCACTCCCACAATTTACAATTTAAGATGACAGGATTAGAACTAACAATAGAAAGATCTTACCCGACCCATTCCCATAATATACATCCTAAGATAACAGGATTAGTCAGAAGGTTTTCAAGTAGGAGAAACTGTCCTCAAGCAGGATACATTCTTGTTATATAATCCTTAGTACAGACTTTAAACTGGGTTATTTGTTGTGTAATCATCAATTCCAGGCTTAAAGAAAAAACATTTTATGTAACTAAGACTAAGGAATGTAGAAAAAAAAAAAGATGCTTGTCCTTTCCTCCTCCTTGAGAGCCTCAGACCCCTTTCTCTTCCTGGGGACCCTGGACTTCTTATCAACCTGCCTAGGAATTGACTCTCGCATTCCCCCATTTTCTTTTAGGAGAATTATGTTGCCAGGGGAAAGGGGCGTCGTTTTTGTTCCATAACTACTTCCTGCTGTTGAGGGGTGTCATCCCCAAATTGTTGAGGCAACATATTCTCCTAACCCTGATATTGAGGATCTCTGATCCAGGGGCCCCAAGTAATAGTTGGAGAAGGCTGTGACACTCATAGGAGCCTGGACAACCATTTGTAACTTAAAAGGTTTCAGACAGAAAAAACGTTTTATGTGACTAAGACTAAGGAATGTAGAGGGGAAAAAAAGATATTTGTCCTTTCCTCCTCCTTGAGAATTCCAGACCCCTTTCTCCTCCTTGAGAGCCCCAGACCCCTTTCTCCTCCTGGGGGACCCCAGACTTCTTATCAACCTGCCTAAGAATTGACCCAGCATCAACCACACCACCCAAACAGGAAATTCACAACTAAGGCAAGATGCTACACTTACCATCAGGAATTCATATTCGAACTGACACATACATTTGACAAATCCAATTAGCATCAACTGTCCCTCAAAGAAGGATTTTCATTCTGGATAAAACATGAAAAGGAAAGCAGACAAGAAGGAAGTGTTATTATGTAGCATGTTTAACTGTCCATCTCAATTGGTGGCTGTGGACAGCTGGTTTTAGCCTCATATTTTCCTAAATTTAACCCTAGGTCCATCATTAATTAGCTGTGCCCTTGGGTAAGTTATTTAATGTCTCTCAGTTTCAGTTTCACTGGTTAAAGGGCGAGAACTTCAGGCAACTCACTGCAAGAATAAATAAGATAAGAGATATCAGCAAACCACCTGACTGTTAAAAAGTGCTTAGTAAAAGTTACTCTCCCTGCTTTCCTTATAAAATAGTCTCCATTTCTGTTATCTGAATTCATAACTGCTCATTTATTGAAAAGCAGATCACTGGGGCTATGAACATGAAATGGCTGTATTTTCCAGTCACTCCTCTCAACCGTCCTCATGTGAATGCCCTTTCCTGTCCCTGAATGTCATCACAGCCGACTTCACACCTTTCTGAATATTTTTCCTTATTAGAATGTGGTCCAGTCCAAGTTAAAATTCCAGTCTCAGATCTAATTCAACACTTCCCCTTCTGCTGCTGTGAAGTTGTCCAAGGAAAGAGACATGGTCAGCTCCCCCATCTCTGATGCCCTTGTCAGCCTGAAGCCCTGGATCGTCCTGACCAGATGATGGGGGGTAGGGAGTGACAGGGCAGAGGTTAATTTGCTGAACCAAGACCCCCTGGAGGGTCATCATTGCTCCTTTAGCCGTTGATGCCTGGCCAGCATTGCCCTCTCTCAGGGGGACACCCCAGGGCCAGCCCCTCCTTGAACACACCTATGAAGTCCTTTGAGCTCCCCTAGTGCACAACTCCTGAAATGATAAACTTGGCTCTGGTTCAGTGTCCAGGACAAGCCAACTCCAGCCCCTAATGACCCAACAAGCCCACTACTACTTGGATCCCCTACAGAGTGAGCTTTCCAGAAAGACAGAGCTACTATGTGACCAGCAATCCTACTGCTGGGCATATATTCAGAGAAAAATCATAATTCACAAAGATACACACACACACACCCAATGCTCATTGCAACACTATTTATAACACCCAAGTCATGGAAGCAACCTAAATATCCATTGACAGATGAATGGATAAAGAAGGTGTGGTACATATATGCAATGGAATACTACTCGGTCAATAAGAGAATAAAATAATGCCATTTGTAGCAAAATGGATGGACCTAGAGATCATCATAGTAAGTAATGTAGGGTTCAGGATGGGGAACACATGTATACCTGTGGCAGATTCATTTTGATATATGGCAAAACCAATACAATATTGTAAAGTTAAAAAATAAAATAAAAATTTTTTTAAAAGTATGTAAAGTACTTACTTTCACAAGTAAAATAAGTCAGATAAAGACATATCACATACAATTTATAGATGGGAGCTAAAATATGACACAAATGAACTTATCTACAAAACAGACAGACTCACAGACTCAGAAAACAAACTTAAGATAACCAAGGCGGGGAAAGGGGATGATAAATTAGGAGTTTGGGATTAACACATACACAGTATTATATAATAAATAAATAAACAAGGACCCGCTGTATACTACAGGGAATTCTATTCAATACTCTGTAATAACCTAAATGGGAAAAGGATCTGAAAAAGAGCATCAGTTCAGTTCAGTTGTTCAGTCGTGTCCAACTCTTTGGGACCCCATGGACTGCAGCATGCCAGGCTTTCCTGTCCTTCACTACCTCCCAGAGTTTTCTCAAACTCATGTCCATCGAGTCGGTAATGCCATCCAACTATCTTATCCTCTGTTGCCCCCTTCTCCTCCTACCCTCAATCTTTCCCAGCATAAGGATCTTTTCCAATGAGTTGGCTCTTTGCATCAGGTGGCCAAAGTACTGGAGTTTCAGCTTCAGCATCAATCTTTCCAATGCATATTCAGGGTTGATTTCCTTTGGGATTGACTGATTGGATCTCCTTACTGTTCAAGGGACTCTCAAGAGTCTTGTCCAACACCATGGCACTCAGCTTTCTTCATGGTGCAACTCTCACATCCATAAATGACTACTGGGAACCATAGACCTTTGTCCACAAAGTGATGTCTCTGCTTTTTAATACACTGTCTAGGATTGTCACAGCTTTTCTTCCAAGGAGCAAGTGTCTTTTAATTTCATGGTTGTGGTCACTATCCACAGTGATTTTGGACCACAAAATAATAGTCTGTCACAGTTTCCATTTTTTTCCCCCATCTATTTGCCATGATGTGATGGGACCAGATGCCATGATCTTAGTTTTTTGAATGTTGAGTTTTAAACCAGCTTTTTCACCTTCCTTTTCAAGAGGCTCTTTAGTTCCTCTTCACTTTATGCCATTAGAGTGCTATCATCTGCATATATGAGGTGGTGATACTTCTCCCGGCAGTCTTGATTCCAGCTTGTGATTCATCCATCCTGGTACTTCTCATGATGTACTCTGCATATAAGTTAAACAAGTAGGGTGACAATATACAGCCTTGACATACTTCTTTTTGAATCAGTCTGTTGTCCCATGTCCAGTTCTAACTGTTGTTTCTTGACCTGCATAGGTTTCCTTGACCTTCCAGGTTTCTCAGGAAGCAGATAATGTGGTCTGATTTTCCCATTTCTTTGAGAATTTTCCAGTTTGTTGTAATCCACACAGTCAAAGGCTTTAGAGTAGTCAATGAAGCAGAAGTAGAGATTTTTCTGGAATTCCCTTGCTTTTTCTATGATCGAACGGATGTTGGCAATTTGATCTCTGCCTTCTTTAAATCCAGCTTTTACATCTTGAAGTTCTTGGTTCATGTATTACTGAAGCCTAGCTTAAAGGATTTTGAGCATTACCTTGCTAGCATGCAAGAAGAGCACAATTGAGCAGTACTTTGAATATTCTTTGGCATTGCCTTTTAATTGAATGAAAACTGACCTTTTCAAGTCCTGTGATGACTGCTGGGTTTTCCAAATTTGCTGGCATATTGAATGCAGCACTTTAATACCATCATCTTTTAGGATTTGAAATAGCTCAGATGAAATTCCATCACCTCCACTAACTTTGTTCTTAGTAATACTTCCTAAAGCCACTTGACTTCACACTCCAGGCTATCTGGCTCTAGGTGAGTGATCACATCATTGTGGTTATCCAGGTCATTAAGACCTATTTTGTAAGTTCTGTGTATTCTTGCCACCTCTTCTTAATATCTTCTGCTTCTGTTAGGTCCATACCATTTCTGTCCTTTATTGTGCCCATCTTTGAAAAAAATTTTCCCTTGGTATCTCTAATTTTCTTGAAGAGATCTCTAGTCTTTCCTATTCTACTGTTTTCCTCTATTTCTTTGCACTGATCACTGAGGAAAGCTTTCTTATCTCTCCTTGCTATTTTTGGAACTCTGCGTTCACATGGGTATATTGTTCCTTTTCTCCTTTCTGGAGCTATTTCTCTGCTCCTCTCTAGGAACATATTGGACACGTACAGACCTGGGGTGGGGGGGGGGGTATCTTTCATTGTCATATCTTTTTGCCTTTTCATACTGTTCATGGGGTTCTCAAGGCAAGAATGCTGAAGTGGTTTGCCATTCCCCTTTACAGTGGACCATATTTTGTCAGAACTCTCCACCATGACCCATCTGTATTGGGTAGCCCTACACAGCATGGCTCATAGTTTCATTGAGTTAGACAAGGCTGTGATCCATGCGATCATTTTGGTTAGTTTTCTGTGATTGTGGTTTCCATTCTGTCTGCCTTCAGAGGCTTGTGCAAGGTTCCTGATTAAAGGGACTGGCTGTGGGGAAAAGTGAGTTTTACTCTGGTGGGCAGAGCCAGGCTCAATACATTTTTAATTATCTGTTGATGGGTGGGGCTGTGCTCCCTCCCTTTAATATGGCCTGATACGTATTTATTTATAACTGATTCACTTTGCTGTACACCTGAAACTAACACAACAGAATAAACCAACTCTACTCCACTATAAAATAAAAATTAAATTACAAAAGAAAGAGAGTGCATACAGGGTTGTCGTTACCATCTTTCTAAATTCCATATATATGCGTGACAGCAAAAGAGACACAGATGTATAGAACAGTCTTTTGGACTCTGTGGCAGAGGGATGGGGGGATGATTTGGGAGAATGGCATTAAAACATGTATAATATACAAGAAATGAATCGCCAGTCCAGGTTCGATGCAGGATACAGGAAGCTTGGGTGCACTGGGATGACCCAGAGGGATGGTATGGGGAGGGAGGTGGGAGGGAGGTTCAGGATGGGGAACACGTGTACACCCGTGGCAGATGCATGTTGATGTATGGCAAAACCAATAAATATTGTAAAGTAAAAATAATAATAATAAAAGAAAGAGAGTGCAGCTCAGCCCCAGGAGACCTCCATCTGACCCATGAAAACATAAGTTCTTGCCCTGATGACATGGCAGGGAAGCCTCTTCTCCCCCAGATCACCTTTGCCCCTACCCACATGGGCCTCTGGCTGAGTAGCAGGTGAGATGCCCAAAGGAGCATCCACCTGCACAGCAGACTCCAGGCTGCCTTTGATGTCCATTTCCACAAACCAGCCTTTATCCCACACACCCCCCACTAGCCCCACCGTGGTCACTGAGGCCGGGGGCTGGGGCTGGGCTGGGGGGGCTCAGGACCGTCACCAACACTATACTTCCCAGGAGGCTGATGGCTTTTCCTTCCCTCCTCAGGCTTCGCCTCTCAATCTTGAAGGGACTGTGCTTCTCACATTCATGGGGCTGATTCTGCAGGTGTGTCCATCTGAAACTGCTGGTTGCTCTCTCCAAACTGTTGGGTGGTGGGGGGGTTGGGTCTGTCAGTCTCCACTATGGATCCAGGCCACCACTTTTAGGGCGAAGTGAAGATGTGCCATCCTAAAGGAAATCAGTCCTGGGTGTTCATTGGAAGGACTGATGTTGAAGCTGAAACTCCAGTATTTTGGCCACCTGATGCGAAGAGCTGACTCATTTGAAAAGACCCTAATGTTGGGAAAGATTAAAGGCAGGAGGAGAAGGGACGGCAGAGGATGAGATGGTGAGATGGCATCACTGACTCAATGGACATGAGTTTGGGTGGACTCCAGGAGTCGATGATGGACAGGGAGGCCTGGCGTGCTGCAGTTCATGGGGTCGCAGAGTCGGACACGACTGAGCAACTGAACTGAACTGAACTGAAGATGTGGGTCAATGTTGGATGATAGTATCACCACAAATATATAAAAATGTCAAAGAAAAGTCTGAGAAATAGTGGCATGGAATAAATGGCAGGAAACACACACGTTTGGCCCAGCCACAGCTTGCTTTCCCCCCTGTAATGTCACAAAGTTACTCCAACTACAACTGCATAGCTTTTCTTGCCTTCCTCACAAGCTTCCACACAAGATGTGGGATTGGAAAGGGAGTGGGGATGGAATTCAGCCTGTTAGCTCAGCTCCTCAGCTCTCCTTCAGGTTCCCCCTGAAGCAGTGTTTCTCTGAGCGCAGGGACACTCAGGCCCTTGAGGAAGCATGATGAATGGATTCTCAGGTCTGTGCAGCCTCCCCAGCGTCCATGCCACCTTGGCTCTTCCATGGACTCCTTGATGCTTCTTGGGTGCACATAGCCTGGGTCCATCCCTGGGTGATCTAACGACCACCTGTAGGTGAAGCAATAACTGACTACAGGATCAGCCTTATGCAGAGCTAGACCTCATTCACTCCCAGAGCCCCTGGTCCTGACAGCCCCTGAGACACGTTCCCCTTCCTATGACCTTGGTAGCTGCCATGCCACCCACAGGTCTTCTGCTCAGCATCCATCACTTACGGGAGCCAAACTGCATTAGAGGTACCAATGAGCACCCTTGTGTCTGACCATCCCCCTCATCCTCTGAACAAGGATCCTGGCTCTTTTGTCCTCTGTGGGATGATATTAAAGCTCTGTGTGCTTTTCCTGTCCATTTTCTGTAACTGTTAAGTTTCCCTTGGAAAGTTCTAATCATCGATGAAAAGAGACTGAACTGCCAAATATTTAGTTCACTGAGATTACTCACAATCGTCATCACCTCCAATGTAGTTGACAGAAGAAAGGTGATTTCTGGTAGGCATTTTTGTTACATTATTTTTGCTTCAATTTAGTATTTACAAAATCTTACTGCAATGTTTTAATGAGATTGTATTGCCCTCATTAAAGATAAAGATATAATGAACAGTAGATCTGGTAATTGTGTTACCACAGACTTGGAAAGACCTCAGCATAGGTACATATTAATGTTATAGAATTTATGATACAGAAAATAAAAGTGGTGTTTAAAAGTAATCCCAGTTATCACAGAAAATAAACATCTTTTCATAATTTACAGAAGTTTGGTCCTTCTTTGAAATGATATATTAATACCATTTAGATTTTTCAAATGCATGGTCCATTTGCTAGTTCAATTTGATTGTTAGAAAATCAATTTGGTAGTTGAAAAACTATAGTCATACTGAGCATCTAAGAAATGACACCCTTGAGCTGAAGGTCATTCTTTCCTTACAAGAAATTCTATTACATATCATAAAAATTATTTTGAAAAAAAATGAAACTAGAGTTGCCTCCCAGGCTCTTTAATTGATATGACCCTGTAAACCCTCCAGGTCATAACTTTGCAAAACCTCAGAACCAATATTTCAAAGTTGACATTAGAGTGAATTTTTAAAGCATTTGTGTTCCCAGCCATCTTTGAAAATGTACCTATGTTGATTTAAATGGTTTATTTTTAATGCTACTAAAATTTAAAGATTGAAAGCAAAAGGGGATGGAGAAGGCACAGGATGAAGTGGTTAGAGAGCATCACCAATTCAATGGACAGGAATTTGAGCAGTCTGGGAGATAGTGGAGGACAGAGGAGCCTGACATGCTGCAGTCCATGGGGTCACAAAGAGTCAGATACAACTTAGTGACTGAACAACAACAAAGTTTTTTCTAGGTTTGGTCAGTTTCTCTACTTTTAAAAAGTATGATTATCAGTTACAGATGGTGTGAATAAGATGTGAAGCCAAAATGTCTCCAAAACTCTGAATTTTCTGACCTTTCAAAACAATAAAATAACCTAGCCTTTCATTTGGATCACAGCTTTTTATTCATGGAGTAACGAGAGCATTCCCTCAGTGCGTGACACATATTTATTACTTGTTTTAAATAGCAGGCTTCACTTCTCCCAAAAGCAGGATTATTAACTGGAACAAAGGTGGGATTCATTCAGACAGTCTTTGGCCACATCTGCAGTAGCAAAGTGGAGAACACAGGCAATTAGCAGCAACCACTGAATATTCACTTTTCACAAAATTTTTCTAGAATGCCCTGTGAATAACTTTAAAGAAAGCAACCATGTCTACCTTTACAGTGTTTAAAATTAAATAGAAAATCTAAAAAGGAGCATCCTTACAGATGAATAAATATGCTAGTAAGTTAAAAATCTAAACAAATGCATCAGACATAGCTTTTGTTTGGAGCACACAAGCCTTTAGAGATGAGAATATCGCTATAATTCTTTCCTTTTTTGCCCCAGACACAGTTTGAGAAGACTAGAGTCCCCAGTAATACAGGGCCATCTGTCATATTACAGAGGAATCACTATTAATTTTCCCCTCTAGAGGTCTCCCCAGTTCCATACATTACTTTCCACATGGTCCAAGTAGGCTGGTAACATGGCGTTCCTTGGAAATGCACACCCAGAAAATGCACTTTGGAAAATTACAATGTACAGATAGAGTTTGTCCTTCCTAAAATGTAATCTTGCCCTGGGATTGCTTTCTTCCTTCAAGATAGAGATGCTGCAGGTCGAAGTCCAGACAATCTGCACTGTTTTGAGACATTGTTGTAAATAAATTATTAACATCATTCTAAAGAGATCTAGCTGGCTATTTTAAAAATAAATAAACAGTGATGAGATCATTTTTCTCAATTACATTGGATACAATTTTTCAATTTCTATAAACATGTTTCAATTAATAATTTTATCTTTTCTACAGTAAATTCATTATTTTTCTAACTACAATTTACTAGGGCTTCCCAGGGGGAATTAGTGGTAAAGAACCCACCTGCCAATGCAGGAGACATAAAAGATGTGGGTTAGATCCCTGGGTTGAGAAGATCCCCTGGAGGAGAGCATGGCAACCTGCTCCAGTATTCTTGCTTGGAGAATCCCATGGACAAAGGAGCCTGGCGGGCTATGGTCCATAGTGTCACAAAGAGTCAGAAGTGACTGAAGTGACTTACCATGCACGCACACACCATGCATATTTTATGAATGGGTGAATTAGGTTTCTGCTGTAACCATGCTGCATGGCAAACTGCACCCAAATTTCTGTAGCTTATGAAAACAATCATTTTTTCCACAGTCACATGTTGGTGGGTGATCTGCTATTTGGTTGATCTCAACTGGGCTTGTCTCACCTTCTGAGCTAGACAGGATCATAAGCTTCAGATTGGCCTAGGTCTTCTCTTCAGAGTGAAAGAAAGAGAGAAGGAATAGCTCCTTAAGATATACTCCTCTTGAGGCAAAGGTTGGTGTTCCTAAAGTATCCACTGAAACTTGCCAGGAAGGCACCAGTTTGGCACAGTAATCTCTGCCCCATATTTCATTTGTGCCAAAGTAGTTGTCACGTGGCCAAGCCCGAAGTCAGTGGTTGAGAAAGTATATTCCATGCCCAGGAGAGTGATAGCACAGCAAGGGAGAAATGAAGGACTAAGGAGGCATGATATAATCCACCTCAGAAGTAAAAAGATGGATAATAATTAATGCTCACTGTCTGGGATAACTTGCAAACACCACAGTGGGGAAGAAGTCAGGATAGAGTGAGGCAGCTGCTTGAAAAGGACATCTCAAGGTCACACCTGCATGGTCATCACCGCCAGTCCCTGACACTGACGCCCTCCTGACTCAGGGACACAGCACACCCTGTTCCCCTGCATGTGGGTTAGAGTTTCGGCAGCCATTTCCCAAATGGCATTTCTTCTGGGTTTAGCTCCAGTCTCTGCCTAGGATATTCATTCATCAAATCCTTCACTTTCACTCAAACTGGGTCTTGTTTTCCCACTGCCAACCTCTCCCCATCAGCATTTGGCACTTAGAACCTAACAACCTTGACTCCTGACTTTGGGTATTCCACCCAGGAATCATCCAATGTCTTACTTTTTAAGTAATCTTGTCTTTTATTTCTTTAAATTTTATTACTTATTGTTATTTTTACTATGCTGGGTCTTTGTTTCAGCTTGCAGACTTCTATTGTTGAGCCGGCTTAGGTGCCCCGAGGCATGAGGGATTCCCACCAGGGATGGAACCCACGTCCCCCACACTGCAAAGCAGATTCTTAACACTAGACCATCAAGGAAGTCCCCATTCAATGTATTGTTGAGAATGTTTATTCTCAAAACCATTGAAAGTTACAAATCAATCAAAATATACTATGAATTTAGATTATTAATAACAACATTGCAGTTCAATTTTATATATTTCATTCAAAGTAAAGGCTAAATGTAAGCTGTTGGGCTTCCTAGATATCAGAGAAATCATGAACTATGGTAGAATAGAACAGTTTCTGCTTTTATCCCTGCCTCTGTCATTAAGACTTTCAGTCACTTTCTACACGACATCTATTCCTGTATTTGATTTTTGGTAACCCCATTCATATGAAGGCTTCAGATAATCCTACTCAGATGATACTAAGTGAGACATTATCTTTGATGATACTAAGTAAGTTATAACATTATCTTTGATAATTAAAGACACATATATCTTTTATTCAAAACAAACACCAGTATCACATACATGTAGCCCTTCCAATTTCAAAGCTTAGAAATTCCATCCAGATTTTACAAATGCATTTAAATAATGCAATTCCTGACATAGACAGCATTTTACATTTGAAAGAGAGAGTGAGAAAGTGTTAGTTATGTCTGACTCTTTGCGACCCAATGGACTATAGCCCACCAGGGTCCCCTGTCCATGGGATTCTCCAGGCAACAAAACTGGAGTGGGTTGCCATTCCCTTCTCCAGGGGATCTTCCTGATCCGGGGATTGAACCAGGGTCTCCTGCATTGCCGGAAGACTTTATTATTTAGTCTTGAACCCTATTTTCAAATAAGTATCTGATATAGAAGTCTTCTCGTCATGAACTGCAGATTGTTTCATGGACTCAAGGCCAGTCATTTCAGAGATCACACAAGAATTATCTGAAATGTATGCTCTACAAAACTAAGATTATTTTGTAGGCTTCTAGCATGATAGAGATTTGTCTGTAGTTTGCACAAATTATCTGCCTGGGGTACAGATAAGATCAAACAAATTAAAAATGAAATGTATTTTTGACATTTTAACTTTTATGAAGAAAATAAGCAGAGAAATGGGGCAGGAAATGACTCCCAGAATGTGTGCTGCTTGAATTATGGTGGTTGGGGGAGACATCTGAGCTGAATCTAAAGGAATAAAGGGCTGAGTGGTGTGGGTTCCCAGCAACATGGGAACCCACGTTCCTGGGGAGGAGGAGGAGGGGAGGAGAGAGCTCCAGGCTCAGAGGAAGATAGGCAAGACCCTCATGTGTGAATATACCTGCAATGACCAAGAGACACAGTGAGGAAGACAGCATGCTGATGTCCAGGGAGCAAGGAGAAGCATAATACCTGGTGAGATCATCATGGTGGGCAGGTCATCAAAGAAATTTAACATAGATGACGGTGGTTTCCAGGGGGTGGATTTCAGGAGTTTCTGGGTACAGGTCAACAGAGAAGAAATTTGCCAATGATGAGATGGCAAAGACTGGGTATTTGGGGACTTTGTTTCTACTCTCTCATTTCTAACTATATAGACTTGGCCAAATGAACCGCTTTTAAGGCCCTCATTTCTCTTACCTATAAAATGTAGGTATCTATACTGTCAAGGTGCTATCATAGGCTTTAATAAACTAAATTAAAAATCTAATGATCTAACATTGACTGACAACTAACACTGTTATATTAAGCTTCTTTATGTTAATCATACTTGGCATCAGTTTCATCCTTCAGCCTAAAACTATAATATGTATAGCTTTGTGGCTGGACAAAGTAGTATCCTAGCAATAGAGAAATAAGTGCTTCCTTTATACGAAGTTAATAACTGCAATATGCTCACTTATAGATGGAAGGAAAAATGCTAGAGCTCTGATAGAAACAAAAATTCTTTCAAAAGATAACTAATAGAATTTACATATTCATTGAGTCAACACATACTTGTTAAATACCCACTAAGTGTCAAAAACTATGATGATCACTAAGGAGTCAAGGTTAGTGCTAGCATAAGGTTGGGATTTCACATTTAATTGGTAATTTGTCAAGTTAATGGATAGTTATAAGTAGTAAATTGTACAAATGATACTCTGGTTTCCGTTGAAAACAGATGGAAGAGAACCAGATTATCTGCAGCAGTCAGGATTCTCCAGAAAAAAAAAAAGAATATAAGAACTTATTGATTCCTTGATTGATTTATTACAAGGAATTATGGAGGATGATTATCACATGATTATGGAGGCAAGCAAATGTCAAGACCTGCAGGGTGAGTCAACTGGAGACCCAGCATCTTCTACAGGATGGAGTCTGAAGACCTGCAAACCAGGAAAGCTGATGGTAATGTTCTGGTCTGAAGGTCAGTTGCCTTCAGGTCCAGGGAGAGCCAGGGTTTCAGTTTGAGTCTGAAGCGGAAGACTGCCAATGTCCCGGTTTGAAACGAGTCAATCAGGATTGATTCTCCAGATTAGCCATTTTGTTCTCATCTTTTTATTCAGCTTTCACCTGCTTGCCCACAGCCCACCCACATCCAGGAGGGTAACCTTCTTTACACAGGCTAGTGACTTAAATGTTAATCTCACCCAAAAACACCCTCATGGAAACACCCAGATTATGTCTCACCCAATGTCTTGGATCCCTGTGACCCAGTCAGGGTGACACATAAAATTAAACATCATGATGTCCACTTTTCAAGGCTGACTAACACAAATGAGTGATGACCATGGCAGTAGAGCAGGGAAGAACTGCAAAAATTTAAAAGACATGAAGGAGGTAAGGGAAGTGGGGACAGCAGGGTTCATGACAAGCATATCCTCCTGAACCAGATCACCTGATGCTTATTGGTGGAGTTTGGGAAAGGGGTGTGTGTGATGAAGACCATGGGTGCAAAGTTAAAGTAACTCTCCCCAACAAGTCCCCAGGCTGTGGCAATGCCACTGGGGTGTGTGTTTCTGCATGTTCCTGGATGTGTATGTGTATGTGTTTGTATGTGGCTGGGAAGTGGTGTGTGGAGAAAACTGGGTTAAAGAAAGGCGGCAGATACACTAGGTATACCAGATACATACTAGATATCCCAGGTAGGTGTGCACTCCTTTGCTGGCCACTGGATCCTGGAGTCAGTATTTCAGTTTAAAGGTCGCACACAAGCATAGGGCTGTGAGCAAAATATTAATGACAACCTTGAGAAGTCGCCCAGTTCAGTCTTCTGCCTTGAAGGACGCACTTACATCTTGAGAAAATGAGGCTCTATCTTTCTATGTTTCTGTTTCTTCAGAAAGGAAGATTCTGGAGGCCAATTCGTTATCAGAAACACTCAATTCCCTCTACAATACCGCCGCACACAATATCAGTGCATAATAAAACGTCCTTAGTACTTACATGCTCCAATAACGCAATTACTATTGCTTCCTTAGCGCTGCGGGCTGGTTCTCTGCTTCGCAGCCGTAGATGCCAGCTATGTGACAGGGGACTTGCTAATTGGCCTCTTTGGACCGCAACTCCTTCTTTTTAAAAAGAAAGTTTGGATTAGAGAGTCATTGCGGAGTCTTCCCGTTTTAATTTTGTACCTATGATTTCTATAGATTTAATACTAGATATTTCCCCCCCAACTCCAGCCAGGCACGTCTCTGTTTTTAAAAGTACCATGCTGCCCTCATGTGGTCAGACTTGAAATGACACACATTTAAGGAAACTAGTAAGTACAATTTTTGTTTTAATTAATGTCAAGTGAAATCCTATACTTTAAAATTAAAGTTCATAAATAATAACAAAATCAATTTGGATCATCTGTCTACTAAAAGTGTCAAGGTTTTACCCACTCACGGATGCAAAATTTTCCTGTAGTAATAATAATACATATTCTAACATGAGTTAACATGAATGAGCATAAGCTAAGAGCTAGGCAAGGTAAAATTCTACATACCTCATCTCACTTAATTTTTCAAGCATAGGCTGTTTTGCTATATTATTTTTCATGTGTGGACACTAAAACACATATGGGGAAAGTGCCAAGATGTCAATAAATAAATGTAAAGGCCAGTATAAGCTGATTTTTCTGACTCAGAGCCCAAACTCTTTAGGGATCATATTCTTACCTTGTTCAATTCTTTTATATTAGCAAAAGTGCATTTTCTAATATTCCATTATCAGGAGACACGAATAAGGAAAGGGACAAAGAATTCTTGAAAATGAGGTGAGATAACATAATATATATTATATTTTATATATAATACTCAAAATGGATTAAAGATCTAAACATAAGACCAGAAACTATAAAACTCCTAGAGGAGAACATAGGCAAAACACTCTCTG
Source organism: Bos indicus x Bos taurus (assembly GCF_003369695.1). NCBI lineage: Eukaryota > Metazoa > Chordata > Mammalia > Artiodactyla > Bovidae > Bos > Bos indicus x Bos taurus. The sequence continues at coordinate 29,438,570 of NC_040092.1, read as the reverse complement.
ACATACATCACAGCAGGATCCTCTATGACCCACCTCCCAGAATATCGGAAATAAAAGCAAAAATAAACAAATGGGACCTAATTAAACTTAAAAGCTTCTGCACATCAAAGGAAACTATCAGCAAGGTGAAAAGGCAGCCTTCAGAATGGGAGAAAATAATAGCAAATGGAGCAACTGACAGACAACTCATCTCAAAAATATACAAGCAACTCCTACAGCTCAACTCCAGAAAAATAAATGACCCAATCAAAAAATGGGCCAAAGAACTAAATAGACATTTCTCCAAAAAAGACATACAGATGGCTAACAAACACATGAAAAGATGCTCAACATCACTCATTATCAGAGAAATGCAAATCAAGACCACTATGAGGTACCATTTCACACCAGTCAGAATGGCTGCGATCCAAAAGTCTACAAATAATAAATGTTGGAGAGGGTGTGGAGAAAAGGGAACCCTCTTACACTGTTGGTGGGAATGCAAACTAGTACAGCCACTATGGAGAACAGTGTGGAGATTCCTTAAAAAACTGGAAATAGAACTGCCTTATGATCCAGCAATCCCACTGCTGGGCATACACACTGAGGAAACCAGAAGGGAAAGAGACACGTGTACCCCAATGTTCATCGCAGCACTGTTTATAATAGCCAGGACATGGAAGCAACCTAGATGTCCATCAGCAGATGAATGGATAAGAAAGCTGTGGTACATATATACAATGGAGTATTACTCAGCCATTAAAAAGAATTCATTTGAATCAGTTCTAATGAGGTGGATGAAACTGGAGCCTATTATACAGAGTGAAGTAAGCCAGAAGGAAAAACACCAATACAGTATACTAACGCATATATATGGAATTTAGAAAGATGGTAACAATAACCCTGTGTACGAGACAGCAAAAGAAACACTGATGTATGGAACAGTCTTATGGACTCTGTGGGAGAGGGAGAGGGTGGGAAGATTTGGGAGAATGGCATTGAAACATGTAAAATATCATGTATGAAACGAGATGCCAGTCCAGGTTCAATGCACGATGCTGGATGCTTGGGGCTAGTGCACTGGGACGACCTAGAGGGATGGTATGGGGAGGGAGGAGAGAGGAGGGTTCAGGATGGGAAGCACATGTATACCTGTGATGGATTCATTTTGATATTTGGCAAAACTAATACAATTATGTAAAGTTTAAAAATAAAATTAAAAAAAAAGAAAACTATATATATAGTTTATATATATATATATATATATATATATATATAGTTCATATATATATGAAAACTATACAAATGCACAATGGCACCTCACTCCAGTACTCTTGCCTGGAAAATCCCATGGATGGAGGAGGCTGGAAGGCTGCAGTCCATGGGATCGCTGAGGGTCAGACACGACTGAGCGACTTCACTTTCACTTTTCACTTCCCTGCATTGGAGAAGGAAATGGCAACCCACTCCAGTGTTCTTGCCTGGAGAATCCCAGGGACGGGGGAGCCTGGTGGGCTGCCGTCTATGGGGTCGCAGAGAGTTGGACACGACTGAAGTGACTTAGCAGCAGCAGCAGTATGAAAATAGGAGCTCAAAAAAATTTAACTTCTTTCTGAATTAAGTATCTTATTGCTAACAGAATAATACTACTTTATTTAATAACTCATATTCACTACCAACCTATTGGGATGTGAATCAAAAAAATAAATTATCTTAAATCAACCAGTGAGTATTGATCTTCTAAACAGTTCAAACTCTATCCCTGATAAGTTAAAAAAAGATCTGTTAAGAGCTTAGGAATGAAAGAGGATTTATTTCAGGTTTATATTTTTGTTGGTTGACTGCACAAGGCAGATCAGCAGTGACTGCATTTCAAGTTGCAAAAAAAAAGAGCTATTTTTAGTTTAAAAATGAGAGGATGTTTCTACTCAGAGAAGCAGTAGCAGCCAAAATACCGTGTTAATCTCTGGCTCTCCGGGGGCTGACCATGTGAAATTTAGGAGTGTTTCATCTCATTAGAAAATTTCTCATCTGCAAATTAAAGAGATTAGATTCTAGGGTTTGATCCCAGTGACTCTAAAAAGTCTTGAGTTCAGATCATCTTCATCTTTGGTCTACTTTGTTTCATAATTCTATAGTCATGTGGCAGGAGGATTTGTGTTTGCTTAGGCTTTATTTAACTTTTTCAGTTATTTCTCAACCATCCACCTGAGATGTGAGGTTAACAGTCTTACCTTTGCCCATAATAAGTCAATGATAGAGCATGTGCTATCAGATCTTTTTAAAGTGTCATATGGACAGAGAAAGCCAGTGACTGAATTTCACATGCCAATCTCTCTCCCCAAATTCCATGCAAAAATAGTGCTGCTGGCTCTGCTATTCATGTTTCCTCTGTTTTGTTTCAAACTCCAAGAACCCCATTTCCTTAAACATCTCTAAAGGAAGAAATAATAGCTTAAACAAGAAATGTCCAAACTTCTTGGGTCAGTGAGACTATCTAAGAAGGAATTATTATGGTATTTATAAAACCTAAACAAGTTAGTCATTAGGAAGTTACCATACACCCCTGATAATAATAATAGCTAGCTTTTATTATGTATGACTACTAGTCCACTGTTGAGATCAGAAAAGGTTACTAAGATGCAGAAAAGATACCATCTATGGAATGATTTTTGCATAAGGACTTAACAATAAAGAGAGTAAAGTCTACAGATGTTGGTTCTGCTTCTTATCCCAAAGCGAAATTTTATAGCCAATAACCATAGCTACTACTATGAATCAACAGCTATGGCTTAAGAACTCTTGATCCATTATCTCTAATCCTCATAGCAACACCAGAACTAGGAATTATATCTAACTTACATAGAATGTAATCGAGGCCCAAGAAAGATAAGTAATTCCCTAAGGTCACACAGACAATAAGCAAACAAGTAGAAGGGTTCATGTTTACCCAAATCCAAGGTTGTGTTTTGGGCTTCCCTGGTAGCTAAGATAGTAAAGAATCTGCCTGCTATGCAGGAGACCAGGGTTCTATCCCTGGGTTGGGAAGATCCCCTGGAGAAGGAAATGGCACCCCACTCCAGTATTCTTGCCTGGAGAATTCCATGGTCAAAGGAGCCTGGCAGGCTATAGTCCATGGTGTCGCAAAAAATCAGACATGACATAACACACACACAAGGCTGTGTTTTATCCACTTTTTGTCACATGCACTCTGGTATTACCTAGGGTCTCAGCTCAAGAATTATGTTAAAGACCATAATTAACAAATGTAGTATTAAAAATGGTAATCATCAGGAACAAGGTAAGGATACTCTTTCTCAGCAGTGCTTTTCAACATCATACTTGAAGTCCTATCTAATGCAATAAGACAAGAAAATTAAGGCTATGCAGACTGAGAGGGAAGACATAAACTGTCTTTGTTCACAGATGACAGATTAATCAATGTAGAAAATCTGAAAAAAAATAACTAAAAAACTCCTGGGACTAGTAAGTGATCACAGCAATATTGAAAGATGTAATGTTAATATGGTTAAGTCAATCTCTTTTATGATAACAGCAATGAGCAAGTGGGACATGAAATTAAAAACATATCATTTATATTAGGACCCATGAAATTAAATACTTAAAAAAATTCAAAAATATTACAAGATCTGTATGAGAAAAACCACAAAAGTCTGATGAAAGATTCCAAAGAAGAACTAAATAAATGGGAAAATATCTCATGTTCATGGATAGAAAGACTCAATATTGTCAAGATGTCAGTTCTTCCGGGTTTAATCTGTGAATTCAACAGAATCCCAAAGTCCCAGCAAGTTATTTTGTAGATATTGACAAACTGATTGTAAAGTGTATACAAAGAGGCAAAGGATACAGAACAGCTAAATGAGAGAACAGACACTAACTGACTTTAAGACTTTGTATGAAGTTACAGTAATCAAGACATCATGGTACCAGTGAAAGAACAGACAGATAGCTTAAAGGAACAAAATAGAAACCTCAGAAGTAGATCCATATAAATATATTATAACCAACTGGTCTCTGACACATTAATTATAATCAACTGGTCTCTGACAAATAAGTGAAGGCAACACATGGACTATCTCAACAACTAATGGTTCTGGAACAGCTATACTTCCACATATAAAATACAAACCTAGTCACAGACTTACACCTTTCACAAAGTAGATAGAGACCTGAATACAAAAAGCAAACTATAAAAATCCTAAAAGATAACATAGGAGAAAACCTAGACTACCTTGGGTATGGTGATGACTTTCAAAGCACAATACCAAATTCACAACCTATGAAAGAAATAAATCATAAGCTAGACTTTATTAAAATGTGAAAGTTTTGTCTATGAAAGACCATGTCAAGTGAGTGAGAAGATAAGACACAAACTGGAAGAAAATAGTTGAAAAAAACACAGCTGATAAAGAATTGCTATTCAAAATATACAAAGAACTCTTAAAACTCAACAATAAGAATATATATATATTATATATATATAAACTACCCATACAGAAAACGGGCCAAAGATCTTAACAGACACCTCACCAAAAAAGATACATAGATGGCAAGTAACACATAAAAGTATTCAATATCATAAGTTATTAACAAAGTACAAATGAAAACATCAGGGAGATACCACTACACACCTATTAGAATGAGTGAAATCCAAAACACTGACATCACCAAATGCTGTCAAGGCTGTGGAGCAACAAGAACTCATGTATGCTAATGGTAGTATTGCAAAATGGTACAGACACTTTGAAAGATAGCTTGACCGTTACTTACAGAAGTAAATATACTCTTACCATACAATACAGCGATGGCCTTTTGTAGTATTCAAATGAAATTGAAAACTTCTATTCACAAAAAAAAAAAACCTTGCACGTGGATGTTTATATTGTAAAAGCCTTAGTCATAATTGCCAAAACTTGGAAGCAACCATGATATCCTAGGTGACTGGATAAATAAGCTGTGATTTATCCAAACTAAATAATATTATTTAGCACTATAAAGAAATGAGTTATTAAGCCTTGAAAAACCTGGAGGAAACAAATACATATTACTAAGAGAAAGTTAAGTTCATTTGAAAAGGCTGAATTATGTTATGATGCCAACTATATGACATGCTGGAAAAGGCAAAATTATGGAGAATATAAAATGATTGACAGTAGCCAAGGGTCAGGGGTTGGGAAAGATGAATAGGAGCACAGAGGATGTTTAGGGCAGTAAAACAATTCTGTATGATTCTATAATGGTGGATAAAGTCATTACACATTCATCAAAGCCCATAGACTATCCAATATCAAGAGTGAGCACCAATGGAGAAGAGTGATGAGCTAATATAGATCATTGATTATAACAAACATACTATCCAGTGGGGATGTTGACGGTGGGGGAGATCATATGTGTGGGGTGAGGGACAAGAAAAATATGGAAATTCATTGTCCTTTTCGTTCATTTTGCTCCAAACCTAAAACAACTCTAAAAATACAATTTATTAATTTGAAAAAGACAGTGATCAATTAAAAAGTCATTTAAGCTGAGTATGATCTCTGTTCATTTCCAAGGCAAACCATTCAATATCACAGTAATCCAAGCCTATGCCCCAACCAGTAACGCTGAAGAAGATGAAGTTGAATGGTTCTATGAAGACCTACAAGACCTTTTAGAACTAACACCCAAAAAGATGGCCTTTTCAATATAAGGGACTGGAATGCAAAAGTAGGAACTCAAGAAACACCTGGGGTAACTGGCAAATTTGGCCTTGGAATACGGAATGAGGCAGGGCAAAGGTTAATAGAGTTTTGCCAAGAAAATGCACTGGTCATAGCAAACACCCTCTTCCAACACAAGAGAAGACTCTATACATGGACATCACCAGACTGATTATACTGATTATAATCAATTGATTATAATCAGATTGATTATAAATCAGATTGATTGTATTCTTTGCAGCAAAAAATGGAGAAGCTCTAGACAGCAAAAAAAGACTGGGAGCTGACTGTGGCTCAGATCATGAACTTATGGCCAAAGTCAGACTTAAATTGAAGAAAGTAGGGAAAACCATTAGACCATTCAGGTATGACCTAAATCAAATCCCTTATGATTATACAGTGGAAGTGAGAAATAGATTTAAGGGACTAGATCTGATTGAGTGTCTGATGAACTATGGACGGAGGTTCGTGATATTGTACAGGAGACAGGGATCAAGACCATCCCCATGGAAAAGAAATGTAAAAAAGCAAAATGGCTGTCTGGGGAGGCCTTACAAATAGCTGTGAAAAGAAGAGAAGCGAAAAGCAAAGGAGAAAAGGAAAGATATAAACATCTGAATGCAGAGTTCCAAAGAATAGCAAGGAGAGATAAGAAAGCCTTCCTCAGCAATCAATGCAAAGAAATAGAGGAAAACAACAGAATGGGAAAGCCTAGAGACGTCTTCAAGAAAATTAGAGATACCAAGGGAACATTTCATGCAAAGATGGGCTCAAAAAAGGACAAAAACGGTATGGACCTAACAGAAACAGACGATAATAAGGAGAGGTGGCAAGAATACACAAAAGAACTGTACAAAAAAGATCTTCATGACCCAGATAATCACAATGGTGTGATCACTCACCTAGAGCCAGACATCCTGGAATGTGAAGTCACGCGGGCCTTAAAAAGCATCACTACGAACAAAGCTAGTGGAGGTGATGGAATTCCAGTTGAGCTATTTCAAATCCTGAAAGATGATGCTGTGAAAGTGCTGCACTCAATATGCCAAGAAACTTGGAAAATTCAGCAGTGGCCACAGGACTGGAAAAGGTCAGTTTTCATTCCAATCCCAAAGAAAGGCAATTTCAAAGAATGCTCAAACTACCGCACAATTGCACTCATCTCACACGCTAGTAAAGTAATGCTCAAAATTCTGCAAGCCAGGTTGCACCAATACGTGAACCGTGAACTTCCAGATGTTCAAGTTGGTTTTAGAAAAGGCAGAGGAACCAGAGATCAAATTGCCAACATCTGCTGAATCATGGAAAAAGCAAGAAAGTTTCAGAAAAACATGTATTTCTGCTTTCTTGACTATGCCAAAGCCTTTGGCTGTGTGGATCACAATAAACTGTGGAAAATTCTGAAAGAGATGGGAATATCAGACCACCTGACCTGCCTCTTGAGAAACCTATATGCAGGTCAGGAAGCAACAGTTAGAACTGGACATGGAACAACAGACTCGTTCCAAATAGGAAAAGGAGTACGGCAAGGTTGTATATTGTCACCCTGCTTATTTAACTTCTATGAAGAGTACATCATGAAAAATGCTGGGCTGGAAGGAGCACAAGCTGGAATCAAGATTGCCAGGACAAATATCAATCACCTCAGATAGGCAGATGACACCACCCTTATGGCAGAAATTGAAGAGGAACTAAAAAGCCTCTTGATGAAAGTGAAAGAGGAGAGTGAAAAAGTTGGCTGAAAGCTCAACATTCAGAAAACTAAGATCATGGCATCCGGTGCCATCACTTCATGGGAAATAGATGGGGAAACAGTGGAAACAGTGTCAGACTTTATTTGGGGGGGCTCCAAAATCACTGCAGATGGTGACTGCAGCCATGAAATTAAAAGACACTTTCTCCTTGAAAGGAAAGTTATGACCAACCTAGATGGCATATTGAAAAGCAGAGACATTACTTTGCCAACAAAGTTCCATCTAGTCAAGGCTTAGTTTTTCCAGTGGTCATGTATGGATGTGAGAGTTGGACTGTGAAGAAAGCTGAGTGCTGAAGAATTGATGCTTTTGAACTGTGGTGTTGGAGAAGACTCTTGAGAGTCTCTTGGACTGCAAGGAGATCCAACCAGTCCATTCCAAAGGAAATCAGTCCTGGGTGTTCATTGGAAAGACTGATGTTGAAGCTGAAACTCCAATATTTTGGCCACTTCATGCGAAGAGTTGATTCATTGGAAAAGACTCTGATGCTAGGAGGGAGTGGGGGCAGGAGGAGAAGGGGATGACAGAGGATGAGATGGCTGGATGGCATCACTGACTCGATGGACATGAGTCTCAGTGAACTCCGGGAGTTGGTCATGGACAGGGAGGCCTGGCATGCTGCGATTCATGGAGTCGCAAAGAGTCGCACACGACTGAGTGACTGAACTGAACTGAATCATTCAAAGCCATGAAACTGTGTCATTCTGCAGTTAACTGCTTCGGTAGTTCGGCTGGGAGTAGTTCTCTTTTTCGTATACTTCCTGGACTATAGATTTTTCTGTGATTGTTGAGTGTAAGGCTAGATTTATGGTCAGTAAGAGCCACCCTCATTTATGCAAATTCCACCTGAGGACAGTATTTTTTATTTTTTTAATGTTTGTCCCTCCCTGTAAGTCTTCCTTTTTTCTCACATCTTATCTTTGCAGCACTGTAATTTTTGCACAGGCAATAAAAGTCAAAAGGTATGTAATTGTTTCAGGCTCCATCTAACTCCAGGGAATGGAGAAGTATTAAAACATAAAGTACATTAGTACTAATGACATGCGGAGAATAAAGGATACTAGAATTACTTTTCTTAGATTATGAAAAGGACACATTTCTGATATTTAAAATGGTTACATGAAAGAGAAAGGGAGTTTTAGGCTCTTGCAAAGTACTTCTGTCATGTGAAATGTATTGTTGATACCTATGAGTCCTAGGTTTTTCTAAAATTCTTAAGACTATGGAATCATCCAGAGCTTCCTAGGTGGCAGTAGTGGTAAAGAACCTGCCTGCAATGCAGAAGATTTAAGAGATGCGGGTTTGATCCCTGGGTCAGGAAGATCCCCTGAAGGAAGGCATGGCAACCCACTCTGGTACTCTTGCCTGGAGAATCCCATGGACAGAGGAGCCTGGCATGCTACAGTCCATAGGGTTGCAGAGAGTCGGACCTGACTGAACTGACTCAGCACAGCACAGCACACACGGAATCACCTTAAGTCTGTGAGAAGAGAACTGGTACTATTTTGCTATGAGCAGTTAATAATGGTTTTAAGATAAACCCATTAGCTGTCACCATAGCACATGCAGTGCAGCAAAGCTAAAGCTTTTCTCTGCTCACATTCACTCAAATGTCAGCCACACAGAAATGGATTGAAGTTTCTATGGAAACCATTTGTGGTTTCAGTTGTTTCTCAGGATATTTTATTTCGTTAATTGTTTGGAGAAAGGAGATATACACTAGGGCTTCTCACTAATGACATTTTCCCTCCTGGTTATAAGCTGGTGGGTGGAGTTACCACCTTGTCCTTTGTTTTACCACATTTTTGGCAGCCCCCAGTTGCAGTTTCCCTGTGGATGAGAAAATGGAATGAACTACTTCTGAAGCCTACAGATCCTACCCATCAGCAGTAACTGTTCAGAGAGCATCTCTCTTCTCTGGCCTGAAAGGAAATTTGAAAGTCTGGTACCTAGAGATTTTCGTAATGTCTTTTCTCATTCAGGATTTATGTAGCTCCGATTCCCTGGTGGCTCAGATAGTAAAGCATCTGCTTGCAGTGCGGGAGACCGGGATTCAATCCCTGGGTTGGGAAGATACCCTGGAGAAGGAAATGGCAACCCACTACTCTTGCCTAGAAAATTCCATGGATGGAGGAGCCTAGTGGGCTACAGGCCATGGGGTCGCAAAGAGTCAGACACAACTGAGCGACTTCACTTCTATGAAATGTAGCTAATGCAGGACGTCAATACAACTTTGATGACTGTATGAACCCAGTTAGCAACAACAACATTAGGGGATGCATGGTGGGGGAGGATTTTGTGGCATTAATAAATCTTTCAGTGCAAAATTCAAGACCGAAGAAAATAAAATATTTCAATCCAGACATTAGCTAATTAATTGCCTGGAGGAATAGAATCCCCTCCTTAACTGGGAAGAGAAAAGTTAAATAGGAGAAAAGCAGCTCTTCAACCCAGGGGTGATACAAGGACTCGAATACACTATCGTGTGTCATATTGTCCTGTAATCATATCAAAACATAGAAAACTTGTAGTAGACTACAAAAATATTAATAATAAAGAAAAGTCAACACAAAATAAAACTAAGGAGAAGAAACAACCACAAATGTTCCTTGAAATAACTGAGGGCAATATGGGCTCTGAAGTAAGAGCTTAGTTTACACCTCATCACAACTACTGACTACCTAGGATCTTAAATAATTTTCTTTCTCACTATGCAAGTCAGTTTTTTCATCTGTGGAGGGAGGATGGGAATTCCTACCTTGCAGAGATGTTGTAAGGATCAGAGGTAGGGGGTAAGCATCCTTTTCATCAGTATATTCATTATCTGAAATCCTGAAATCATGAGGTTAGATGTTACACAATTCCCCATATGATGAAAAACATCACTAAAGTACTAATCTCTTATAAAATTAATATCCATTGAAACATTTCCCCGTTTAAAACTAGGAGCTCCCTCAGTTTATGCTTGACAAACTTTAGCTGATTAAAGTTTACAAAATCTCACACATCACAGTACTCATTCAATGAGTACTGTAATGCATCTCTTAAGAATGTTCAGAATTTAATAAAGCATTCAAAAATGAGGATAAAGGATTGGAAAGGCTGCATAGCAGAGATGAGAGCCAGACTCCGCTGATTCACATGGACCAGTTTTCAGATGCACAACCTCGAGCAAGTACCTCAACTTTTCTGTGTCTGTTTCCCATGTACACAGCAGAAATAAGGATAATACCATCTCCTACAAGGGTTTGCATGAGGATTCAATAAAGGTAATACTTGTAAAGTACTAGAACAATGCTTAGAAAATCAAAAACATGGGTGTTTATTAAGAAAAAATAAAAGCAAATGAAACAACTCCATAGGAAAGTCATTTTATTTATTTTTATTTTTTAATTGAAATTTAGCTGATTTAGATTCAGTTATGGATTTTTTTTTCCATATTTTTCCTTCTATAGTTCCCTGTGCTACACAGAGGACCTTGTTGTTTGTCCATCCTATACATAATAGCTTGCATATGCTAATGCCAATCTCTCAATCCATCTCCCCCCCCAACACTCCTCCCCCTTGGCAACCACAAGCCTGTTCTCTGTGTCTATGAGCCTGCTTCTCTTTCGTGGATACGTTCATCTGTGTTATATTTTAGATTCCACATATAAGTGATATCCTATGATATTTAATGGCACCCCACTCCAGTACTCTTGCTTGGAAAATCCCATGGACGGAGGAGCCTGATAGGCTGCAGTCCATGGGGTCTCGAAGAGTTGGACATGACTGAGTGACTTCACTTTCACTTTTCACTTTCATGCATTGGAGAAGGAAATGGCAGCCTACTCCAGTATTCTTGCCTGGAGAATCCCAGGGACGGGGGAGCCTGGTGGGCTGCCGTCTATGGGGTTGCACAGAGTTGGAGACGACTGAAGTGACGTAGCATAGCATAGCTTACTTCACTTAGCTAAGTAATCTCCAGGCCCATCCATGTTGTTCCAAATGGTGTTATTTCCTTCTTTGTTATGGCTGAGTAATATTCCATTGTATTTGTGTTACCACAGCTTCTTTATCCATTCCTCTGTCAATGGATATTTGGTTTCCTCGATGTCTCAGCTATTGTAAATTGTGCTGCATAGAAAAATCATTTTAAAATAAAGTAAAATGATTATAAGCTAAAGAAAGAAATCCCAGAAGGTTTATGACAAGATAGTAGAAATAATAAATAATGATTTGACTATCACAGAACTTGAGAAGCATTTGTGAAGCAAAGAACTGGATTATTGTCATACACACACAGATGACCACGTGGGCTGTAGGACCACTTGTATCCAGATGAGGCCTTGGCAGTTGGTTTCCCAGACACACCAGTGGGCCCAGCTCCTGGTGTTTACAGCCTGTATCCTCTCCCTCCCCACCCCCCGCCCCAGACCAGGCTTGGTCTATGTAACCCTGGGCAGCAGCACGCTGTGCAACTTCAAGGTCAAGTCCCAGGAGACATTGCTGCCTCATCTCAGTCACTCCCTTGCCTGTTCTCCCCACACCTCCAATCCTCACTCTGGAGGAAAACAGCTTGCAGGTCCCATGGAGCCCTGGGAAGAGCCCAGGTGGTGGAGACCTGAGGCTTTTGTCCAAAAGCCTGAGAACTCCTACCAACAGTGATGTGAGCTTGAAATCTCAACCCCAGCCCTGTGAAGCTTTCAGACAACCTCAACTGCTCTCAACAGCTTGTCTGTGTCCACTGGGGAAAAAAGGCACAACCAAAAAGTTGAGAATTATGTTTTATTTGGCAGACATCCTGATGATGTCAGCCTGGGACAGCCCTCTCAGATCACTCTGAGGGACCTCTTCAAAGAGGCAAGGGAGAAGCCAGGGTATATAGGAGCTTTCACAACAAACACCAGGTAGTAGGAACTTCAAAAGATTACTGTTATCAGAGAAAACCAGATATGTCAAGTTAAGGAATTCAGAGCTTTTCTATGTTTGGGAGGATGCAAGAGTCTGGGCTCACTGAATCTTTCCTCTGATGTATATCTCAGTAGTCTGGGGCCAGTGTCCTGTGTTTTCTCAGCCTGAGTCACCCTGGGGTGCTTCAATGTAGGTTGGCTGCAGGACTAACTGCTGGATGGTAGGCAATCTCTGTCCATCCTGTGTTTCCTTAGGGCTCACTGTCAGGGTGGCTGTAATGTGAAGGCTTGAAGGTGACAACATCCTTTGCTTAGTCATATGGCAGGCTTCCTCATTGACATCTGCAACCGCATGAGAGAGCCTGAGCCCAAACCACCCAGCTAGGTCCCGCTTAGCTGCTTGCTCCACAGAGACTGTATGAGATCATAAAGGTTAGCACTTTCAGCTACTAAGTTTGGGGTCACTGTTGTGTAGCAACAACTAACACAGAAGTGAAGGAAGTGCCATTTGGTATTATGCAAAGTTAATGAGAAAAATTACCTCCCACATAGATGAAGTATGGATGTGAGAGTTGGACTGTGAAGAAGGCTGAGCGCCTGATGCTTTTGAACTGTGGTGTTGGAGAAGACTCTTGAGAGTCCCTTGGACTGCAAGGAGATCCAACCAGTCCATTCTAAAGGAGATCAGTCCTGGGTTTTCATTGGAAGGACTGATGCTGAAGCTGAAATTCCAATACTTTGGCCACCTCATGTGAAGAGTTCTCATTGGAAAAGACTCTGATGCTTGGAGGGATTGGGGGCAGGAGGAGAAGGGGACGACAGAGGATGAGTTGGCTGGATGGCATGACTGACTCGATGGACATGAGTTTGAGTAAACTCCGGGAGTTAGTGATGGACAGGGAGGCCTGGAGTGCTGCAATTCATGGGGTCACAAAGAGTCAGACATGACTGAGCGACTGAACTGAACTGATTCTAAAAACTAGCAAGCCTTTGCCTGTGTGGATCACAACAAACTGTGGAAAATTCTTAAAGAGATGGGAATACCAGACCCCCTTACCTGCCCTGTGAGAAATCTGCATGCAGATCAAGAAGCAACAGTTAGAACCAGACATGGAGCGACAGACTGATTCCAAATTGGGAAAGGAGTACGTCAAGGCTGTATACTGTCACCCTGCTTAACTTATATGCAGAGTATATCATGCGAGATGCTGGGTTGAATGAAGCACAAGTTGGAATCAAGATTGCTGGGATAAATATGAATAACTTCAGATATGCAGATAACACCACCCTTATGGTAGAAAACAAAGAAGAACTAAAGAGGCTCTTGATGAAAGTGAAAGAGGAGAGTGAAAAGTTGGCTTAAAATTCAACATTCAAAAAACTAAGATCATGGCATCCACTCCCATCATTTCATGGCAAATACTTGTGTAAACAATGAAAACAGTGGGAGACTTTATTTTCTTGGGCTCCAAAATTACTGCAGATGGTGAACTCAGCTGTGAAACTAAAAGACACTTGCTCCTTGGAAGCAAAGCTATGGCAAACCTAGATAGCATATTAAAAAGCAGAGACATTACTTTACCAACTAAGGTCCGTCTAGTCAAAGCTACGGTTTTTCCAGCAGTCAGGTATGGATGTGAGAGTTGGACTATAAAGAAAGCTGAGGGCTGAAGAATTGATGCTTTTGAACTGTAGTGTTGGAGAACACTCTTGAGAGTCCCTTGGACTGCAAGGAGATCCAAGAAGTCATTTCTAAAGGAAATCAGTCCTAAATATTCATTGGGAGGACTGATGCTAAAGCTGAAACTCCAATACTTTGGCCACCTGATACAAAAAACTGACTCACTGGAAAAGACCCTGATGCTGGGAAAGATTGAACGCAGGAAGAGAAGGGGACAACAGAGGATAAGATAGTTGGGTGGCATCACTGACTCAATGGACATGAGTCTGAGCAAGCTTGGGAGTTGGTGATGAACAGGGAAGCCTGGCACACACAGTCCATGGGGTCACAAAGAGTTGGACACAACTGAGCATCTGAACTGAACTGAACATGCAAACTTCCATTTTCAAGATAAAAGCTTTTTCAATCACTTTCCCAAAAACCATTTGATAAATAACTTTGATTCCCCTTTAACCTTCAGAGACATACAGTCTGAGAGTTTCTTGCCCCCCTCATCCTCTACTCTCTCCCACTTTCTCTCCTCTCCTCTTATGCTGTCTTTGATGTTTTGGGAAAGTGCAGTCACAGTCCCACCTCAAGGATGGGCACTGACCATTCCTTCCATCTGCTTCTCTTTCCCCAGAATCAAGAGCATCTCACTGTCACTCCTTAGTCTTTTCCTCAGGGAGGTTCATCCCAAACATCTTACTGAAAATTGCAGCCCCACCTGCTCACACTTCTGACTCTCTGTATCCCATTTCATTGCCTTGTAACACATTTTACTGGTTTTCATGTGTATCTTTCCTAACTTGACACCAACTCCATGAGGGCAGGGAATTTTATCACTTTCATCATTTATTTACTAACAGATCCTCATCAACCAGAACCATGTCTGGTACTTAACAGGTGCTCAACATGTATTTGTTGATGTGAGCTTAGGAAGTAGATTTAGTTTAAATGTTCCCCTCCCCCCCAATACCAATATTCCTGGGGTAAGGTGGCTATTTTATTTAAATGTTCTGACTCAGTAGGTTGTCAATAAACAGTAGCTATGATCTGAATGCAAACTTCTGTTTATATTAGATTGACCAAAAGTTCGTTTGAGGGTTTGTTGTTTTTTTTTTTTTTTTTTTGGCAAGATGTTGCAGATATGTACACATACACACACACAGTAACTCCCCTAGATATGAACAAGTTCCCTTCCAAGAACATGTTTGTTCAATTTGTTCATAAGTCCAACAAAGTTAGCCTAGGTACCCAACTAATCAGATCAGATCATATCAGTCACTCAGTCATGTCCAACTCTTTGCGACCCCATGAATCGCAGCACGCCAGGCCTCCCTGTCCATCACCAACTCCCAGAGTTCACTCAGACTCATGTCCATTGAGTCAGTGATGCCATCCAGCCATCTCATCCTCTGTCGTCCCCTTCTCCTCCTGCTCCCAATCCCTCCCAGCATCAGAGTCTTTTCCAATGAGTCAACTCTTCACATGAGGTGGCCAAAGTACTGGAGTTTCAGCTTTAGCATCATTCATTCCAAAGAAATCCCAGGGCTGATCTCCTTTAGAATGGACTGGTTGGATCTCCTTGCAGTCCAAGGGACTCTCAAGAGTCTTCTCCAACACCACAGTTCAAAAGCATCAATTCTTTGGCGCTCAGCCTTCTTCACAGTCCAACTCTCACGTCTGTACATGACCACAGGAAAAACCATAGCCTTGACTAGACGAACCTTTGTTGACAAACTAATGTCTGTGCTTTTCAATATGCTATCTAGGTTGGTCATAACTTTCCTTCCAAGAAGGAAGCGTCTTTTAATTTCATGGCTGCAGTCACCATCTGTAGTGATTTTGGAGCCCAGAAAAATAAAGTCTGACACTGTTTCCACTGTTTCCCCATCTATTTCCCATGAAGTGATGGGACCAGATGCCATGATCTTCATTTTCTGAATGTTGAGCTTTCAGACAACTTTTTCACTTTCCACTTTCACCTTCATCAAGAGGCTTTTTAGTTCCTCTTCACTTTCTGCCATAACGCTGGTGTCATCTGCATATCTGAGGTGCCTGATATTTGTCCCCGCAATCTTGATTCCAGCTTGTGCTTCTTCCAGCCCAGCGTTTCTCATGATGTACTCTTATAAGTTAAATAAACAGGGTGACAATATACAGCCTTGACAAACTCCTTTTCCTATTTGGAACCAGTCTGTTGTTCCATGTCCTGTTCTAACTGTTGCTTCCTGACCTGCATACAAATTTCTCAAGAGGCAGATCAGGTGGTCTGGTATTCCCATCTCTTTCAGAATTTTCCACAGTTTATTGTGATCCACACAGTGAAAGGCTTTGGCATAGTCATTAAAGCAGAAATAGATGTTTTTCTGGAATTCTCCTGTTTTTTCCATGATCCAGTGGATGTTGGCAATTTGATCTCTGGTTCCTCTGCCTTTTCTAAAGCCAGCTTGAACATCAGGAAGTTCACAGTTCACATATTGCTGAAGCCTGGTTTGGAGAATTTTGAGCATTACTTTACTAGCATGTGAGATGAGTGCAATTGTGTGGTAGTTTGAGCATTCTTTGGCATTGCCTTTCTTTGGGATTGGAATGAAAACTGACCTTTTCCAGTCCTGTGGCCACTGCTAATACAATTGGCTATATAGTGCTTTACTGTAAACAAGGTTTATAAAACTTTTCACACAAATAATACATTAAAAAGACACAAAAAATAAAGAAAACATTTTTAATCCTACATTACAGTATCTTGAAAAGTACAGTAGTACACTACAACAGAGCTTCCCAGGTAGCTCGGATGGTAAGAAATCTGCCTGCAATGCAGGAGACCTGGATTCAATCCCTGGGTTGGGAAGATCCCCTGGAGAAGGGAATGGCAAACCACTCCAGTATTCTCGCCTGGAGAGTTCCATGGACAAAGGAGCCTGGTGGGTCCATGGGTCGCAAAGAGTCGGACATGACTGAGGGAGTAACACACACACACACACACACACACACACACACACACACACAGTACAACAGCTGGCATACAGGGGCTGGCACTGAGTGAACAGGCAAGAAGAGTTACTGACCAGAGGAGGGAGAGGAGGTGGGAGATCATAAAGGTGAAGAGTCATCAGCAACAGAGGGCAAGCTGCAGTCACTCACTCCTGATGTTGATGCCACAGGTCTGGTTCCTTGATGGATTCAATTCTATCTACCCTTGATAGCTTACAGTCAACAGTGTCAGATTCTTGACCTCCCAAGAAGAAGATTTAGCTTCAGGACCAGGGACCAGCCTTGATCACTCAAGAGCTTCTGTGTAGCAGTTTTATTAAAGTACAAAAAGGAACAGAGAAAGCTTCTGACACAGACATCAGAAGAGAGATGGAGAGTGCTCCCCCTTGCTAGTGCTAGCAAGAGAGTTATACACTTTTTTAATTGATCACAATAAATCAAAAGAATGTCTCAAGTTTGTAAAGATTTTACTAGACGCACTCCCACAATATACATTTTAAGATAACAGGGTTAGTCAGGTTTTCAGGAAGGAGAAACATGCCCTCAAGCAGGATACATTATTGTTTTATTATCCTTATTAAGGAATATAGGGGAAAAAATGTTTGCCCTTTCCTCCTTGAGAATTCCAGACCCTATCTCCTCCTTGAGAGCCCCAGACCCCTTTCTTCTCCTCCCCATCCCCCTCCGGAACCCCGGACTTCTTATCAACCTGCCTAGGAACTGACTCTCTCACCCTCTTGAAAAAAATGACCCAGTAATGTCTGGGTAGTAGCTCTTCTTTTCTCGTCATAGATGACACAGTAGCACTGGACTGAATTCTGAATGGCTGCTGCAACCTTTGTGCACCATTCTACATTCAGGTCCTAAAAAGCTAACAGTGCCTCCTCAGATAAAGAAGATTCCCCTGCCATTTCCTGTGTCCTGGATCTATTCTTAGCGGTGCCAGCTACGTCACCATTGCTTTCACACTTGCTTCTGGACATCCTGAACTTTAAATAAAGATACAGTCCTACTGTACTCTATACAGTACTGTAGTGAGGGACACAAAAGCACAACGCATGAAGGCAATAATGTACACTAGACATATGAACTAGTCTCTGTGATTGAACATGTGAACCCATGTTCATGTCTTTGAAAGTTTGCCACTTGAAGGTTCCTATATAGGGGACTCGCTGTATATATATTAGCTTGAGTGTCTTACAAGGAAGGTCTAGATGCAGAACTGCCAGGGATGATATGAACACTGACCTGTAAATTCACCGTTTAAATTAAATCTTAACCACCTACATTCCGAGAGCAATCATCTCGTCATATATGAATAGAAAAATTTTTCATGTCTTTACTTTTAATACATTATCTTTATTAATATACATTATCTTTTTTTTCTTTTTAATTTTATTTTTAAACTTTACAATATTGTATTAGTTTTGCCAAATATCAAAATGAATCCGCCACAGGTATACATGTGTTCCCCATCCTGAACTCTCCTCCCTCCTCCCTCCCCACACCATCCCTCTGGGTCATCCCAGTGCACCAGCCCCAAGCATCCAGTATCATGCATCAAACCTGGACTGGTGACTCATTTCATACATATTATACATGTTTCAATGCCATTCTCCCAAATCTTTCCACCCTCTCCCTTTCCCACAGAGTCCATAAGACTGTTCTATACATCAGTTTCTCTTTTGCTGTCTCGTACACAGGGTTATTGTTACCATCTTTCTAAATTCCATATATATGCGTTAGCATACTGTATTAATGTTTTTCTTTCTGGCTTACTTCACTCTGTATAATAGGCTCCAGTTTCACCCACCTCATTAGAACTGATTCAAATGTATTCTTTTTAATGGCTGAGTAATACTCCATTGTGTATATACATTATCTTTATTAACAATTTTCCATCAGAGAATAGCATGACTCACTATACTAGGTAAAAACTAAAGACGTAAATCAGAGAGTGAGTCTAAAAAGTCTAGGAGGGCTGACCATGACATCAATTCAGAAGACTCCTAAAAGTCGTTTAGAAAAGATTATAGCGGAAAGACCCAGTAAGCTGCCTGTGTGGCGTGGGTAACCACATAGGACCCTGTATGAGAGAGATTCATCCTTGTTTTAATGTTCTACTGTTGCCATCCTAAAGTCCTTACTAACATTCTGTTTACACGGGACCCTGCAAATCACGTAGCTGGCCTTAAGCCAGAGAAGACAATATTACTCACTACTGTAACCAAAAGTGGTCCAGCTGCTCACTGTTCAAAAGCCATTAAGGAGGCTGCTACTGCTGCTAAGCTGCTAAGTCACTTCAGTCATGTCCAACTCTGTGCGACCCCATAGACGGCAGAGCACCAGGCTCCACTGTCCCTGGGATTGTCCAGGCAAGAACAGTGGAGTGGGTTGCCATTTCCTTCTCCAATGTATGAAAATGCAAAGTGAAAGTGAAGTTGCTCAGTTGTGTCTGAACCTCAGCGACCCCATGGACTGCAGCCCTCCAGGTTCCTCTGTCCATGGGATTTTCCAGGCAAGAGTACTGGAGTGGGATGCCATTGCCTTCTCTGATTAAGGAGGCTAGGTTGGTGAAAAGGAAACTTTGCTTTTGGATTCTGGCAACCTTTGGGGAGGGCACATGCCTGTCCAAAGGCCACCCCACCCCCCACCCTGCCCCCCCACACATATATACTGACAGTCAGGGGGCAAGAAATTTTATAGATGGAGGGAGGGGGGTAAATGCAGAAACAGCACAGTTAGCTCTGACCCATCACCTTGAAGTTGGTCATTGGAGGTCTGACCAGTGTCATCTTGTTTGTTTTAGGTACAGTTAATCTTTAGGTTCAGGGTCAGTTTGTTTCCATTTCTTCAGGCCAGTTCTCAGAACTGTGGCAGCTACTGTCATGGCTACAGTCTGGTCATCACGCAGTTAACTTCTCTCACCTGGTGGGGGTTTCAATATCTATAAGCAGCTCACAGGCCATGGCTTAGAATATTATCTAAAGCCCTTGAGAAGGAACAAAACGTCCTTGACTTTGCTTACTGACTGAATTATTATTGCTTTGTCCTGTCAGGCTGTTTTCCTTTGGGTCTGCATTTTCCCACTTCTCTGATTAAACTTCTTCTTTGGCTAAAGTTTCTTCACAGACAAAGGCAGACAGAGGTCATGAGGAACAAGAACCAAAGGGCCCTGCTCTGTTTTAGTTCTATTCACTGCGCAAGGAAATGAACAGAGATAGAATGACCAGGAAAGTATGAATTTTCCCTGGGGAAGATACCCCAGCCTTCTCCCCATGTCCCTCCTGAGTTAGGGGAGCAGAGAAACAGCAGCAAGTTTGGTACACTGCTTGCTGTTCCAAACGTGAACCCTGATGCCACCAGCAGCAGGCCCAGGAAATGGTTAGAAAAGCAGAATCGGGACCCACTCCCGAACTCCTGCATTACAATTTGCATTCAATGTGCACTTTGAGAAACAAATCTGTGCCCTTCCAAAAGCCATCAGGACACCGATGACAATGCATGTTACAAGTGGCCTGGTCTTCTTGTTACTACTGAACTCAGGTCACAGCTGCTCGCGGCTTAAAAGCCAAGAGGCAAGTGTGAACAGAAAGGAAAGGTGCTTTAATCAGAAAAGCCGGCAATTTGGGGAGAAGGTAGATTCATGTCTTGAGACGAACTCCAAAGATTTTGAGCAGTGATGGTACATTTTCAAGGGAAAAACGGAATAGGAGCAGAGTCTCAGTGAGTCAGGGAAGCAGGAGGGTGGGTTCTACATGGTCCTCCATAGCTGCAGGCTGGCTGACTCTTCAGATGTTATCTTGCCTGTGTGATCCACCAGCCAAGGGGGCTGTTCTGGGTAGAAACGGAGCCACTCTTTAGCTGATGAATTCTTCATTCTTACCTCTTTTTATCTAGAAGAATCAACAGGTCAGGCTAGGCATGGTGTACATTCAGGAGAGCATAAGTCAGGAGTTAGTTTCGATGCCTAGGGATCTCATTCCTACAATTAGGTTTTTAAGGTTTGAAGGCATAGAAATGGGCAAAAAAAAAAAAAGAGCAAAAGAGCCACCTTCATCCTTAAAGGGGACCTTCCACCTTCACCAGAAAATCCTTAACCTGAAATGCTGCCAGATTGGGATGTTAACTGATTTGAACATTACTTCTGTTGCATCTATGGTCCATTCTCTAGGATTAAGTTGATATGAAGTGAAATGACTTGAAGAGATAAATAAGAGAGAGAAGAAAACATGAAGGATGGGTTACTATGAACTAAGCTGAACAGGGGGAAAGCAGTGTAATGATAATAAGAGGGGGAAAGCTACCTTAAAAACAAAATAACTGATAAACCAAGCGCTTAAAACGCGCTGGGCATCTTACAAAGCGTTTGAAATACTTTATTTAAATTTCAACCCAAATGTAAGAAGTGCTACCTTCAGAAACTGATTTCCAAAGTTTGAACTGGCTAAATCATCAAAACGTGGTGTATTATTTTCACATCTGTGTGTTCTGATACGCAATTATAAACACCTGCTGGAAGAATGTCTGTGTAAATT
The DNA here is from genome assembly GCF_003369695.1 of Bos indicus x Bos taurus. Classification (NCBI taxonomy): domain Eukaryota; kingdom Metazoa; phylum Chordata; class Mammalia; order Artiodactyla; family Bovidae; genus Bos; species Bos indicus x Bos taurus. Next base: position 29,417,024 of record NC_040092.1, on the reverse strand, counting down.
CACAAGCATTTTGGAATTGGGTTCCTAAAGTCAGGGCCCATCACAAAGAGAAACAGAATTAAGGTCCTTTGGATTCCACTGTCGCCCGCATGCTTCCATCTGAGACGGAAAAGAAAAAAGATAAAACTTCCACTTGACGCAGCAAGTGCAGGTCACACAGCTGTCTGCACTGTCACACTTCCGTGTGAAGAGGCTCTTCTCTAGCAGAAGTGAAACTACCCCAGGGCACGCGGTCCTGGGCAGGTGCTCGTACTGAAAATTGCGTGAACCCTACAGTTTGCAGCCTACCCGACATCCGGGCTCAGAGCCGCCAGGACCGAGGGGGCGTCGCCGTCTCAGCCCCGCGCCCCGCCCCGGACCCGCCTGCAGGGAGGAGCTCGAAACCGAAGAGGAAGCGCGGGATGGAGCTGCGGCGCCTCTGGCTGCTCTGCTGCTGCTGCTGCTTCTACTGCTGGGGCTCCTGCGCCGCGCTGACCCCGCCGTTCGGCCGCCACCCCGCCGCCGCCTTCCGGGTACCGCGCACGCCGGCGGATCCCTTCCCGCGCTTCCAGTCCCGGGCTGGGCGGGGCGCAGGGGCCGCGCGAGCCCCACCCACTCCCACCCCCGGGGTCGCTGGCCCCTTCCGGTCCCGGGGCGGAGGGCGGAGCACTTGAGCTCCACACCCTGGAGTCTCCAGTATTTTCCAGCCCGGGACTAGGCTGGGCTGGTCCGAGGTTCCACACTGGCCAATCCCGGCGGTTACCTGACACGACCTTTCCCGGGGCGAGAAGTGGGGCTGGGGCACCTGAGCGCCACACTAGAGCGGGGTGGGGGGTTGGAGAATCTCAAGTCCCGTCCTGTCCTGGGGCTGAGGGGCCACGCGAGTGCCACCCGCGGGGGTCGCTTACCCTGTCTGGTTCCCGGGCTGGGCGAGGGGGGCCCCTGAGCTCCACCGCGAGCACGCCCCCCTGTCCGCGGGCTGGAGGGGCCACGCGAGCACCCCCAGAGAATACCTGCGCCGTCCTTTCCAGGGGTGGGGGCGAGGGGGGTGGCACTCGAGCGCCATCCCCAGGGGGTCGCCTAAACTCAGTCCGGTGACGCGCCTGGGTTCCAGACCCGGACTCGTCCCAGGGTTTCCCAGGACAAGCTGACCCACAGATGGGTCCTCCAGGAAGGATGCGTGCCTGAAGGTTTATATGATACGTCCCAGGTTGCCCGCTGATTATGTCTAAGGTGGTCCTAATTGAAAGGCACAGCCCCCGGGCGTTCTCTCAGCCTCCCCATTCTGTGCATTTCAGGGACTGGAACCAGAAGTAGTTGGAAGAAGCCTGGCCTTTTTCCGGAGGGGGACACTGATCACCTCCTCCTCAAATAAGAATTTTATCCAGAGCTCAGGGAATCCTGCCCATTTATGATTTTCCTGAACCCGGGCTCCTTGAACTAGCGCACACCCTACAAGTTCACCTAACTTGGTGGAGACTGATTTGGAGAAGGGTGTAGTGTTTAATTTCCTTTTCAGATTATTTTGAAAAGGCTTCATAATCTCAGATGGCACCCCAGCGTTAAAACTCAGGAGCACACCAGTTAGCTGAGTATCAATAAGGTTTTTCCTGAAACCAAGGAAGATGCAAGAGAGAATGATTTAGAGTGGACCTCAGTGTGTTCTATTAATAATATCCGATACTACCTAATAGTTTTAAATTGTGAGAGGTCATTATCATGGTTTAATTTTGCTGTCAAAGTTCATTCATTCCTAATCAGGAAGTATGAAGTCAGTAATCCTGCTGCTTATTGGAGGTGTATTTATTCTTTTTCCTGGTATTTTCTTGAGGTTTGCCAGGGATTCTGAGGCTGTGCTCCCTTCTACCCCTTCTGCTGGTCCCCTGGGGCTGCAGTGGGTGGGAAGTGCCAACCTCACCTGAGTCTTATTTGTATTTTTGCCCAAACCAGGATAGATATTTTTTATCTCCTACTTACTGCTCTAGCTTTCAAAACCAGAAGCACTGGTATAATCGCTTGAGAACAAAGGTTTTGTGCTGTATTCTCTTCCTGCCCTGAGCTTAGTGACGTGTGATGGTGAAGTAAATCTCTTTGGGAGAAAATAATCAGTCCTACCTATCCTGGTGATGTGTTCATTGACTGAAGAAATAAAAGCACTGCCATCTTCCTCAAAAATATATTTGGGGATTGGAATCACAAGGAGGCCAGAGTAATGAATATATCCTAAATATGTGTTATTTGTATAATTTATAAATAAATGTGCATTTGTTCATATTATATAGTTACTCATACTAGAGGCCCTACCCAGACAATGGCAGCTAGGAAATACAGCTAGCTCGTGTCAGAAGTACAAGAGTGCTTGTTGGAAGATAGAATTTCTGTTTTAGGTGGAGGAGGGCAGAGTGATAAAGATTCTCAGCACATTTTAAAAATCTTGAGTGGAGAGAGCCTGAAAAATTTCCAAAGCAATTGCCCCTCGTGGGACTTAACTTCATGAGATGTTGGTGACTCCTTTCCACACTTGGTGGAAACTGTGTTTGAACCTCAATGGCTGTTTGAACATGGGGCAGACGACATGAGCAGGTAGAAGGGGCCTTGCTTGAGCATTAGGAAGCCTCCCTCTGCCCCGACAAGAGAGACTAACGTGTGTTGTGACTGATGCTCAGTATAACTCTGGAAAACTTTACTCCTTAAAATTATGTCAGATTAGGAGTTGGTTAAGATGAAATTCTCTGCTAACCTATCTGGGGTAAATTACAGATTCTAGAAAATTCCCTGGCTCCATAATCAAGTTAAATTTTTAAAAATGGTTTAAAAATTAAAATAGAGTTATAAAGTATTCTCTGTGTTGTGCTGGGGAGAACCAATAGGTTTTAGGGTGAAAAGTAAACAAATATGGAGGGCCAGGAGCTGTAGTTTTGGGCTCTTTATATCTTATTTAGGGAGACCAAAGAGGTCTCATGTCTACAAATGCATTGATGAACAGTGGCTCCTGAAGCATAGCATGGAAAGATATTCAGGGAACTGCAACTGTTAACACAGTTGGAGAAAGGGTCTAATTGATTGATAATTTTTTCACAATCTTAGGTTCATGGTGAAAGATTTTGTCATCCCTGCCTTACCTGTTTTCCTAAATTCGAATATTCCATGAGTAGAAGTTAGGTGGCATCTGTGATCCTTGCTCACAAACTGTCATTCAGTCACTGTTGGGTGAAGACCAGGCCCCTCCTAGGATGATTATGGGATGCCTCTCAGGATAACTGACCGGGAAAGGGGGAAACAGCACCCAGCCCCCACCTTTTCACTCCTTAGAAGTTTCTGGTGCTCAGGAAGCCCCTGCTCTTGTTTTGGCCTGGTCCTCAGGCTGGAACCCAGCTGTGCACTGACCTTTACTCATGCTCCCTATTTGACCAAGAGCAGCTGGTCTCCTGACCACTTTGGGGCTACAAACCCATTAAAGGAACCAATGATAGTTGTATGTACTCACTTCAGAATAATGTTTATATGCCAGTGGACATGTGATTTTGCCTACAATTTCAGAAGCTTCACGTTTAAAATGCTTATGTTAATGATACATGTGCCAGTTTTAAAAAAATTAAATTATGCATACTTGGAGGCATGTTTCTTTAAATAGATCATTTTACGATGAATGATCCTAAAGAATGAGCCACAGACTTTTGCTATTAACAGCCCCTGAAGATCTGGATTATTTCCTCCAAATAAACTTTATCCAGAACTCTTTAAACCACAATTTTCATCTAACTGAAACATTAAGAGGGTGAAATTGATGTAAGAGACTCTTGTTCAGGTGGTAATTTCTAATGGTTCTAGCTTAATGCATATACTGCCAAAATTAAAATATACCAGAAACTTGAAATCTTGGCTCAAAATTTATTCATTCATTTGTTCATCTGTCCATCTATTTATCTAGTACTTTAATATTTACTATATATAATGTGGGCTTCCCTGGTGGCTCAGATGGTAAAGTGTCTGCCCACAATGCGGGAGACCTGGGTTTGATCCCTGGGTTGGGAAGATCCCCTGGAGAAGGAAATGGCAACCCACTCCAGTATTCTTGCCTGGAGAATCCCATGGACAGAGGACCCTGGTAGGCTACAGTCCATGGGGTCGCAAAGAGTCAGACACGACTGACACATATATAATGTGCTGACTTAAAAAAAACAAAAAACAAAAAAAACAATATAAGAGTCGCAAGTTAAGTTTTGTTTGGGGCAAAATGAGAACTATAGTATAGGAGACTGCATCTTAGATAGCTCTGAGAAACTGCTCCAAAGAGGTAGCAGGGGAGTTCAGTATGTATGTAATTTTAGTGAAAAGGGAGTACATGCAATCAAGCACATATTTTTTTTGCAGAAGGTTTCTGCTAATCATGAGGAGCAGATGTCATCATGTAGGAGATGCAAGAATTGGGCTCATAAAATCGGCTCCTGAAGATACCTGTCGAAGAACTGTCCTGCCAACTTTTCCTTGAGAACAGGGCATATCATTTCTGATCTTCACACACAACTTATTTCAGCGGGTATTGAAGGTCAGCAGCTGCAAAGGCACATGATTTAATCCTTGTAGAGGGAGATGGCAAGCACCTGTGGCAGGTGCCAATTTGTACTTGATAATGAAATGGTCTAGGTTTTCTGATTGATTCAGTGGGGAATAAGACCCAAATGGATTCTGTTAGAAGTTGGCCTCTGGTCAAAGTAGGCATTTCATCAATTCCTCCCGTCAGGTTGATCAAGTTTCCTTTCATTCACTGCTGAGAGTCCTTATGAAAGGACTATGAATTATGCCAAGTGCTTTTTCCACATCTATTGAAAATATCATATGGTTTTCCTATTTTTATTCCATGAGTAGGGTGTATTATGTTGATTGATATTCAGATACTAAACCAATGTAGTCTCTTTTAATGAACCTCACTTGGTCATGATCTATTGTCTTATAAATTTTTGAATTTGATTTGCTGATTTTTTTTTTTTTTAAGGATTTTACATCTACAGTCATGAGGGCTATTGGTGTATACTTCTCTTGCCATGAGGTGTTTCTTGTCTGGTTTTGGAATCAGGCCTTATATAACCAGTTGCAAGGGGTTCTCATGAATGTGTGTGTACAGTTGGTATTGGCATTTCTTTTTTAGTTATATGGAATTCACCAGTGAAGCCATCCGGGCCTGGGGTTTTCTTTGTGGGATGATTTTCAGTTAGGAATTTAATGACTTTAGTTGATAAAAAGTTGTTCAAATTCTCTATTTTTGTTGTATCCAGATTTGGTGATATACGTCTTTCTTGGGAGTTGTCCATTTTGCATAGGTTATCAAACTTGTTGGCCTCAAGTGCTCAAAATATGATTCTTCTAGTGCCTGAAGCATCTTTGTGGCCCTTCTTTCATTCTCAATAGTGGCGACTTTATGTGTCTTCTCTTTTTTCTTTTTTCTTTATCACAGGAGTCAGGACTGAGAAAGTGCAGGGAGGGGCTCAGGGAGAGCATCTGACTAGAGCAAAGCTCTAAGCTGAGAGAAGGGGGGAAAAGGGCCTGGGGGATGTGCCCTGGACACCTTGCAGGCCAGGGCAGAGTCAGGAAGCCGTGGGGATGCATTAATCACAAACCAACCTTCAGGGGACCCCCTTCCCCTAGTAGGACACCTGAGTGCTTGGTCGTGGGCCAGGTTGTGGGAACCTGGGCCTCCTCGCTGCAGTCTGTTTGTGAGGCCCACCCTTGTGGCTGCCATGCACTTTCCTGTGCATCCATAAAGGCCCTACACCCTCAGGACCTCCATCATCCCTCCAACTCACAGTGAAGTCCAGGAGATGCCTTTAGGACCAAGGAACCCTCTGAAATGCTCAGCAGTTTACAGTCACTGGCTTATATTTGTCACACACTCACTTTGTAGTTCAGTTCTATTTTTAGATGTATACATCTTCTTCCCAAATTAAATTCAAAGCCTTGCTTCATCAAGATTATCTTTTGAATGCCTGAAACTCGATAACTGTTGATAATTTCATCGATTAGCAATCTTTCCACGTATGCTCAGTAAGGAAAATACAATCATGATAAATCCCAGGAATAATTTGCTTAAAAATAAACAGCTTATGCCATTTGTAGCAACAAGAATGACCCTAGAGATTATCATACTAAGTGAAGAAAGTTGGACATTGAAAGACAAATACCCATATCACTTATTTGTGAAACCTAAAAAATGGTACAAATGAACTTATATATAAGCCAGAAATAGACTCACGGACATAGGAACCAAATTTATGGTTTCCAAAGGGAATGGGGTTGGGGGAGGTATAAATTAGGAATTTTGAATTAATGATATACACTATATAAAATTGATAACCAAAAAGTTTGTATAGCACAGGGAACTATATCCATTATCTTGTAATAACCCATAATGGAAAACAGTCTGAAAAATAATTATATATACATATGTAAAAAACATAGCTTAGAGCTATCAAGGGCATGATGTATATAAAATATAATTATGCATTATTCAACAAAAAGTGCTAATTAAGCATCTGTTGTGTGCCAGGCATGTGCTCAGTGAGGCGAAAACAGTGATAAATAAGACCAGCCTGGCCCTCATTTTGCTTATAGGTTTATGAGACAGACACACAATAAGCATATAAGTGAACAAGCAAGTTTAGAGTAGCTGAAGATAGACACTTAATGAATGGTGGTCTCCTGAAGTTGTATTTACTCCACAGGGTTGGTTCAGTTAAGTTCGGTTCAGTCGCTCAGTCGTGTCCGACTCTTTGTGACCCCATGAATCACAGCACGCCAGGCCTCCCTGTCCATCACCATCTCTAAGAGTTCACTCAAACTCACGTCCACTGAGTCGGTGATGCCATCCAGCCATCTCATCCTCTGTCATCCCCTCTTCCTCCTGCCCCCAATCCCTCCCAGCATCAGAGTCTTTTCCAGTGAGTCAACTCTTCGCATGAGGTGCCCAAAGTACTTGAGTTTCAGCTTTAGCATCATTCCTTCCAATGAACACCCAGGGCTGATCTCCTTTAGAATGGACTGGTTGGATCTCCTTGCAGTACAAGGGACTCTCAAGTCTTCTCCAACACCACAGTTCAAAAGCATCAGTTCTTCAGCACTCAGCTTTCTTCACAGTCCAACTCTCACATCCATACATGACCACAGGAAAAACCATAGCCTTGACTAGACGGACCTTTGTTGGCAAAGTAATGTCTCTGCTTTTCAGAGTTGGTTAGTACTAGCAAATTGAAGCTTGTTTGTGTAAAAGATGAGCCTAACATACTTATCAAAAAATTCAAAGTGGAGGAATCTGTAAACAAGGATCTAATTTTCTCTTCAGACAGACAAACCAAGCCATCTTCTTGGGACATTTCCAGGATTGAATCTCTTTCCCAAAGCCTTTTACCCAAATGAAATAGAGATCTCTGTAAAGCCCAGATAGAACTACACTGATTTATCCATTAGTTATTTATTCCTTTTTTCATGCTTCATTCATTGTGCTAAGACAAAGATAAAGATCACATAAGTACTTACTGGTTACAATTCCTACTAGTGTCTGGTATTTATTTGCAATTTATTTTCTTTTTTCCACTATGTTAAATAAGCATATTTAGTGCTTTCAAAATGCTTGGTAAAGAGGAATTATAAATGGATAAGACATTCCTTTCCCAGCCTCAGAAATTATTCCTGAAGTCAGATAGTACTTTTAATGCAAAACATTTATAAATCTAATCTATTATCTTAGATAACCTTTCATTGCGATCCACAGGAAATAAATAAAGCTTTTACTTTTGCATCTGAAAACTATTTCTAAGTCAGTTATATGCACATTGCTCCAGAAAGTTAACATAGGTGATAGAAATTAGTATGTTTTTTTTTTTTTCTTCTTCTTCTAGGAAAGTCTTAATAGACAGCGATACTTGAATTCTTTATTTCCTTATGAAAACTCCACTGCCGTCTATGGAATAAACCAGTTTTCATATTTGTTTCCTGAAGAGTTTAAAGGTATGGGCTCTGGGGTTATTAGCTGATTAGTTTCCTGATTTTAATTTTTTCCCTTAATTTTTGAGAATCTTCAGTTGTGAAGTTAGTAAACTGAGTAATAGTTAACAGTAATTAAATGCTTAAAAGTGTCAAGCAAGTACCTGGTGCTGACAGTTGGAGAAATAAGTTCATGGCCACTTTCTTCTAATAATCACTTAAGAACTAAATACTACCAATTCAGGCATTTTCCTGTGGCTCTGAGGAATAGCAACTCATCCCTCTTCCAGTTTTATATGCTATTTCTGTTCAAGACCCCCCTGGTTATGATAAAACAGATGATGTCAATTATACTCATTTTTTATTGGCCTGCTTCTGTCAAACCATTTCATGTGACAACCCAGCCCTATTGGAAGAATTCTCATCTTTTATAGCTTTTGTCTACTCCATTCCAATTATGGGAAATAATAAAAGGCAGACTTTATCAGAAGCTCCACTGTTTCTGTTGAAACATCCCTCTGAAAGGAATCCCTGTAATATAATGTTGGTTGTCCTTTCATCTTGTATGTGTTCTCAGCTATTTATTTAAGAAGCAGCCCTTCCAGGTTTCCCCGATTTCCGGCAGAAGAGTACACATCCATCTCCAACCTGTCTTTGCCGTTAAGATTTGACTGGAGGGATAAGCACGTCGTCACCCAAGTGAGAAACCAGAAGACGGTATGTCTTAGGTTTTTTGTTTTTTCTTTTTTCTCTTTAATCACTTTAGGATGGGAGTCACTTTTGGGATCAAGTTCAATCAAACTTGTGATGGAACCATCCTTTCAGTAGGTAAATTCACACCTCAATCATCACAAAATGATGAGAACAGGAGACCACCCCCAACCCTGGAGAGGGAGGCGCTGTTAGGCCCAGCTTCACTCGGGGGCTGAGCTCTGCGGGTGTCCCTCCCTGCCTACCTGGCCCCCACTCAGCACACAGACTTGGGGCTGCTGCCCAGTGTCACAGTTCCCAGGACTCTGCAGAACAGAGGGTGGAAGGCTCAAGAAGGTGAACTTGACCAAGTTAAGTAGCTCCGAAGGGAAACAACTTGAAATCAGGTGCCTGGTCCCTCCCTGAACCCTTGGGTCTATCCCTTGAGCTCCCTCAGAGACCCTGCCCCCAGCCCTGCCCCCAGCTCTCCCCTGCACAATCACACACGTTTTATCTGTGGTCCTTAAAAAAGCTGTCAGATCTGCTTTGATATGACATAGACATTCCTGGAAATTACCAACTGTGCAAAATCATAAAATGGAAATTAAAGGGATTGTAGGAGAAATGAGGTTAAGACTTCGCACTAAAAAATTCATGACACATTAAAAAAAAAGAAAAAGAACAAGAAAGTAGTAAAAGTAACAGCACAGTTTTACCGGTGTTAAATGGTAAAGAAATGTGTAAGTCCTGAAGTAAATGCAACCATTAACCACCATGTGATATCACTTATATGTGGAATCTAAGATATGACACGAACTTATCTACAAAACAGAAACAGACTCACAACACACAGAACAGACTTCCTCTTGCCAGGGAGGAGGGGTATAAGCGGATGTAGTGAGAGTTTGGCATTAGCACATGCAAACTACTACATATAAAATGGATAAACAACTAAGTCCTACTGTACAACACAGGAAACTATGTTCAATATCCTGTGATAAACCAGAATGGAAAAGAATATGAAAAAAGAATGTGTGTGTTTATGTATAACTGACTCACTTTGCTATACAGCAGAAATTAATACTATATGTAAATCAACTATACTCAATGAAAAGATAAATTTAAAAAATGCAGCCATTTACCTTGCAGAAGTCCTGAGTGTGCCTGTGAAGATATCTGGAATCAGAGGGAAAGCAGAACCCCAGATGTTGGTGGGGTGCTCATGGCCCACAGTGAGCCATCTTGCCGGCACACATTCGAGAACAGGTGCGTGTGCCCTGCACCCCTGCCAGGCACAGGGATGGCAGCTCACCAGGAAAAGTTGATCCCTACAGGGATGTGGTCTCAGTGTGTCTGCAGTGGGAACCTCAACAGGTCATTCAGTGTCCTCTTGTAAGACCAGCATTTTGGATCCAACAGTTCCCCAGTGACCATCGCATTAAGATGAGATCCTTTTTGTTTCTCAGATTCTGTATTTGTGGTTGTGGATAGAAATTACCACCATATCATGTGCTTTATTACTGGGTTCTAATGAAGAGTGATGCAGTCTGAAACCCAATCTATCCAGGAAGCGCTTACGGTGTCTTAAAGTAGAACTTTCATTTAGGAATCTTTGTACTAAAGGAAAGATGTTTTGGAGCAGCCACCACCCTCTTGGAGCAGCAGTAGGTGGGTGACCTGAAGCAACCTGCATTTACCTTTCTCAAGGAGTGCAGAGCCTGCAGTAGCATCCCTTAGTGAATGCTGTACTCTCCACATGCCCTGGAGCTAGAGATGTAGGCCACATGAGATCCCTCAGAACTTCACTCCACAAGGACCACCAGCTGCCCTTCCTCTCTTTCCTTCAGCACCTGCTGCTGCTGCTGCTGCTGCTAAGTTACTTCAGTCATGTCCGACTCTGTGTGACCCCATAGACGGCAGCCCACCAGGATCCCCCGTCCCTGGGATTCTCCAGGCAAGAACACTGGAGTAGGTTGCCATTTCCTTCTCCAATGCATGAAAGTGAAAAGCGAAAGTGAAGTCACTCAGTCGTGTCTGACTCTTCGAGACCCCACGGACTGCAGCCCACCAGGCTCCTCCATCCATGGAATTTTCCAGGCAAGAGTACTGGAGTGGGTTGCCATTGCCTTCTCCGCCCGCAGCACCTGGTCCCAGGATTAAGATGGTTCCACCCAGTTTCAAGTCCCACTCTCATCTCTACCTTTCCTGCGATTCTTCTTTCTTATGTGAAATTCTTGATTCCATTCCTTTCATTCCTTTGTTCTGCTGCTACTGCTGCTAAGTCGCATCAGTCGTGTCCGACTCTGTGCAACCCCATAGACGGCAGCCCACAAGGCTCCCCATCCCTGGGATTCTCCAGGCAAGAACACTGGAGTGGGTTGCCATTTAGTTTAGCCAATAAAAGCAAGTTAAGAGACCCAGAGTCAGAAAGATTGTTAGCGAGTATTTCAATGAGGAACGATTACTGTGGGTTTCTATAATTAGGACATTACCTGTGCGTTCATAATCCTGATGGGCTAACAAGTCATTCATCCAGGTCCTGTGCTTATCTGTTAATGAGAACAAATATGTACCATGCACCCCTGCTCTGCTCACCTTTTCCCTGCCTTCTGCCCTTGGAGGGGAGGTGTTGGAGGGCAGAGCAGAGTGTCAGGGGAGAAGCACACACACACTTTTTCATATTTTTTCCATGATGGTTTAATCACAGGATATTGAATATAGCTCCATGTACTGTACAGGAGGAACTTGTTGTTTATCCATCCTATAAGTAATAGTTTGCATCTGTTAATCCCAAGTTCCCTGTCCACCCCTCCCCCAGCCCCTCCCCCCTTGGCAACTACAAGTCAGTTACCTATGTTTGTGCTGACTTGTTTTTTTAAAAAGAACGTCAGTCCAAGTGTTTTCCTAATCTCTAAAGTTCACTTTTATTTTGCAATGTCTAACTTGCAATAGTGATACTACCAATTTACCTTTAATAAATAGTATATTTTGATGCTTCTAAGAGAATTTAATTGAAAATCAGCAGGATTGACATTTACATTCTGTAGGCCTCCAGATTCTGCTCACATGATTTCATCATTTGTGTTGTCAGAGATGTCAATGGACGTGATTTGCACATTGTTAGATAACAAATACATTCTATCTCTGTTTCTATCATCATTCTATCTCAGTGTGGTGGATGCTGGGCTTTCAGCGTGGTGGGTGCAGTGGAGTCTGTGTGTGCGATAAAAGGGCAGCCCTTGGAGGTGCTGAGTGTTCAGCAGGTGATAGACTGTTCTTATAGCAACTACGGCTGCAACGGAGGATCCCCGCTCAGCGCTTTGTACTGGCTCAATAAGGTGAGTGGCTCTGCAGTCTTTTAAGCTGCTTGTTTACTGTGCGTTCAGTCTGGCATTTACTAAATAATATTTTCAAGTTTGAAAATGTAGCTAACCAGAGCTTGAATTAATCCAAAGATTTCCCATATATCTGACTATGTATATCTAGAAAAGGGGTCTTTAGGAGGTTATTGAGGTTAAATGAGGTCATAAGGGGCTTCCTTGATGGCTTAGCAGTAAAGAATCCTCCTGCAATTCAGGAGACACAGATGTGGGTTCAATACATAGGTTGGGAAAATCCGCTGGAGGAGGAAATAACAACCTACTCCAGTATTCTTGCCTGGAGAATCCCATAGAGAGAGGAACCTGGCAGGCCATGGTCCATAGCATCGCAGAGTTGGACACGACTGAAACAGCTGAGCATGCACACACGAGATCATCAGCCTGGGGCCCTAATTTGATAGGACTGTGACAGAAGAAGAGAATGAAGAGGGCAAGGTCTCTGTCTCCCGTGTGAGGACACGTTGAGAAGGTGGCCATCTGCACCTCAAAGAGAAAGTTCTCACCAGACACTGACCCTGCTGGCCCCTTGACCTTGAACTTCCAGTGTCCACAACTGTGTGAAAATAAATGTCAGTTATTTAAGCCCTCCACCCCAAAAAATAAGAATTGCTTCTGTGTAGGTCAGCCATCGCAGAAGGCAGTGGCACCCCACTCCAGTACTCTTGCCTGGAAAATCCCATGGATGGAGGAGCCTGGTGCTGCAGTCCCTGAGGTCGCTAAGAGTTGGACACGACTGAGCAACTTCACTTTCACTTTTCACTTTCATGCATTGGAGAAGGAAATGGCAACCCACTCCAGTGTTCTTGCCTGGAGAATCCCAGGGACACAGGAGCCTGGTGGGCTTCCGTCGATGGGGTTGCACAGAGTCCGACACGACTAAAGCAACTTAGCAGCAGCAGCAGCAGAAACCAAAGTGTGAAAAATCTTACCTGCCATCTGTATTCAGAAAAATATTTATGTTTATTCCCTAATATTACTTGGTAATTGCTTTTTTTGCAGATGACCCATCTTTTTTTAAAGATGACAGCGTATGATTATTCATTTCCATAGAACTTCTGAATGGGAAAGACTAGGGATCTCTTCAAGAAAATCAGAGATACCAAAGGAATATTTCATGCAAAGATGAGCTCGATAAAGGACAGAAATGGTATGGACCTAATAGAAGCAGAAGATATTAAGAAGAGATGGCAAGCATACACAGAAGAACTGTACAAAAAAGATCTTCACGACCCAGATAATCACGATGGTGTGATCACTGACCTAGAGCCAGACATCCTGGAATGTGAAGTCAAGTGGGCCTTAGAAAGCATCACTATGAACAAAGCTAGTGGAGGTGATGAAATTCCAGTTGAACTCTTTCACATCCTGAAAGATGATGCTGTGAAAGTGTTGCACTCAATATGCCAGCAAATTTGGAAAACTCAGCAGTGGCCACAGGACTGGAAAAGGTCAGTTTTCATTCCAATCCCAAAGAAACGCAATGCCAAAGAATGCTCAAACTACCGCACAATTGCACTCATCTCACACGCTAGTAAAGTAATGCTTAAAATTCTCCAAGCCAGGCTCCAGCAATACATGAGCCGTGAGCTTCCTGATGTTCAAATGGTTTTAGAAAAGGCAGAGGAACCAGAGATCAAATTGTCAACATCCGCTGGATCATAGAAAAAGCAAGAGAGTTCCAGAAAAACATGTATTTCTGCTTTATTGACTATGCCAAAGCCTTTGACTGTGTGGATCACAATTAACTGTGGAAAATTCTGAAAGAGATGGGAATACCAGACCACCTGATCTGCCTCTTGAGAAACCTGTATACAGGTCAGGAAGCAACAGTTAGAACTGGACATGGAACAACAGACTGGTTCCAAATAGGAAAAGGAGTTCTTCAAGGCTGTATACTGTCACCCTGCTTATTTAACTTATATGCAGAGTACATCATGAGAAACGCTGGACTGGAAGAAACACAAGCTGGAATCAAGATTGCGGGGACAAATATCAGTCACCTCAGATATGCAGATGACACCACCCTTATGGCAGAAAGTGAAGAGGAACTAAAAAGCCTCTTGATGAAAGTGAAAGTGGAGAGTGAAAAAGTTGGCTGAAAGCTCAACATTCAGAAAACAAAGATCATGGCATCCGGTCCCATCACTTCATGGGAAATAGATGGGGAAACAGTAGAAACAGTGTCAGACTTTATTTTTCTGGGCTCCAAAATCACTACAGATGATGACTGCAGCCATGAAATTAAAAGATGCTTCCTCCTTGGAAGGAAAGTTATGACCAACCTAGATAGCATATTGAAAAGCAGAGACATTACTTTACCAACAAAGGTTCGTCTAGTCAAGGCTATGGTTTTTCCTGTGGTCATTTATGGATGTGAGAGTTGGACTGTGAAGAAGGCTGTGCGCCGAAGAATTGATGCTTTTGAACTGTGGTGTTGGAGAAGACTCTTGAAAGTCCCTTGGACTGCAAGGAGATCCAACCAGTCCATTCTGAAGGAGATCAGCCCTGAGATTTCTTTGGAAGGAATGATGCTAAAGCTGAAACTCCAGTACTTTGGCCACCTCATGCAAAGAGTTGACTCATTGGAAAAGCCTCTGATGCTGGGAGGGATTGGGGGCAGGAGGAGAAGGGGACGACAGAGGACGAGATGGCTGGATGGCATCACTGACTCAATGGACATGAGTCTGAGTGAACTCCGGGAGTTGGTGATGGACAGGGAGGCCTGGCATGCTGCGATTCATGGGATCACAAAGAGTCGGACATGACTGAGTGACTGATCTGATCTGATCTGATCTGAATGCCCAGGTTAAAAGGGAATTAGAGGTCAGCTGGTTGGGGGCCTCTGTGTAGATGCAGAACTGAGCCCTGGGAGGTGAGACCCTGTTGCAAGTCAGTAGCTGAGATGGGCAGCACCCTGGTTCTCTCCCCACCTCCCACCTCCCCCAGCACACACCCTCTGACACTGTCCTGGTCCAGCATCAGTGGTGTGAAGCCCGCGATGAAGGTGCTGCTGTGTACTGTGAAAAGCTGTCAAACAGAGTTCCCAAAGTTGAGCATCCCTCTCTTCTTTGTTTGCTGTGTGTGGAGTCACTGCCAGATGAATGGCACAGAGAGTGGATGGAAGGATGCTTGTGAGCATAATGCATGACCTCAAAGGCTTGATAACCCGGAGCCAGAGCTGCAGAAGGAAGATGTTTATGCTCTTGAACCTTCAGGAGAAAGATGACCAGACTTTATTATCAAATCAGTGGAAGTTCCAGGAACAGGAGATATAGAGAAAACAGGAGCAAAAGACAAAGACAAACAGAATTTAATTACCTAGGCTGTCAATAAAAAACACTTAAAGTTTTAACCTCAGATTTTCATAACTCAAAGAATACCCAATAATGACCTGTGACCAAGTGGAATCTTAGACTCTTTGTAGTAAGTTCTGTTTGATCTTTGACACAATCATGTGACATAGATTACGTTGGATGATTATTTTCTTTCAGCTGCAAGTCAAGCTGGTGAGAGATTCGGAATACCCATTTCAAGCCCAGAATGGCCTCTGCCGTTACTTTTCCGACTCACATTCTGGATCTTCAATCAAAGGTTATTCTGCGTATGACTTCAGGTAAATGTCTCCTTCTCTTGTGGTTTTCTCTATGTTTCTTAAGTTATTATCTATTGACTACTTGGAATTAATAAGTTGCTTGGCAGCTTTACTGCATAGTTTTAATTGTTTTAAAATACACTTGATTTCCTGGTGGCTCAGATAAAGAATCTGCATGCAAAACAGGAGACCAGGGTTCCACCTCTGGGTCGGGAAGATGCCCTGGAAAAGGGAATGGCCACCCACTCCAGTATTCTTGCCTAGAGAATTCCATGGACAGAGGAGTTTGGTGGGCTGCAGTCCATAGGGTCACACAGAGTCAGACACAACTGAACGACTAACACTTTTATTAGAAAGATGCATTGGCAGTCACCATGGAGGTCTATGGATGTTGTTTCTTAAATATTATCCACTTTTTTTCCATGTCTCTACCAACAGAAATAATGCAATTAAATCAACACATTTAAATTCATTTTAAGGTATAATTGATACTTAGCACCTCCTACCAAGTTTCAGTGTCACAATTACCCTTAGCACATTTCAGTCTTACTCTTGAATTAATAATAATAATAAAAACTTGCTTTCTGTAGAGTCTGAAGCTAATGTCAAGCAGTCTTACTTACCAAGAAGTTTTTTTGAACCCCCTCTCTCTTCCCTACATTGTTCAAGTCATCGACTGTAAGAAAAATATAAAATGAAGTTTTCCTATTAGAGGCAAGTGGACAGAGTATATAACGAGGCAGATGACAAGCTCATCCTGCAGGCGTGATGGGATGCGGGGGTGGGTGAGGAAGGGACTTGTGTGGGAATGGGAAGGGCGTGATGACTTGGGGTGGGTTCAGGGGAAGCAATCATTTAAAAATGCTTTAAAAACACATGGCACTCAAAGCCAGCTAAAGAACTATTATGACCATTTCATTTAGTGCAAAAGAGGTGCTCAGGGATGAGAAACAGAGCCATCCAACTCCTTGCTTATTTTTTAGAAGTATAAAGGAAGCTTTCCACAGGGTTTTGAAACAGAGAAAGCAAAAAAAAAAAAAAAAATTAAATTTGGCTAAGGTAACAGACTTGTCTACTACTTACTGAATATAAAAGCATCTCTGGGTCTAGATGGCATGTCCCCATGGAATCGGAAAGAAATCAGGAGTGACTCTGGATCCTTGAACAAAGTGGAACCCACACCAGCAGCCATGTGTCTGAGGACGAGCTGACCGTCCCCTCAGTTCCTGGCTGCCAGAGCAGCTGTCACCTGACAGCTCAGTCCCCAAGGGCAGGATGCACAGAATCGTGATAAACGGGCAGGGCCCCTGAGCACAGTGGTCCCCACCTCCCTTGAGGGTGAAGACCACATACTTTCTAAATGAGCAAGTGAGCCCCTATGTTGCCAGCTCCTGGAGAGTCTAAGGTGAGCGTGTGCACAGGAACCTCCTGAGGTTCACAGTGTGATCAGAGAGAACTCAAGGCCTCCCTTGTCACAAGGAGCAGATTAAGAAAGTTAGGAAGAAATAAAAGAATAATGGGCATCAGTCTACTTTAGAGAGAGAGACAAAGCGAAGGTGACTGCAAGATTCATCTGTCCTTGGATCAGAAGGCAGAGGCTGCTGTGAAAACCCAGCCCCCATCGCACAGAATATTAAACTCTAAGAACAGGGCACCAAGCTAACCACATTAGACTCTCTCTGCAAGAATACCTTCCTTTGATTTATTCATTCATTCAGATATTTACTGAACCCTGTTTCAGGTTCTGGGGATTTGGCAGTGAACACAGTGGACGAAAGCTCTGCCCTCTGAACTATATTTTAGTGATAGAGACAAGCAGTAAACCAAAGAAATAAAAATATGAATGGTCTGCTAGATGAAATAGCTTTAAAGAGAACTAAACAGCCATGAGGTGAAGAGAAAACAACAGGGGCAGGGGGTTGCAGTCTCAGGAAGGAGTTCCTGGAGGATGTAACATTTAGTGAAGACTTAACCCTGCAGGTACCTGGGGAAACACAGCTCCTGGCAGAAGGGATCGTATGTGCAAAGGCCCTGTGGCAGACCCAGGTCTGGCATAGCTGAAGAGCAGTGAGGAAGCCACTGTGACTGTCCTGTCCTGTCGTGTTGTGTCATGTCGTGGAGAGACACACTAGACTGTAGGGGGTGAGGTGACAGAGGTCGTCAGGGGATGATCTTGGGGCGGTGTTGGAAGAATGATCTTAGACATCTTAGATGGGATAGAGAATAAAGCCGCATAGGGCATATTGAGGGATATTTGTGAGGGTAAGAGAGGAGAATGTCAGGGAGGACTCTAGGATTTTTACCCTGAAAGACTGAAAGAATGGCATTGCTAGGCAGGAAGTTGGAAAGTCTGAGACAGAAGCAGAGAACAGCAGGTCCACGTAAGACAGATGCACAGAAAGTAATCCCAGGAAGCTGGGAGGACTAGGGTGTGAAGCAGAACTGGAGAGCCGAGTATCCTCAGGAAACAAGTTAGTCCTGGGGTCACCTGGCCCTCAGTCCTACCGGGACCTCCACAGATGGGCAGAATATGCATGTCAAAAATGATGCCCCCCGCCCCGTGTTGGTGTACATCATCTCCCAGGAGTTTCCCCTGACTTCTATTTTTATCATCATGCTCTCTTAGTTTTTTAGTATGCCCAGACAACACGAGCCCAGATCATAGCTATCAGCCAAAAAGTTCACAAAATTGTCTGCTAACTCGGAAAATACATACTTACATATAAATCCTTCTGAATCCAAAAAGCATAATCTAGCCTTAAAGCAGAATGATCATTCACACACAGGCTGCATCCTGCATTTTTGCTCATCAGACCTCAGGAAAAACATTTCAGAAGCCAAACTAGAATATTGACATGACTAAATAAATAAAAAGGGAAAGAACCTATCACGTATAACCATGGACAGAAAAACTAGGATGCCATAGGGAAGATGAAGTGTAAATCCATGTGCTCATCAAGGGTCTGTAACAGGTAAGACTCACCCTAATCAGCAAATCTTTATGACAGTAACATTTAGGAGAATTCTTAAAGACTGCAGGATTTGTCTCTTACTGATCTATGAAAGTAATCGTAAGCTCATGGAATAAGGTTTGATAATATGATAGTAGTTCCATATTGGGCTAAAATGGAAATAAAGATATTTTTTGGAATATATTGTAACTTGTTTCTGGCCCACACCTTTCTGAAAAATGAAGGACAACAGTTCTGGGGCTAAATGGAGCCTTTCCCTGGAGCCTTTCCCTGCTGGTCTAGACCACAGATGCCCTCCTATTTCCTGTTTTCCAGCAACTATGAAATCTTTTTCCTGGTCCTCCCTCAAGCAGAGATCATAACTAAACTGTTTCCATGACCCCATAGTGTTCACCACCTTCTGCAATTCCCTCAAACTTCTCTCTTTCATCCTTCTCCTTCCCTCACACCATCTCTGTAAAATGATCTTTGATTTTACTGGAATAATTTACTGGATAGCTTTTGTTATCTCTAAAAGGTAGAGGCAGTTGTCTTCTGGTTAATATGGAGATTATTGTGTTTGTCACAGTTGCATTAGAAAACATTCCGCAAATTTAAATAAAATAGACATTATACACTAAAACCTGTGCTGAAGAAAACTAGTTTATTAGATAACTTAGAAACAAGGGAAGGACACAATGCTGATTATAAACCTGGGGTATAATTTGTGGGTTAGGCAGGCTATGAAATCTATGCCTATAATTGTATCTTTATGTTGATTCTGAAGGTGGGTGCGGTGGCTGTGGCATGAAACTGGAATTTGAACCAACTCTGTGGAACCTCAAAGCCCATACCCTATCATGTTCTCCTCCAGAATTTTATAATTTTGACTCTAATGAAAACCAATTATTTTTACAGCAGCAAAAATTAGAAATGCCTGCTTGTAAATCTCCAAAAACATTGTCTCCTTAACAGATAATGTGAGTGATTGTTTAGAATGAATTTGTGGTTTCTATTTCAGCAAATCCCATTGGTAGGCACTCATATTTTTCCCTCATCTTTGGACGCAATATCCCCTTGATAGAAACTGGTCTCCAGCTGGCAGGATGAGGGCTTATCTACTCTTTCTAGCCACTAATCCACCATGCTTTGCTACAGCAATAAACTATCAAACGCTATCTTAATGGGCCGAAATAGCAGTAACTTGGTTTCAGTGTCCTGCACCCACAAAGCTGACCTTTAAAAATACAATTAATGGTTTAATTATGTACTTTTAAGATTGATGAAGGCTGCATGTTATATAACATCAGACTTTATCAATTCGGGTCCAGGTGGGAAAGCAGAACTGCGTGCCCTGCTGTCTTCCCAGTCTGGCCCTAGTTCTCCTGGCATCTTAACATCCCTCCTGCCCTATAACTACACTCCCCGCCCCCCAACATTTTTGGGTAACTCTTTTCTGTAGTTTTCTTTATTTGATATTCACTAACCTAGGCTGTCTGTTCTCTTGATTTTTACTTGGTGTGGCAGAGGTGATGAGATATCACCACATCCAGGCTTTCCACTCTCCTTATTAAGAGAATCCATATATTTTAGCATGGTACTTTGTCAACCAGCTATAAAATTTAATTTCCCATCTTCCTTAAAACTAACCTTGGCTGTAGGACTGACATCTAGCCAATGAGACCCATGCAGATGTGTGCAGAATGTGTGATCACTTCTGGGATCTCGACAGGGACGTCGCACCTCCCCTTTCTACTTCTTACTGTCTGAAATATGAGTGAAATGGCTGGCACTCTAGCAGCCTTCTTGGATCGGGAAGTGATCTTGGGAACAGAAGCCTCATATAAGAAGAACCCAGATCCTGGTATTCTGGAGCCCCATAGCGCTCCTGGACTGCTAGTCTTCCAGGCTTCTTACAGCCTCCATTGTTTAGAACTTGATAATTGCCACCAAACCTACTCCTTGCCATATACAGATGAAATACATCACTTTTGTAAAATATTTTTACCTTGGAAACTAAACTTCTTAACCAAAATTTTTTTTCTTTTGATAGTGGCCAAGAAGACAAAATGGCAGAAGCACTTCTGGCCTTGGGACCTCTGATAGTGGTGGTGGATGCCATGAGCTGGCAAGACTACCTGGGAGGCATTATACAGCATCACTGCTCCAGTGGAGAAGCAAATCACGCCGTCCTTGTAACGGGCTTTGATAAAACGGGTGAGTGCTGGTGAGACGTGACTGATTGCTCTGCAGCTTCAACTCCAACTTGACACGTGACTCCATCCTTTAAAATGCTGAACCTTGGTCCTCTTACATCTAAGTTCTCACGAGCTTTACAACTTTGCCCTAAACTTCCAGGTATACATGCCCTGCAGATCCCCTGGTCAATTTTTGGTAGATGCCATGTTAAAATGACACTAAATTCTTGATCTAAATATTGGACATTCTCCATCTGCAGTGTTTAGGATAATTCCTGGGAAAAGAGAAGTGCTTATTACTTCATCATACTAATCTAACAGTTCTTTTCCTTTCTTTTTTTCAAATTGCTTGGAAATGTGTATATATGTGTGTTTTCATTTTATGCAGTAAATGTAACAAGCAAAATGAATTCAAACCCCTTTTCCATTGATTGCAGTGTGACACTCGTACAGCCCAGTTTACTTGGCTAGTTTGTTAGCATTTGGTTAGTTTTTGTTTGTTTATTTGTTTTCTTAAAACCACTCTACTTTTCAGGAAGTGTTCAGTCACGTCTGACTCTTTGACACCCCATGGACTATAGCCCACCAGGCTCCTCTGTGCATGAGATTTCCCAGGCAAGAATACTGGAGTGGGTTGCCATTTCCTTCTCCAGGGGATCTTCCTTATTCAGGGATCGAACCCACTTCTCCTACATTTCCTGCATTGGCAAGCAGCTTCTTTACTGCTGTGCCACCTGAGCTTTAAATGAACATTCTTTCACCACAGCTATGTTCTCCAGGGTCTGATTTATATTTTGTAGGAAGTATCCCATACTGGATTGTACGGAACTCCTGGGGAACTTCATGGGGCATCGATGGCTATGTCCGTGTGAAAATGGGAGGAAATATTTGTGGTGAGTCTTGAACTGATATTGAAAATTCCTGGCTCAATGTCAAGAAAGAGACTGAATAGATTAAAATTATAATGTGTGCATCCAGGGTTTTCAAACCACTGTTACAGTAATAATGGTCATCCTTCAACTAATTGATAAAAATAAAATAGTATTTTTTTAAACAAGACACTACTGCACATATTCATGTTTTTAAGAGGGACTGTAGTAAAAACTAATGTAATGAGCAGAACATTATAAGATATAGCAATAATTTACCAAAGTTAACTACTTCCAAAAACCCACTTAAGAAGCTGAACTTCTCCAAAAATTTCCAAATTTGCCTTTTATAACTATATGACTGTCCATTATTTAATGTATTATAATGCCTACCTTAGGATCATCAAGAATCACTTTTTCTTTGTATCAAACTGAGTGAAAATCTGAGCATTAGTGTTGTTTCAGATTTAATATACCTCTTGCCACCTATAAAATTCTAGCAAAAAATTCTGTTCCCTGAAATTGAGAGGCTTAAGAAAATACCAGACACACTCTTTTGTTGAATAATAACAATTTTGTTAAAGAACAACAAATTAAAGTAGCTATTTAAGTATTTTAAATGTATTCTAAAAATCTATATTCAAACCCTATTCTAAAACTTTTGATCTGGAAAATCAGCAAGTTTTCTGAATTGAGTTGATCCAAACTATATTATGTATGAGAGCAGTTATTTAATTTCTCATTAGTTCTAACAAATATACAACTTTTTAAAAGTTGTGGTATGCCCCAGGCTGTGGTATTTATGATAAAATGATGAGTCATTTTTAGATGTTTTTATAATTGATTTGGCATTGCTACTGAAGTGGTTCAAATATGAAACAGTGGTCTATTGCCCGTAGCTGGAGCACAGTTCTCTAGTTCAAAATGCAGTATTTCCACAAAGAAATTAGAGCAATGAAACAAATATGCTAATTTAAGCCAATCCTCTTGAATAGGACCAAATAGAGTTTTTAGCTGAGGAACAGTTTACTGAAGTTCTTACAATAAATTCTGAGTTTAAAAAAAAAGAGAGAGAGAGTTATGGAAAATTTTGAGAGCATATATATTTTTTGCTTCTTCTTTTATATATATATGTGTAGATACATATATGTATGTTACTTTGGCTGTGCTGGGTCTTCTATTCAGCCTGCGGGCTTTGTCTTGCTGTAGCACGGGGTGGCTTCTCCACTTGCAGAGCGCGGGCTCCAGAGCAGACTGGCTCAGTAGTTGAGACATGCATGCTCAGTTGCTCCACAGCCTATGGGATCTTGGCTCCCCAACCAGGGATTGAACCGAAACCCTCTGCATTGCAAGGGCATATTCTTAACCACTGGACCACCAGGGAAGTCCCTGAGAGCTTATATGTTGATTCAACCTAGTCACAACATCTCCATTGTTCCACTAACTGGTAACTGGAGTGTTGCAGCCCGAGCACCAGACCCCAGCCCACGCCTCTCCTTTCAGCATCCCTGAGGGGCTTTGCAGGTAGAAGGCTGATGTGGTTCCTGAACCCTTGCCACCTCCAGTTTATCTCTGACTGTGGAGTGCCGTGCCTGCATCAGGGCTGAGGGGTGGCTGCTGTTAAAGTTCTAGAAGGAGAGTTGCAGGAACATGATTCAAACACTGGTTCATCTTCACCTCAATCACGACTCTGTTCCCTGCCCCCACTTCTCCCAGCCCCCAGCTACAAAGGGTGGTTGGAATCATTTCTTTCTGTTCCCCAATTAAGTCTGCACACCCTGCCTGGTTAGTCATTATATCCTTTCCGAAAGTATTTCCTGAAAGTTAAATCCCTGATATGATCACATTACTCTCATGAACAACCACGAAGGCAGGTAGCAATTCTGTGGCCCCAAGAAATTTAGAGACACAGCTAATCACAGACAAATCCAGTCTTTAAATAGGATGTTTCATCGCTTCCACCATGGCATTGTGATCTGTGCTCTTTCATACTAAGGAAGCATAGCACACTTGTGAGTGATTGAAATTTTGTTAAAGTTCAAGTCTTAGAATTTAAAGGTTTTAAGTTATATTTAAAATAATCCTATAAATTATTGTATTGCCTCTAAAGTATATAGAGTGCATTCCATATTTCAGATACATTCATCTGTTCAGTTAATAAGTTGTTTTGAGTTTTTGTAATAGTTTCTTGAAATAAAAACATTAAGAATCTCTGCTGATATCTACTTTTGAGGTTGCCATGTTTATATGGACAGATAACTAGAACCAGTAAGCTGTTTTCTTGGTAGATATTAACTTTCTGAACCCAAATCAAAACTGTTTTAATATTTAAAAAACATGTAGTGTGAGCAGCACATTTACTAAAATTGGAACGATACAGAGAAAACTAGCATGGCCCCTGTGCAAGGATGACATGCGAATTAGTGGAGCGTTGCATATTTTTTAAATGGAGAGAGTGGCATGGAAAGATATACACTACCATATGTAAAATAGATAGTCAATGGGAATTTGCTGTATCATCAGGGAACTCAAACCGGGACTCTGTAAAAACCCAGAGCAGTGGGAGGTGGGAGGAATGGTCAAGAGGGAAGCGACATATGTAGACCTATACTGATTCATGTTGATGTGTGGAAGAAACCAGCACAATATTGTACAGCAATTATCCTTCAATTAAAAATAAATTTAAAAAATTAGTGATGAAGGGTTAAATCATAGTGGTGCATAATAAACTCATTCATGTTAGTTAAAAAACAACATGTAAAGAAAAAATAGAGTAGTACCAATGATTTCCTTTTTTTCTTAGGTATTGCAGATTCTGTTTCGGCTGTATTCGTGTAACATGTTTGCCAGATTGAGAGTCGAATACGAAACTGAAGGTTCATAATGAGATCTGACACTTCATTCTTGGCGTTTCATCATTATGCTTTTGCAACTTCCCACAAAGACAGGTTCTAGGACCTGGTCATGTTGAAACTAAGCTATGAAAATTCTCTTAGAGAGAGGTGAAGTGCCCACGCCAGAAGGAAGAAGACCAGCACGAAGGCCTGGGAGGCAGACTGGGAACAGTTTCCTCCTGGGAGGAAGGTCAGATTAGGAAGTGTTTTAGGTCTCTTCATTCTGAAGCAGCTATTATCTGGTTTTGTTTGATTGTTGTTTCTATTTGTTGTTTGTTTATTTTTAATGACATATTTCAAACAGGATTAAAGAGAGGATAAACAGTCCTTTTCCTTTCTGGGATACAGTCACCGGCCTCAGCTGCCCCTACACACAAGAACAGCCCAACTAGAACTGCGTGTGCCTGTCACATGGGTGTTCCCAGCCTCCCAGAGGGAATTTCATAAGAGTTGTGAAATGCCAGTTGCTTTACCCCCCAAAATGGTGCTCACCCCTTGACCTGTGCAGAGGTCATGTAGAAAGAACTGAAAAGACAATCACTTTTTAAGACAAACAATTGATTGAAACTAAGTAACCCATATGGCAACCATGTAATGGGAAAACCTCAAGTAGCCTTGCATGAGAGACAAATTGTTATTTGTGAATTTTCACTATCAGTAGGATTTCAGTGCATTTTTTTTTAATGTGGACCATTTTTAAAGTCTTCATTGAGTTTGTTACAATATTATTTCTGTTTTATGTTTTGGTTTTTTGGCCTCATGGCATGCAGAACCGTAGCTCTGGCACCAGGGGTCAAACCTGAAGCCCCTGCTTTGGGAACACCAAGTCTCAACCACAGGACCACCAGGGACGTCCCTCCAGCACATTTGATTTCCTCCTTGGTTCTCCCTGGATTGAGGAGCAGTGGGCCTGCCTATATTTTCTCACATTTTCTCTTACTCTCAACTGTGAAACTTTAAATCTTCCTCATGGTCTGGCTTCCCTGGCTAAAGAAGTCCCATTTTTTACCTTCTATTTCTATTTTATAACCATTCATTTGACTCCAGTTGTCTCTAAGGCTTTGTCCATGTCAGGACCTCACCTGTCTGCTCCTTTGTCGTGTGGAGGCACCACTCCTTTCAAAATTCAGTCTCAGTAATTTGAGACTGTATTAGCCAAAATGTGACTTCCCCAGCCCGTGGTTTTCCAGTTTTCTGCTTGTTTTTCGCAGACTCCTATCCTAGCTACTTTTCTGTGCATCCTTTGGGCTTTCAGCTCGTCCCTGGTTCTTGAGGTCATCTCCTCTCTTGCTAAGTCAGTGTGGCTGTGTGAGAACCTCAGAGCATGAAAGCTGCTCTTCTGACTGAATATAAGTACAATCGTATCATAGGAGTTAATACAGCTGCATCAAATACTACATATTTAAGCATTTCCTCTCTAAGATTCACGGTCACTTTCCAAGCTCAATAGAAGCAAATTGTAAAGGTAGCAACAACCACTGAAAACAATTGAGACATCCTCTTTTTTCTCTCATGGTTGGCCTTTATCAGTCTCCTTATTAGAAAAAGAAAATCCACAACAGGACACTATTTCTTTTCCTTACACCAGCCAGAAGCAATTTCAAATGAATATGTGTTGACTCAGGTTTAGAAATGCTTCAGAATGAAAATTGATATTTTATTTGATTAATATTGTAATGTACCAGAAAGGAATATGTCTTGATTGTCCTAGTTTGTGATGATGTACTAATTCTTGTAAAATGTAAATGATTTTCTGATACTCTTTTACAAATGATAGTTTTAATTACTGAATGATGCATTCTTTTCAGCTCTTGTGGATTTTTATAAAATTAATAATGAAACAACCTATATTTGACTCTGAGTTAAGAAGACTCTGTCCTTGTGTATGACTTACATTTTGTGAACACAGTGTTAATGTGTTTTATATTCACACAGGAGTTTCCTCAGCTCTGAATCCATATATTGATTTTTTAATTTTCTCTATAGACATGTTGGGCTTCCCAGATGGTGCTAGTGGTAAAGAACCCTCCTGTCAATGGAGGAGACATAAAGACATGGGTTCGATCCCTAGGTCAGGAAGATCCCCTGGAGGAGGCCATGGCAACCCACTCCACTATTCTTGCCTGGAGAATCCCATGTACAGAGGAGCCTGGTGGGCTACACTCCATGGGGTTGCAAAGAGTCAGCCATGACTGGAGTGATTTAGCATGCATGCACATAGACACCTTAACTGCAATGTCTGCAAACTATCTCCTGTCCCTCCTTCGAGAAAAAAAAAACACAAACAAAAAAACTCCCCACACCTCTTAGAGTCTCTGTTTTTGGTAACATCATGAGCATTATATATTGACCGAATCAATGAAATTGAGGGAAATCTTGAGTGTTCTACCAGTTCGGCTGTACCTGATCCATCACCTGATCACCTGCCACTTCTCCATCTTCTCTCTCCATCCTTCCCTCAGTGCATATTCTTCAGCATCTCTCACCCCCACTGCCCAGGAGTTGACCCACTAAGTCCGTGTCCTTTAATCCAAGGCTTCTCACGTGTGGTCCCCAGACCAGGAATCACCTGAGGATGGGAAACTGTTTCATCAGTCCCCCAGTTGTTTGTGGTGGACGGGATGCTAATCCATCTACTCTGTGTTCCTGGGTTGACAGTTCTAAAAGACACCACAATCATGTTATTTCACTACCACCACTATCCCCCACCTGCCCCCGTTTTAGCCTTTTAAGGGTCTCTTCATGCCTAAAAGATCACACATCAACTCTTTTAAAAGAGATTTCCCAAAGAAGCCACTTCCTGTTGATAGCTCACAGTAAATGGTGCTGCTGGATTCGTGGTCTCCGATGGAGAAGATTTAACTCTGGAACCAAAGACAGTCTCAGTCACTCAGAGCTTTGTGTAGATTTTGTGAGTCTGAGTGAACTCCGGGAGTTGGTGGTGGACAGGGAGGCCTGGCATGCTGCGATTCATGGGGTCGCCAAGAGTCGGACACAACTGAGTGACTGAACTGAACTGAACTGGGATAAAGAAAGCTTCCAGCAAGAGGCAGTGGAAGGGGGCAGGAGAGTACCTGCCTCACTGGTTTAAGCGGGACCTTATATACTTTTCAACTACCTGCTGCTGCTGCTACTAAGTCACTTCAGTCGTGTCGGACTCTGTGTGATCCCATAGACAGCAGCCACCAGGCTCCCCCGTCCCTGGGATTCTCCAGGCAAGAACACTGGAGTGGGTTGCTGAGAATACATAAAAAGAATACCTCAAGGTTGCAAGAGTTCACCAGACCCTTTGCCAAGGCATACATCCTGAGATAATTTAGGCACAAGATTAGCCAGGGAGAAAGGTTCCCTGCAGTGCCTCCAGGCAAGATACACTGTTGCTGTGCAACCAGGGGTACAAGTCTTGAGAAACAGGTTCCCAGGCAAGATCTGTTACAATTATAATCATTAACATAGAGCCTAAGAAAAGCATTTCCATGAGTAAGACACTGTGCTGTGTGATCTTAGTTCCAGACCTAAATATGTAGCTCAGGCAAGATACATTGTTGCACAAGGCTTAAGGACAACATGAGCAAGACTGTTCACCTCCTCCTTAAAGGGTCTTGGACTGCCTGCCTAAGCTTTAACTCTTTCACTGGCTTCTCAGCCTCACCAGTTGCTATTCCACGTGGGTGTATGCTGTGGTCCAGCTCTGACAAGCTGCTGGGCATTCACCCAGTGAGGCCAAGAGCAGAGCGATGAAATCGTCATGTATTTAGTAGAAGTCATAATGAAAAACATCAAGATGTTCCTGGATGTGATTTCACTGGGATCTCAGAGTGAATACTAAATTGGGCAGCCTTGATTTCATGATTTATTTAAGAATTATTAAAAGTGCATTGTAGACACTAGAAGCAAGTTTAAATGGGGCATTATAAGTGGTTTTGGAGTAGGAAATGGCAACCTACTCCAGTGTCCTTGCCTGGAAAATTCCGTGAACAGAGGAGGCTGGCGGGGTTCAGTCTGTGGTGTCGCACAGAGTCGGACACGACTGAGTACACACACATGGTACATAAGTGGTTTTGACATTTACATAAGAATTAGTGATACATCATTTGAAAAAAACCCTTACAGCTGTATAACCTAGCACACCAAGAAACAAGATAAAAATAATTAAATAAGATTACTTATTAAAAGAATAAGTCTTGACAAATAACATTTATTTCAAACTTCCAAGGCATCTTGGTGACAGAACATCCACTAACATATTTCTTCATTACTTCATGAGAAAAAGCAAAAATTGTAAACTTTATCCCCATTAAACAGATAGGAAACTAGGGATTAACCTTGTTATATCAAAATAGGTAATTAATAGATGCATTTACTGTCAAACTTAAGGGACTACCACCGGCCACCATGCTATTTGTCTTTGGATTTTTCAGCTTAACCACCATCAGGTACTACATATGTATACACACACACATATAGGCAAAAGCAATTATATGTAATTTAGAGATAAACTAGGCAGTATGATTCTTATAAGAAAAAGTTGCAATTGAGACCAAAGAATAGTTCAGTTCCACCAAGAACCTGCTTCTTACAGAGACGATCACCCGAGGTCAAGGTTATTCTACATCCCAAAATTTTTTATAATATTTTCATAATAGACATTCCACTAAGTATTGCCAGGCCATGCTAGAAAGAGAAGAAAGGAACTCCTGTCTGATCTAAACTCTGGGTCTCACACTTTTCATGACAAATGAACTTGGTCATTTCTTAGTTTATGTGTCTCCTGTCTTCTGGAAAGAATACCTATGGTCACCTCAATTCTGCCATGCCTTAGGGTGTGCTCTGCCTCCCAGACCATGAGCCTTGGGGCTGGGAAGAGCACTTTTCCCTCTGAGAGTCTAGAGGTGCTGAAGCATGGATGCAGCCTGAGGACAGAACTGGTCCACAACAGGGAAGAGCAAGGCCAACCCCTACTGAGAAAGAGAGATGAGACAGGGTTCCCCCAGGTGCCAAGAACTGAGGTCTCCAGGGCCCACATCCATCCCTGGGGGCTCCAAGCTTCCCAAGCTTTTGTCACATACAGGATCTCCTGGAGTAACTGCCCAGTGAACCCCGTTAAGTTTCAGATAGATTTCTGTCCTTGGTCACCAAGAGTCCTAACAGATGCAATCAATGTTTCCAAAACAATATATGTCAACAAACAATCTTAATACTTGCAAAATGTTTGACTGAACACCTCTTTGTACAGAATGACACATTTTATTCCATAAAATATTTGAAACAGCTGAAGTTTACAAGCTTACAATGTTTGAAATGAGATAACCATTGCATTACATGGCTACATTAAGATAAGTACTAGGACATTGTTTTTAACAGGAAAATACACTATGTACAATGTTATAATTTAACTGAATTTCTTATCTTAATGTTTAGTCTGTTATCACAAACATGAGGTGATAAAATTATTTCTAGGTTTGAATCAGTGCTACAGTACTATATGTTTAATATATGCTATATATGTATATATATGTAAGTACATATATTACATTAGGACTCTGTATAGTCATGAAAATTCATAGAAAAAATTTTAAATGCAGACTGAGAAAGCAAATTCATAGATTTTTGCAGATGATTTTAATCTGATTCATCACTGCTGAAGTAAGAGCTGTCACAGTATTCAGCCGTGTAAAGGAACTTATGAATGACTGGGTTCATCTTCGGAATCCAGTGTCGGGGAACCAGATATGTTGAGAGATTAAATAAATCTACAAATACTTTGTACCTGTCACTGGAAAAACACATATATACAGATGTTTTAGAATTATTGATACAAAAGATTTTTTAAAGTTTCAAATAATGATATTTTGCCATAAATAAATTTCTATATTCTATCATATTATATATGTTACGTGTTGTATATATCAAGTAGTGTTAGTATTAAGATTGCTTCATTTTTATTCCATATCCAAAATTTATGTCCATAAAACAATATTACATGTTTCAGCGATCCAGACCAGACTGGGCCAGAACAAAACCTAGAGTTATTACTGTCATGCTACTTTCATGAAGATAAAGATGTGTTCCTATTTCTGATTTTTAAAGGGTGGGATGCAAAATAATAAATTGAAAGCAAATAAAATTCCCAGTTGTTCATTGGAAAATATTTCCCACCTGTAAAGTAGCTGCCAAGTAACAGACATGAGTGTATTGATATATTGAAACACCATCTTAGATTATATAATAAATGTCTATAAGAGTGGTTTTCACTTTAAAATTGCTTTTGTGTTTGTTAGCCAACTATTTTCACTTGCATTTCACCTGCAGAAGAACATTTGTCTTTAAAATCAAATTTGGGTTCATATTTTGCTGTCATTTGCAACTCATGTGACCTTGGTCAAGCTGTCCAAAGCTTAGTGTTTTGGTTTCCAACTTCATCAAATAAAAACCACAATCCCTTCCTCTCACCAGGCTTTTGTGATGATTTAATGAGAAAGTGACACACTAGGAAGGTGGTTTGCGTTCACTATTCCCATCGCCACTGATGGGTGTGCTCATTTTCTGTGATCATTTATGGTTTCATGCTCACAGAATTTATTTCCAGGAAAGGAGAAAGTGTGTAATGATTATAAAAATTCAAACTAATAAATTTTTAGAATCATTCAATCTAACTTTTATTCTTGGGAAAATGAAGATGTATAAAAATAATGAAAACTGAAACTGTGCATTTTATAATTTAGTCAATCAGGTGGTAAGATTAGGGATGAAAATAGGTGAATTACAGAGAATTTCTGGGTCACTTTGCTGTACCCTGAGTTGAAAACACTTCTCCTTGGGTTAACTTGGTTCCCTCCCTCACAGGTGATGCAAATATTGGTACCGCGTCCAATCTCATCCCAGGATCCAACTGATGACCTTCCAGAAATAAGGATGTTTGCAATGATCTCCAAAAGCTCCTGTAGGAATTCCTTAATTTAAGGATAAATGTGTTGCCAGCAGTTCAGACAGGAGCAAGTGTAAGTGACTTGCCTAGATAAAGCACATCTCCGTGGACAAACAGGTGCTGGTGGCCCCGCGGAGGTGAAGGTGACGCCGGCTTACCTCACGGTGGAGCGCAGGTACTGGTACCCAGAGGACCCGCCAGTGCCCGCCTTGCTGCCGAGCATCCTGTGCACCAGGCACACGTGGTTATCTAGGTGAACACACACATTAGCTCCAGGGCGCTGAGGCAGAGGGGTCGGAACGATTATTGCCTCTGAAAAAAGGCTCCCCTTTATCATTCCATATGGGAGGTTCGCCTGTGAGCCTATGCGGCACAAGGGGAGGTTGCCTGGTGCTCCGCCTGGTCCAGGCTGCGCGGTGCATCCATTCTTCCCTAGGATTAGCTCTTGGATGCCAGGGCGGGGGGTGTGGGCACACTGTGACTTTTATGAGCCCTTGTTCCTACCGCCTTCGTGGGGCCCTTCCTCCATTAAAACAAAACTACTGACGTTATATTTTCAAGTTGTATTGACACAAAGATGAATACATTACTATTATAAATTAAAACATTTTCTTTGACCTAAAGTTTACTTTTTCCTTCTGATGATTCCTGGTGGCTCAGACGGTAAAGCGTCTGCCTGCAATGCGGGAGACCCGGGTTCGATCCCTGGGTTGGGAAGATCCCCTGGAGAAGGAATGGCAACCCACTCCAGTCCTCTTGAAAATTCCATGGACTGAGGAACCTGGTAGACTATAGTCCATGGGATCGCAAAGAGTCAGACACGACTGAGTGACCACTTTTCTTCCTGCTGATCAAACACAACATTTTCCTGGGCCCCCAGAGGACATATGAGCCCTGAAAACTGCCTGCCATGTGCACTGGGTGGGTGGCCCTCAGAGAAATTTCTGAGCTGTTTTTTCACAAACTAGCCCATCCCCCCCAGCACACACACACACACAAATGGAGGGCAGAGGGGTATTGGGGGCTTGAAGGGGAGCAGGGTTGTGGGTCAGGTTGGGGGGAAGGGCTTACATCTCCACTTGGTCATGAGTGAGTCCACATCCATGAGGAAAGTCAGCAGCTGGAAAGGGACCTGGAACCTGGGCTCTTCCCTAGGGAACAAAACCACCATCATCATCTGGACCATAAACATGTCCAGCCAAGTCCAGTGTGACAGCTTAGATAACTCTCCCAGGCTTAGGGGATAACACAATTCATCTTTCAGTGTGTGTTTAAAGATTCTAGAACATTTCTTGAAGTACATAAAATAACCAGAGTCACACCTCACCCCCATTCTCATAAAAGTCAGACACAGACAACATCTAAGGTTTTCTAGCCAATAATAGCCAGCTACTTCTTCCAGGCAAGGATATTAAACTGTGAAAACAAAGACTGCCTGTTAAAGTTTCCTCTAATACATATATACATAATAAATATATATTAAATAAATATATACACAAAATAAAATTATATATGTATATTTATATATTTTTTAATTTATATCTATGTAATTTTACTTATATATATATTTTTCAGTTTTCGTCAACTCGGTGTATTTTCTGCAGAGGATACATAAGCTTGAATGGCATATATTCACTAAGAATTGAGGAAAACAGTCAAAACTGTTTTTTATGCTGCTGCTATTCTCAAAAATAGGTGAAAGAGGATTAAAAAACTAAATGAATTCAAATAAGACACGCAGTAAACATAGATTTTTTTTTTTTTGCTTTATACCAGCGGGGCATCTTTTGCTCTGACACATTCAATTTATGAAACACAGATGGGCCTCAGACATGGTGGGCGGTGACAACAATTAGACTTGAAATTGCAGAGCAAAGAGCACAGCAATTTATATGGTGCTTCTACTTCATTCTTTTTCATTTTATAAAACAGGAATAACAATGTCGTTAAATGACAGAACCTATTTCATGGCTAAGATTCTGAGACAGATTCAACTTCGGGTCCTTAGGACACAATGTCACAGAATTTAATGAAAAGGATA
Organism: Bos indicus x Bos taurus; assembly: GCF_003369695.1. Taxonomy (NCBI): domain Eukaryota; kingdom Metazoa; phylum Chordata; class Mammalia; order Artiodactyla; family Bovidae; genus Bos; species Bos indicus x Bos taurus. Next base: position 29,383,525 of record NC_040092.1, on the reverse strand, counting down.
TTTGATTAATTTGTGTGTGTGTGTGTGTGTGTGCGCGTGTGTGTGTGTGTGCGTGTGTGTGTGCGTGTGTGTGTCTGTGTTTAACCCGTGACAGGGATAACATTGGACTCTTGCTATTTAAAATAAAGAAAAACCTCATGAAACTTCACAATTATTTTCTAAGCTTTCCCCCAAATCTAAATGACTTTTTAAAAACTATGATTAGTTTTTAAACTAATTAGTTTTTAAAGCAATGTATAAGCTTTATACTTGATACATTATCTATATCTACTCCTCAATTTTTTGCTTCAAATTCTCTTCTTTTGATTTGTTTTTACCTGTAAAAATATATCATCAAGGCCCCCTGAAGTGCTTTGTACGATAGCCGTCTTTCTCCTGCAAGACATGGAACAAGTTTTAATTTAATAGGTAATTTAAGGCACTCATGTTAATTTGGCATCATCACCTTAAGTAATTGTTCATGTTTTTAGAAAATAATGTGAATGTTAGTTAAATATTTAATCCCTTAACTTGAATTTGGAAAACTATCATTTAAAACATTATTTTAGTATTAGATTTTAAAAAACAAAATAATACATACATGTATATACACACACACTTTAAATTCTCAAAACTTTTAAATAGACAGAAATCATGCAATAAACAGCCACAGACAAAAGGACGTGAGCTTTTCCCCTCTAAATATTTAGTTCCTGTATCATTTATGAATATCTCTTTGAAAATAATGCAACTAAATTATAGAATTATAAAGTTAGTTAAATATATTTTTCACTTTCAAAAAAAGAAAAAATTGATAAAGATAACTTGCAAGATAAATTTTAAAATTCCTTACTTCTATGAATGGAAATATCAATGTCCATTTTATCCCCCCGAAGTAGGGTTTGGTATTTTGAGCTCACAGTCTTATGTTCCAGGGAAAGGATCCTCTGAATAGAAATGCCTACCTTTACTAAGGAGATGCTCATGACGTTTCTCATCAAATAAGGACAGTAATACCTCTTTCTGCTTCTGAAATTCAGCCATTTGTTCCTCCTTTTCCTCTGACTCTTCCTTAGCCTTTGGGAGAAAAGCTGCATTAATATTCCCAAAAGAAAATAAATTCTTATTTTAGAAAATACTGCTTGTGAGAAATAGACTAGCCCAGGTGCAGAAAAGGTGTCCCGTAGGATATGCAGTGTATCATCTAAGAATATAAGCTTGGAAAATTAGGGAGGCCTCATGCCCACTGGTTCTACCCTTTTGTTTAAGTTTAAATGATTTGTTAAACTCAAATACTCTTTTCATAAATGTCATGATAAATGAATTCGGGCAAAACTGGAGTGACTATGAGGGGTCAATAATGTCTAATTTTAGACAATTATTTAATACAGGGAGTAAATTAATTCCAGTTAGGAAAAGTTAAGAATTCCTAGTCAGAGAAACTACTAATTCTACTGAAATTCTATCTTCAGAGCAATATTCTATAAATACAATTCCTTAGATATTTTTCACTGTTATATTTTTATTCACTTGATATTTATTGATTTGTTTAAGGAAATTTGCATTTTCCTGCCTTCAACACATGCTCTACTTAGAATTCAATTACTTGGAGCAAAAATCAGTTACTCCAGCTGACTTCCATTTACCAGATCAAGCATATCATGTGGTCAGAATGTGTGTGCCTTCTATGGCCAATGGACTATTCATTTATTCAGTAAATGTCAGGCTAGTGATAGAGAAAAAATTGTGAGCAAAAACCGAGTCCCCTGATCTCTATCTGGTGGGACTAAAACACTGAAAACTTGTTAAATTACAACCATACAACTAGGTTCATCTGAACCATTTCTCCACATATATGCATCAACATACTTTATTTTTCCTCTTTCTGACTTACTTCACTCTGTATGACAGACTCTAGGTGCATCCACTTCTCTACAAATGACCTAATTGCGTTCATTTTTTATGGCTGAGTAATACTCTATTTTATAAATGTACCGCATCTTCATCCATTCTTCTGTTGATAGACATTTAGGTTGTTGCCAGATCTTTGCTGTTATAAACAGTGCAGGGCAGGAATAGAGATGAATATGTAGAGAACAAATGTGTGGACATGGAGGGTTGGAAACAGAGGGCAAAAGAGTGAGATAAATTGGGAGATTGGGATTATATATACACTATGCATGTTTGTGTTCAGTCGCTCAGTCATGTCTGACTCTTTTGTGACCCCATGGACTGTAGCCTCTGTCCATGGGATTTTCCAGGCAAGAATACTGGAGTGGGTTGCCATTTTCTCCTCCAGGGAATCTTCCTGACCCAGGGATCAAACCCACTGCTCTTGCATCTCCTGCAGTGGCAGGTGGATTCTTCACCACTGTGTCACCTGGGAAGCCCTATATATACACTACTATAAAATAGATAGCTAGTGGGCAGCTACTGTATAGCACAGGGAGCTCAGATTGGTGCTCTGTGATGACTTAGAGGGGTGGGATGGACAGGTTGGAGTCTCAAGACAGAGGGCATGTATGTATACATATGGCTGATTCACTTTGTTTTATAGCAGAAACTAATACAACATTGTAAGACAACTATACCTCAATTTTTTGAAAAAGAATTTTAAATAATTGCAACCACGGGCAGTGAAATAAAGGAGCAATGTCATACCATCACAACTTATAGTAGCAGAGAGTTCAATAAAGACCCTCCTGCTGAAGTTTTCCTTGAAATAAGACCTGAAGACTGGGAAAGAGTTATCTGGGAAAGGAGAATGGATTATGAAATTCAAAGAGCCAAATAAGCTAGAGATAAACAGTTGAGAATTACTGGTGTCTAAGCAGATGCTGCAGCAGCAGGTATAAATGAGTTCACCTGGTGGAAGAGGAAAAAGAGGATACAAGGGACCTGAGCCCATGCATTGTGAATCTCCATCAGTTACTGGTTTCAGAAAGAAACATGAACCCATGAAAGAGCTGGAGAAGTAAGGGTCAGAAAGCTAGGTGAGAACAAAATGTTGATACCAAAACCATGGCGGAGCGGGGTTGGGTGGGGAGAATGTTCAAGAAAGTGTAGGTAGTGATTAGTATTAAAGCCAGTAGGAAATGAAATAAAATGAAGATAAAAGGGCCATTGGATTTACATACGGGGGTCACTTGTGAACAACAGGAAGGCAGACTGAACCACGGTGAGAATTAGATGGAGAAAAAGAAATAATTACACTCACTGCTGTTCTAAATACCCTGCAAATATGAATCCAATGTAACGTTCACAATATCTCTATGAGGTAAATACTCATATTTTACATTTTGCCCATGAAGGGAGGGAAGCAAATGAACCAGGTAGCAGAAGGGTATGTTACAGGGTCACCAAGAAGGGAAGGGGAATTTGACCCGTGACTGTGACAACACTGCACGGTGCACATAGCCTCTCAAGATGTAGAATTGAAACAACTCTTCCAAAAATTTGGTCATGAAGAAAGGATGAGGGCCCATAACATGAGAGAAACTGAGGAATCAACAGTATTGTTTTAACTGAGGGAAGTTTGCCATGGTCTGAGGAAGAACTCAGCCAATAGGAGGAACTCAGCATACATGAGTGAAGGGGAAGTTACGTGACTTAATGTATTGGTTGACTGGTCCTTTGTGAGCCCACTTCTGTCTAGAAGCAATCATAACATGAAACTTTCAATAAAAATGAAAAATCTCTATTTGTCTCATCTCCTCAAAATCTTGCCTACAATAAACTCCTTCACTTATTTTTTATTATGCATCAATAAAATTAAATCACTTGTGTAATATATTCCAAGCAGATGCACGTGTAAAAGAAAAAGAATATAAGGAAAATGAAAGACTAAGAGAAAATAAAATTAAAATAAAATTCCCAAAACTTCTCCTATAGTAAACTTATGTTTACTTATGGTTTCACAAATACCTGAATCTTTGTGAATTCTTCTTCCAAACCTTTGACAATGTTCTTTTCAAGCTTTCCCCAGAAGTTAAATCCATGCGGCTCTAAACCTGGGGTTCTTTCCAGCCATGCCTGAAGTAAATATTTTTCAAGTGAATACATTGTAAAATTTAAAATATGTCAAATGTTTTGTAACAAACATTTGTGAACTTGAAATATAAAATTTTCCTGGTTTTGAGGAAAATGTCAGTATATCATTAATCTTTTTGTATGTAAACGTTTCTCTTTCCTTTCAATATCTGCAGTCAAATGCTCTACCACTGAGCTATATCCCCTCTCCCCTTCAATTTCTTCATTTATAAAACAGCAGTGTTTTTTTCTCCTAATCTAGAAGGCAATCAAATTAAAAATTTACTTTCTATTAAATTATTACAGATATTCCAGTTTTGTTCTATAGATCTATGAACATATGTATATGTTGTTTTAATGAGGTATACTGGTTTATTCTCAAAATAGTTTATGTCTTAGGAGCTGAAGGAATCATATCATATATAATTTGATTTGATCTAAATGCAAGAACACTGTGTACTTAGCAACATTGAAATCAGCTAGCTACTCAATTATTTCCAGATTCCACAGGATTTTTAATCTAGAAATAAAAACGAGTCCATGCATCTCTATGAGCTCTCATATAGCTTATTCTTGGTTTTGAATTTAACTTTGTGATTCTTTTTCTATAGCCATTAAGTGGCATTAATATTTATTAACCTAAATCTGTATTTATAATGCCCAGGGGATTAGTGAGCAGAGCATAATTTGCTAAAATAAAAGTTTAATTTGCAAAGTAAAAGCCTTTGTCCAAGAAGTCAAGACTGTACAATCCTATTTAATAATTTTCTTGCGCAGAAACTAATAATTCCTCAGGACCATGTACAGACCCACAGAGAACTAGATATGACTGGGGGAAATCCTGAAGGACAGAACTTTAGTGATGAACCTTAGTGATGTAGTTTAATTAAGAAACATACTCAACTTGTGGAACTTTTCAATTATGGAATATTTTAAAGTAAAGCTCATTAAATAAATAACCATACCCAGTTTAAAAATCAGCTAACCCAATGCTAGTTGCTTAGCAGCAATGTTTAAAAGGGTTGTTTTAATAAGATATAGAGGTTATTAAATGTTAACATATCATTGACTATAGAAATATCTCTGAAGTTCTCAAGAGAGTTCTTAATATTTTAATTAGTGGAATTTACCAGTTGAAGTATTTTTATAAGTTCATTCTTCTCTTATTTACAACAAATGCAACCCAATTTCGACAGGAGTTTTGAAGTCCGGATCTCGCAGAAGCTCAGTGAACTACACGTGCTGAGCGAAACGTTACGTCTGCGCACGCACCTCAACCAGCTGCAGAAGCGTCCTTTCTTGCTCGGACTTCAGCAGAAGCTCGTTGTCTTTCCCTCTGAAGTTGTCGCGGTAGTGTCTTCTGTTGTAAGGGACCCTCAAGCTCTGCAGAACCCCTATCTTGTTTTCTAACAGGCGGAACTGCAGACTCTGGAAGCCGGACGCCGGGGATAAGTACTCTCTTTGAGAACAGGTCCCGGGAGAGAAGAGCAGGGGAAGGTGCACATTGTAAATCACTGTAACACTGCCTTCTTGGGGAGGGGGGAGGCGGTGGTCATGTGACTCTGCAGGTGTCACCAGGCACAGACACACAACAGCCCAGGGCTGAACCCATGACTTGGACTTGATCCAATCAGGACAACGAGCTCCTAGCCATCATCGTCTCTGCAGGCCGATGTTTGTATAGTTTGTGAAGGGTCATAGTGTACCAATGTGTGTTTATATCTGTGTATGTGCGTTCACATGTGTGCTTATATATACACATGCATAGATGTACATGCATGTGTGTATACTAAGTTTTTTCCTAAGGTAAAGACAGATGAACATTGAGCAATACTTCTTATTCAATAGTGCTAAAAGTTCCTTTGTAAATTTTCTTCAGTTTCTCCTTAAAGTTCAATTCTCAAAGTTCAGCACTGTGAGACTCCACAAGTGAAATGAATGGAATGTTGCCTAGCACAAAAGAGGGCATCACAAAATGTGATTACTCCCACCAGGCACAACCCTCACATCCCTATAAATGTTCTCCCTATAACTGGTACTAAGACTTCAATTTGTTAAGTATATACTAAAAAGGAATTCTACTTCTTTTCATTTGATTACCAACCATGTAGAGGATACTGCTTCTGCACCCCATGCTCTTAAAATTTCTTCTCAAATCTTAGTTATGAAAAAGTTTTCTTATAAAATTTATAGTTTGACTGCTAAACATTCCATAATAACCTAAGTGGGAAAAGAATCTGAAAAAGAATAGATACATGTACATGTATAACTGAATCACTTTGCTGAACACCTGAAACTAACACAACATTGTTAATTAACTGTAGTCTAATATAAAATAAAAATTTAAAACACATAAAAAATACAATTTATAGTTCAATCCATAATTTATACTGTCAGTTTTGGTTACATGCTTCTTTACATATCATTCCTATTTCTCTTGTATTTTTGGTTTTTAATCATTTAAATTTAGAATGTGTATTATATCAGCCTTTTAAGCCATTTTGCTAAGCTGTCTAAAATCCTTTTGGGATAAAACTAGGGTACACATGATGAATTGAATTTAATGGATCCTGTTATGTTCATATGTGAAAGGAAGAGATGAAATATTTTCAATAGCTACTCAAATGCTTCGGGATGACGGCTCCCAAGTGCTCACAGTGACAGACTGTCAGCAAGACTGACTCCTTAACGCCACGCAAAACAGCAGGCACGTTCTCTCCAGCCCATCAGAAGGGAAGGGTAACCCCTGTATGCTGGCAAAGCCGCGCGCGCACCTGAAGTCATTGAAGTCCAAGGCTGTCATGGTCTCCAGGACGGAAAACTGCTGGACCAAGAGTTTGAGGATCACCACCACTCGGTGCATTCGGGTGATCACCTTCAGCATGTTCCTCTCATCCCTCACCTGGGTGTTAGGAGACAAGACACTGAGTAATCAATCCTCAATTCTGGGAGACACTAAACAATGCACTCCTGTGGATGTTATCTCTACTTTAAAGAGGAACATTTGCATTAAAATGTGCCTTAGGTAGATTCTAAACTAATGGCAACTCTGAATTGTTTGCAAGAAGTGTCTGCAACATTCAAATCTTTTTTTTTTTTTTTCTTTAAAACTAGAAAAATTCTATGGAAGGACAATTTAAGTAAATTCTGGAACACAACTCCCACTGATTTCAAAGCAAATGTCTCTCTTAGTTTTGCTCTGAGGAATAAAGTTTAGGAGAACGTGGAAACTTGTGGGTAAGAATTAAGCAGACACTTGGGTTCCTCTGTTCTGTCTCAAGGGCAGGAGTTGCCATGGAAATGGATGGGGATGATGTTCACAGAGAATGGATGTTCTCTCCTTCCCAGCCCCCTTGGCACACGGGCTCTGAGCTGGAGAACACAAGGCTGTGTCCTGTGTCCTCCAAGGATGAAGGAAGGTACGTGTGCAAGAAGTGGGCTGGGAGGGAGACTGAGGGAACATCACCAGGATTCTGACTCTTCCTCCTCCCACTCTGTTCCTCCTCATCCTCTTCTGGCTCATCCTCTTCGTCTTGTCTATTCTCTTTCCCCATCTCCACCTCTCCTCCTGTGTCACCTCCTTCATCATTGCTCCTATCTTCTCATAGCAAACATTCATTAGAAATACAATTCTGGTAGCTATTGATTAAAGAATCTACATTAGCTGTCCTGGCAATCCACTGTCATTTGTAACAACTTTTTGCAGGGGAAAAAATTGATTTCTAAACAAAGGACTTGAAAATAAAATTTGAAAGGCATCTTAAAGCAAGGGCATGGTGATAATTACGCTGGAAGAACATGACCAAACTCTCTACACTAGAAACTTTTTTCCCCCTTAAATACTAATTCCACCATTTGGTGTTAAACTTTTCCCATTAATAATATTTTCTACACTCTCAAAGAAAAGTATGAAAGGAATACTGTGACATAGCAACTCACATGGCCATTCTGAAAGATCTCACGAACAGAATCTAATTCCCACAGGATCTGCTTAAACCAGAGTTCATAAGCTGCAAGGAGAAGATCATCATCAGTCGGGAGCCTTTTGACCATAATTATATGAAAGACAAGGCTAACACATTGAAAGAGAAATAAAAATGTAACTTAAAAGTCTATAAATGCCAACATAGCCCTATGCTATGCTAACAAACAAGTATTAGTGATCAAGTTAAAATAGCCTCCTTTTAATGAATGTTTTAATATGTCAGGTATGTTATCTATATGCTTTATGTTATTTTTGAACTGATTTCTTTCAACTAAATACTGTAAATGTCTTTTTGGGATACAGCAAATAATCTTATCTTCCCATGTGGAAGCTGGAGGTGTGTGGAGAAGCAGAAGTAATACTGAATATCTATAAAGTGAGATATTAATAATTCATTAACGTAATGAATGGGCTTCCCTGGTGGCTCAGACAGAAAAGAATCTGCCTACAATACAGAAGTTTGATCCCTGCAATAAGGGTTCGATCCCTGGGTCGGGAAGTTTCTGTGGAGAAGGAACTGGCTACCCATTCCAGTATTCTTGCCTGGATAATCTCATGGACAGAGGAGCCTGGTGGGCTACAGTCCATAAGGTTGCAAAAGTTGGACGCCACTGAGCGACTAAGCATCATGCGCGCAACCTAATGAGTATGATGACATGTTTGTTTCTAGAGATTTAGACTTTACAGTGGAGAAGGCAATGGCACCCCACTCCAGTACTCTTGCTTGAAAAATCCCATGGACGGGGGAGCCTGGTAGGCCGCCGTCCATGGGGTCACTAAGAGTCAGATACGACTGAGCGACTTCCCTTTCACTTTTCACTTTCATGCTTTGGAGAAAGAAATGGCAACCCACTCCAGTGTTCTTGCCTGGAGAATCCCAGGGATGGGGGAGCCTGGTGGGCTGCCGTCTATGGGGTCGCACAGAGTCAGACACGACTGAAACGACTTAGCCGCAGACTTTACAGGGAGGACAAGTTATGAACAGGCTGAAACTCTGTCATATTCATCAGTTTCCCTCAGCTCCTGGCATAATGTTTGAGATAAGATAAACACTGGGTGATTATTTTATAAATAGATAAATTAAATAGCAAATGTAGTCATTAGGGGAACATGGAAATGAATCATTTTAATGATTGCTCATGCATTCTGTTTGGGCAAAGGCTGTGCTTCTGTACTAATGAAAGGAATAAAATTATACCTTTAAATTAGAGCTAAGGAGACTTTAGAAATCTAATTTCCATCTTTAGACAAAAAGAGCAAATCAAATATTTTTTGATCAGTTTATTTATCAATTTTTCAAGTTTAACTCTGGGTAGCAGGTCCCATGACCTGCTTACCTTGTGTTCTAATGGAAGGAAAGTTTCTCCATCAAATGATGCAAGCTACCATTTACTATGAGCTCACTGCATGCTGTACCTTGAACTAAATGTGTAACACACCTTATCTCATGTCATCCTCACAGGAGCTCTGTGAATGAGAAGATGTAATCATTCTTCCCATTGTACAGATGGGGAAATGAAGAGAATTACTAGTCCAGAAACCAGACTGAGGTTGCATCATCTTTAATGGTAGAGATGGGATTCGAAATAGATTTCTGATTCTAGATGTATGCTCACCTGCTGTCATTCTGCCCTCATTGATTTTGTCTTGGTATAAGCCACCAACAGAATGTCACCATAAAAAACAGAAGAAGTAACACATTAAGCCAATTATTTTCCTTTTTTTTTTTTTTTTTCCTCAAAGGAGTTGGTTATATTAGCCAGTCAGTGAAGAAAACAATCATTTGAAAGACAGAAAGAATGGATAAGACAAAGAAACATCTAGAAATGCAGCGCTGATCAGCATGAGAGATGGAGCCATGATCAACCAGAGGACAGTATTAGATACAAAGGATTTAGAGTAAATCTGAATGTTTTGGGGTAACAGACTTCTGTAAGACACATATTTGTGAAATCTTTCACACAAGTCAAAGAGTTCTGAGACTTCCTCAACTTCCAAAGTCATGGACTCCTACGTTAAAAAACCACTACCCAGAAGTTAGAAGTCTGGAGAGAATGAATACACATTTTAGATAAAATTTATATTCCTGTTTAGTACCAAATTTCTGTAGGACGTGTACAGTTACAGTAAATGTGAGTGATCTATTTCTTGAAAATAGCTCTGAGTTGACAAGTAGTGACATCTTAACTTTCAGATTCTTTGTGAATTCCAAGAGATAAAAAGTCTCTTTGGATTAAGGACAAAGTCCTACCTGATAAGCAGTGAGGTAACAGAAAGAAGACTGTAGTAAATCCCAGAAGGAGGACCTATGATAATTTATCTGATAGCAAAGTCTTTGCAAGCACCCTAGCAAATGTGATCCTTTACTCTTCCACCATTCTACAGTTAAAAGCATTGTAACTCTCCCCATTACTAATGGGAAACTACTATGAATAGTTACTGTTCAACCCTGTGTGTGACTTACCTTGATGAGTTATGATAAAAAGATGTTCATCGTGGATTTTATTTCCTTTCATTTCACTTTGAAGCTCCTGTGCATTCAAAACTTTTTCCAACTTCAAACAAAAAAAATAGAAAAACTGATTTTGTAGAAACTTCTATTTACATGATGAATAAGTTACAGTTAGGATCTAATGTACACCATAGTGATTGTAGTTAATGACAATGCACCATATACTAGATCTTAAGTGTTCTTACCACAAAAAAAAAAAAAAAACAAACAAGAAAGGTGATTATGTGACATGATGCAGGCATTAGTTAATGCTCTGGTAGTAATCACTATGCCATATGTAAGTGTAATCAAATCAACATGTGGGCACCTTAAACTTATGTGAAGTTATATGTCAATTATATCTCAGTAAAACTGGAAAAAAAGATTACAAAAAGACTGATATTGAAATTGCAAAACTTGATTTTTACCAACTTTAATAAATAGAATATGATACTATAAAAAAAAAAAAACTCCCAAATACTCAGGAACCAATCTACTTTCTTTTAAACAATTAATGTCTCTTCACAAGGAGTGAGTTGAATTTATGAGTTTTATTCTTTTCAGAAGAAATTATATCTGTGTATGTGTGTGTGCTGTCATGTCTGACTCTTTGCCACCAAATGGACTGTAGCCCACCAGGCTCCTCTGTCCGTGGGATTCTCCAGGCAAGAATACTGGAGTGGTTTCCCATGCCCTCCTCCAAAGGATCTTTCCAACCCAGGGTTCGAACCTGAGTCTCTAGAGTCTCCTGCATTGGCAGGTGGATTCTTTATCACTGTGCCACTGGGGAAGCCCAGGAATTTTTACTAATACATACTATTACCCTCACTGAGAAATCACATCCCTTCCATCTCTTGAAGCCAGTGCCATAAAAGCTCTATAACTTGCTTAGCCTACTATGTGTCTGCTGTTCTTTTATTCTCCTAAAGAGTCAGTTCTAAGAAGGTCTTAACATTGCCTATCAGCTCATCCTTAGAAACCCATCAACAAAGTCATCAAGGATTCTAATCATTTCACATCTTAAAAATAATCTCCAGCAATTTCCCTAGTGGTCCAGGGTTGGGACTCCATGCTTCCCCTGCAAGAGGTGAGGGTTCAACCCCTGGTCAGGGAACTAAGTTCCCACATGCCAAGTGGCAAAAAAAAAAAAGATAAAATAATGTTCAAATACCTCTTTTTAACACCCTTCTTTCCTCTAAACATATGCCTTCAACATTTCCACTTTACAATAAAGAATTTAAAAGAGAAATTGTCTGGCTACATTTGCAATTCTAGGCTGGGATCTAGTAATCAGGTCTCACGTGAACAGGTCGTGCAATGCCAGCCAGTTATCTATGCTTTCTCTGCCATTATTGTACGTTTGTTGGGCAGGTGAATCTTTACATACAAGTCTTAGAATTTTCTAATAAAAATATATGCTCAAAAAAGCATACATTTGTATAAAAAGAGATATCTTTAGATCCATAAAACTATTGGGTGACTGAGAATCTTTACGACCCCATGGACTATACGGTCCATGAAATTCTCCAAGCAAGAATACTGGAGTGGGTAGTCGTTCCCTTCTCCAGGGGCTCTTCCCAACAGAGGGATCAAACCCAGGTCTCCCACATTGCAGGCAGATTCTTAACCAGCTGAGCCACCAGGGAAGCCCAAGAATACTGGAGTGGGGAGCCTATCCCTTCTCTAGGGGATCTGCCTGACTCAGGAATCGAACCAGGGTCTACTGCATTGCAGGCAGATTCTTTACCAGCTGAGCTACCAACCAGGGTCTACTGCATTGCAGGCAGATTCTTTACCAGCTGAGCTACCAGGGAAGCCCAACTGCAAAAACAAACACAAAACAATCCCCAAACATGAAAATGTCATGTAACTGAGTTTAAGGCCCAAAAATGAAAGATAATTCTTGTAAGGACCCTGCCACTTACTTGCAGGTAGTTCCCATAGATAAGTCCTCCTTTACTGGCTCTGTTCACACCGGCCTGTGATTTGTCTTCTTCACTGCCTTGTGCAGAGAGTGGTTTAAAAGCATATCTTCAGGTGAAAGAAGTAAAAGGGGAAAAAATAGAGCTTGAGAAAGCACAGTACCGAATAACAGGAGCGACGAGAATTCTCTTATTCCTAACTTTTCAAAGTAGATGATTAAACAGTGGAAGAAGGCTGACAGTTTTCACCTTTGCTCTTGAAATTCTGAAATTACTTTTCCTATCTGACCTTCCTAAGAGCTTAACCATACTCAGGATAGAGGTAAATACTCACCCAAAGCTCTTTCCTAAAAAGGGGCACCCACTCATGATGAAGATACACTGTCAGGGCAGCCCAGAGCTCTAACTGTAGCTGGATGATGAGGCTGACCTCCCCAGATGTCCACAGCTGCCTTTTATGTACCCTGCCCACCCTGCCCCAGCCAATCAGCCCCTTTGCATCTCCTAGTGGGACTTCTGTTTCAGTTGGTACAGAAGCTGAACTTTGGCAGACTGTAGCGTGGATTTATGTTTGGGGCAGTTTGTTTGCTATAGACCTGAGTATTCTGCCAACAGTATTTGACTTGCTAAGTTCTGCTTTCATATCCAAAATAACAAGCAGTAAATAAATCGATGAGAGGCAAAGTTTAAAAACCCGAAGATTTAACTATTCTATTCCAAGAACACATTTGCATAGTGTTAGAATGTATAAGAGAATGAGCTTGTTAAAAAACAAGTATTTATTCTCTTGGTCTTAGATTTGGATATTTTTACAACTCCAAAGCCAAAGACGGACCTTGAGTGTCTCTGGAGAAACTCATTATTCAACAGAGGCAGGATTCACACTTAAACCCCAATTTCAGCCCCTCTTCAAAGTTTTCCTGGTCTAAATCTCATTTAATAATTAGCAGCAGTCATGCTGCTTACTGTATTAGAACTTAAATGCATATTATTAATTTACTGACACTTGGGCATACTGACTACAGGGCACTGGGAGTCAACCCACTATGTCTGCAGATAATTTTAAAACAGTAATAACATAACTTGAGTTCCAAAGCATGTCCATGAGAAAGTATTCTTTCTAGAAAATATTACTGATTGGCCTAAGTTCTAACTGTTGCTTTGAGGTCCATGGAGCCAGAGCAGAGACTCCATCCTCCCTATCCACCACTGCAGTGCACAAAGAACCACACAGAGATGGCTTTTCCTATTTATCTCAATGGTCAGCTTATGTCTAATTCCCCAGAGTCATTAGAGGTCAAAAGCCTCATTTCCAGTCTTGGCCCTCATTTCAGTTCAGTCCAGTCGCTCAGTCACTCAGTTCAGTCCGACTCTTTGTGACCCCATGAACTGCAGCACACAAGGCCTCCCTGTCCATAACCAACTCCTGGAGTTCACTCAGACTCACATCCATGGAGTCAGTGATGCCATCCAGCCATCTCATCCTCTGTCATCCCCTTCTCCTCCTGCCCCCAATCCCTCCCAACATCAGAGTCTTTTCCAATGAGTCAACTCCTCGCATGAGGTGGCCAAAGGACTGGAGTTTCAGCTTTAGCATCATTCCTTCCTAAGAACACCCAGGACTGATCTCCTTTAAGATGTACTGGCTGGATCTCCTTGCAGTCCAAGGGACTCTCAAGAATCTTCTCCAACACCACAGTTCAAAATCATCAATTCTTCAGCACTCAGTTTTCTTCACAGTCCAACTTTCACATCCATACATGACCACTGGAAAAACTATAGCCTTGACTAGATGGACCTTTGTTGACAAAGTAATGTCTCTACTTTGGAATACGCTATGTAGGTTGGTCATAACTTTCCTTCCAAGGAGGAAGCGTCTTTTAATTTCATGGCTGCAATCACCATCTGCAGTGATTTTGGAGCCCCCCAAAATAAAGTCTGACACTGTTTCCACTGTTTCCCCTGTTCCCCCATCTATTTGCCATGATGGGACCAGATGCCATGATCTTAGTTTTCTGAATGTTGAGCTTTAAGCCAACTTTTTCACTCTCCTCTTTCACTTTCATCAAGAGGCTCTTTAGTTCCTCTTCACTTTCTGCCATAAGGCTGGTGTCATCTGAATATCTGAGGTTTTTGATATTTGTCCCAGCAATCTTGATTCCAGCTTGTTCTTCTTCCAGCCCAGCATTTCTCATGATGTACTCTGCATATAAGTTAAATAAGCAGAGTGACAACATACAGCCTTGACATACTCCTTTTCCTATTTGGAACCAGTCTGTTGTTTCATGTCCAGTTCTAACTGTTGCTTCCTGACCTGCATGTAGGTTTCTCAGGAGGCAGGTCAGGTGGTCTGGTATTCCCATCTCTTTCAGAATTTTCCACAGTTTATTGTGATCCACACAGTCAAAGGCTTTGGCATAGTCAATAAAGCAGAAATAGAGGTTTTTCTGGAACTCTTGCTTTTTCCATGATCCAGCGGATGTTGGCAATGTGATCTCTGGTTCCTCTGCCTTTTCTAAAACCAACTTGAACATCTGGAAGTTCACAGTTCACATATTGCTAAAGCCTGGCTTGGAGAATTTTGAGCATTACTTTACTAGCGTGTGAGATGAGTGCAATTGTGCTGTAGTTTGAGCATTCTTTGGCATTGCCTTTCTTTGGGATTGGAATGAAAACGGACCTTTTCCAGTCCTGTGGCCACTGCTGAGTTTTCCAAATTTGCTGGCATATTGAGTGCAGCACTTTCACAGCATCATTTTTCAGGATTTGAAATAGCTCAACTGGAATTCCATCACCTCCACTAGCTTTGTTTGTAGTGATGCTTCCTAAGGCCCACTTGACTTCACATTCCAGGGTGTCTGGCTCTAGGTGAGTGATCACACCGTCGTGATTATCTGGGTCGTGAAGATCTTTTTTGTACAGTTCTTCTGTGTATTTTTGCCACCTCTTCTTAATATTGTCTGCTTCTGTTAGGTCCATACCATTTCTGTCCTTTATCAAGCCCATGTTTGCATGAAATGTTTCCTTGGTATCTCTAATTTTCTTGAAGAGATCTCTAGGCTTTCCCATTCTGTTGTCTTCCTCTATTTCTTTGCATTGATCGCTGAGGAAGGCTTTCTTATCTCTTCTTGCTATTCTTTGGAACTCTGCATTCAGATGCTTATATCTTTCCTTTTCTCCTTTGCTTTTCGCTTCTCTTCTTTTCACAGCTATTTGTAAGTCCTCCCCAGACAACCATTTTGCTTTTTTGCATTTCTTTTCCATGGGGATGGTCTTGATCCCTGTCTCCTGTACAATGTCACGAACCTCTGTCCATAATTCTACAACTGACTAATTTGTGAAATGGGAAAATTAATATGTGTATGTATCAACTTCATCAAAAGAAATGAAGATGTTTAAAATTGACTGTAGTTTCAAAGATCTTGAAAGTGAAAGTCACTTAGTCATGTCCAACTCTTTGTGACTGCATGGAATTCTCCAGGCCAGAATACTGGAGTGGGTAGTCGTTCCCTTCTCCAGGGGATCTTCCCAGCCCAGGGATCCAACTGGGGTCTCCTTCATTGCAGGTGGATTCTTTACCAGCTGAGCTACCAGGGAAGCAAAATTCTGATTTTATGACTATAATAAATTTTAACATTAATGCAGTTTTACAGAAGGATAAACAGCAGGAAAATGTTATAAAGAACTTGAAAATCATGTAAGCCACATCCTTGACCCCTGTATTCCCTTGGGGTTTTTACAGATATATACAGGTGTGTGTATGTGCTCAGTCATCTCAGTTGTGTCTGTCTCTTTGCAACCTCATGGTCTGAGCCTGCCAGCCTCCTCTGTCCATGAGATTTCCCAAGAAAGAATACTGGAATGGGTTGCTATTCCCCTCTCCAGGGGATCTTCCTGACCCATGTATCTAACCCACCTCACCTGTGTCTCCTTCACTGCCGGCAGATTCTTTATCCTCAGAGCCACCTGTGAGTGAAAGTCACTTAGTTGTATCTGACTCTTTGTGACCCCATGGATTACACAGTCCATGGACTTCTTCTGGCCAGAATACTGGAGTGGGTAGCCTTTTCCTTCTCCAGGGGATCTTCCCAACCAATGGATTGAACCCAGGTCTCCTGCATTGCAGGCAGACTCTTTACCAGCGGAGCCACAAGGGAAGCCCATTGTGCCACCTGGGAAGCCCTTTTTACAGATACATCTTGGCAATTGCTTATTCCCAGGACAGGGGTTTGTCAGCAGGAGAGACAGAAACAGGTCCTGGTATCCTGGTCTGGAGTGTTTGGAAGCAGAGAATATTTAATAGCTCCTCTTTCTCCATGTGATTGTTTAACTAGCTATGAGTTTACAAAGAATACAGCTAAATAATTTATTCTATTCTCTTTAAGGTTGAGAAGTGTTCTCCACATACTGGTTCCTATACTAGTGAAAGAAATAAGGAAACTTCTTTCACTATGAATTAGAAAAATTAGATATTTTAGAAGCAAAAAGTTTTCTTCTTTTTTAAAATAAGATTCCACTTGGATCTTGTGTGTGTGTGTGTGAGTCGCTCAGTCACGCCCAACTCATTGTGACCCCATGGACTGTAGCCCACCAGATTCCTCTGTCCATAAGATTCTCTAGGCAAGAATACTGGAGTGGATAGCCATTTTTTTTCTCCAAGGGATCTTCCCAAGCCAGGGATCAAACCTGGGTTTCCTGCATTGCAGGCAGATTCTTTACCATCTGAGCCACCAGGGAAGCTCTCAGATCTTCTAAGTAGGGTCAATTCAGTTACTTGTCATGCAACATTAGAACTGATTATTCAAAGATGTGAATTCAGTGCATCAGAGAATACATAAGTTAACCTAAGGACAGTAACTACAATAACGATCCCTCATACAGAAATATTCCTATTTATTTTTGCAATAGAAAGTATAATGCAATTTTAGGACTGGTTGTATTCTGGCCAGAGTCTTGTTAATACTTACATGTTGCCTCTTGGAAATCAATCTGTTTGTCTGATGCTTACCTCATAGTGAAAATTTTTTCTTCATGATGGGATTTAAAACTTCTATAATCAATACAGTACTTATTGCTCCAAATATATTTTATGTACTGGATAGTTTATACAGACCTTGTAGAAAGATAATTTTAACTCCAAGAAATCTCATGGTGAGAACCTCAGACATCAAAGAAGGTGAAAAGGGAAGACAGACTTATGGGAACAGACAACGTTTTGTGGTACTCTTCCAAACTCATCATGTGTTCTCACACATGTAACTGTCTGCACACATGAATTTCAGAAGGGAAACACTGGACACAAAGCTGGCTGATGACCATGCTTAGAAGACAAGAATCATGCCCAATTTTTGACCCAAGGGAATCCCTACAAATCACCCATCTGTTTATAGGTAAAAATATTGAAAACCTGGGAAGCAAAGTAACCTTGTCCCCAGGTATGTCCTAAAAGGATTCTCCTGGTAGCTCAGCTGGTAAAGAATGCACCTATAATGTGGGAGACCTAGTTTTGATCCTTCAGTTTGAAAGATCCCCCGGAGAAGGGCATGGCAACCCACTCGAGTATTCTTGCCTGGAGAATCCCCATTGATGGAGGAGCCTGGCGGACTGCAGTCCACAGGGTCTCAAAGAGACACAACTGAGGATCTAAGCACAACACAGCACAGCACGTGTCCTAAAAATATTAAAAGTATATAAAAAATGAACTATTAAAACCAATGTTTTTGGTTCTTCCTTTGGTCTAAGATTAGGTGAAGAAAGGGAGCCTATGAGATGGAGCAAAAAGAATTGGCAAGAACTGGTGCTGGGCTCAATTTAGAAAGTGAAGGGAATTTGCTTTATTCCTTCAGCCATCGCAGTATTGGTTTTGAAAGACCATCTGTAATCTGCTGTGGAATGTCCCATTTCCTTCTTTCACTTAGAACTGGGACAACACCCGCAACCCTACTCCACAAACCACCTGTTCCCATTTTTCTTGCTCAGCAGTTAAAGATGGTGGCAGACAAGGAAATCAGGAGTCAAGAATGGAAGTTGTCATGGATAAATGACTAAGCATTCTATTTTTCAGAAGATAATTCTGAAAGGTATCCTGCACCCACTTCAAAACATCCGCAAGGGAACCTCAACTTATCTACCTCCATAAGGAATTTTGGTTTTGGCTTTTCCTCCTTCCCTGCCTGTCTCACCCACCCTCCTCCCCGCAACTCCTCACTACCTCCTCCTGGGACCAGTTTCTATATAAGCTCCCCTTGCTCAAGCCCTTGCCTCAGGCTCTGCTTTGGAGAAAACCAAAGCAATATGGAGAACTCTTATTCATCATGAGATGCAGAACACTTAGGAACTGAGTAGTTGTCAAAATCATTTTCCTTTCCAAGCGAAGAAAGTTCTATAAACATAGCAGCCATTCCACAATCCATTTTCATTGATTTATTTTGTGTGACAAATTGCCACTTGTTATATGAAGTAGTCTTTCATTGGTTGTTCTTGTATTGTTATTGTTGATGTTTTGCTTTAGTCCCATAGATGGGAGTCTCAAGAGAATTAAGATGCATTTTAGCTGATATTTAAATTTAGTCATACAAGTAGGAACTATGCAAATCTGTTTGATAAAACTTGGAAAAGCTATCAATAAGTAAATATTGCTCAGTTATAATTATTATGACAGACCCAAGAAAAATCAGAAAAGACACTATTAGAACACCAATTTAAAGAGAAGGGGTTCTCATGTTGCTAATCATGGATCAAAGAAGGAACTATTTCTTCCCTCTGTGTGGATTTACAGTAACTATGACTGCCTAGAAGAGAGCATAGGCAACACATCCTCTGACATAAATCGTAGCAATGTTTTCTTGGATTGGTCTCCCAAGGCAATAGAAATAAAAATGAAAATAAACAAATAGGACCTAATCAAACTTACGAGCTGTTGTGCAGCAAGGAAAATGATTAAAAAATGAAAAGACAACCTATGGAATGAGAGAAAATATTTGGGTTTAATCTCCAAAATATACAAATAGCTCATATAACCCAACAACAAAAAACTAAAAATTCAATCAAAAAGACCTTGATAGACATTTCTCCAAAGAAGACATACAGATGGCCAGTAGGCACAGAAAAAGATGCTCAACACCACGAACTTTTAGAGAAACACAAATTGCAACTACAGTGAGGTACCACCTCACACCAGTCAGAACGGCATCATTATAAACTCTGCAAATAGCGGATGTTGGAGAGGGTGTAGAGAGAGGGGAACACTCCTGCACTATTGGTGGGATTGCAAATTGGTACAACCACCATAAAAACCAGTAGGGAGATTCCTTAGAAAACTAAAAAGAGAATTTCCATATGATCCAGCAAACTGACTTCTTGGAATTTACCCAGACAAAATTATAATTCAAAAAAATGCATGCACCCTTGCATTCATAGCAGCACTGCTCACAGCAGCCAAAACATGGAAACAACATACATGTCCATCAACAGAGGAATGGATAAAGAAGATGTATATACACATATATAAATATATATGGATACTACTCAGCCACAAAAAATAATGAAATGCTGAAAATATTGCAGCAACATGAATTTAACTAGAGGTTATCATACTAAGTGAACCAAGTCAGACAGAGAAAGACAAATACCATATAATTTCACATGTGTGTAATCTAACAGATGGCACAAATGAACCTGTCTACAAAACAGAAACAGACTCGCAGTCATGGGGATCAGACTTGTGGTTACCAAGAGAAGCAAGAGGGGGAAGGACGGACTGGGAGTTTGGGGTTGGTAGATGCAAACCATTACATTTAGAATGGACAGACAAGGTCCTAATGTATAGCACAGGGAATCGTATTCAGTATCTTTTGATAAATCATATAGGAAAAGAATATTTAAAAATAATGTATATATATATATGTGTGTGTGTGTGTGTGTAACTGAGTCACTTTGCTGTACAGCAGAGATTGGCACGACTGTAAATCAACTATATGTCAATTAAAATATATATTTATATTTTTTATAATCCCATACATGAACATGTTAATCACTCTGTTGTGTCTGACTCTTTGCAATCCCATGGACTATAACTCACCAGGCTCCTCTGTCCTTGGAATTCTCCAGCCAAGAATACTGGAGTGAGTTGCCATTTCCTCCTCCAGGGGATCTTCCCAACCCAGGGATCAAACCTGGGTCTCCTGCCCCACAGGCAGATTCTTTACAGTCTGAGTCATCAGGGAAGCCCTATCCCATATACATATACATATATATATGATATCATAAAAAATATAGTTCCAGGCCTCATAAAAATCAGTCAACCTCAGTTGTCCTACAATAATCACCAGATGGACATAAGGGATTCTCAATGTCTAACTGTCCATGATATATGTATGTTCAACCCAATTATTTGTACAAGAAGAAGTGGTTTATGATGTAAGGAAAATATAAAATTAAGTTGGTAATATTTTTAAAAAAGGATGCAATTAATGTTTCTACCTTCCCTTTCCATCACCCTTTGTTCAAGAGAGTCAAAAACCAATTTAAAAACTTAGCTATTTAGCAGAGAAGGAGCCTATTGATAGTATTTACAAAGGAGAGGCTAAACATGGTTAACCTTAGAAGAAAGTCAATGAACTTTGTTTTCAAATTAAGAATCTCAGATATCATGACTTGTATATTTAGAGCAAATATTTACACATAGGCAGGTAAGTGCGTCAACAACTTGCTAAAGCACCTGTTCAGTAAAAGTTGTTCAGGTGCAGTTAACCATCTTCTGTGTGTTTTTAATTTTTCTGAGTTCAAAGTTTAAATCAGTCACTCCCAAATAATTGGCCAATATGTGTGAAATGATTTCCAGGAATGGAGAGAAAATTCAGTAAAGAGAAAGAGAAAATAATTGTGTAGTTTTTGTAATGTCCACTACGCGCCAAACACTATGCTAGGGCTGTACAAAGGTTCATACGTTTTTGGTCTTCTAAGAACTGACGCTGCACATGCTGGTGGTTGACAGAGCCAAAGTATAACCCAGACTCTCACTCTAAGTCCTTGCTCTCTCTCCTACATAGCCTGCCTTGTGTTTCCCAGCTGGTAGATTTCAGTAACATCCTACGAGATAACAGGTCCTGGCACAGAGCTCTTTAAACCCTTGTAATTTCTTAAGTGATTAGAGTGTTGGGACAGGACTTCCCTGGTGGTCCAGTGGTTAACACTTCACCTTCTAGTACAGGGGACAGAGGTTCGATCCCAGGTCACGGAGCTAAGATCCTGCATGCCTTGAAGCCAAAAACAAAACAAAACAAAATGTAAAACAGAAGCAATATTGTAATGAATTCAGTAAAGACTTTAAAAATGGTCCATGTCAAAGGGTGCTGGGAACATCTTTTGTTCTAATATTTGGTCTTTGACCCCAGCCCTGAAACAGCTCCTGAAAGCCCTTTCATTTGCTGGATGACAGGAGTGTCTTTTGCTCTAATAAGGCAACTCTGGGTGGGTCCTGGCTGAGGAACAGTCACTGGAAAGAACAAGCCATAATCAGATGCTTGGGGTTTTCAGCCCCACCCCCACAATTCTCTTGTGAAGGGAGCATGGCTGAGAATGGGCTTAAAAACAGATCTTGCCGGTGTGATGGAGCCTCCACACACACCGCATAGTATGGCATCCAGAGGGGTTTCAGGTGGGTGACTGAGGGGAGGTGTGGCGAGGTGCTACAAAATGGGGGACACTCAGAGGGCACAAGGGCTCTGCACCCCTCCCCACACACCATGCCCGACACACCTCTTCATCTGTCTGTTCATCTGTGTTTTTAAACAAACTGGTAAATATAAGTAAGTGTGTCTCTGAGTTCTGTGAACTGCTATAGCAAGTAATTGAACCTGAGGAGGGGGTCATAGGAGTCTCCAATTTGTAGCCAAATCAGACAGAAGTTGTG
Organism: Bos indicus x Bos taurus; assembly: GCF_003369695.1. Lineage (NCBI taxonomy): Eukaryota > Metazoa > Chordata > Mammalia > Artiodactyla > Bovidae > Bos > Bos indicus x Bos taurus. The sequence goes on along the minus strand of NC_040092.1, from coordinate 29,361,206 downwards.
GGTGACCAGAGGAACTATGATTGCAATTGGTGTCTGAGGGGTGGGGAGCAAACCTGTGGGGCTGAGTCTCAACCTGGGGAATCTTATGTGATCTCCAGGTAGACAGAGTTAGAATCCACTTAAGTCGTAGGACAGACACCTGCTGGTGTCCAGCTTTCCTTTTCCTTCCTTTTGGATGCTTTCTGTCCTTGACCCTCTCGTGATTTTTGTGGGGAGCTCTTGGTGGTCTTTGCACCTGTTGCTCTGGGGCAGAGACTCTGCCTGTGAGGACCACCCTCCGCAGCAGCCCCGTCTGGGGAAACAGCCCAGCCCCTGGCTGGCCGCCTCTCTTCTGCTTGGTCTTCAGGTTAATTTGCTGCCCACCCTCTTTCTGCCCTGGCCCCACATCCAAGGTGGGGTTTTAAGTCTACATTGGTGTAACACCAGTTATCAATAATTCCAGAGGGAAAAAAGAACTCTTGGTGTGGGGGAAAAACCTGTACACAGCTGGTGACAGGAAGTAAACTGCTCTGTGAAAAGTAAAGGACACACAACAGGTGAGGCACTGAGGGTTTTCTTTTTACATACCTTTACTGATTCTCCACTTTATCAAGGATCGGGTCCCACGTTTCTCATTTCTGTAAATCTAGGAATATCTTGAGTTATCTTATACTATAAAGAAATCAGTTTTCATGATAATGATTTGCTGATTTGACTTTGACTTTAACCTTGATTATATTAATATTACATGATATTAACCTTGATTATATTAATATTACATGATAAAATTGCAGTATCCAGAGTCTGACCTGTAAGGCAAGTTTATTAGTTTCTCCAGGAAGGAAGCCATGCTGTTTTCTTTCACTAGTTCCAAATTTGCTTCAAGGCTTGAGTCTGTTTAAACAGCCAAATTTAAAGTAATACATCCAAACATTCAGATAAAACATCGTTAGGACACCCAAAGATTTATAGCTCTGGTGTAAAAACTCATGTGTAGTATTTTCTACACAGAATTTTTACCTCATAAAATCCTAGGTATTTAAAATACAGCCTGGGTTTCAGAAGTTAAAATCACTTAGTTTATCATCTGTCCAACAGTGGAAAATCCTTTTAAATACCAAAATAGAAATAATCTTAAGTGTTAACTTAAACTATTTATTATAAGTTTATTTAAAATTATACTAAAAATTCATTCAATCAGAATAGTGAGCTTGGTGACTATATTATAAACAGTGTTCTAAGCTCAAGGGTTAAAGTGATGAGCAGAACAGAAAATATCTATGTGCTAATGTTAATACCCTTAGTAAGAAAAAAATGACAATAAAATTTAAGACAAATTAATAAAGATGAAAATTTTAGATCACAATGGAAAAAATAAAACAGGATTATGAGACAGGGCTTGGGACACTTGATTGATAAGGCAAGGCCATCCGAGAGGTGTCATCCATGAGTCCAAATGGTACCAAGCCAGGCCCAGATTTGGGTGGACAAAATACATGTAAGGATGCTTGACTCTTGTATATTTTAACTCCAAAGCAAATCTATAAAAAACTTTCACATAAAACTGTTGATATCAAAAAAGTTAAATTCACACAGGTGATTTAATATCTGTTGATAGCATGTGCTTGGCTCCAGGGTGACTGCCTACACTTGTTTCAAGGCAGGTCTTCCTGAGTGTTGCTTGTCAACAGGATGGGGCTGTGTAATGCCGCCATCCTGCCAGCACTTCTGTCTGTTCACACAATTGGGAAAGATCTGTTTCAGCAGAGCACAGGGATGGCATTTTTTTAAGCTGTTACTCTTTTATTGGAGTCACAATTCATACATAACTGTGTCCATTGGCTTTTTCACACCAACAGGGTAGAGTTCCAGGTGACTAGATGTCCCCAGTGTCCAGAAGTGCTGTCTCTTATTCCATCACAGCCCTCTGCAGCTACAGATGGTGTTGTAGCGAGCACCTCAACAGTGCCCTAGTCACCAACTAAGGAGGCTGAGACACTCCCTATGTGCCTGGTGTGAACAAGTAGATACCCATTCAGTTCACCTGCATTCTTGTCTCATTTGCCCAGGACATATGTAGGGTTATGGGTGATAACGTGAATATAAACACGAATGCACAGCTCCCTGTATCATGGGGGAGACGTGACCAGAGCCTTCCTCTGTTTGCATAGGAAGCATCTTCAAGGCTAGGATGGAGGGGTAAGAAGATTCCTCACGAGTCTGACCTATCACAATTGAATGTTCTCTCCATGAGCAGGTGCAGGACAGTTAGCTGGAATTCTGAACATAAAGAATGCAAAACTATTGCTGTTTAATGGGAATAAATAACTTTTCATAAACAGATTCTCAATCCTTTGGCATGCTATTTTCTGAGGAATTTAAGATATAGAAGTATAATGAAGATGCCATTTTAAAAAGAAAACTTTTTTGAAAGAATTTAAAAATCTATTTCAAACTACTCATTCCACTTCAGATGTTGGAACTGAATCATCAGTAAGTCTGTGTTTAGAAACAATAATTCTGATTAAATGAAAATTTCTTCTTAACAGCTCTGTAAGAGATATTTGTTTAAATGGCCACCACACTGTGAGATAACTCCAGTCCTAGACCAGCACTGTTTCTACACAACACCAGACAAGAGCCGGTGCCCCTTCATTCTCTCCCTTCTCCAGAGGGCCATGAAAGTTGCATTTTCCCTCTCAGCCAAACTCCTTGACTTGAAATTCTTAACCTAGGCCATTTATTTCTAACAGTCTCACTTCACAGGTAGGAAAATGAAGGCTCAGAGAATTTCAAAATATGGCTTAAATGCAATATCTACTTACAGATAGGATTGGAGTAAAACCATTTAAAAATCTTCTGCCTCCAAGAAGGGAATAATCATTCTCCTGTGTTACACTGCTTCTCTAAAAGGAGACTGGGTTAACTAAACAAAATACATGCAGGAAGTGGGATTAAAAATATAGTTATTTATTATGTGATTGCTGCTGCTAAGTCACTTCAGTCATGTCCGACTCTGTGCGACCCCATAGACGGCAGCCCACTAGGCTCCTCTGTCCCTGGGATTCTCCAGGCAAGAATACTGGAGTGGGTTGCCATTTCCTTTTCCAATGCATGAAAGTGAAAAGTGAAAGTGAAGTCGCTCAGTCGTGTCCGACTTTTAGCGACCCCATGGACTGCAGCCTACCAGGCTCCTCCATCCATGGGATTTTCCAGGCAAGAGTACTGGAGTGGGTTGCCATTGCCTTCTCCAATTATGTGTTTACACCTCTCCTATTCCAAAAGGGAAAAAAAAAAAAAATCAGGCAATTTATAATATATATTCAGTGAGCATGAAAAAAAATAGCTAAAATTAAACAGAGAACAGGGCAAAAAGAGAATGAATGTAGGAAAATAAGATTAAGCCAGAAATGATATTATCATAAGGCAAGCTGTAAGAATCTAGACAGTTTTTTAGAGAGGGAGCCAAAATTTGCTTCTACGTTTTCTAGTAGCCAATGCAAAGAAGGAAATTAGATAAGTATACAAGTCTCAGTTTTGTTAAAATAAAGATAAGTCAGTTATTTGGGAAATCCACAAACAGTCCTGGTAATGAAACAGAGAAACGCCCTTTGTTCTAGTAAACAGAGGTTCCCTGGTGTAGGTAGGATGCTGCTGGGGGAGGGGCTAAGCCAGGACTCATCTCCATTAGGAGATGTTTCATTGAGGGTTATGAGTCCCTGAACAGCATACGAAGCTGTATTAATACCTTGCAATTTCAACCCATCATTTTAGTGGGAGCCTGAGACAGAATTGCTCTCATTGATTTCATGAGAGTCATCAAAATAAAGGTTTCGGTCATCAAATGATGGCTGTATGCACACAGGCTTAGATTCTGCAAGGCTTCTTTTTTTTTTTTTTCCATCTGGACACACGGTGTGAAGGGAAACATGGGATGAACTGGGAGATTATGTTTGACATAACTGCACTACCATGTGTAAAATATTTAATGTATAGTTAGTGGGAAGGAGAAGGCAATGGCACCCCACTCCAGTACTTTTGCCTAGAAAATCCCATGGATGGAGGAGCCTGGTAGGCTGTAGTCCATGGGGTCACTAAGAGTCAGACTCGACTGAGCGACTTCACTTTCATGCATTGAAGAAGGAAATCACAACCAACTCCAGTATTCTTGTCTGGAGAATCCCAGGGACAGGGGAGCCTTGTGGGCTGCTGTCTATGGGGTCCCACAGAGTCGGACACGACTGAGGCGACTTAGCAGCAGCAGCAGCTAGTGGGAAAAGATGCACCATGTCCAGAGACAAAGAAGAAGGGATGGGCACAATCATGATAAAATCAAACCCCATTCCCACCAGGTAGGTGACACACAAACTGTAGAAAAATAATACCAAAGAAGTTCTCCCACTGTTGTGAAGGTTCTGAACCCCATGTCAGGCCTCCCAGCCTGGGGATCTGACAAAGGGACTGCGAATCCCAAGGGAATCTGACCTTGAAGGCCAGCAGGATTTGATTAAAAGACTTCCACAGGACTGGGAAAAACAGAGACTCCAGTCTTGGAGATCACAAGTAAAACCTTGCATACCAAGACTCAGAAGAAAGGAGCAGTTACCCAACAGGAGACTGAACCAAAATTACCTGCTAATGTTGGGGAGTCTCCTGTGGAGGTGTGGGTCAGCAGAGGCTCACCACAGGAATGGGGACATTGGCAGCAGCAGTGTGGGAAGGTCCCCTTGGCATAAACCCTCTTGGAGGTCACCATTAACCTGATCATAGAGCCCATAGACTCAAGGTCTGGGTCACCTCAGGCCAAAAATGTACCAGGGAGGGAGTGCAACAAACCTGTCGGCAGATAAATGAATTAAAGCCTTACTAAGAAAGGCCCTTCACCAGAGCAAGACCCAGTTTTTCCCACCACCAGGCCCTCCATTAGGAACTTTACACAAGCTTCTTAGCCTCCTTCATCAGATGGCAGACAGAAGAAGCAAGAACCACAGTCCTACAACAACTAAAACAAAAACCACATTACAGAAAGTTAATCTGCAGGAAGAGGTCAGTTTTCATTCCATTCCCAAAGAAAGGCAATGCCAAAGAATGCTCAAACTACCGCACAATTGCACTCATCTCACATGCTAGTAAAGTAATGCTCAAGATTCTCCAAGCCAGGCTTTAGCAATATGTGAACCGTGAACTTCCAGATGTTCAAGCTGGTTTTAGAAAATGCCAAAGAACCAGAGATCACATTGCCAACATCTGCTGGATCATGGAAAAAGCAAGAGAGTTCCAGAAAAACATCTATTTCTGCTTTATTGACTATGCCAAAGCCTTTGACTCTGTGGATCACAATAAACTGTGGAAAATTCTGAAAGAGATGGGAATACCAGACCACCTGATCTGCCTCTTGAGAAATTTGTATGCAGGTCAGGAAGCAACAGTTAGAACTGGATATGGAACAACAGACTGGTTCCAAATAGGAAAAAGACTACAGCAAGGCTGTATATTGTCACCATGCTTATTTAACTTCTATGCAGAGTACATCATGAGAAACGCTGGACTGGACGAAACACAAGCTGGAATCAAGATTGCCGGGAGAAATATCAATAACCTCAGATATGCAGATGACACCAGCCTTATGGCAGAAAGTGAAGAGGAACTCAAAAGCCTCTTGATGTAAGTGAAAGTGGAGAGTGAAAAAGTTGGCTTAAAGCTCAACATTCAGAAAATGAAGATCCAGTCCCATCACTTCATGGGAAATAGATGGGAAACAGTGGAAACAGTGTCAGACTTTATTTTTCTGGGCTCCCAAATCACTGCGGATGGTGACCGCAGCCATGAAATTAAAAGACGCTTACTCCTTTGAAGGAAACTTATGACCAACCTAGATAGCATATTGAAAAGCACAGACATTACTTTGCCAACAAAGGTTCATCTAGTCAAGGCTATGGTTTTTCCTGTGGTCATGTATGGATGTGAGAGTTGGACTGTGAAGAAGGCTGAGCGCCGAAGAATTGATGCTTTTGAACTGTGGTGTTGGAGAAGACTCTTGAGAGTCCTTTGGACTGCAAGGAGATCCAACCAGTCCATTCTGAAGGAGATCAGCCCTGGGATTTCTTCGGAAGGAATGATGCTAAAGCTGAAACTCCAGTACTTTGGCCACCTCATGCGAAGAGTTGACTCATTGGAAAAGACTCTGATGCTGGCAGGGGTTGAGGGCAAGAGGAGAAGGGGATGACAGAGGATGAGATGGCTGGATGGCATCACTGACTCGATGGACGTGAGTCTGGGTGAACTCCGGGAGTTTGTGATGGACAAGGAGGCCTGGTGTGCTGCGATTCATGGGGTCGCAAAGAGTCAGACACGACTAAGCAACTGATCTGATCTGAATCATCAGGAAAAAGCAGAAAGTTACATCCCAAATGAAGGGACAAGATAAAACCCAAGAAATACAGCTAAATGAAGTAGAGATACGCAGTCTTCCAGAAAATAATTTAGAATAATGATAGTGAAGATGATTCAGGATCTCAGAAAAAGAATGAAGGCAAAGACTGAGAAGATACAAGAAATGTTTACCAAAGAACTACAAGAACTAAAGAACAAACAAAGAGAGATAAATAGAAGGAATTGATAGTAGAATAACTGACCCAGAATAATGGATAAATGATACAGAGGACAGAATGGTGGCAATCACTGCCACAAAACAGAATATAGAGAAAAGAATGAAAAGAAATAAAGACAGCCTATGAAACTTCTGGGACAATAATAAATGCACTGATATTCACATTATAGGGGTCCCAGAAGAAAAAGAGAGTGAGAAAGGACCTGAGAATATATTTGAAGAGATAATACCTGAAAACTTCCTTAACATGGGAAAAGAAATAGTCAACCAAGTCCAGGAAGCACAGAGAGTCCCAGGCAGGATAAACCCAAAGAGGCACACTGAGACACATAGTAATCAAACTGACTAAAATTAAAGACAGAGACAAAATATTAAAAGCAACGAGGGAAAAAAGATAAATAACATACAAGGGAACTCCCATCAGGCTATCAGCCAATTTCTCATCAGAAACTCTACAAGCCAGAGGGAATAGCATGACATATTTAAAGTGATGAAAGGAAAGACCATGCAACCAACAATACCCTACCCAGCAAGACTCTCATTCAGATTTGATGGAGAAATCAAAAGCTTTCCAAACAAGCAGAAGTTAAGAGAAGTCAGCATCACCAAAGCAGCTTTACAAGAAATGGTAAAGGAAATTCTCTAGGCAGGAAACAATAGAAGGAAAAGACCTACCTATAGAAAATAAACCCAAAGCAATGGCACCCCACTCCAGTACTCTTGCCTGGAAAATCCCATGGACAGAGGAGGCTGGTGGGCTTCAGTCCATGGGGTCACTAAGAGTCGGACACGACTGAGCGACTTCACTTTCACTTTTCACTTTCATGCATTGGAGAAGCAAATGGCAACCCACTCCAGTGTTCTTGCCTGGAGAATCCCAGGGACGGGGGAGCCTGATGGGCTGCGTCTATGTGGTCGCACAGAGTCGGACACGACTAAAGTGACTTAGCAGCAGCAGCAAGAGGATAATACATGTCAGTAGTTACCTTACATATAAATGGATTAATGCACCAACCAAAAGAAATAGATTGGCTGAGCAGATGCAAACATGTGCATGTATGCACTTGCACTTACCACACCACTCTGCTTGAACCCCAAAAAACAATGTAATTGTTTTACATTGTTAGAGTAATCACACTTCCAGTATGGCTTGCAATTGTAATTATCTTTTATTTTTTGTCTGGCTATTGACTGTGAGGATTCCCTGGTGGCTCAGAAGATAAAGACTCTGCCTGCAATGTGGGAGACCCAGAAACAATCCCTGGGTCAGGAAGATACCCTGGAGAAGGAAATGGCAACTCACTCGAGTGTTCTTGCCTGGAAAATCCCATGGATGGAAGAACCTGGCAGGCTACAGTCCATGGGGTCGCAAAGAGTCAGACATGACTGAGCCACTTCACTTGCTATTGACTGTGAAAACTGATAAACATCTTTTACTATTGTGATTATATAACTATTACTCACTTAATACCATTGTATCATGATTGGTCAACAGAAAAAGAATAGAATTCTATATCATCAAAACTACCATTTAACAGAAACACCTGCAATCACTTTTAAAATCCAGATGCATATCAGAATTATCTTAAAATTTTTTGAAAAATATATATGCTCAGGTATTGCTTTTTTTCCTCCAGAGCTCCAGATATTTTTCTAATGAGCAGCCATGATTAAAAACAACTGAAATATTTTAAAATATTTTACTTTTATCTAGTTTTTTTCACTTTTTCTATTTCATATTCAGTGCTTCTATTTCATTTAGTTTATTTTTTCCAATTTCTCCATCTCTTTTTTTTTTTTTTTTGCATTCTTTCTCAAGCCTCTATCAAGCATAGTAGAAAGGTTTTTGCATACATATATATATAAATAATATGTATAATATGTGTTTTTTAGAAAACGTGAATTTTCAGCTAACTAAAAAATTTATGACATTTTGATTCCATTTTGAGTTAGTATGAGTAGAATGCTAGTGTTCTAATTTAAAATAATTGATATGCAACGAGCAACAAAGCTGTACTGTACAGCACAGGGAACTATAGTCAGTATCTTGTGATTGACTATTGAATTATAGTAATACCTTGTAATAACTATAATGGAAAATAATTTCAAAAATGATATATGTGTATATGTATAACTGGATCACACAAGAAAGAATTTTACTTTTTGAAATTTAGTAATGTTTATCTCTTTACGGTTTTTGTAAATGTCCTATGGAAATCTAATAACCTATGAGATATAAAATTTTAAATATATTTATGTAAGATATAAGATTAATAGAAATATAAACTATTATATTTAAATTATTAATAACATCCTTCAAGATATTCTATTCTTATTTTTTCTGCACTTGATAAAATATTCTCAGAGAAATGTTAATATGTCTTACTATGATTATATTTTTTTTCCTTATATTTCTTCTGATTTTTGCTTTATGTACCTTTGTTTCTTTTCTGTTAGATGTCTAGTGGTTTATGAGGTCTATATTCTTTGTTAATTGTACTGTTCATCATTAAAAATATTCGTCTGTGTTACATTTTAAAATAAATAAATTAATTAGTTTTTTAAAATGATACATGTACCCTTATGTTCATAGCAGCACTATTCACAATAGCCAAAATATGGAAACAACTTAAATGTCCATCAACAGATGAATGGATAAAGAAGATGTGGTATAAATATATGTACAGTGGAACATTACTTAGCGATAAGAAGGGATGAAATAATGTCATATGCAGCAACATCTAGAGAGTATACTAAGTGAAGTAAGTCATATAGAGAAAGACAAATATAACATGATATCTCATATGTGGAACCTAAAATATGACACAAATGAACTTATCTACGAAACAGAAGTAGATTCACACACACATGTGTGGTTGCAATGGTGAGGAGGGTTGAAGGGGGATGAATTGGAAGTGGGATTAGTGGATGTAAGCTATTATATATATTATATATAGGAGGCCTAAACAACAAGATGTTACTCTATAGCACAGGGAACTATGTTCAGTATCCTGTGATGAACCATAATGAAAAAGAAAAACTACATTGTTAATGTTGAAAAAATAATGACAGCTTTAAACTTTTTGCTAAATTCAAATTATCATGCAGACTTGAGTGTGTAGTGGTTCATTTTAAAGCTTTCAATCACCTCAAGCTTAAAAGGCTATTGTAAAAAGCCATGGGCCCTAAAACCATGACTGCTGCCCCCAGCCAAGCGTAGATCTCATGTCACAGAAGGAAAAGAACCATGGCTGTCTCCTCAATTCTGAGATTAATTTAGCACATGGATAGAGATTCTTCAGCAGTCCTGAGAAAACACTGATACCAACAGAGTACAGCTGTGGTTAGCCACCTACTTTGGTGTTTTGTCTGTCCTGGTGAAGTCTGATTTAGCTGGTGTACAAAGAATGCTCAGGATTGTTGCAGAAGGCTAGAAAAGCATGTTCCTTGACACTCTGAGGGTACCTGGCTGTTTCTGAAAATCAAACTGACAAAGACAGATTAATAGAAGAAAATTATACAAATGTTACAGAATTTATACATGTACACAGGAGCCTTCATAAGGGAGTAAAGACCTGGAAGGAATCATTTATATTTCTTGGACCAAGAAACAATAAATCTGTGAAGAATTAACAAGAAAAAGGGGTCTGGTATAGTAAAGAGTGAAGAAGTAACTCAGGATATAAGGGCTAAGGGGAAAAGGCTTGTTTGCAGAGTCCTCAGCTGACTTTTTCTGGGCTGATAAGAGTCTGACTCCAGCAAAAAGGGAAAATTCCTGCTTTAGGCAGAAAGTGGGGAGCTTTTCCTGCATTTACTGCTTCTTAATTGCCTTCAACTCGACATAATTTTTATGTCAAAGAAGCGTGACACAGCCTGGGGTTTCCTTCTTTATTAAATACTTGGTAACTGTGGCTCTCCTTTGTATGTATTATCTAGCATGGTATTATACACACACACAAACACACACAGAACAATGTTATTCAATTTTTTTTTAAATCCCATGTTTTCTTCAGGAGAGACATTATATAAAATTAAAAGAACTCCAGGAAAAAACAGGCCTTTGAATTTTTCTTTATTCCTACAAAAATGTACACATTGTGAAACAATATCAATACAAAACAGCAGCAACTCAAAAATGAAAGTTACCAGGGCTCCACTTCCCAGAAAGAATCAATCTTTCACTTGAGCCAAATATTCCCATATCTAGAAAAATAATTATTTTTAATATTCTAAATTTAGTCAAATCTATTTACCTATGTTGAAAAATGCAAATATGTGTGTATTTGACTAGTTTTATTATGAAATTTTTCAACCCCAGCAAAAACAAGCTCATCTCTTAAGAGGTGTAAGCAAACCAGTGTCTCTTGATTAAGTGGTTCATTTCACTGTCCTGAAAATCTCCCCAAAGTTACTTATCCCCAAAGAAGCCCTCTCCAATATGCCTGCTTCTTCTCTCTGCATCTCTTTCACCATGGCCAGGGATAGAAATACTACTCACTTTTTAAAATTAATGTTTATCTTATATTGTGGTATAGTTGAGTTACAATGTTCTGTTAGTTTCAGGTGTGTAGCAAACTGAGTTAGTTTTATATATATATTCTTTGCAGCCAAAGATGCAGAAGCCCTATACAGTCAGCAAAAACAAGACCGGGAGCTGACTGTGGCTCAGATCATGAACTCTGTATTGCCAAATTCAGACTTAAATTGAAGAAAGTAGGGAAAACCACTAGACCATTCAGGTATGACCTAAATCAAATCCCTTATGATTATACAGTGGAAGTGAGAAATAGATTTAAAGGACTAGATCTGATAGACAGAGTGCCTGATGAACTATGGAATGAGGTTCGTGACATTGTACAGGAGACAGGGATCAAGACCATCCCCATGGAAAAGAAATGCAAAAAAGCAAAATGGCTGTCTGAGGAGGCCTTACAAATAGCTGTGAAAAGAAGAGAAGAGAAAAGCAAAGGAGAAAGGGAAAGACATAAGCATCTGAATGCAGAGTTCCAAAGAATAGCAAGGAGAGATCAGAAAGCCTTCCTCAGCGATCAATGCAAAGAAATAGAAGAAAACAATAGAATGGGAAAGACTAGAGATGTCTTCAAGAAAATTAGAGATACCAAGGAAACATTTCATGCAAAGATGAGCTCGATAAAGGACAGAAATGGTATGGACCTAACAGAAGCAGAAGATATCAAGAAGAGGTGGCAAGAATACACAGAAGAACTGTACAAAAAAGATATTCACGACCCAGATAATCACGATGGTATGATCACTCACCTAGAGCCAGACATCCTGGACGGTGAAGTCAAGTGGGCCTTAGAAAGCATCACTATGAACAAAGCTAGTGGAGGTGATGGAATTCCAGTTGAGCTATTTCAAATCCTGAAAGATAATGCTGTGAAAGTGCTGCACTCAATATGCCAGCAAATTTGGAAAACTCAGCAGTGGCCACAGGACTGGAAAAGGTCAGTTTTCATTCCAATCCCAAAGAAAGGCAATGCCAAAAAGTGCTCAAACTACCACACAATTGCACTCATCTCACATGCTAGTAAAGTAATGCTCAAAATTCTCCAAGCCAGGCTTTAGCAATACATGAACCATGAACTTCCAGATGTTCAAGCTGGTTTTAGAAAAGGCAGAGGAATCAGAGATCAAATTGCCAACATCCGCTGGATCATGGAAAAAGCAAGAGAGTTCCAGAAAAACATCTATTTCTGCTTTATTGACTATGCCAAAGCCTTTGACTGTGTGGATCACACTAAACTGTGGAAAATTCTGAAAGAGATGGGAATACCAGATCACCTGACCTGCCTCTTGAGAAACCTATATGCGGGTCAGGAAGCAACAGTTAGAACTGGACATGGAACAACTGACTGGTTCCAAATAGGAAAAGAAGTACGTCAAGGCTACATATTTTCACCCTGCTTATTTAACTGGGGCTTGGTAAGCACAAGGTTTGTTTCATCCCTCCTAACGTCTCTGGCAGGTATGGGGTTTGATTCTAAATGTGATTTCGCCCCTCCTACCATCTTGCTGGGGCTTCTCCTTTGCCTTTGCACATGGGGTCTCTTTTTTTGGTAGAATCCAACTTTCTCCTCTTGATGGTTTTTCAGTGGTTAGTTGCAATTTTGGAATTCTCACAGGAGAAGATGAGCACATGTCCTTCTATTCTGCCATCTTCTTTGAGGTCTTCCAGGTCACTCTTTATAAAAAGTCAAGGACTCAAGGAGAATGGAATCTTATGAAAGAAGGGCAAGGGCAAAGCCAGAAAGGAGGGAGTTTCCAAGGGCACCTCCTTGAAAGGATACACACACACACACACACACACACACACACACACACACACACATATTCTTTTTCAGAGACTTTTACAGCCTATAACCTGTAATATAGGTTATTACAGAATGCTGAGTAGAGTTCCCTGTTCTATGAGTAGGTCCTTGTTCTTTATCTATTTCTTATATATATTAATGTCCATGTAGTTGAAACTATGGTTTTCCAGTAGTCATGTACGGTTGAGAGAGTTGGACCACAAATAAGGCTGAGCACTGAAGAACTGATGCATTCAAACTGTGGTGCTGGACAAGACTCCCTAGAGTCCCTTGGACTGCAAGGAGATCAAGCCAGTCAATCCTAAGGAAAACCAACCCTGAATATTCATTGGAATGACTAATACTGAAGCTAAAGCTCCAATACTTTGACCACCTGATGAGAAGAGCGGACTCATTGGAAAAGACCATGATGCTGGAAAAGATTGAAGGCAAAAGGAGACAGGGGCAGCAGAGGATGAGCTAGCTAGATAACATCACCAATTCAATGAAATTTGAGCAAATTCCAGGAGATGATGGAGGACAGAGGAGCCTGATGTGCTGCAGTCCATGGGGTCTCAAAGAGTTGGAAATGACTCAGTGACTGAACAGCAACAACAACAAAGTGTGTACATGTTAATCCCAATCTCCTAAATTACCCCACACACACACCTTTCCCCTTTGTTAATCATATGTTTGTTTTCTGTGTGTCTATTTCTGTTTTGTAAATATGTTCATTTGTATCATCTTTTTAGATTCCATATATAAGTGAAATCATATTGTTTTTTCTCTTTCTGACTTACTTCACTCAGTAGGTCCATCCATGTTCCTGCAAATGGTATTATTTCAATTCTTTTTTTACAGCTGTCTGTTCACTTCTTATTCTTGTTTTCAGACTATTCTTTGTTTCTTTCTGAAAACTACATTACCCCTCACTGTTGATATGAAGGACAGAGTCCTGCACAGTCCTTTCATGTTTCCCAGGGATTGTGCCTACCTGCAGGTTGGCTTTCCTTTCAGAGGTTGTCATTTATTTATTCTTGAAACTTTCAGTGCATGTAGACTGCCCTATGCACAGCCTGTCCAATCTGTCCTCTGGTCTTCTGTCTCCTCTAAGAATCTTGAACTTCCTTTTCTCTCAGCCAGTCACCCCCGGAGCCACCACCTGCTCTTGCACCACCCACACAGTAGCCATCAGATACATGTGGCTATTGACCACTTGAAGTGTCTTGGTCCAAACAGAGATGTGAGTGTAAAATATACACCAGATTTTGAAGGTTGAGCACTAAAAAAAGAGTGGGAAAATGTCTCTTTAATAATCATGTTGATAACAAGTCCAAATAATATATTAGTTATTCTGTTGCATGAGATATATGATTAAAACCAATTTCACCTGTTTCTCCTTTTTTAAAGTCTATAAGAAAATTTTAAAAGCTATACATGTGTTTTTTTCTTGTGTCGTTCTACTGAATTCACTTTAAACTCATCACCATGAACCTCAGCTGGGTTCTTCACATGATTTTCATCTTCTCTCTTCCCCAGCCCTAGAACACAGAGTTAACATAGAAGGAACAGATTCAATATGGAGTCAAGTTTATTCTTTCCTGTTACACACTGACTGCCCCAGCATCATCTACACCATCTCCTCCAACTGAGGACCCTTGATCTCTCCTGCATGTTTTACCTTTTTCTTCTCAAGCACAGTTCCTTCTCTAACTCATTATATAATTTACTTACTGATTAGGTTTACTGTCATCTCCTGCTAAACTAGCACCTCCACAAAATCAGGCATCTCTGTTTTGCCCACAGATGCCTCTTACAGAACTGGGAGCAGCATTTGAACCACAGCAGGGTGTCCAGACTTTGTTGAATGAAGACAACTATCTCCACAGATTTAATGCTAAACCCAAGTATGGTGTAAAAGTATTTCTCATTGTTCTTGACTTATTGAAAGCCTTACAGAAATTTTGGGCTTTTGCTGTGACATAGTTTTCATGAAGCATTTCTTGATATCTTCAATATCTTTCCTGACATTCATCTGGATTGTAACATTTGTTTGCTATAGAGTTGCAAAGAGTTTCATCTCACATACAAACTTACTATTCACTTCTGAAAACCAGGCTTTATCATGAGGCTTAGTTGCCAAGGAATCTCACAACTTTTTTACAAATCCAGTTAAAAATCCACCAGATATCTCTTCATTGTATGCACGAGTTTGTTGTTGTTGCTTTTTAGTGGCTAAGTCGTATCTAACTCTTGTGATTCCATGGACTGTAGCCTGCCAGGCTCCTCTGTCCATAGGATTTTCCAGGCAAGAATACTGGAGTGGGTTGCCATCTCTTTCTCCAGGGGATCTTCCTGACCCAGGGATACCCTACATCTCTTCCATAGGCAGGCAGATCTTTACCACTGAGCTACCAGGGAAGCCCATGAGTTTTTTAGGACTGCTAAAATAATTTACCACAAATATGATGCCTGCCTCCTCTAGCTGCTGGGGGCTCCCAAAGATTCTCACCTGAGGCACAGTGTCCCTCCAATCACTGCCTCCATCTTCCATGGCTTCCTCTCTGTGTCCAAAATCCTGATGATTTCATCTTGAGATCCTTAATGGATCACATCTGCGAAGACTATTTCTAAATAAGGTCATATTGAAATTTCCAGTGGACATGAATTTTTTTTTAATTTACCCCCCTCTAGTGTGTGAAATTCACATGAGAAAAATTAAAATTAGATCATTCCTATTACTCCTGACGATCTATGTCTGTTGAATGTTCAATTTTAAAAATTCACCATCTTTGAGTTTGTTTTGCCTTCTTTCTTGAAGATACTCTAAGCACACAGCTTATAGCCTTCTTTAGAATAGTTTCCAAATGTATGAAAATTGTGAGGAATCACTATTTTTCCTCTAAGTAGTTGTAAGGCAGGTAAATTTTTCCCAAATATGTCGTTGCACAAAGAAATAAGAGATCAGAGTTGAGAAAACGAACAGAAACATAAAATCTCCAGTAGAATGTTTGGATAAGTTGACCCTATCCAAGTAACCTTGACCCCAGCATCATGAACTATATGGACACATAGTTTCACAACCTCCTGGGCCTGCAGGTTAAGCATTAGTAGAGTCCTTCCCCTACTTTGGCCAGTGACAGGAACATGTTCAATGCTGTGAGGAAAACCCAGCGGTGTTTAAACAGAGACCGTTTCCCTTGCGGGGTGGCAGGCGCTGAGTGACAAACAAACCTCCCACAGACTGGACCAATGGCAGGCTGTGGCAGAGCTGGAGTCCCCAAAGCCTTCCATTTTTAGAAAATTGAACATACCAGCTGGGGGTGGCCCTTTTCAACATACAAATAATTAGGATATCATTGAGGTACATTTAATACATGTTTATTAATGATGGTATTACAGATACGTGACGTTTTCTTGTCTATCTTACTGCTATGTGTAGGAAACAGTAGCTTCCTATATTTAAAAATTAAAGGATGGGCATTTTATTGAATCAGAGCACGAAAATGAAATTCAGAATTGTTTGGATAACAAGGTCAACTTCTTATTATGGGTCAAGAGATAAAGAAACAGAGTCTGTGATTAAATTTTGTGTTGAGCCAAGAGGCTTTGTTTCTAGTATATCTAGAAACAAAGATAAATAAATGCATTTATCTTTATTTGATGTAAAATAAAGACAGAAAAGGAAATTGAGTTATTTAAAAGGAACACCCAAAAGTTAGCGTATCTACATGTCACCTTACCACTCTTTTGACAGCCACCCAAACAACTGAGTGCTAAAATAATTATGAACCCTATCTCTTTCCTAAAGCTAAGTATTTTGGTGCTTTAAATTAATTGATCTGAGTAGAAAACATCCCAAGTTTTTATTCTCAGATTAACACTTTTTTGTCTAAAGTGCATTTTTAATTTCTAATTTTAATAGATACTTATGGAAGATAAGAGAGGAGTAAACACAGGAAACATATTTCAATTAGTCCTTCCAGAAAAATTGTCAATTTAAATAATTTTTTTAAAAAGTAGTAACCACAGAAATAAGTTTTAATGTATACAACAATTCAAAACTAATTTTAAAAAAATAAGGGAAATCAGAAGATAAAGCTCTTCTTTAAAGAAGAATAGTGACAAAAAATATAGCAAGAATAAAGAAAGAGAATATCATTCTATAAACACCATAGCTATAATAATTCAGATGAGACTCATTGATTTGTGCTAAAATCAGTGGGCGAACAGTTGGGAACAAGAGTCTAACTTCCTTCTGGTTACTTATTAATTACAAAGGGAAAAGGTGCATTTACAAAGAAGGAATATGACTGGCCTCCCTTAACCAGGCGATCAAGCTTCCTGCCGTCAATGATACAAGAGACTGAAGTCACATGCTCCTTGATCTGATGCTTTGTGAGGAACACCAATCCCCCAGTGGTTCTCCAGGGACCTTAAGTACCTGACCTGAGCCTAATTATGAAGAAGAAACTGTACAGCCCTGACTTGAGAGACATTCTGCAAAACCTCTGGAATGAATTCCTCAAAACAGCAATATGATGAGAAGACAAAAAAAATAAACTAATGGCTAGGGAACGGTTCTGGATTAAAAGTTAATGAATAAAAATGATAAGGAAATAAAACCCATGATCCTTGAAGGGATTTTGGATTAGGAAATAAAATATTATAAAATTCAACTGGGGAAAAATTTGGAAATATTCAGTATAGAATGAGTATTAAAATATACTGCTGCATCAAAATTAAGTTTCCTGAGTGTGATTTTTACAGCATATTTACACAGGAGGGTGTCTTTTTCTTAAGCAATAAGAGGATGGATTTTATTCCTTTATTTAACAAGGAAGATAAAGCAAATGTGAGAAAATGTTAAAAATGAATAGATTATGGTAGAGTATATAGGTACTCATTGCACAATTTATGCAATTTTAAGTTTGTACTTTTCAAAATAAAAGTACAAAATTAATGACAATAATTTTCTTGTATCATGATAGCATGTGCATAATGAAAAAAATACAAGGCTAGGACAGACTTTGTATTCATTCAA
This sequence comes from Bos indicus x Bos taurus, assembly GCF_003369695.1. Taxonomy (NCBI): domain Eukaryota; kingdom Metazoa; phylum Chordata; class Mammalia; order Artiodactyla; family Bovidae; genus Bos; species Bos indicus x Bos taurus. The sequence goes on along the minus strand of NC_040092.1, from coordinate 29,343,259 downwards.
CATATTTGTTGACTATCTCTTACTTACCAGTTATTTTTCTACCCAGTTGGGTAAACAACAACAGCAAAAAAAAAAAAAAAAAGAACCCTGCTATTATGGAATTTACTTTCCTTCTCCTCTTGTCTGGGTGAGGGTGGAGGTAGCGATGAGGCTTGGACTTGGTGGTAGCATAAGTTTCCTTTCTGTGACAAATGCTATCATTTTAAATATGTGAATTTATTTGCTTTTAATAGGTATAATATAGTAGCTAGTTTCTTTCATTTAGTGTTTTATAAAAAATATATATATACTGTAACAAATACAAAAACACTAACCCACAATGCTTACACACAGAGCACAAAAGAAAATAGCAGCTCTGTTTTTGTGTTAATACAAACCCAAAGCAAAATAGAATTATTTATTGTTGTTGTCCAGTCAGTCGAGTCTGATTCTCTGTGACCCCATGGACTGCTACACACCAGGTTTCCCTGTACTTCAGCATTTCCCTGAGTTTGCTCAAACTTACATCCATTGAGTCAGTGATGTCATCCAACCATCTCATCCTCTGTGGCCTCCTTCTCCTCCTGCCCTCAATCTTTGCCAGCACGAGGGTCTTTTCCAATAAGTCAGTTCTTTGCATCAGTTGACCAAAGTACTGGAGCTTCAGCTTCAGCATCAGTCCTTCCAATTAATATACAGGGTTCATTTTCTTTAGGATTGACTGGTATGATCTCCTTGCAGTCCAAGGGACTCTCAAGAGTCTTCAAACACCACAGTTTGAAAGCATCCGTTCTTTATTGTTCAGCCTTCTTTATGGTCCAGCTCTCACATCTGTACATGACTACTGGAAAAACCATAGCTTTGATTAGATGAAACTTTCTTGGCAAAGTGATGTCTCTGCTTTGTAATATGCTACTAGGATTCTCATAGCTTTTCTTCCAAGGAGCAAGCATCTTAATGTCATGGCTGCATTAACCATCTGCAGTGATTTTGGGAGCCAAAGAAAATGAAACCTGTTTCCACTTTTTCCCCATGTATTTGCCATTAAGTGATGGGATCGTATGTCATAATTTTAGTTTTTTGAACGTTGAGTTTTAAGCCAGCTTTTTCACTCTCCTCTTTCACCCTTATCAAGAGGCTCTTTACTTACTCTGCACTTTCTGCCATTAGAGTGGTATCATCTGCATATCTGAGGTTGTTGATACTTCTTCCAGCAATCTTGATTCCAGCCTGTCATTCTGCATAATGTACTCTGCATTTAAGTTAAATAAGCAGGGTGATAATATACAGCCTTGACATACTCCTTTCCCAATTTGGAACCAGCCAGTTGTTCCATGTCTGGTTTGAACTGTTGCTTCTTGACCTAATACAAGATTGTCAGGAGGCAAGTAAACTGGTCTGGTACTCCCATCTCTTGAAGAATTTTCTACAGTTTGTTGTGATCCACACAGTCAAAGTCTTTAGTGTAGTCAGTGGAACAGAAATTTTTCTGGAATTCCTTTGCTTTTTCTGTGACCTAAAGAATGTTGGCAATTCCATCTCTGGTTCCTCTGCCTTTTGTAAATCTAGCTTGTACATCTGGAAGTTCTCTCTTTACATACTGCTAAAGCCTTCTTTGAAGGATTTTGAGCATTACCTTGCTAGCATGTGAAATGAGTACAGTTATGTGGTAGTTTGAACATTCTTTGGCATTGCCTTTCTTTAGGATTGGAATGAAAACTGACATTTTCTAGTCCTGTGGCCACTGCTGAGCTTTCCAAATTTGCTGTCATATTGAATGCAGCATTTTAACAGCATCAACTTTTAGGATTTAAAATAGCTCAGCTGGAATTCCATCTGTTCCACTAACTTGGTTTATAGTAATGCTTCCTAAGGCCCACTTGACTTCACACTCCAAGTTGTCTGACTCTAGGTGAATGACTGTATCATCGTGGTTGTCTGGGTCATTAAGACTTTCTTGCATAGTTCTTCTGTGTATTCTTGCCACCTCTTCTTAATCTCTTCTGCTTCTGTTAGGTCCTTGCATTTCTGTTCTTTATTGTGCCCATTTTTGCGTGAAATGTTCACTTGTTATCTCCAGTTTTCTTAAAGAGATCTTTAGTCTTTCCCATTCTATTGTTTGCCTCTATTTATTTGCAGTGTTCACTTAAGAAAGCTTTCTTATCTCTCCTTGCTATTCTCTGGACCTCCACATTCAGGTGAGTATATCTTTTCCTTTGTCCTTTGCCTTTCACTTCTCTTCTTTGCTCAGCTGTTTGTAAGGACTCTTCAGACAACCACTTTGCTTTCTTGCATTTCTTTTTCTTTGAGGTTTTGGTCACCACCTACTGTGCAATGTTTCAAAACTCTGTCCATAGTTCTTCTGTCTTGTCTACCAGATCTAATCTCTTGAATCTATTCTCACCTCCACTGTATAATCATACAGGATTTTATTTAAGTCATACCTGAATGATGTTTTCCCTACTTTCTTCAATTTAAGCCCGAATTTTGCAATAAGGAGCTGATGATCTGAGCCACAGTCAGCTCCAGGTCTTATTTTTGCTGGCTGTATAGAGCTTCTTCATCTTCAGCTGCAAAGAATATAATCAATCTGATTTTGGTAACAACCATTTGGTGATGTCAATATGTAGAGTCATCTCTTGTGTTGTTGAAAGAAGGTGTCTGCTATGACCAGTGTGTTCTCTTGGCAAAACTCTGTTAGCATTCACCCTGCTTCATTTTGTACTCCAAGGCCATATTTGCCTTTTACTCCAGCTATCTCTTGAATTCTTACTTTCGCATTCTAATTCCCTATGATGAAAAGGACATCTTTATTTGGTCTTAATTTTAGAAGGTCTGTTAGGTCTTCATAGAACCATTCAACTTCAGCTTCTTTGGCATTAGTGGTTGGGGCATAGATTTGGGCATAGACTTACTGTGATGCTGAATGGTTTGCCTTGAAAACGAACCAAGATAATTCTGTCTTTTTTGAGACTACATCCAAGTACTGCATTTTGGACTCTTTTTTTTACTATGGGGGCTATTCCATTTCTTCTAAGGGATTCTTACCCACAATAATAGATATAATGAGAGAAAGTATTTGTTAAGATATGCTAAGCTGTGAGTTTGCTTTCTTTTTTCCTTTCCAAGATTATTAAGAACAGTGTCTTAAAATAATACAAGAAAAGGTATTTTTTACATTGTCTTCCTTTGCAGAACGTATAGTCATTATCAGATCTGTCTAAATCTAAAAAAGTTGTGCATTACTATTAATAGTTATGCATTTCCCTAAAGAGAAAGTAAAAGTTTTAATTCAAAGGTAAACTTAAAAGTAGCTAAAGATGATCTTTTTGATACCTTTAGATGTAGGTCGATTCAATGGGATCAAAAATTTTATTAAAAACACATAAGATTTGGGGCTTCTCTGGTGGTGCACCGGTTAAGACTCCACGCTTCCTATGCAGGGGGTGCAGGTTCAATCCCTGGCCAGGAAACTAAGACCCCACCTGCTGTGTGGCAAAAAAACAAGCAACAACAACAACAACAACAACAAAAACACATAAGATTTTTTTGAAAAGTAGAATAAAAATGTGTCTGTATAACGAATGTGGTACCAGAATATACTTGTCTAGACACTGCACAAAATTCTTAATGTTGCTTATGCTCTGAATTCAAATGCAAGGGCAGAGAAAATGCTCTCCCCCACCATCCACTCTATTTCACCTTTTGTTTTTATCAGTAGTAATGAGTGGTTTTCTGCTGCTGCTACTATTGGTGTAAGGGTGGGAGATAATAATAATTTAGAAATCTCTGGACTTCCTCTGGATATGATTTTGTCTGTTCATGAGCATGTTAAGGGGTGGTGATGGGAGAAATCTGGAGATAGGATCTTTTGCCAAAGGCCCTTGCTATACAAATCAAGGGCAGTGGGCAGGGCAAGCAGAAGGAAGGGAGTGGGAGGTTCTGTGTTTTCACTGAGCTACTTAAAGAGGTACATTAATTAACAAAGAAGAAACCAGAGGCACTTCCGAGATGCATGGTGGCTTAGATTTCACACAAGGACGTGATGAAGCAAACGGGGGCATTTCCTCAACTGGACAAAGATTGAGTTCAAATTTACTACCAGCTGCTGATAGAGGAAAGTGACAGTAAAATATTTTTAAAACTGAGCAGAGAAGGAGAAAAGGAAGCAATGTTGGAAAGGCCATCCTAAAGTAGAAGAGAGAGGAGGAGGTGTCAGAGCAAGCAGGCCAGAGCAACCACAGTCTTCAATTGTGTCACATGTGAGGAATACACACAAAAATAAGAGGCTTTTAAAATGCTATTCTCTATTAAGTAAAGGGTAGGCAAAACAAGAGAAGTCTTGGCAACCTTCTTTGCTTCCTGTCTGTTTCACTCTTCTTTCCTCTTTGCCCTGAGGTCTTATGTGGAAGTAACCAGCAGTTGTGAGCAAGAGGGAGAGGGAGGGAATACATGAAAGGGACTTTAGGAATGTTCTAGTGGGGATTTCCCTGGTGGTCCAGTGGTTAAGACTGTGCTTTCCAATGGAGGAGGTAAAGGTTTGATCCCCGATCAGGGAGGTAAGGTCTCACATGCCTTGGGATTAAAAAAAAAAAAAAAAAACATAAAACAGAAGCAATATTATAAAAAAATTCAATAAAGACTTGAAAAAAATGTTCCACATCAAAAAATTTTAAAAATCAAAAAAAGAAATATTTCTAGTTATGCCTGCCTGCTTGCATGCTCAGTCACTTCAGTTCTGTCTGACTCTTTGCTGCTGCATGGACTGTAGCCCCTCAGGCTTCTTGGTCTATAGGATTCTCCAGACAAGAACACTGGAGTGGGTTGCCATGCCCTCCTTCAGGGGATCTTCCTGACGCAGGGGTTGAACGCACAGCCCCTGTGCCTCCTGCACTGGCAGGCAGATTCTTTACTGCTGAGCCACCAGGGAAGCCCTGGTTATGCCTGAGCCTTCATTAAATTGTCATGCAGATAAAATGTGGCTTTGGAGGCTATCTTTCTCTCTCTTGATTTCCCTTCCAGCATTTTCCCCCCAGGGTACCCACTCCCAGTTTTATTATTGCCCCCCACCTGGCCTGCCCTTTCCATGTTGGCACCATCACCTACCAGTCTGTTCCCAAACTGAAATCACCCCGTGAGTCTGCCCCTAAAAGTTCAGACAGTGAGTGACAGGACATGAACAGGTAACCTCCAGGAATGCTGCAGAAAGATGTTCAGAAGAAGAAAAGGAGGAGGACATGCAGGGGAAGGAAAAGTGATCAGGTAAGTGAGGAGCACCTGGATTTTAACAGACTGTAACTGAAGCTGTCATTAACCCCAAAGGAGAGCCCTCTAAGGGAGAAATTCATACGTTAAGATTGACCCTCTTCCTGTAATTTTTAATTTCATGGTTATGGAAGTCCCAGGAGTTTCATTTACATCTCTTGAAATTTCTTAGTTTGCTTCCATATAAGAATAGTTTCAACTTAGAGTCCTGAGTTTCCAAGAAAATACATGTAACACATATGTTAAAGGTTAGTGATCATATGAAATGCTACCATGGCAACTCTAAAAGGCTTTAAGTAGTGATACAGACAGTTCCTCAGTTCTGTCAAGAGATGGTGCCGTTTAAACACAACAATGCATAGTCTCCAGTTTATTATTTAATATAATAAATGCTTATAATTTCTCAGAATTGTTCCTATGAACAAATAACCAGCCTTTGTGCTCGATTGAGTTTGAATGCTTTCAACACCCATTTCCTCTCAAGGAGATATTTTTCTGGGGTTTTATTTTGTCATTTTCATTTGATTATTATTTCTGTTCAAAACCTTCATCCGCTATTTAGAAAGAAAATTCAACAAGGAAAAGGCATCTTTATCCCCACAAATTTCACTCCAACTGCATTTTGATTCAAAGTGATGTAAAGAGAGGTGGAAATAAAGAACAAGAAGACTTTCTCCCGGGTGAGTCTTCAGAGTCACGTGGCCTGTTCAGGGGGATTCTAAAACCACAAATATCTGTAGGGATTGTCCCTTTAGTTCTGAGAAAATGGTTTCCTTAATTATACTTTTTGGTTTCACTCTGCCAGCTTCTCATGAGTCCACGGAGGCCCATAGCTGGTTCTGCCAGTGTGTTCAGCTTGCAGGTTATGCACTTTATGAAGCAAAGCATAGCAACACAAACATTTAAATTGCGCCCACGTTTTATAGCCTCAACTGCTGTATTTTATATAAAGGCCACAAAATGAGTATGGTTATTGATGGAAATTGGTTAGACCTCAAGGACTCCTGCTTATTGAAATTGGAGATGGAGCAGTTTGAGAAATCAAACACCCAGGCTAAGAAAGGTGGGTAAGGAGTAAAATCCTCAGAACAGGTAGAATTTTTATCTGTAAAAGCCAGAAATTAACAAAGGAAAAGGAGGTTAGATTTTCATTGGGGAAATTTGATTTCCAATATTACTTGGATATACTATAAGTAATACAGTTTCTGTTACCTAGGAAAAGTGTTATTTTGTATGCAGGAGTCAAATATATGCAGTTTTAAAATATCCTTGTATACCAGAATCAGTTTTTGTAGTTTTATTTATTTGGTTTCTATTTATCATGTGCCTACAATTTTTATATTAAAATACAGCAAATCTTGTTTGATGTTCTTTAGAATGCTTCTGTAAAGATCAATATTCAATGCAAGGGCCACTTGCAATAATTACAAAGTATCCATTTCAGTGGTAAAGTAAGAAGTTTCTTGCTTTGTAGACTGGTAGACTCCTTATTAAACAAATTCTAATCTTCCTGACAGTAATACATGACCTTGTTACTTCACTATCCATCCAAAAATATTTTTAAGAATTCTTTTAATGCCCTAGCAAATGATGGAGAACACCCCAGGAAAGTCAGAGCAGTTGTCAAGAAGTAGATTTATAATAAATGAGCTGAGTTTTGACAGAGCTACTTAAAACTTACATTTTTCAGAGTAATGTTTACAACCAGAAACACTGCAGTTGACCAATTACTGATTTCTAGATCACTCTTCCCTTGTGGAAGGAAGGGGGCATCAGGTTCCTTGAGACTGAATTGTCCTTCTGTCAGAGTCAATTCCGCACATGTATTGTAGCTAATGGATAAATAGTATGTAAACAAGCATTATTAAGTTTATTTTGCTCATCAGTAATAATAACAAAAGCTTTTCATACATTTCTGATTTTGCTCTGGAGCTGTGCAGTTACTATAAATACACATATTTAGGGACTTCCCTGGCAGTCCAGTAAGTTAAAATTCTGCTGTTCCACCGCAGGTGGCATGAGTTTGATCCCTTGTCAGGAAGCTGAGATTCCGCGTGCAGGAATATATGTATATAAAGAAAATGTGCTATGCTCAGTAGCTTCAGTCATGTCCAACTCTTTGCGACCTGTGGACTGTAGCCTGCCAGGTTCCTCTGTCCATGGGATTCTCCGGGCAAGAATACTGGAGTGTTGCTGTGCCCTCTTCCAGGATATCTTCCCGAGCCAAGAATTAAACCCATATCTCCAGCGCCTCCTGCACTGCAGGCAGGTTCTTTACCCACTGAGCCACCTGGGAACCCCCATATATATATAATAAGTATGTATTAATATATAACCACATGACAGGATATATATATAATATATATATTATATATAACCTGTTTAAAATTCAAAAAATTTAAAAAAACCATTCGTGGAGATATTATAAGATCTTAGTACAAAGTCAAGCTAATCAGACTAATACGTAATTTCCTGCTCAGTGTACAATCTGTGTAAAACAATCATAAAACAATTTGTAATTGTGCCCTAATGCTTTGCAGATGAGATAGAGTCCCTTAGAAAATGTTCATAGGTGTCTTTATGCATCATTGTATATCCCATAACTTAAACTTAGTTAATTGATTAGAGACCTGGGGAATGTTAACTAATGATTTAATGAAACCTTTTGGAAATTAATTAATTTCCTATAAATTAATTAATTTCCAAAAATTTCCAATAAACACAATAAATTAATGTTGATTAGTTGACAGAAAGAATACTTCCTGAACTGAAACAAAGGATATAAGTTAATTCAGCTAATCATGAGCATTTGCGAGACTTAGAACTCATCTCTCTTTATTTATTTATTTATTTTTGGCTGCCCTGGGTCTTTGTTGCTGTCTGGGCTTTTCTCTAGTTGCGGTATGTGGGCTTCTCATTGCAGCAGCTTCTCTTGTTGTGGAGCGTGGGCTCTAGTGTGCACGAGCTTCAGCAGCATGTTGAGTTCAGCAGTCACATCTCCTGGACTCCAGAGCACAGGCTCAGTAGTTGTGACACGAGAGCTCAGTTGCTCCACGGCATGTAGCCTCATCCCAGATCAGGGACTGTGCCCATGTGTCCTGCATTGACAGGAGATTCTTTACCACTGAGCCACCAAGGAAGACCCAAGAACTCATTTCTTAAATGAGAATTTTAGACATGAAACTTTTCCATCTACCACATCACTACCAAATTAATAGAAAAACACAAGCTGCTAATATGAATTGAGTACTTATCATGGTCTGGGTGAGGTGCCAAGCTATCCCCAGGTGTTTTTTATTTAATACAACCAACTCATGAGGCAGAGAATATTTTTCCTATTTGACTAAAGAGAAATACACTATTAGAATAAGAAATGGGCTAAAGTAAGTTTGCATTAACTAGAGGCATTCTCTCATGAGAGGCCTCACCTACTTATTAGATCTCTATAGTAGACACTTCTTGACTCCTGAAGAATCTGTGCAACTCAAGATGAATTTTGAGTCCTTATGTGTACACATAAAAGGGAGCATGTTTAAAGTCATGTGAGTTGTGTTTTTCACATACAGTGTTAGGTTTTCCTAACTTATTGCTGATTTTGTCTTTGGTTGAATTTAAGGACTCTTGGAAAAGATCAAGCTCTACCTTTCAAAGAAAACTTTGCCACCTCACACTGACCGTAGGAAGTTTGACCATGACTTTGCCATCTCCACTTCCTTCCACGGAGTCCACAACATTGTCAGGAATCCGAGTAGGATTCGCAAGGTGATCTGGTTGCTGGTGGTCCTGGGCTCCATCAGTCTCCTCGTCTGGCAGGTATACAGCCGTCTCGTCAATTACTTCAGGTGGCCCACCACGACATCTATGGAGGTACAGTATGTGGAGAAGATAGAGTTCCCAGCTGTGACCTTCTGCAATTTAAACAGGTAAAAACTACACTTTTAATAAGTCTCTGTAACTTTACTAGGTATAATCTTCCTTGGATGACTGAAATAGTTTATTGTGTGCTATTTAATATACACAAAACCACTCGTGGTCTTAAATTGTCTTAAAAACAGAAATGTTGGGTGCTAAGAAGCTTATTGATTTCTTCTCTATTTTCCTTTTTTTCTTCCTTTTTTCCCTCCACAATTATATGCTAGGCTAAGCACCAAACCCTGTGGTTAAATAGATGTACAAGTCTTTATCCTTGCATTTAAAAAGTTTATTTCAATTAGCCAAAAACTGAGAAACATCAGCAATCACAATGCAATATATATGGTGACTGTAGATTACATGAAAGGTATGTGCAAGGACTCTGCGAGCACAGAGGACAGACAGGTGACGTCCCTGTCTAGGTGTCACGGAGTGTGAGTGTCAAAAGGTGGCCAGGCAGTTTGTAGGGGGAGATGAGGAATAACTTGAAGATACAGGAAAGCACTGTGCTAAAGTTGGAGATGTGAAAAGTTCCCATGTGTTCAGGGTGAGATGTTTATTGTGATAGGAACATGCCCAGCTCCATGGGCATGTGACCTGTGCACACACTTGGTTCAGCACTCTGTTGCTATTGCACCCTTGACCACAACTCCCTCCAGAGATCTGCAAGTCCCTGATTGCGTACCAGGTCTCCTGTGGGGAGTAGGGAGGGAATTTCCCCATGAGGCCATTCATGAAAACCCTTGTTACTGCCTGTGGTCAAGCCTGAAATTCTGTACATGGGATTTTCACCTAGCAGGTGGGGGAGGTAGTTTCCTTCAGATTCACCACTAATCAGCTATTTGGCCATGGACAAATCACTTCACCTTTTAAAGTTTCAACTTCTGTGTGTACAAAATGATGTAATATCTACTTCATGCATTTTCTGTTACATTAGTTCAGGTGGTATATACACCATTTTGTCTCATCCCTGGGGTGGTTCTTTGGACAGGTGTTCAATGTGTGTGTGTTAGTCACTCAGTTTCGTCTGACTCTTTGCGACTCCATGGACTGTAGCCTGCCAGACTCCTCTGTCCATGAAATTCTCCAGGCACAAATACTAGAGCAGGTTGCCATTGCCTTCTCCAGGGATCTTCCCAACCCAGGGATCGAACCTGGGTCTCCCACATTGCAGGCAGATTCTTTACCATCTGAGCCACAAGGGAAGCACCAGGGTTCAATATATAGTTGATATTACAGCATGGGTAATAGTTAGATTTATTTCAAGATATGTGTCAAGGTGCCAAAGAGTAAAACAAAACCAAAGGCCCCACAAAGATATTCAATACGGTTGCACCATACTGTATTTTAAATGGCATGTGTTCTTTTTTAAAATTTTATTTATTTAAAAACTTTTTAATTTCTCTACTTCTTTTTGGTGGCACCAGGTCTTCACTGCCGTGTGCGGGTTTTCGCTAGTTGCAGCCGGTGGGAGGCGGCTCTCTAGTTGCGGTGCACAGACTTCTCAGTGTTGTGGCTTCTCTTGTTGTAAAGCACAGGCTCTAGGGCGGATGTGCTCAGTAGTTGCATCTTCTGGGTTCTGGAGCGTGAGCTCAGTAGTTGTGATGCATGGGCTTAGTTGTCCTGCCACACATGGGATCCCAGAGCAAGAACTGAATTCACGTCTTCTGCATTGGCAGGCAGTTTTTTAACCATTGGACCACGAGGGATGTCCAAATGGTATATGGTCTAACAAAAGCAAGGCTGGTTGAAGATAGCCATTATTAAAAAGAAATTGCACATATCATTTTGAGTATGCCAGTGTGAGGACCTTAACAGAAATTTTCCTGAGAGAAACAACCATAACTGGTACAATTTACTCAAAAAAACAACCATTTAGAAGCTAATCACCAAAATACAGAAGCAACTCCTACAACTCAGTGAAATATTATTAGTGGTAAAAAAAAAAAATAAGTTATCAAGCCATAAATAGATGGAGGAATCTTAAATAACAGTCAACATAAATTGCCCAACTTAGATATCAGACTTCAGTTCAGTTCACTCGCTCAGTTGTGTCCGACTCTTTGCGACCCCATGAACTGAAGCACACCAGTCCTCCTTGTCCATCACCAACTCCCGGAGTTCACTCAAACTTATGTCCATCGAGTCAGTGATGCCATCCAGCCATCTCATCCCCTGTCGTCCCCTTCTCCGCCTGCCCCCAATCCCTCCCAGCATCAGAATCTTTTCCAATGAGTTAACTCTTCGCATGAGGTGGCCAAAGTATTCAAGTTTCAGCTTTAGCATCAGTTCTTCCAATGAACACCCAGGACTGATCTCCTTTAGGATGGACTGGTTGGATCTCCTTGCAGTACAAGGGACTCTCAAGGGTCTTCTCCAACACCACAGTTCAAAAGCATCAATTCTTCGGCGCTCAGTTTTCTTCACAGTCCAACTCTCACATCCATACATGACTACTGGAAAAACCATAGCCTTGACTAGATGGACTTTTCTTGGCAAAGTAATATCTCTGCTTTTGAATATGCTATCTAGGTTGGTCATAACTTTCCTTCCAAGGAGTAAGCGTCTTTTAATTTCATGGCTGCAGTCACCATCTGCAGAGATTTTGGAGCCCAGAAAAATAAAGTCTGACACTGTTTCCACTATTTCCCCATTTATTTCCCATGAAGTGATGGGACCGGATGCCATGATCTTTGCTTTCTGAATGTTGAGCTTTAAGCCCACTTTTTCACTCTCCTCTTTCACTTTCATCAAGAGGCTTTTCAGTTCCTCTTCACTTTCTGCCATAAGGGTGGTGTCATCTGCATATGTGAGGTTATTGATATTTCTCCCGGCAATCTTAATTCCAGCTTGTGCTTCTTCCAGCCCAGCGTTTTTCATGATGTACTCTGCATAGAAGTTAAATAAGCAGGGTGACAATATACAGGCTTGACGTACTCCTTTTCTTATTTGGAACCAGTCTGTTGTTCCATGTCCAGTTCTATCTGTTGCTTCCTGACCTGCATATAGGTTTCTCAGGAGGCAGGTCAGATGGTCTGGTATTCCCATCTCTTTCAGAATTTTCCAGAGTTTATTGTGATCCACACAGTCAAAAGCTTTGGCATAGTCAATAAAGCAGAAATAGATGTTTTTCTGGAACTCTCTTGCTTTTTCCATGATCCAGCAGATGTTGGAAACTTGATCTCTGGTTCCTCTGCCTTTTCTAAAACTAACTTGAACATCTGGAAGTTCATGATTCACCTACTGCTGAAGCCTGCTTTGGAGAATTTTGAGCATTAATTTACTAGAGTGTGAGATGAGCGCAATTGTGTGGTAGTTTGAGCATTCTTTGGCATTGCCTTTCTTTGGGATTGGAATGAAAACTGACCTTTTCCAGTCCTGTGGCCACTGCTGAGTTTTCCAAATTTACTGGCATGTTGAGTGCAGCACTTTCACAGCATCATCTTTCAGGATTTGAAAGAGTTCAACTGGAATTCCATCACCTCCACTAGCTTTGTTCGTAGTGATGCTTTCTAAGGCCCACTTCTCTTCACATTCCAGGATGTTTGGCTCTAGGTGAGTGATCACACCATTGTGATTATCTGGGTCATGAATATCTTTTTTGTACAGTTCTTCTGTGTATTCTTGCCACCTCTTCTAATATCTTCTGCTTCTGTTAGGTCCATATCATTTCTGTCCTTTTTTGAGCCCATCTTGCATGAAATGTTCCCTTGGTATCTCTAATATTCTTGAAGCGATCTCTAGTCTTTCCCATTCTGTTGTTTTCCTCTATTTCTTTGCATTGATCACTGAGGAAGGCTTTCTTATCTCTCCTTGCTATTCTTTGGAACTCTGCATTCAGATGTTTATATCTTTCCTTTTCTCCTTTGTTTTTCGCTTCTCTTCTTTTCACAGCTATTTGTAAGTCCTCCTCAGACAGCCGTTTGCTTTTTTGCATTTCTTTTCCATGGGGATGGTCTCAATCCCTGTCTCCTGTACAATGTCACAAACCTCCATCCATAGTTAATCAAGCACTCTGTATATGAGATCTAGTCCCTTATATCTATTTCTCACTTCCACTGTATAATCATAAGGGATTTTAGGTCATACCTGAATGGTCTAGTGGTTTTCCCCACTTTCTTCAATTTAAGTCTGAATTTGGCAAGAAGGAATTCATGATCTGAGCCACAGTCAGCTCCCAGTCTTGTTTTTGCTGACTGTCTAAAGCTTGTCCATTTTTGGCTGCAAAGAATATAATCAATCTGATTTCAGTGTTGACCATCTGGTGATGTCCTTGTTTAGAGTCTTCTCTTGTGTTGTTGGAAGAGAGTGTTTGTTATGACCAGTGCATTCTGTTGGTAAAACTCTATTAGCCTTTTCCCTGCTTCATTCCACATTCCAAGGTCAAATTTGCCTGTTACCACAGGTGTTTCTTGACTTCCTACTTTTGCATTCCAGTCCCCTATAATGAAAAGGACATCTTTTCTGGGTGTTAGTTCTAAAAGGTCTTGTAGATCTTCATAAAACCGTTCAGCTTCTTCAGCGTTACTGGTTGGGTCATAGACTTGGATTACTGTGACATTGAATGGTTTGCCTTGGAAATGAACAGAGATCATTCTGTTGTTTTTGAGATTGCATCCAAGTACTGCATTTCGGACTCTTGTTGACCATGATGGCTACTCCATTTCTTCCAAAGGATTCCTGCCCACAGTAGTAGATCTGAGTTAATTCACCCATTCCAGTCCATTTTAGTTCGCTGATTCCTAGAATGTCGACATTCACTCTTGCCATCTCCTGTTTGACCACTTCCAATTTAGCTTGATTCATGGACCTGACATTCCAGACTCCTATGCAATATTGCTCTTTACAGCATCGGAGCTTGCTTCTATCACCAGTCGCATCCACAACTGGGTATTGTTTTTGCTTTGGCTCCATCCCTTCATTCATTCTGGAGTTATTTCTCCACTGTTCTCCAGTAGCATATTGGGCACCTACCGACCCCGGGAGTTCCCCTTTCAGTATCTTAACATTTTGCCTTTTCATACTGTTCATGGGGTTTCCAAGGCAAGAATACTGAAGTGGTTTGCCATTCCCTTCTCCAGTGGACCACTTTCTGTCAGACCTCTCCACCATGACCCATGCATCTTGGGTGGCCCCACACAGCATGGCTTAGTTTCATTGAGTAGACAAGGCTGTGGTCTGTTGATCAGATTGGCTAGTTTTCTGTGGTTATGGTTTCCATGTGTCAGCCCTCTGATGCCCTCTCGCAACACCTATCATCTTACCTGGGTTTCTCTTACCTTGGACATGGGGTATCAGACTTAGCAGACATCAAATCAGCTATTATAAATACAAATAATTGAAGAAACTGTGATTGAAGACATAAAGGAAGATATAATGTCTCATTAAGCAAACAATATCAGTAAGGACAGAAATTATACAAAGAACCAAAGGGACATTCTGGTTTTGAAAAGTGTATTACTGAAGTTAAAATTCACTACATCCATTAAGGGACTGAGCAATAGGTTTGAGGTGGCTGAAGAAAGAATCAGTGAACTGGAAGATAAATTAACAAAGTATGTGAGCTGAGAAACAGAGAGAAAAACTAAATGAAGGAAAATGAAAAGGGCCTCAGAGAAATGGGGGATACTAAAAAGCATAAAAATATATGTAAAATGAGAGTACCAGAAGAGGAGAGAAAATACAGTGGAAAAATTTCTTTTTAATATAATGTGTCAAAACTCCCCAAGTTTGCACAAAAATGTATCTTTAAAATGAAGATAAAATAAAAACATTCAGAGAGAATTCATTCTAGCAGACCCATCATACAAGAAATACTAAAAAGTTGTTCAGACTTAAAGCAAGTGAACTCAGAGAGTTTTCAAATCCATATGAAAAACTAAAAGCACCTGTAAATATACTTTTGCAATTTTAAAAGACATTATAAATGTGTGTTTGTTCTTGTTTCTTCTCTTGCTTGTTTTAAAATGCAAATGTGTAATACTTGGGCCCATAATACCTATAGATCACTCTATATAACAGCAGATTACACACTCTTCTCATGTGTGCATGCAACACTTTCTAGGGCAAGTTGTAGCAAGACCATAAAACAAGCTTCAATACATTTAGAAGATTTGCAATCATTCAGAGTATGTTTATCAACTACAGCAGAGTGAAATAAGTAGTCAATAATAGGAAGAAATTTGGGATATGAACTAATATATAGATATTACACAGCACACATGAAATAACCATGAAAGGAAAAAGTCACAGGGTGTTAGACAACACTCTGAGATGAATGGAAAAACACACAGCGTACCTAAACTTACATTTGCAACTCAAGCAGTGCTGATCGGGAAATGCATGGATTAAAAAAAGAATGATCTCAAGGAAAATATTTAATACCCTATAATGTAAGTACTTTCATGTTTTTAGTATGGGGAGGGAGGTGGGAGGGGGGTTCAGGATGGGGAACACGTGTACACCCGTGGCCGATTCATGTTGATGTATGGCAAAACCAATACAATATTGTAAAGTAATTAAAATAAATAAATTTAAATTAAAAAATTAAATAAAATACTAAAAAAAAAGTTTATTTTGCATAATCCAAATCTCAAGTCAATGATTTAAACTCTGGTGTTGATGGTGGCATTAAGACAAAACTGATAGTGTACCCTGCAGTTAGATATAGTTAATATCCAGATGAAAAATGAGATTCAATAGTGTAGAAACTAAAATTGTAGAAGAGGAAAATTATGAATTATAAGAAAATTACTCTTTCTTAGGTAGCAAGTAATACATCATCAATACTGTGGTGGTTAGAGACATCTTCAACTCTCAAAGTCTGATTTTACAAATAGATACTTTGAATGTCAGTTCACCAGCATCTCACCAACACTCTTTAGCAAATGACTGATGGATCAGGAAAAGAACTTAGGTTGCAAACTCCCCTGTTCTCACAGCCAGTGGTCTTCAAACATTTTCCCTCATGTTCCATATAAAGAAAGTTTGAAAAACTATGTATTTCAGTTGCAAATTTTAAATTGGCAGCTAAAATTTTAACCATAGCTTTAAATAACTTAATGTCTTAGTTTTAGAAGATCAAAAATAAATATTATGAGATAAATAAATATTATGAGATAAAATATGATAAGGATTGACTATTAAGAATATTTGTGATTTTCTAAATATTTAATTACTTCATTGATAAAAATCATGTAAATTTTAACCTGTGTACATTTTTTAATTGGAGAAGGAAATGGCAACCCACTCCAGTATTCTTGCCTGGAAAATCCCATGGATGGAGGATCCTGGTAGGCTACAGTCCATGGGATCGCAAAGAGTCGGACACGACTAAATGTCTTCACTTCACTACACTTCACATTTTTTAATATTACAGTAATCTGGAATTTGCACACAACAACCCAGTTTCATTTAAAATAATATGCAGGAAATCCAAAAAAGAAGGAGTATATATATATATATATGCATACAGGTAATTTGCTTTTGTGTACAGTAGAAATTAACACAATGTTATAAAGCAACTATACTCCAATAAAAATTTTAAAACCCTATTTTTTAGTAACTCAGAAAATAAATATGAAATGACAAATTTTATCATATTACTTCAACTTTTCTCAATTCAGAGGATCCAGTAGGGGCTCAAATACCCTATGTTTAATGCCAAGCTTCACCCTAGCCAGAAATATGTGCATAACAGGACAAGACAAAGTTTAAGGAGCTTTGATTAATTCTTAGAGGAGTCTTCCACCAGTGTTTGCCTTTGTTACGGGCCTTGAGATTGCAATACACCAGGTGCATTATATGCTAAGATTTGTAATGATTGACAGGTAAGAACTCTTTCATAAATTGGAGAAGAATCCTTGTGGGTGTTTCTTTTTAAATGCTGAGTTAGAGCAGAGGATCTGGAAATTGATTCTAACACACATACACTTGGATCTATTTTGATGGAACTCAACAAAGGACTGAGTGAGGCATCAATGTGGACTTGAAATGAAGCTTATTCATTTGGGTCATATAATTTGGGGAAATGTACTTAGAGGTATTAACACACCTAAGAAAGACGGGTTTAGTAATTGGTTATCAGTTATTAAACTGTTTAAACATATTGATGTATTTTTATTGTTTTGTTTTACTAGACTTATCAGTATAGGAAATGAAAGAGTAAGACAAGCTATCACTAAACAAGGTTTCTGACAAATTATATTTGGAAGAGTTTTGGAGCTTGAATTAAAGTTGAAAATAAACTTGGAGCAAAACACTTAGATTTTACGCTAAACAAAAATGTCTCACAAGATTTATCACTTCCTTTGTTCCAAATAATGTTGGACTTTATTCACTAAGTTTAATTCATCCACCTAAATTACTCTATGATCTAACTATTAATAGTATAAAAAATAGTTCTAAAATAATGTTCTAAAATGCTCTCCTCTTTAACCTTTTAATATATTGTGCTCAGACCTCCTACACCTGTAATAATTTCTTCATTTCTCTGCATAATCATCATGAAAAGAATGCAGTGAACATTGTATGAAGTGGTGTAGGATTCCAAGGTCGCAGGGCTTTGGAGCAGACCCTTGGTCCCCTGTCAGTCAGAGTTAGAAACCTGAAGCCAGCCAAAGGTTCATCCCTCCATTTAAAGCAAACACTTCTTCTTCACAAAATCTGTTACTAGTGTAGGTTTTTAACTCCTCAAAAGATCACTAAAAACACTTTTGCCCAAGAAAATCAAGGTTGTTAAATATATTCTAGTTAGATAAAATACCACAAGGGTGGAGGCTTAATAGTGTCTCTGAAGAAAAAGGAGGTCAAAGAGAATATTTATAGGGTTCTGGGACCTAGGTCAGCTGTTTTAAGAGAGGTCTTGCAAGGCTTAGAGCTAGTTACATAAGGTATTCTATTAAAAACTGGTCCAAAAAAGCTGTTTTGCATCTCTAAAAGGATATGCTGTTGGTTTGGTTGTCTTTTTTTTTTTTTTCCCATTTTTGGTTTTGTGTATATCCCACCTTGATTGAGAAAGGGTTTAATGTGACTGCCCTGAGAATGAAAAATTACAGTACAGATAATACAAAAGGAAAGTGAAAATAAAATATAGATTTTGTGACATAGAAGCAAAGTCACACACAAACCATGCATCGTGTGGTCCTGTATGCTCACCAAGAATGACATGAAAGTCGCTCTTTGTGACCCCATGGATTATACAGTTCATGGAATTCTCCAGGCCAGAATACTGGAGTGGGTAGTAGTTCCCTTCTCCAGGGGATCTTCCCAACCAAGGGATCAAACCCAGGTCTCCCACATTGCAGGCAGATTCTTTACCAACTGGCTATGTATTTTATTCCATGCTGTTTGGCATCCGATTTGAGGAAAGAAAGTTTGTTCCATTTCAGATTGTGTAATAATATAATATAATATCCAAAATATGAAAATCACATTTTGAAAGAAGTTAAGGTATGAAAATAAAGAACCATACAGAATGCAAAGCAGAAATTGTCCAGCAAAATAAAAGAATTACAAGGCACTTATTAGGGCAAACACATTACTTCTGCTTTGATTGCCAGCAAGTTGCTTTGCCAATAATGAGGCATTTATTTAATAAATATTTACCTTACACTCTTCTAAATATGTTAGGAAAAGTAGTTCAATCATCTAAATGATTGTTTGACGTGTTATTAAAATATATCAATATATTAACCTTCATCATTGTTGTATTAACAAATACCAGTTTCATAAGTGAGGAAGCTGTGCGACAGTGAGATGAAAAAGTGCACTATCATAACCTTAGATGGCTGTGACAATCAGGGCTCCATCCAAGAAGCAGAACCACTGTGAATGGCAGAAAACCAGGGGTTTACTATAGGGATTCAGCCCACTGAAACATAGGGGCTGGGTAAGCAGTCTTTGCAGGTCTGTTGCCTCTGTTTCTGGTGTTGGATCTAAAGTCAACAGGATCCGTGACTAGAAAGGGAGATAAATTTGAAATGAAGGAAAGAAACATGAGCTGGGAATGCGTGTTTCATCTCTGATCCTGGTGGTGCCGGTGACCTGCAGGAGGAGTTGGCATCTTTTTCAGATTGCACCCGTGCTTGACCCAGGAGCAGAAGCTGTCTGAGGAGACTGGACAGGGCTGGGGGATCTGCCCAGTGCAGACAAGCTGGGGTTGCAGATCCACATACACAATGTACAGAACAACCACAACTCCACTCTGCAATGAACTGCAGGTTGTAACCAGATGCAGACAAGAGGGAGAGGTTTAGCAATGCAGTTGAGGCAGCCACACAGATTCAGCATAGAGCACAGCAGGGCTTGGATGTGAACCCTGGAAATCTGATTCCTATAGTGTTAACAATTCCTAATACCTCTCTGTGTTGGGTGAAGATCCATTTGGATGTATCCAGAGCAAGGTCTGGAAGGTATTCTAGGTAAATAAAACTATATGTAGAAATTCAAGGTAGATTGCAGCAGGTGACAAAGACCTCTTAGTAATCCAATTTTGCTTGAATGTATTACAAATAAGGGAAAATATAGGAGATAGGAGGAGAAGATGATAGAGTTCAGATACCATCTTTGAGATAACAACAAGTGTTTATTATTCTAAATAGTGCCTTTATTCCCACAAATAGGTTCCAAGCAGGAGCTGCAGCCACATTTGGCATAATTTTTTTCTTATGGAATATTGTATCCAAAGTCCTTCATCTTCAGGAAATCAGTACCAATTCTACTGGCTCTAAAGAGGCTATTGATTTCCTCGCAAGTGAGCGAAACTTCAGCATTACAGAATTTGTCAAGGAAAATGGTTTTTATCTCAACAGCAGCACATTGTTAGAATGTGAATTTTTTGGAAAGCCATGTGGCCCAGAGGTAATGTTGCAATATTTCTTCAAATTTCATCAATATAACAAGCTACTTCTTTGTATTATTTTGCATTGAGGTAAAGTTTACTCCCATGCGGAATCAGTTTAAATTTGCTCCAAGATCACATGTCCTTAGCTCAGCCTTATGGAATCAGAAGGTGTGAATACACATGGGACATGCCTCCTTTTTCATACAGTTATATAGGGAAAGATAGAGGACAGAAATATTTGGTGATATTTCTTGCAGGATTGTCCTTAAAGGGAAACCCCTATCTGTGGGTCCAAGTCCCAGCTGAGGATTCTACCAACCATAGGTTGAGCTGTACTGTGGTGGGTATTTATTTTAAAACAATGTGTCTATGAAGTTCAAATCCCTGTTTTTCAAGGGTCAACTGTATATGAAAATGTCTCAACTAGATAATCAGATACAAATTGACAGGTGCATTTTACAAAAAAATGAAAACTGTTTTTGGAATACAGACTAAAATCACCAGATTTCTATTCTTCCTGCTGTTTTTGCCTTCTCACTCAGCAGTATGATTAAGAAAAGAAAGTTATAGGCATTTAAACCTTGAAAGGACCAAAATACTCACCTGATTGTGTTTTCTTTGGTTTATTTTCATATTGGAGGATTTTGCACATGTCTTCACTGAATATGGAAACTGTTTTACCTTTAATCATGGTGAAAATATCCAAGCGAAGGAAAAAGTGAGTGTTTCTGGAAGAGGCTTACACTTGCTCTTCAATGTCAATCAGGTATTGAATTTCTTTAAACTTCACCAAGGTTTAAGGTAAAGAAGAATGCACAGGAGTTTCAGGACGCTGTGCCCTGTTAAATCGTTCCCACATGTCTTTTTTGTTTGTTTGTTTGTTTAATTAATTTAGTCAAGACTCCCATGATGAAAATACAGACTTGGAGATTGAAAAGGTACAGTTTAGAGGAATAACCTGGACTTTTTTAGCTGTATTACTTACTGTCATTTTTATGACGCTGGAAATGTTCATGTCACAAAACAAGGAAACTAAAGATTTCTAAATCTCAATGTGTATAGTAATTTAAGAAGACCTATGTATTTTTAATGTTCAGATGATGTTTAGATTTTCATGAAAATAGGCAATATGTTTTAGAAAGAAGCCATACAGAGATATTTGACAAACCATAGAAATCTATAGTCTGATA
This sequence comes from Bos indicus x Bos taurus, assembly GCF_003369695.1. Taxonomy (NCBI): domain Eukaryota; kingdom Metazoa; phylum Chordata; class Mammalia; order Artiodactyla; family Bovidae; genus Bos; species Bos indicus x Bos taurus. The sequence continues at coordinate 29,322,070 of NC_040092.1, read as the reverse complement.
AAGTGATGAAAAATATTGCTTTGCAAAAATATTGTATCAGTGGGCTTTGCCTAAGCCAGTTTTTTAAATCTGTAATTGGTGTAAGTAGATTCTAAGTGTTTAGACCTAGGTGGCAGCTGTCCAGGCTCCTTAGAAATTCAGAGGTGTTCCTTCAAGACTACCTGGTGTAACTCTCACCCAAGGCTGATCCTCACCCTTTATCTTGCACAAGCATTTGTAGTGTTACACACTTAGAAGTATTCCATTGTTATGATTTGGTAAGTCAAGATTTGAAATGCTATTGAATGAAGTATTCAGAATCACACAATTAATGGTAGAGATGAGAAATAAAAGTAGCATGCCTGAATTTCACCACACTACTCCACAATCCAAATGAACAAGGCAACTGATTACTTTCCAGGAATTTCTGCTAAGCCACACTTCATAGTTTCCCCTGTATTCCATTCAAGAGTCCACAACACTGCACATTGCGATACACACAGCCAGGATTGTATATCTAGTTCATTGATATTTTCAAGTTATTTAAATATAAGCCATATGTTCACTTCAAATATTATATAATAACTTCTACAAGCTAGAATTTCCCCCAGTGTTTTTAGGGTGCAATTAAAATCTGCAAATTCAGTGCAAAGTTCAATAAGTAAATAGAGCTGAGATATTTCTCCAGACTAGCAGTTAAGTGTTCCTTAGAGAGTTACAGTGGGGCTAGGAGAAATAGGGTCCTGAGTATCAAACGCAAGTTTATTGTTGTTATATGTGCAGTTATATGTGCAGTTAACCTGTTCACAAGAAAAATCATCCTAGTCCCTCATCAAGGCCACCCCTTCTCCTTATAGCTTGAAATTATAACTAATAAAGTCACCAGAAGTTTGATCTTAAATTTCCTTTGCCCCTGTGACAAACCGGCTGCTTTGGGTCCTGCCTTTTGGAAGTCGAACTGCATCTGGTGCTCATGTCTGCACTGGTGGGGTTCCTTTCAGCTGTGCTCGCTGCTGTGGGTTGGTGAAACAGGCTCACTGTGATGCCTCCTTGGGAGTGTGCTCTTCCTGCCTCAGAGTTACAGGAATAAACACAGTTCAGTCGCTCAGTCGTGTCCGACTCTCTGCAACCCCATGAATCACAGCACACCAGGCCTCCCTGTCCATCACCAACTCCCTGAGTTCACTCAGACTCATGTCCATCAAGTCAGTGATGCCATCCAGCCATCTCATCCTCTGTCGTCCCCTTCTCCTCTTGTCCCCAATCCCTCCCAGCATCAGAGTCTTTTCCAATGAGTCAACTCTTCGCATGAGGTGGCCAAAGGACTGGAGTTTCAGCTTTAGCATCATTCCTTCCCAAGAAATCCCAGAGCTGATCTCCTTCAGAATGGACTGGTTGGATCTCCTTGCAGTCCAAGGGACTCTCAAGAGTCTTCTCCAACACCACAGTTCAAAACCATCAATTCTTCGGTGCTCAGCTTTCTTCACAGTCCAACTCTCACATCCATACATGACCACAGGAAAAACCATAGCCTTGACTAGACGAACCTTTGTTGGCAAAGTAATGTCTCTGCTTTTGAATGTGCTGTCTAGGTTGGTCATAACTTTCCTTCCAAGGAGTAAGCATCTTTTAACAGCATGCCTCCAAAAGCCCTTTCTGATCCTGATCATGAAGAACTACTGGCTTCTTAGGAAAAAAAAGAGAAACAATAAATCAGAAATTTGGTTTTATGATGATATATGAAAACCAACCAAGAAACCTAACCAATAAAGCAAAGCTTGAGTTCCTGAAATGTATGCTTTTATGTAATGAGCAATTACATATATATATATATATATATATATATATATATATATATATTTGTTTTCTTGTAAAAAATTCTTTATCCAACATAAGATTTACAGAAGAAAAGCACTAGTGCTAAAGAAGTAATATAAGTCTTCACTTTTAGGAGAAAATAAACTTGAATTTTAAGTCAGGCCGAATATTTTAATTACAAAGAGAAGCAGAGGGCCAAAGGATTTTCTGAGACAAATAAGTAAAGAGAACAGCCAAAAAGAAAGAAACTAAAGAGGCAGGTGAGGAGAGGGCCAGGGGAACCAGGTGGCTGACAGTCAGGATACCATACGTTCCATATATTCTATTCAAATTGCCTCAGGCAAGAGGTGGCCTGGAGAAAACGGCCAAGGCCTTGATGTGCAGTTTAACCGTGAAAAGTAGGTCTTCAGGTGTTTAATTTTCACAGTTTTTATATAAAAGGAGCTCTCATATTGACATGAAGTATTTGATTTTTAAGTTATTCAAATGCTATCATGAGATGATAAAAATCAGTCTTGAACTCTGCACAAAATTCTGCACGAACTCATCTTGTGCATAATTGACATCAATTTGTAATCTGGGAAGAAATACTTGTTTGTTTCAGGAGGAATTTACTGATGACCCAACCCTTGGCTTTGTTGACGCTGGGATCACCTTTGTTATCCATTCACCCATGAAGGTGCCGCAGTTTGATGGTTTGGGCTTGTCCTCACCAGTGGGAATGCATACACGGGTGACCATCCGCCAGGTGAAGGTAAATATCAAATAAAGACATACATATAATCACAAAATTCAGAGTCTGAGGGATCTCTGACCCCCAGCTAATCAGAGGAATGCAAAGCTTGGCACATCAAGAAGCAGTGCCGGTGTCTGCCTTTCCTTCTTCCTGATAAATAGAGGCTGTGTCCCTCAGTGGGGTAATGATCCCATAAATACATAACAACACATTTCATTAGAAACTCTTTTCTCTCCTGCATTTCAAACATCGCCAGAAATTCAACAGTTTCAGTTCAGATACTTTTCCATTACTGGGAGCCTCAAAAACAGCAAATTCACAGATACAGTTTAAGTGAGGGCTGGGAAGCCCAGCAAACCCAAGTCAACTTTGAATTTTATTTGGGTTGAAAATGGACATTAAAAAGGAAGCCCATGTGGCTGAACTGTACTTTTTCTCAACAGGACTTTCTAGGAAGGAAAAAGTCAATGGGCAGAGCAGGTCTTAGAATCCCAGTGTCTAACAGGTTTCCACTTTCCAGCCCCTTGCTCTGTAATTTTCTGGGTTAACTTCCTGAATTTCCATCTCCTCTCTGCACACTGAGGGCCAAGGGCTAGTGTTTCCTTTCACAGTTACTCTGTTGTTGTTCAGTCACTCAGCTGTGTCTGACTCTTTGTGACCCCACAGACTGCAGCATTCCAGGCTGTCCTTCACCGTCTCCCAGAGCTTACTCAAACTCATGTCCATTGAGTTGGTGATGCCATCAAACCATCTCAGCCTCTAACACCATCCAACCATCTTCTTCTGCCCTCAATCTTTTCCAGCAGCAGGGTCTTTTCCAATGAGTCGGCTCTTCGCATCAGGTGGCCAAATCACAGTTACTTTGAGGTTTAAGTGAAATAATATAAAGAAAACATTACCATATTGCCTGGCCAGGCTTCAGCAATATGTGAACCATGAACTTCCTGATGTTCAAGTTGGTTTTAGAAAAGGCAGAGGAACCAGAGATCAAATTGCCAACATCTGCTGGATCATGGAAAAAGCAAGAGAGTTCCAGAAAAGCATCTATTTCTGCTTTATTGACTATGCCAAAGCCTTTGACTCTGTGGGTCACAATCAACTGTGGAAAATTCTGAAAGAGATGGGAATACCAGACCACCTGACATGCCTCTTGAGAAATTTGTATGCAGGTCAGGAAGCAACAGTTAGAACTGGACATGGAACAACACACTGGTTCCAAATAGGAAAAGGAGTTTGTCAAGGCTGTATATTGTCACCCTGTTTGTTTAACTTATATGCAGAGTATATCACGAGAAACGCTGGACTGGAAGAAACACAAGCTGGAATCAAGATTGCCAGGAGAAGTATCAATAACCTCAGATATGCAGATGACACCACCCTTATGGCAGAAAGTGAAAAGGAACTCAAAAGCCTCTTGATGAAAGTGAAAGAGGAGAGTGAAAAAGTGGGCTTAGAGCTCAACATTCAGAAAGCGAAGATCATGGCATCTGGTCCCATCACTTCATGGGAAATAAATGGGGAAATAGTGGAAACAGTGTCAGACTTTATTTTTCTGGGCTCCAAAATCACTGCAGATGGTGACTGCAGCCATGAAATTAAAAGACAGTTGCTCCTTGGAAGGAAAGTTATGACCAACCTAGATAGCATATTCAAAAGCAGAAACATTACTTTGCCAACAAAGTTTCGTCTAGTCAAGGCTATGGTTTTTCCTGTGGTCATGTATGGATGTGAGAGTTGGACTGTGAAGAAGGCTGAGTGCCGAAGAATTGATGGTTTTGAACTGTGGTGTTGGAGAAGACTCTTGAGAGTCCCTTGGACTGCAAGGAGATCCAACCAGTCCATTCTGAAGGAGATCAGCCCTGGGATTTCTTGGGAAGGAATGATGCTAAAGCTGAAACTCCAGTCCTTTGGCCACCTCATGCGAAGAGTTGACTCATTGGAAAAGACTCTGATGCTGGGAGGGATTGGGGGCAAGAGGAGAAGGGGACGACAGAGGATGAGATGGCTGGATGGCATCACTGACTTGATGGACGTGAGTCTGAGTGAACTCAGGGAGTTGGTGATGGACAGGGAGGCCTGGCCTGCTGCGATTCATGGGGTCGCAAAGAGTCGGAGAGGACTGAGCGACTGATCTGATCTGATCTGAAAGGATGTTTGGTGGGGCTAAACCACCACCAAAGGATCTTTTCTTAATTGAAGTTTAGTTGATTTACAATGTTGTGCTAATTTCTTCTGTACAGTAAAGTGATTCAGTTATACATATCTATCTATCTATCTATATATACATTATTTTTACATTCTTTTCCATTATGATATACCATGGGATATTGAATATAGTTCTGTGTTATACAGTGGGACCTTGTTGTGTATCCATTCTATATATATACTAGTTTGCATCTGCTAATCCCAAACTCTCAGCCCATTTTCTCCCAACCTTGGCAACCATAAGTCTAGTCTCATGTTTTGATTCTGTTTTAAAGGATCTTTTTGTGTGTATAATTTTGGTTGCCGTTTTGTGAGTGGGTTGATGAATATGCTAAAATATATCAATAAATTTTTTTTTCCTTGTAGGAGTTCAGTTTTAGAGCACTTTGATTTTATTGAATCACTACAGGTACAGGCATCACTGACTCAACTGACATGAGTTTGAGCAGACTCCAGGAGATGGTGAAGGACAGGGAAGCTTGTCATGCTGCACTTCACGGGGTCACAAAGAGTCAGACCCGACTGAACAACTGAACAACACAGAGCATTTAGGGTGGATACTAAAGGGCAAACAGTAGACTTAACTTCAGGGGTTTTCAGGTTAATAGAGTAGGCATAGTGGACAAATGTAGTCAACTAAAGAATATCAAAGGCTTGAGAGAAAAGGAAAGGGATATATTGAGTCAGACAGATCTCCTGACCCGGGTGTTTATTTTGTCTTAAGACAGTCCATCAGGAATACCCTTGGGGAGAATGCAATCCCCACATGAAACTGCAGAACTTCAGGACCTATAGCACCTCGGGCTGCTTGCAGGAATGCAAAGCTTGGCACATCAAGAAGCAGTGCGGATGTCTGCCTTTCCTTCTTCCTGGTAAATAAAGGCTGTGTCCTGTTCTGTAACTCTTTACTTAATCTGAAACATGGAAATAAATGTATCAGAAAGCTGTTTCACATTCTTAAGTAATACTATGCTGGAAAACCATCCACCTGACAAATAAACCTCCTAGCAGGGATATCTGGAAAAGAAAAGAGCCTTGTGTTGTCTGAGCCGGTCCCCAAATCTGATTTCAACATTTTCAATTGGGTGCTCTTAAGCTGCTCATCAAGATTTTTCTCCGTTTGAAAGAAACAGTAGATCTTCTTACCAATGCTGAATATTTCCTTGTTGAGACCTTTTTGTTGTTGTTAGAAAGACTCTGTAGTCTCCCTTTGCACCCAGTCTGAATGCTTTCAGAGCCACGGATGTCGGAGCCGAGCCCTGGACAGGGCATTGGAGCAGGGTGGATGGAGCTGGCCTCACACTTCAGTTCTGCAGCTCCTGGAAAGTAAGGAGCAGCAGGATGTATCCAACCTGCATGGCCTGACAAGTTATAACAGGGGAAGTGAGGATGCAGGTGGTCTCAAAACTGCTTGACACAGAACTCACTCCATGTAACAGCCAGATATTTCTATTCAAATTTCCTTCACCCTATTCTCCAGTGTATTTATGAAGAAGTGTAGAGTGATTTAAGCGGTGAACCAGTCTAGTCCTACAAGTTTACCAGTTCCCCATGAGATGGCCCATCACACACCACACACACACACACACACACACAAACACTCACACACACCACACACACACTCACACAGGAACATGCTAATACTGCCCCTATAACAGGGGTTGCAACTCGGCAAACGGCTTCTCAGAAATTTTGAGAATCATCACTTCCTTCTTTCCAGAATTTTAATTTTTGGTCTTGTGGCTCCTCCAAAACTGGCATTCTATAAAACTGCTAATTCTGGGCTCTAATTCTCATTCCTAATTACAGGAAATTCCAAAGTTATAGGAAAGGGTCTAAATTGATATATGAAAAATAATGTTACAGTTTTAAAATGTATCATTTCTGACAAAACAAAACAAAGATGAAATAACTAATAAGAATCAGACACTAGGCAAAATGAAACATAAAACACAAAGCATGACATGTGCACAAACTTTGGGGTGCTTGCAGAAACATAGCTTATTCGATTTGATCCTTAGTTATCCCTCTAAGTCTGCTTACAGATGAGCAATGAGATTTATACACATTAAATGAACTAGCTGAAGAACTCCCACTAGCAAATTGTAGAGGCAGTTCTAAAAATCAGCCTTTCAGATGTGGGTCATTTCCAAAATTTCATCGTTCTTGATGTGTATATGTCCCGTCGCTTCAGTCGTGTCTGACTCTTTGCAAGCCTGTGGACTGTAACCTGCCAGGGTCCTCTGTCCATGAGATTCTCCAGGCAAGAATACTGGAGTGGGTTGCTGTGCCTTCCTCCAGGGGATCTTCCCCATCCAGGGATTGAACCTGCATCTCCTGCATTGCAGGCAGACTCTTTACCACTGAGCCACCTGAGAGTTTAAACTCACTTTTACATTTATCATCTCATTTTTTTCTACGGTGATTGTAAGATGTGCAAATCACCATTTTACAAATGAAGAAACCAAGTTTCAGAAAGTGGCTTGCCTAAGCCACTTTGGTAATGAGAGAAATATCATTCAAGAAGTAAGCCACAGTGTGGTAAGAGAGACTTCTTATAGATTCAGTGTTCAAGGTAGACTTTTCTTTTTTATTTTCACTTCTTCACAAAGCACACTTCCCCCTTGTCAGCTGAACTTCTCCACAGACTGTAAGTGATGCTCTCTGTTGTTTGTTTTCAGGACCATTGAATAAACATTGAGCTTACCCCAGAGATGCATGGGTTATAGCAAGAGACAAGTGCTGCATTAAAGTGAAAAGACTGAAGTTTTAGAATCAGCCTGGGATGAAACCCAGTTCTGATTGAGATTGATTCTTTCCCAAGGTTCACAGCAGGTGCTCCACAGAGTGCTACTTCCCTGCCCCATCCTACCACTAGACAGGCAGCCCCACCAGGTGCGTGGGTTTATGTATATTTAAAACAATGGATACAGGGAGCTGGACAGAAGGTGAAGAGATAAGTCTAAGCCCCCTAACTGCTTAGCCAAGCCACTTTCTGAAACTTGGTTTCTTCATTTGTAAAACAGTGGTTTGCACATCTTACAATTACTGTAGAAAAAAAATGAGATGATAAATGTAAAAGCAAGTTTAAATTCCAAAGATATGAACTGTTGAAAATTATTATTCCTACTTTCAGTTCAGTTCAGTCTCTCAGTCACGTCCAGCTCTTTGTAACCCCATGGACTGCAGCACACCAGGCTTCCCTGCCCTTCACCAACTCCTGGAACTTGCTCAAACTCATGTCCATAAAGTCAGTGATGCTATCCAACCATCTCATTCTCTGTCATCCCCTTCTCCTCCTGCCTTCAATCTTTTCTAGCATCAGGGTCTTAAGATTTTAAGTGACATGGACAAATGGAAAGAAACATGGAGGAAACAAAAACATTATTTTCTTCCTCCCAGAGTGCATTTTCATTGGGTATTGTATTTTCATCCTAGCTTTTGCAAAATGATAGTGTTTTTGTCATTATTTCACTCATTTCACAAAATGTAAAGTCTCTATATTTACCCTTTTTATTTTTAAGGTAATGGGATAGAGTGTGACCTACAAAAGTTTTACAACTGTGTGTCTCCTATACTTGGTAAGTGGCTTAATTTATTTCTTTATTTTCAAGATTTATATGAAAGTTGCTCAGAATCATACAAGACTTTAAATCATACTATAGATAGTTCAGAAATGAAAAAAAGAGACTATAAGAGGTAGGTTTTCAATGTTCTTAAATTTAATAACAATAGCTTACACAGTAAAACACAATGAAAAGCCTTTCTTATTTCAAAATACATCTGAATCAAAGATACGCACTATCAAAGTGACAGTAAGAGAGCTGTGGTTTTTACTTCTAATTTTTTTCAACTGTAAACATTTTTATAATGAAAGTAGCTTTGTTGGGTTTTCTTCTTACATACATAAATCACACTTGTTGTGATTAGTTCAAACATTACAGAATAGGAAAGAATCACTTGAAAATCAATAGCAGTAACATCACTTTGAAAATTACTGTCACAATTTAGGTGACCATTCTTTTCCTCATTCATTTCACTATATGTAACTTATACAGAAGTGTGTATGGATAGTTTTTACATAAATGGAATCACAACGTACATGGCACACATACTGGGGACAGCTTCCTCTTAAACAGCATTTTTCACTTATGTATCTCTCACCTTAACTCTCAACCAATGTTAACACTCCAGCACATTCTACCATAATTTTCTCCACAAATATAGTTTTCTATTTATGATTTTAAGTCATTGGTTATTTTATTAAAATGGAATCATACTATATACCCTTCTATGAAACTTGCTTATCTAACCTATTGCAGAAATATCTCCAGGACAGCAGGACAAGATTTCAGAGACTCCTTTTAATGGCTGTAAAATATTTCATGGAATGGGCATGGGTACAAATGATCTGATATTTTTAAACAGCTTTACAAGCTGAATATGCAGAAGTCACATTACTAAGTGAGGAGTTAAAGTTACATTGTCAAATTTCTTGTCATTTCCTATCCCTGAAAAAGGATGAATGTAAAGTTTGGGGAAACATTATGTATGTAGTTACTTCTTGGGGGAGTTTTATGGGAAAATGGGATCAGAGGAGTGCATGTGTGTGTGTGTGTGTGTGTGTGTGTGTGTGTGTGCATGTATGTGTCTGTGCATGTATATGTGTGTGCGTGTGTGTGTGTGTAGGGAAAACATGGAGGTTATTGCCAGTCATCTTTCAGAACCAGGGGATGCCTACAAAAGTCATGCTCAGAGGAGTGTCAATAGGAGAATCCAGAAAACAAGCCCAAAGTTGGTCCTTATTCAAGGTCTTGGTGAACAAAGGATTCACAGGAAAGAGTTTCACTAACAAAACCACAAGGAAAACAAGAACTGGAACATTTGCTGAAAGCAAAGAACAGTGAGATGGGCCCCGGCACTGGTCCAAAAGTGCCTGTGGGCAAACACCACTCCCTTCCCGACACACTCACATGGGTGGTGTGGTTGCTGAGGAGAAGCCAGAGGACAGGGAACTGAGTGAGAAAGTCACGGCATCCCCAGACCCGAGGACCTCAGCAGCCCACAGCACGATGCACACCATCTTTATTGAGACAAGCCCAAGAGTACATTTTGTTTAAACCCGTGTCACTCACTTTCAAGATGATGTTTCTAAGTTCCTCTCAAGGTGACGTAAGGTCACAAAAACTTTCCATCTTTTATCCAAATGTCTAATTTCTTGTGAAAACAAGCCCTGAGACTTTCTGGTAAGAAATTCTTACTTCTAACAAAGATATGAATCCAGTGACACCATGAATCCAAGGTTAAACCCTATGATTGTCTTCTTTGCTGTATTTATACTAAACTGTAAACAGAATATAAATACCACTTCTTAAAGAAGCAGTGATTGAGCTTGTTAACCACTGTTTTAAACATAGGAGTTTCCCTAAAGGCTCTGACTGTATAGAATCCACCTTCAAGCAGGAGATGTGGATTCATTCCCTGGGTCAGAAATATCCCCTTCAGAAGGAAATGGCAATCCACCCCAGTATTCTTGCACAGCGAAAGTGAAATGATAAAATTTTTAAAAGCTCTGTCCTCCCCACTGTGAAATAATCTTTTTCTCCGAATATCCTATCCTAATTTTCATTTCAGACCACATTGAAATTAAGGGATTGTGTACAGTGGGAACACACAATTCCAGCTGCCCTGTACCTTGTGAAGAAACAGAATACCCTGCATTCATTTCTTATTCTACTTTTCCAAGCCAAAAAGCTTTGAAATATCTTTCCAAGAAGTTGAATCAAAGCCAGCAATATATCAGGTATTTGTTTCAGCTTTGTACATTATTTCTAATTAACATACATATTTTCTTTACTTTCAAAGACTCCAGGAATAAAATTCTGATCAATCACAGAAAGCAAGGGCTGACAGCAGTGAATCATCAATGAAAGCCTAGAATTTTAAAGGTAGAAAAGAGCTTGTCTTTCCATCTTTTAACTTAATTGAGTGAAAAGTGAAATAAGGACTGAGTAATTTGCTTATAATCTTACATTTTTGGCCCAACTGGGAAATAATGCTAACATGACTAAAAACATGAAAATCCCTTACCTGTACATTATAAGGGCTTCCCTGGGAGCTCAGCTGGTAAAGAATCCACCTGCAATGCAGGAGACCCCAATTCAATTCCTAGGTCGGGAAGTTCCCCTGGAGAAGCGATAGGCTACCCAGTCCAGTATTCTTGGGCTTCCCTGGTAGCTCAGATGGTAAAGAATCCACATGCAATGCAGGAGACCTGGGTTCGATTCCTGGGCTGGGAAGATTCCCTGGAGAAGGGAACAGCTACTCACTCCAGTATTCTTGCTTGGAGAATACCCATGGACAGAGGAGCCTGGCGGGCTACAGTCCATGGGGTCATAAAGAGTCAGATACGACTGAGCAGCTAAGTACAACCACATATTATAAAGTTTGGGTATACTAATAACTGTATTAATTAAAGGGAATACAAACTATTCTCATTTTACAGAGGAGAGGAATGAAGTTACTGCATTTCAAGTGAACTGTCCTGTGAAGGTCCTTAGTGGCACACAGGGAATTTATGCCCCAAACCTATAACTCTGGTCTCTGTATATTTTCCACAGAGATACATCACTACAATTTTGATGAACTACAGATTATATTAGATCTCCTGCTATATCACTCTCCTATCAGAAATAACAAATCAAACTTCCTAAAAAATATTTTAAAAATCAGGCAGCATCATAACATTTATCTTTGTATTTTATTCATATTTTTAAGCTGAGGACCTAAAATAGCAATATAGTACATTTGGTGTTTGTACTTAAGTCTCTTATAATAAAATATATTAACTAATTAAAAATGGATTTACTTTTGCACAGCCAAGTATCTGACTTTGAAAGCATATTTCAGGTTTTAAGCTGGTATGTATTTTAATGAAACAAACAAAAAAGCATTCTCCCAGTATAAATTCCTAGACAATAAAATTATCTTTCAAATCAGGAAGAAAAAGTCTTTTCCTTAAGATGGGGTTGATAGGGTAGCACTTTAAAAACTTGGATAAAAAGATAGAAAGCTAGAAAATTTGCAGCTATATCTTTGTTAGCACTTCTGTCTCTAGTATAGATGCCTCTATTTCATTTTAATATGGAAAACTGGTGTATTTATAATATTATCCCTATTATACTTAGCTGTGCCTGAGAAGAGCAGTTTATGTGATTTTTTGGCTAGAAAAAAATCTCCTGGGCTCACTGTTTATCATGCAGAGGATATAGACTTTATTTTAGAGACATATTGGTGAAGTCAGAAAAGAAACTCATTGTTATACAAAATGACTCTAGAGAACATTGTTGTTTTTTCTCCTAAAATTTATATTACTGTAAGTAGCTACCCATTAACCTCATCCTATAACTGACACATGGGGACCTTGCAGGCTTGTGACTAGCAGAGGCCAGTGCCGGGAGGGCTAAGGTGAGTGGCTAAACAAACACAGCTGGACTCAGGGCTGTCCAAATCCTAGACAGAGCCAGGGGTTAGAAATCACGCATATAATTAAAAATTTGCTTTGTGCACAGAGATCAAAAATCGAAGAGTGGTTAATCAGAAAACATGAAGAGTTTGTTGTTTAGTTGCTAAGTGGTGTCTCATTCTTTCGCCACCCCATGAACTGTAGCCCACCAGCCTCCTTTGTTTATGGGATTTTCCAGGCAAGAAAACTGGAGTGAGTTGCCATTTCCTTCTCCATGGGATCTTCCCGACCCAGGGATCGAACCTGCATCTCCTGAATTGGCAGGTGGATTCTTTACCACTGAGCCACCAGGAAAGACCATACAGTTCATTAGGAAAGCAGATATAAAAGCTTAGCATCAGTAGGACTTAAAGCACTCTTAATTTAATCATGAAGTGTGATGGCAGTGGCACAAACCAGCCCCAGACTATGACCAGTCTGAAGCCCCAAGTGGCAGTTGCTGGGTCCCATCAAGAAGGAGGTTAGAAGATTAGCCTGATTGAAGCAGGCCCTACGGAAGTGAATTGCGGCTGAATTTAGGCCAATTTCATTAGCAAAGTAATTTTTTGTGTGCTTAATTGAACGAATTTTCAAGTGAAATTTGTATAAAATGATTTGGTTTATAAAAAAAAGTATTCCCCTTAATTAATCCAGCACTAAAACTTAAGCATGTGGAAGCATTTTTTAGTGTTTTATAAATGCAATAAACACTCTATTTTTTCTTTGATCTTCTTACCCTCATTAAAATCCAGATTTTATTTTATAATTGTACCTCTTGACATAAATATTCTTGCATCTAAATTCTGAAAATTTTTCCTATCACCATGAAATGTAGATTCTACAAGACCCAAATTACCAGCAAGTCACTCACTTTGGAGGAGCTGAGTAAACCTTGTGATATTTTTATAGGGGTTGAATTTATCTTCTCCCCAAAACACAAATAGATAATTCTGGAAAATGGCTCTAAGTTTTGTGCTTGGGAAATTAAACAGTATTATCAGTTTACATGCAAATTTGGATCACAAAAAGATTGCAATATTGCTAAAATTTCTCAACTTCCAAAACAACTTTATTATTTCCTTCACTTTGGCTGCTGTTTTATTATTTGCAAATATTATGATACCCCTTGCTTAGCTACTTAAACACAGTACATTCCCCTGTTACCCAGGGTTAAACCAATAGAAATTAAGTAAACATATTAATGATATATTTTGAATTAATTCTATTTGGGAATATTGATTTCTAAATGGTAAACAATAAAGTGAGTGATTTACAACCATGCCTCTCAGATATTAAAGATACCACATAATTCCAGGAATCATTGCTAATAAAATCTATTCTTTTTTACTTTTTATTTTATACTGAATTATAGCTGATTAATAATGTTGTGTTAGTTTCAGATGTACAGCTGTTCCAGTTACACATATACATATATCTCTTCTTTTCCAAAATCTTTTCCCATTTACATATTGTATTACATAATAGGATCTTTTTTAATGAAACTATTGTTGCATATGAAAACCATCAGGTAGTTGATTTTTACCCCAGTTTAAAAGACAGAGAGGTTAAATATTTATAAATTTATTCATTCATTGTTTTCTTCTTTGATTTGTTCCCTTATTTGTCCATTTCACAAATTGGAAATGAATGCCTTTTGTGTGTCAGTGTTCCAGAGTGCTCTAGAAACTAGAGATACTTCTGTGCATAAAAGATAAACCCCTGCCATGCTGCATGCGTGCCCTGTGGAGTGAAGATGGACAATAAATATATGGGGCAACCAGCCATGGTGCTGAGTGCCTGGGAGGGGAAGGGACAGAAAAGAAGGAGTCAGAGTTGGGGAGGGCTGGTCTCAGCATGAAGGACTGAGATCAATAAGACTGTCCTGGCAGGGTGACAGCTGAGCAAAGACCCGGTGCTTCTCAAACTTGTCAGTGTCAAGGTCCCTTTACAGTCTTCAGAACCACTGAGGAGTCCAGTGAGTTCTCCTTCATGTGAGATTTGAGTATCAATATTTGCCATATTAGGAAAGTAAGGTGTGACTTCTTAAATTTATTGATTCACTTAAAACAACAATAGTGAATGTGCTATACAGTGACATAAGTAAAAGTTTTTATAAAGATTAACTATTTTCAAAAATGTTTAGGAAGAGGAGTGGTATTGTTTTAGGATGTGGTAGGTTTCTTCAGTGTCTGACAAGAGAAGACAGCTGGATTCTCATTTTTGCATTTAATCTGTCGGGTTATGTTGTTTGGTTGGAGAACATGAAGGAAAGCTTGTATGAAGCACATGTATAGTTCAAAAAGGGAGGCCTATTTTAATAGCCGTAATAGATAATTGTGATATTTTTCTTTGATGATACATCAAAAATCAACAAGACTAGCTTGTTACATGTTAACAGCAGTATGTGTTTTGTAATTTGCCCAGAGGGACTGCGGTCAACTCTTGACTCAATATTTGATGGAACTGTTGAGATTCATGCTGCCATACAAGCATCAGGAGGGTATGAAAAATGTACATATTGTTCACATAATGACACTTTCTGTGAACAGAAGGGCAGGCTTCCAGGCAGAATTTTTCCTGGTTTGTGACAGAACAAGAAATGGCAGCTGGCTCTGCCTGGCCTTATGGTTTTGAGGAAGGACTTGGACAAATAATCCAAGATGATGGCCAGGGTCTGTGTGGTTGAACTTTCCCAGATGCCAAAGGGGGAAAACCATGGCTTTCTCATCAGTTTAACTCTTTGAGGACAAGAAAGGGGCAGGGTGACATTTGAAAGCTGTCATCTATGAAATGTCAAGACATATCAGTGAATTTTTCATATTCAATTCTATTTATATTCACTGAACTTGCACTTTGAATGGGTCTTTTATTTGTGCATGGTTTGGAATATCATTTATTGGGTGTTAGAAAAATTCTTTTAGCTATGCACATTTTCCAAATATCGATCTACTTTATTATATAATACACATTGGAATGTAATAACATTACTTTTCCTATCATGCTGCTGCTGCTGTTAAGTCGCTTCAGTCATGTCCGACTCTGTGCAATCCCAGAGATGGCAGCCCACCAGGCTCTGGCAACCCAGGAGGGGGTTGCCATTTCCTTCTCCAATGCATGAAAGAGAAAAGTGAAAGGGAAGTCGCTCAGTCGTGTCCAACTCAATGACCCCGTGGACTGCAGCTTACCAGGCTCCTCCATATATGAGATTTTCCAGGCAAGAGTACTGGAGTGGATTGCCATTGCCTTCTCTGTTTCCTATCATAAAAGTCTTTAAAAATTGAGTTATCAAGCTCATCATAGCAGACATAAATTTTCCAAAATTTTAACTTTACCCTAAAAGTTAAAAGCTTAAAATTTATTATTGACCTCAAGTCTTATCAGTTATTCTCCTTGATGCAACAAGTTCATTTTGTTTATTATTGTGAAAATCTCTGCCAAATTTCACATTCTTAAGAACTATAGTTTGTCAGCCATTCCTTCAAGTGAAAATGATGTTTCATATCAAAAGTGGCTACTGCAGCTTTCTTTAAATAATAATCATAGTGGAAATGTTAGATAACATGTCAGTATTTTATGAAAATAATTTTGACTTTGTGAACTTCCAAAAGAGATAACAAGGACCCCTAGGGGTCTGTGTGGGCTTCCCTGATGGCTCAAGTGGTAAAGAATCCACCTGCAATCCATGAGGTGTGAGTTCCATCCCTGGGTGAGGAAGACCCCCTGGAGGATGGCATGGCAACCTACTCCAGTATTCTGGCCTGGAGACTCCCATGGACAGAGGAGCCTGGCAGGCTACAGTTTATGAGGTTGCAAAGAGTGTGATACCGAGTGACTAAGCAGGCATGCACAGTAGGGGTCTATAACCACACTTTGAAAATTGTTAGGCTTTAAGGTGATAATCAAATCCCTTATGATTATACAGTGGAAGTGAGAGACAGATTTAAGGTACTAGATCTGATAGATAGAGTGCCTGATGAACTATGGACTGAGGTTCGTGACATTGTACAGGAGACAGGGATCAAGACCATTCCCATGGGGAAAAAATGCAAAAACAGTAAAATGGCTGTCTGGGGAGGCCTTACAAATAGCTGTGAAAAGAAGAGAAGAAAAAACAAAGGAGAAAAGGAAAGATATAAGCATCTGAATGCAGAGTTCCAAAGAATAGCAAGGAGAGATAAGAAAGCCTTCCTCAGCGATCAATGCAAAGAAATAGAGGAAAACAATAGAATGGGAAAGACTAGAGATCTCTTCAAGAAAATTAGAGACACCAAGGGAACATTTCATGCAAAGATGGGCTTGATAAAAGACAGAAATGTTATGGACCTGACAGAAGCAGAAGATATTAAGAAGAGGTGGCAAGAATACACAGAAGAACTGTACAAAAAAGAACACAACCAAGATAATCACAATGATATGATCACTCACCTAGAGCCAGACATCCTGGAATGTGAAGTCAAGTGGGCCTTAGAAAGCATCACTATGAGCAAAGCTGGTGGAGGTGATGGAATTCCAGTTGAGCTATTTCAAATCCTGAAAGATGATGCTGTGAAAGTGCTACACTCAATATGCCAGCAAATTTGGAAAACTCGGCAGTGGCCACAGGACTGGAAAAGGTCAATTTTCACTCTAATCCCAAAGAAAGGCAATGCCAAAGAATGCTCAAACTACTGCACAATTGCACTCATCTCACACGCAAGTAAAGTAATGCTCAAAATTCTCCAAGTCATTCTTCAGCAATGCGTGAACCATGAAATTCCAGATGTTCAAGCTGGTTTTAGAAAAGGCAGAGGAACCAGAGATCAAATTGCCAACATCTGTTGGATCATGGAGAAAGCAAAAGAATTCCAGAAAAACATCTACTTCTGCTTTATTGACTATGCCAAAGCCTTTGACTGTGTGGATCACAATCAACTGTGGAAAATTCTGAAAGAGATGGGAATACCAGACCACCTGACCTGCCTCTTGAGAAACCTGTATGCAGGTCAGGAAGCAACAGTTAGAACTGGACATGGAACAACAGACTGGTTCCAAATAGGAAAAGGAGTACATCAAGGTTGTGTATTGTCACCCTGCTTATTTAACTTATATGCAGAGTACATCGTGAGAAATGCTGGGCTGGAAGAAGCACAAGCTGGAATCAAGATTGCTGGGGAAATATCATTAACCTCAGATATGCAGATGACACCACCCTTATGGCAGAGTGAAGAGGAACTAAAAAGCCTCTTGTTGAAAGTGAAAGAGGAGACTGAAAAAGTTGGCATAAAGCTCAACATTCAGAAAACTAAGATCATGGCATCTGGTCCCATCACTTCATGGCAAATAGATGGGGAAACAGTGGAAACAGTGTCAGACTTTATTTTGGGGGGCTCCAAAATCACTGCAGATGGTGACTGCAGCCATGAAATTAAAAGACGCTTACTCCTTGGAAGAAAAGTTATGAACAACCTAGATAGCATATTGAAAAGCAGAGACATTACTTTGCCAACAAAGCTCCATCTAGTCAAGGCTATGGTTTTTACAGGGGTCATGCGAGACCACATGCCAGAGTTGGACTGTGAAGAAAGCTGAGCGCCAAAGAATTGATGCTTTTGAACTGTGGTGTTGGAGAAGATTCTTGAGAGTCCCTTGGACTGCAAGGAGATCCAACCAGTCCATTCTAAAGGAGATCAGCCCTGGGTGTTCTTTGGAAGGAATGATGCTAAAGCTGAAACTCCAGTACTTTGGCCACCTCATGTGAAGAATTGACCCATTGGAGAAGACTCTGATGCTTGGAGGGATTGGGGGCAGGAGGAAAAGGCGACGACAGAGGATGAGATGGCTGGATGTCATCACCAACCCGATGAACATGAGTTTGAGTGAACTCCGGGAGATGATGATGGACAGGGAGGCCTGGCGTGCTGTGATTCATGGGGTCGCAAAGAGCCGGACATGACTGAGCAACTGAACTGAACTGAACTGAAGGTGATATAAGAGCTGGTCTCAATAGTAATGGGGAAAAGGCAAAACTTTCCTTCCCCAGGAAGGAAAACCACATGCCAAGAAAAGTCCTAGACTGACAGCGCATCTTGTATATGGGCAGAATAGCCTGGAAATTGGTGTGGCAGGAAGCAGAGCAGATGATAGCCAAGGATGGGCAAACATCAGTCACCATGAACAGGTCAGTGGTAGACAGAAATCTCATAACAACATAGAGGGTGAGTCTCTGGTGAGCTCTCAGCAGGAAAGTGATATGATTTACAAGTTGCAAAAGTATTGCCTTTGTTCTTGTGTGAAGAGTGGAGGGTGAGTATCTGTTGAGATGGAGTACACTAAGGTCAGAAGCAGAAGGAGAAATCAGAAAGCGATTGGAAAAATCCAGGTGAGAGATGATGGAGGTTTAGGCAAAGGTGGTCTCAGTGGATGGGTGAGAGGTTGGATTCTGGGTATATTTGAAAGTAAAGCAAATATTTACTGATGGATTAGCTGTGAAGTGTTATTGCATTAAAAATGAAGAAATATATAAAGTTTGACTTGGAATATTTGAAATATCTGTTGACCATCAAGTAGAATACCAAGAGGCAATTTGATGTGTTAATGAATTTCAAGGTGGTGTCTGGGCTGAAGATGGTAAGTGTACATAAGAGTTATTTCAAAATAGTTATTTAGCCACTCTGGCTTCATATAAAGATTTCCAGCAAACACTGAGAAAAGTCTCTGCCCAAAATACTAATCATGTAAGGTAAATGACTAGGCTAAGGCTAGGCTAAGTCACTTCAGTCGTGTCCGATTCTGTGCGACCCCATAGACGGCAGCCTACCAGGCTCCCCCGTCCCTGGGATTCTCCAGGCAAGAATACTGGAGTGGGTTGCCATTTCCTTCTCCAATGCATGAAAGTGAAAAGTGAAAGTGAAGTCGCTCATTCGTGTCCAACCCTCAGCGACCCCATGGACCGCAGCCTTCCAGGCTCCTCCATCCATAGGATTCTCCAGGCAAGAGTACTGGAGTGGGGTGGATTGCCTTCTCCGAGATAAATGACTACCACTTATTAAAAGCACAATATATGCAGGTTCTGCGTCAGTTCTTTGCATATATTATTTAATTGCTTCTTGCCACAGAACTGAAATCCTGACTACAGAAAAAGCAACCAAGACTCGGGAAAAGAAGGTGGTTTCTCCAGGACCACATAAGTCACAAAGAACAGGACCCAGATTTGAATTAAAGTTAGACACACACTCAAGCATTTGTAAATCATATACTCAGTAGATATTTACTTTTAATGTCTTTTCCAGTTTCTTAGGAATGAAGCACAGAAAAGTTATTAGGTCAGGAGAAAAATTATTTTCCCTAAATACCAACATGACATGAATGTATTCAAAATGTAGCTATAGTGATTAGTACTGAACACAATGTCATGTCTAATTCAATACTAAACAACCTCTGAGACAAAAATAAATACTACCTTTGTCAAATGGGAATTAAATGACCATTTGCCAAACCTTCTATCTGTGCCTGTGAGGGCTACCGTGTTAGAATAAAGGCTGAGAATAGAATAAGTCAGCTAAGACTGTCACAAAAGGTGGTCAGAACCTCTCCTAATGTGGGGGTAGCCCAGGGCAACAGAGGGCAACGTAGTTCAGTTCAGTTCAGTCGCTCAGTTGTGTCCGACAATTTGCGACCCCATGAACTGCAGCACACCAGGCCTCCTTGTCCCTGAGTTTACCCTGAGTTCACCAGCTCCCAGAGTTTACCCAAACTCATGTCCACTGAGTTGGTGATGCCATCCAACCATCTCATCCTCTGTCATCCCCTTCTCCTCCTGCCTTCAATCTTTCCCAGCATCAGGGTCTTTTTAACTCTTCGCATTAACTGGCCAAAGTATTGGAGTTTTAGCTCCAGCATCAGTCCTTCTAATGAACACTCAGGACTGATCTCCTTTAGGATGGACTGGTTGGACTCCTTGCAGTCCTAGGGACTCTCAAGAGTCTTCTCCAATACCACAGTTCAAAAGCATCAGTTCTTCAGTGCTCAGCTTTCTTTATAGTCCAACTCTCACATCCATACAAGATTACTGGAAAAGCCATAGTCTTGATGAGATGGACCTTTCCTGGCAAAGTAATGTCTCTGTTTTTAATATGCTATCTAGGTTGGTCATAACTTTCCTTCCAAGGAGTTAGTGTCTTTTAATTTCCTGGCTGTGGTCACCAGCTGCAGTGATTTTGGAGCCCCCCCAAAATAAAGCCACTGTTTCCACTGCTTCCCGTCTATTTGCCATGAAATGATAGGACCAGATGCCATGATACTAGTTTTCTGAATATTGATCTTTACGCCAACTTTTCCACTCTCCTCTTTCACTTTCATCAAGAGGCTCTTTAGTTCTTCTTCACTTTCTGCCATAAGGGTGGTGTCATCTACATATCTGAGGTTATTGATATTTCTCCCGGCAACTCCAATCTTGATTCCAGCTTGTGCTTCGTCCAGCCCAGCATTTCTCATGATGTACTCTGCATATAAGTTAAATAAGCACGGTGACAATATACAGCCTTGATGTACTCCTTTTCCTATTCGGAAACAGTCTGTTGTTCCATGTCCAGTTGCTTCCTGACCTGCATTCAGATTTATCAAGAGGCAGGTCAGGTGGTCTGGTATTCCCATCTCTTTCAGAATTTTCCACAGTTGATTGTGATCCACACAGTCAAAGGCTTTGGCATAGTCAATAAAGCAGAAGTAGATGTTTTTCTGGAACTCTTTTGCTTTCTCCATGATCCAGTGGATGTTGGCAATTTGATCTCTGGTTCCTCTGCCTTTTCTAAAACCAGCTTGTACATCTGAAAGTTCATGGTTCACGTATTGCTGAAGCCTGACTTGGAGAATTTTGAGCATTACTTTACTAGTGTGTGAGACGAATGCAATTGTGCAGTAGTTTGAGCATTCTTTGGCATTGCCTTTCTTTGGGATTGGAATGAAAACTGACCTTTTCCAGTCCTGTGGCCACTGCCGAGTTTTCCAAATTTGCTGGCATATTGAGTGCAACACTTTCACAGCATCATCTTTCAGGATTTGAAATAGCTCAACTGGCATTCCATCACCTCCACTAGCTTTTTTCATAGTGATGTTTCCTAAGGCCCACTTGACTTCACATTCCAGGATGTCTGGCTCTAGGTGAGTGATCACACCATCATGATTAACTGGGTCATGAATATATTTTTGTACAGTTCTTCTGTGTATTCTTGCCACCTCTTCTTAATATCTTTTGCTTCTGTTAAGTCCATACCATTTCTGTCCTTTATTGAGCCCATCTTTGCATGAAATGGTCCCTTGGTATCTCTAATTTTCTCAAGGGGATCTCTAGTCTTTCCCATTCTATTGTTTTCCTCTATTTCTTTGCATTGATCACTGAGGAAGGCTTTCTTATCTCTCCTTGCTATTCTTTGGAACTCTGCATTCAAATGGGAATATCTTTCCTTTTCTCCTAACTTTTCGCTTTTCTTCTTTTCACAGTTATTTGTAAGGCCTCCTCAGACAGCCATTTTGCTTCTTTGCATTTCTTTTTCTTTGGGATGGTCTTGATCTCTGTCTCCTGTACAATGTCACGAAACTCCGTCCATAGATCATCAGGCACTCTATCAGATCTAGTCCCTTAAATCCATTTCTCACTTCCACTGTATAATCATAAGGGATATGATATAGGTCATACCTGAATGGTCTAGTGGTTTCCCCTACTTTCTTCAATTTGGCAAGTCTGAATTTGGCAACAAGGAGTTCATGATCTGAGCCACAGTCAGCTCCCAGTCTTGTTTTCACTGACTATATAGAGCTTCTCCATCTTTGGGTGCAAAGAAAACATTCAATCTGATTTCGAATGTGGTCCACTGGTGAAGGGAATGGCAAACCACTTCAGTATTCTTGCCTTGAGAACCCCATGAACAGTATGAAAAGGCAAAAAGATGGGACACTGAAAGATGAACTCCCCAGGTTGGTAGGTGCCCAATATGCTACTGGAGATCAGTGGAGAAATAACTCCAGAAATAATGAAGAGACAGAGCCAAAGCAAAAACAACACCCAGCTGTGGATGTGAGTGGTGATAGAAGTAAGGTTTGATGCTGTAAACAGGGCAACATAACTTAGGACTAAATATTTTTATTTTATTTTATTTTTAAACTTTACAATATTGTATTAGTACCTCATAGTGGTTTTGATTTGCATTTCTCTGATAATGAGTGATATTGAGCATCTTTTCATGTGTTTGTTAGCCATCTGTATGTCTTCTTTGGAGAAGTGTCTATTTAGTTCTTTGGCCCATTTTTTGATTGGGTCATTTATTTTTCTGGAATTGAGCTGTAGGAGTTGCTTGTATATTTTTGAGATGAGTTGTTTGTCCGTTGCTTCATTTGCTATTATTTTCTCCCATTCTGAAGGCTGCCTTTTCACCTTGCTAATAGTTTCCTTTGTTGTGCAGAAGCTTTTAAGTTTAATTAGGTCCCATTTGTTTATTTTTGCTTTTATTTCCAATATTCTGGGAGGTGGGTCATAGAGGATCCTGCTGTGACGTATGTCGGAGAGTGTTTTGCCTATGTTCTCCTCTAGGAGTTTTATAGTTTCTGGTCTTACGTTGAGATCTTTGATCCATTTTGAGTTTATTTTTGTGTATGGTGTTAGAAAGTGCTATAGTTTCATTCTTTTACAAGTGGTTGACCAGTTTTCCCAGCACCACTTGTTAAAGAGATTGTCTTTAATCCATTGTATATTCTTGCCTCCTTTGTCAAAGATAAGGTGTCCATATGTGTGTGGATTTATCTCTGGGCTTTCTATTTTGTTCCATTGATCAATATTTCTGTCTTCGTGCCAGTACCATACTGTCTTGATAACTGTGGCTTTGTAATAGAGCCTGAAGTCAGGTAGGTTGATTCCTCCAGTTCCATTCTTCTTTCTCAAGATAGCTTTGGCTATTCGAGGTTTTTTGTATTTCCATACAAATTGTGAAATTATTTGTTCTAGCTCTGTGAAGAATACCGTTGGTAGCTTGATAGGGATTGCATTGAATCTATAAATTGCTTTGGGTAGTATACTCATTTTCACTATATTGATTCTTTCAATCCATGAACATGATATATTTCTCCATCTATTAGTGTCCTCTTTGATTTCTTTCACCAGTGTTTTATAGTTTTCTATATATAGGTCTTTAGTTTCTTTAGGTAGATATATTCCTAAGTATTTTATTCTTTCCGTTGCAATGGTGAATGGAATTGTTTCCTTAATTTCTCTTTCTGTTTTCTCATTATTAGTGTATAGGAATGCAAGGGATTTCTGTGTGTTGATTTTATATCCTGCAACTTTACTATAATCATTGATTAGTTCTAGTAACTTTCTGGTGGAGTCTTTAGGGTTTTCTATGTAGAGGATCATGTCATCTGCAAATAGTGAGTTTTACTTCCTCTTTTCCAATTTGGACTCCTTTTATTTCTTTTTCTGCTCTGATTGCTGTGGCCAAAACTTCCAAAACTATGTTGAATAGTAATGGTGAAAGCGGGCACCCTTGTCTTGTTCCTGACTTTAGAGGAAATGCTTTCAATTTTTCACCATTGAGGATAATGTTCGCTGTGGGTTTGTCATATATAGCTTTTATTATGTTGAGGTATGTTCCTTCTATTTCTGCTTTCTGGAGAGTTCTTATCATAAATGGATGTTGAATTTTGTCAAAGGCTTTCTCTGCATCTATTGAGATAATCATATGGTTTTTATTTTTCAAATTGTTAATGTGGTGTATAACATTGATTGATTTGTGGATATTGAAGAATCCCTGCATCCCTGGGATAAAGCCCACTTGGTCATGGTGTATGATCTTTTTAATGTGTTGTTGGATTCTGATTGCTAGAATTCTGTTAAGGATTTTTGCATCTATGTTCATCAGTGATATTGGCCTGCAGTTTTCTTTTTTTGTGGGATCTTTGTCAGGTTTCGGTATTAGGGTGATGGTGGCCTCATAGAATGAGTTTGGAAGTTTACCTTCCTCTGCAATTTTCTGGAAGAGTTTGAGCAGGATAGGTGTTAGCTCTTCTCTAAATTTTTGGTAGAATTCAGCTGTGAAGCCGTCTGGACCTGGGCTTTTGTTTGCTGGAAGATTTTTGATTACAGTTTCAATTTCCGTGCTTGTCATGGGTCTGTTAAGATTTTCTATTTCTTCCTGGTCGAGTTTTGGAAAGTTGTACTTTTCTAAGAATTTGTCCATTTCTTCCACGTTGTCCATTTTATTGGCATATAATTGTTGATAGTAGTCTCTTATGATCCTTTGTATTTCTGTGTTGTCTGTTGTGATCTCTCCATTTTCATTTCTAATTTTATTGATTTGATTTTTCTCCCTTTGTTTCTTGATGAGTCTGGCTAATGGTTTGTCAATTTTATTTATCCTTTCAAAGAACCAGCTTTTGGCTTTGTTGATTTTTGCTATGGTCTCTTTTGTTTCTTTTGCATTTATTTCTGCCCTAATTTTTAAGATTTCTTTCCTTCTACTAACCCTGGGGTTCTTCAATTCTTCCTTTTCTAGTTGCTTTAGGTGTAGGGTTAGGTTATTTATTTGACTTTTTTCTTGTTTCTTGAGGTATGCCTGTATTGCTATGAACTTTCCCCTTAGGACTGCTTTCAAAGTGTCCCACAGGTTTTGAGTTGTTGTGTGTTCATTTTCATTTGTTTCTATGCAAATTTTGATTTTTTTTTATTTCTTCTGTGATTTGTTGGTTATCCAGCAGCATGTTGTTTAGCCTCCATATGTTGGAATTTTTAATAGTTTTTCTCCTGTAATTGAGATCTAATCTTACTGCATTGTGGTCAGAAAAGATGCTTGGAATGATTTCTATTCTTTTGAATTTACCAAGGCTAGATTTATGGCCCAGGATGTGATCTATCCTGGAGAAGGTTCCATGTGCCCTTGAGAAAAAGGTGAAATTCATTGTTTTGGGATGAAATGTCCTATAGATATCAATTAGGTCTAACTGGTCTATTGTATCGTTTAACGTTTGTGTTTCCTTGTTAATTTTCTGTTTAGTTGATCTATCCATAGGTGTGAGTGGGGTATTAAAGTCTCCCACTATTATTGTGTTATGTTAATTTCTCCTTTCACACTTGTTAGCATTTTTCTTACATATTGCAGCACTCCCGTGTTGGGTGCATATATATTTATAATTGTTATATCTTCTTCTTGGATTGATCCTTTGATCATTATGTAGTGACCATCTTTGTCTCTTTTCACAGCCTTTGTTTTAAAGTCTATTTTATCTGATATAAGTATTGCTACTCCTGCTTTCTTTTGGTCCCTATTTGCATGGAAAATCTTTTTCCAGCCCTTCACTTTCAGTCTGTATGTGTCCCCTGTTTTGAGGTGGGTCTCTTGTAGACAACACATGTAGGGGTCTTATTTTTGTATCCATTCAGCCAGTCTTTGTCTTTTGGTTGGGGCATTCAACCCATTTACGTTTAAGGTAATTACTGATAAGTATGATCCCATTGCCATTTACTTTATTGTTTTGGGTTCGAATTTATACACCGTTTTTGTGTTTCCTGTCTAGAGAATATCCTTTAGTATTTGTTGGAGAGCTGGTTTGGTGGTGCTGAATTCTCTAAGCTTTTTCTTGTCTGAGAAGCTTTTGATTTCTCCTTCATATTTGAATGAGATCCTTGCTGGGTACAATAATCTGGGCTGTAGGTTATTTTCTTTCATCATTTTAAGTATGTCTTGCCATTCCCTCCTGGCTTGAAGAGTTTCTATTGAAAGATCAGCTGTTATCCTTATGGGAATTCCCTTGTGTGTTATTTGTTGTTTTTCCCTTGCTGCTTTTAATATTTGTTCTTTGTGTTTGATCTTTGTTAATTTGATTAATATGTGTCTTGGGGTGCTTCGCCTTGAGTTTATCCTGTTTGGAACTCTCTGGGTTTCTTGGACTTGGGTGATTATTTCCTTCCCCATTTTAGGGAAGTTTTCAACTATTATCTCTTCAAGTATTTTCTCATGGTCTTTCTTTTTGTCTTCTTCTTCTGGGACTCCTATGATTCGAATGTTGTAGCATTTAATATTGTCCTGGAGGTCTCTGAGATTGTCCTCATTTCTTTTAATTCGTTTTTCTTTTATCCTCTCTGATTCATTTATTTCTACCATTCTATCTTCTAATTCACTAATCCTATCTTCTGCCTCTGTTATTCTACTATTTGTTGCCGCCAGAGTGTTTTTAATTTCATTTATTGCATTGTTCATTTTATACTGACTCTCTTTTATTTCTTCTAGGTCCTTGTTAAGCCTTTCTTGCATCTTCTCAATCTTTGTCTCCAAGCTATTTATCTGTGATTCCATTTTGATTTCAAAATTTTGGATCAATTTCACTATCATTATTAGGAATTCTTTATCAGGTAGATTCCCTATCTCTTCCTCTTTTGTTTGGTTTGGTGGGCATTTATCCTGTTCCTTTATCTGCTGGGTATTCCTCTGTCTCTTCATCTTGTTTAAATTGCTGAGTTTGGGGTGTCCTTTCTGTATTCTGGCAGTTTGTGGAGTTCTCTTTATTGTGGCGTTTCCTCGCTCTGTGTGGGTTTGTACAGGTGGCTTGTCAAGGTTTCTTGGTTAGGGAAGCTTGTGTCGGTGTTCTGGTGAGTGGAGCTGTATTTCTTCTCTCTGGAGTGCAATGAAATGTCCAGTAATGAGTTATGGGATGTCTATGGTTTTGGGGTGACTTTGGGCTGCCTGTATCTTGGAGCTCAGGGCTGTGTTCCTTGCTGCTGGAGAATTTGCTTGGCATGTCTTGCCCTGAAACTTGTTTCACCCAGAGAGGTTTACAGTGTTATATGGAGAAGAGAAGAGTGAGGAGGGAGTAAGAGGTGACCCGAATGAGATGAGGTGGAATCAATAGAGGAGAGAGTGGGCTATTCAGTAATCTCTTCCTTATGTGCACTCCACAACTGGACCACTCAGAGTTGTTCACAGAGTTATACAGAGAAGAGAAGAAGGAGGAAGGTGGCAGAGGTGGCCAGGAGGATAAATGGGGGGAATGAAAAGGAGGGAGACAGATCCAGCCAGTAATCAGTTCCCTAAGTGTTCTCCACCGTCTGGAACACACAGAAATTCACAGAGTTGGGTAGAGTAGAGAGGGGTTAGGGAGGAGACACAGGCGACCTGGTGGAGAAAAAGGAGAGTCCAAAGGGAGAGAAAGCAGTTAAGCCAGTAATCTCACTTCCTAGTGAAAAATGGGTACTGAAGATTGAGTTCTTAAAGGTACAAAATTGGTAACAAATACATAAAAGCAAAAATTAAAAATCTAGAGTAGAGTTTGGAATTTCAAAAATACGATGTTAAAGAAAAGAAGAAGGAAAAGAAAGCGAGAAAAAAACGAACAAACAAAAACAAACAAGGTTGCGAAAGTTATAAAGAAAATATAGGTACAAAATTGATAACTAATACCAAAAAGCAAAAGTTAAAAATCTAGAGTAGAGTTTGGAATTTAAAAAATACAATGTTAAAAAAAGAAGAAGAAAAAGAAAGAGAGAGAGAGAGAGAAAAAAAAACCAAACAAGAACAAACAAAGTCGCATAAATTATAAAAAAAAATACAGGTACAAAATTGATAACAAATACCAAAAAGCATAAATAAAAAATCTAGAGTAGAGTTTGGGATTTCAGATATACAATGTTATTTAAAAGAAGAAGAGAAAGAAACAGAGAAAAAGAAAAAGAAAAAAGAAAAAAGGGTCACAGAAATTATATATAAAAAAAAACTATAGGTACAAAATTGATAACAAATACTAAAAAGCTAAAATTAAAAATCTAGAGTAGAGTTTGGAATTTCAAAAATACAATGTTAAAGAAAAGAAGGGAAAAAACAGGTCAAAAAAATTATATTAAAAAAATATATATGAAGTTTGCTTTAAAAAAAATAGGGTCTTATCTTTTTTTTGCAAAGTAATCGGTTATAAAAGTGGAAATTAAAGAAATAATAGAGGACTTAAAATTTTTTTTAATTAAAAAAAAAAAGAAAGAAAGAATGATTGTACAAATAGTAAAAATATATCTAGGACTTTCTCCGGTTTTGTTGTGAGTATTGTGGGTTCAGTTCATTTTTGGCTAATTCCTTGGTCCGACTTATATTTCTCAAGATCTATAGGCCCCTTCCTATGTAGATAGTAGTAACCACAGCGTTTTAATATATTGCCTGTAGCTTCCAAGGCGGTTCCCTCTGTTATAGTTTCTTCTGTTTGCTGGTCTCTTCAGTGTCTGGTTTCCGCCCTGACACAAAGGGGACGGTGGAGGACACTTATTTTTTTTTTTTAGCCTCACTTGTTCAGTCGCGCTGAGGGGAGGTAGGGAGGGATGCTGCAAACAAATAACACTGTCGTGTGCTCATAGTGCCTCAGCCACACTGGGTCTGCCCCCGCTTCACGGCGCATGTGGCCTCAATGCCCACGCTGCTCAGGCTCTAGGTTGCTCCACCGGGAACCATCCGCGGCCAGCCCTGGGCTGCCTGTACTTCCCAGGTCCAAGCCGCTCAGGTTCAGGCATTCGGGTAGTCCCCAGAGGCGCAGACTCTCAGTTGGGCCTGCGTTTTGTGCCCTTCCCAGATCCGAGCAGCTCAGGTGATGAGATGTTTTGCGCACGCGATTACTGCGACTTATCGCCTCCCCTCCTCTCGGTTATCTAGTTGTGCACCGGCACACCTTCTCAGGCAGATGTTGACCGTCCAGACCCCCAAGAAGTTTTAGTTAGCAAAGAAGCCTGCTTACAGTTTTATAGATAATGTCTCTCTGGGGCTGCAATTGTCCCCTTCTGGCTCTGGCTGCCTATCACCGGAGGGGGATGGTCTGCCGCCGGCTATCTCTGTTCAGTCCTTTGTTCTGTGCGCAGGCCTGGCAGTGTCATAGGTTAGGGCTGGCTTTTCGCGTGGTAGATATCCCACAGTCTGGTTTGCTAGCCCAAATTATTTCACTCAGATAGCGCTCCGGGTATTCAGGCCAGATTCTTGCGATGCAGCCCGCGCCGTGCCTGCCTGCCCAGCCCCCGCTTGCTAATGGCAGATGCAGGCGTCTGCGCTGCTTCTCCGCTGGGGGAGTTACCGTAGGGCTGGCAATGTGCGGGTTTTAATTATTTATTTTTCCTCCCTGTAATGTTGCCCTCTGTGCTTCCAAGGCTCGGCACAGATTCGGCAGTGAGAAGGTTTCCTGGTGTTTGGAAACTTCTCTCTTTTTAAGACTCCCTTCCCAGGACGGAACTCTGTCCCTCCCTCTTTTGTCCCTTTTCTTGTCTTTTATATTTTTTCCTACCTCCTTTCGAAGACTTGGGTTGCTTTTCTGGGTGCCTGATGTCCTCTGCCGGCTCTCAGAAGTTGTTTTGTGGAATTTACTCGGCGTTTAAATGTTCTTTTGATGAATTTGTGGGGGAGAAAGTGTTCTCCCCGTCCTACTCCTCCGCCATCTTAGCTCCTCCCCCTCAGGACTAAATATTTTAAAGGTACAAAATAAGATACCTAAGTGTTTGGTAAAATATGCTTGCCCACCTACCTCAAGTACATGGTCAAAATGACAGAGTCAAAAATATCAGAAGAAACCATAGATTTCTTTTCATATGATTGAAAGTTGGCAAATATCAAAGATAGATAAATTTAATTATATTGCACATGTTTGAGTGTGGGCAATGTTTATATGAGTAACCAAAAAACGAGGAAGTAATTCAAAAGCTGAAAAAAAATCTGGCTGACAATCTTGAGCTCAATTAACTCTGTTTTATCCCCAGGGAGAATCTTGTAAATATTGAAATAAACTATAGTGACTTAAACTATAAGATAACCCAGCAGCAAAAAGCAGTGAGTGTCTCTGAGTTACTTGGTAAGTATTATCTAGCTGTTCCTCATTTTTTTAAATATATCTATTTTAATTGAAGGCTAATTACTTTAAATTTTGTGGTGGTTTTTGACACACATTGACCTGAATCAGCCATGGGTGTGCATGTGTCGTCCCATCCTGAACCCCCAACCCCCTTCCCTCCCCATCCCATCCCTCTGGGTTGTCCCAGTGCACCGGCTTTGAGTGCCCTATTTCATGCATCGAACTTGCACTGGTCATCTGTTTCACATATGGTAAT
The DNA here is from genome assembly GCF_003369695.1 of Bos indicus x Bos taurus. Taxonomy (NCBI): domain Eukaryota; kingdom Metazoa; phylum Chordata; class Mammalia; order Artiodactyla; family Bovidae; genus Bos; species Bos indicus x Bos taurus. The sequence goes on along the minus strand of NC_040092.1, from coordinate 29,291,740 downwards.
ATGCATGCTTCAGTGCTATTCTCTCAAATCATCCCACCCTCACCTTCTCCCACAGAGTCCAAAAGTCTGTTCTTTATATCTGTACCTCTTTTGTTGTCTTGCATATAGGGTCGTCGTCGCCATCTTTCTAAATTCCATATATATGTGTTAATATACTGTATTGGTGTTTTTCTTTCTGACTGACTTCACTCTGTATAATCAGCTCCAGTTTCATCTACCTTATTAGAACTGACTCAAATGCATTCTTTTTAATAACTGAGTAATATTCCATTGTGTATATGCACCACAGCTTTCTTATCCATCCATCTGCTGATGGACATCTGGAGAAGGAAACAGCAACCCACTCCAGTATTCATGCCTGGAAAATCCCATGGATCGAGGAGCCTGGTGGGCTACAATCCATGGGGTCGCAAAGAGTCGGACACAACTGAGCGACTTCTGTGTGTGTGTGTGTGTGTGTGTGTGTGAGATGGACATCTAGGTTGCTTCCATGTCCTAGCTATTGTAAACAGTGCTGCAATGAACACTGGGGTACACGTGTCTCTTTCAATTCTGGTTTCCTTGGTGTGTGTGCCCAGTAATGGGGTTGCTGCATCATATGGCAGTTCTATTTCCAGTTTTTTAAGGAATCTCCACACTGTTCTCCATAGTGGCTGTACTAGTTTGCATTCCCACCAACAGGGTAAGAGGGTTCCCTTTTCTCCACACCCTCTCCAGCATTTATTGTTTGTAGACTTTTTGATGGCAGCCATTCTGACCAGCATGAGATGGTACCTCATTGTGGTTTTGATTTGTATTTCTCTGATAATGAGTGATGTTGAGCATCTTCTCATGTTTGTTAGCCATCTGCATGTCTTCTTTGTAGAAATGTCTGTTCCTCAATTTTTAAAAAGATTTCTATTAGTTTATTTTCCTTTCATATTTAAGGTTTAGCTTATCAATGGAGAAAAATAATCCATGGTGCTTGTCATTCACTTGTCATGTAAATCTGACACCTTTCCAGTCCCTGGACATGTCTCCAGCAAATGCAGCGGGGTGCTCACAAATAAGGCAGGGCTCATGGACTTCCCAGGTGGCGCAGTGGTAAAGAATCACCTGCCAATGTAGGAGACTCAAGAGACATGAGTTCCATCCCTGGGTTCGAAAGATCCCCTGGAGAAGGAAATGGCAACCCATTCCAATATTCTTGCCTGGAAAACTCTGTGCACAACAGAGGAACCTGGCGGGCTACAGTCCATGGGGTCGCAAAGAATTAGCCATGACTGGGCACAGTACAGTGCACAGCACGTGGTCTCATGGTCACTCGGCATCTTCCTTCACTCAGATGTATCTAACCCCATGTCAGCGTCACTGACCTCTGCAACAAATTCCACCCAGACTGGGCTGCAAAGAACCCGAAAAAGTAAAATCTGCATTTAAGGTACAACCACCACCTGTTCATACTCCTCCATCATTCCATCCTTGGCAAACTTAACTGCTGAATTCCAGATCTCACTGTCTCTCAGAGGAGGTTGTGGAACAAACAGAACAGGAATCAGAGTCAGGCTAAGTGACCATGGTCAAACCCTGGTGGCTGAGCCAATCTCCTCAACACAATGCAGAATCCTCAATGTTCTTGGATGGGCTTCCCTGGTAGCTCAGCTGGTAAAGAATCCACCTACAATGTGGGAGACCTGGGTTTGATTCCTGTGTTGGGAAGATCCCCTGGAGAAGTAAATGGCTATCTACTCAGTATTCTGGCCTGGAGAATTCCATCGACTGTATAGTCTATGGGGTCACATAGAGTCGGATAGGACTGAGCAACTTTCACTTTCATACTCAATCCATCACCAGGCCTTACAAAAATAACATTGTCCTAAGAATGGCTCAGGGCAAGGAGGAAAAGATTAGTAATGTAATCTATTTACAAAGGCAGTGCTTGAGGAGTCAGATTCACAGAGACAAAAAATAGGGTGGTGAGTGCAAGGGACTGGGGAAGGGGGCAGTGAAGAGTCAGTATTTAATGAGGACAGAGTTTCTGCTGGGAAAGATGAGAAAGTTCTGGAGACAGAGGCTGGTGATGATTCTATGACAGTGGAAACATACTTAATGCCACAGAATTGTACATTTATTTTTTTTTCTTTAACCAAAGTTATAACTTGCTATTCCATTTAACTTTTTTTTTTAATTTGTACATTTTAATTGTACATTTAATTGTACATTTAAAACTGACTAACACGGCTAATTCTATACTATATACATTTTACCACCAAAAAAAAGCACAAACAATAAAGACTTATAGATGCTGAAAAACTTGTTAAAAAGAAGGCAGTATTGTGTTCATACATCTTAGTTCAATGAAATACGGCGAATGCTTACAAAGAAATTGTTTGGACACTTGAGGTAATAAACTACTTGGAAATCTGTTTCTGGAAAGTATCATTAACAAGTAAGGCTGTCCTGGTGTCCAATTTCTGTTCTCCATTCTGTTCTCCACTTAGAAATGAATGTGTGATTGTCTAGGATGTTTTATGAATTTGCTGAGATTTAATACCCTCCAAAGTCCTTGAGTTGTATTTTTGGAAATAGAATTTATGTTTTCTTTTGCTCCCTTTTTTGAGACAATTATGTGAATGTTACTCTAAGGTATTATTTATTGCTACTGCATTATTTATGCTAAACTTAATACCATTAGCTCATATTCATATATCAGCTATTATTAACTTTTTAGCTTCAAATAATTTAAAATCTAGTAAAGTTTAGTTTGCTTTTTATGGAATAAGCATGATTTATTCACTTTCTTTATTGGTTTTATTACAGCAGATGTTGGTGGTCAGCTGGGCCTATTTTGTGGGGCCAGTGTGATTACAATTATAGAAATTATTGAGTATATATTCACCAATTTCTACTGGATATGCATTTTGTTCTTGTTGAAGATCCCTGAAATGGCCCAGGGAGCTCCTGCACCTCAGAATCACCTGGGGAATAAAGACAGCATCGAGGTATGCTGATGTCCACTTAGGACAAAAGCATTTGCTCTTCTCTTCATGATACCTTCAGATTTACTCATGGCTTATTCACTGCTTTGTAACTTTATGTTATAGTCCTGGAGATATCTTTTTATACATACTTCATCTCTGTCTGTGTCTTTAATTACACATGCATATTGATTTATATATTAAAAAAAGAAACAGGCACTGTCTTGGGTTTTTTTCCACCATGGAATTAATTGATTAATCCCCAGCACCCAGAACAGTAGAGATTATATAGTAGGCATTTCAAAAATACTTCTTAATGATTGAAAGCTTGTGCAATAGAAAAGACACTCTATGATTAACTACATAAGTTAGACATGGTAGATACTCTATATTTGAGGAGACAAGATACTTCTTTATTCAGGAAACAGTGCATGTAATTTGTGCTTTATAAAATTTCTGAGAGATTTTATTTTGGGGAAAGGTCAACATGATTTCTTTTCTTTTGTCTGGAAAGTCCTATTATACAACTGACTTCTGGACAGTATCTATGTCTATTTCCTGTACAGGTGGATACTTAAAATAAATCTGTTTGAAAGTAAATTTGTAGTATATTGGGAGAACACAGTGTTTATCTCTAATATCTATGTATACTTCTTTAATTTCGGGAGGAAATTCAAGATTTGCTGTTCTGTCATCATCCCTAAGGCAGTTAGTCTACTCTTCTCTTTGTGACTCTGTTATTAAATGCACCATCTAAATAGCATGTGTCAGGGGTTGGGGGGCATCCCTGGAGGTCCAGTGGTAAAGAATCTACCTGCCACAGGGTTTGATCCCTGGTCCAGGAAATTCCCACATACTGTGTAGCAACTAAGCTGGTGCACCACAACAATTGAGCCTGTGCTCCAGAGCCCGGGAGTTGCAACTACTGAGTCCTAGAACCACGACTACTAAAGCCCGCACACCCTAGAGCCCATACTCTGCAGCAAAAGAAGCTACCGCAATGAGAAGCCTGCCCAATGCAACTAGAGAGTAACCCCTGTTTGCCACAACTAGAGAAAAGCCTGAGCAGCAGCGAAGATCCAGCACAGCCAAAAGTAACTAACTAAATTAAAATTTTCAAAAATAAATAAATAAACAGCACATGGTTATAGGGCAGATGAGAGTTGGACCATGTGGCTGAAAGGTACCATCACCCATCTGGGAATCTGTTTTCTTCATTTCTTTGCTTAAATAATCAAGGGCAAATAGTCAGAGAGTAAATGCAATGGAATGAAGAAGAAAATGAAATGGAGAAGAGTCCTTGAGATGAGTATTCATTTATGAGTGTTACTTCTTTGGGGATTGATGAAGGTAGCCACATAGAGATATTTTGCTTTGAAAGTCAAAATTGCAACTCTACCCCTTGCCCCCCCCCCAAAAAAAAAAGGACTAGTCCTTCTGAAGCATTTTAAATATTGTGGAAACAAGCAAACCCATATTTGTGACATGACAGCCAGTAATGGGTCACCCTCAAGTGATACAACACTGAAGAGAGTGATGGTGGATGTGGATAAAGGTTTGAGTCCCTAATACAAACCTCCTCTTAAGAAGGGATGAAGCCATAAAGAAAGCTGAAGCTGCAGAAGGCAATATCCTAAAGCTGAAAGGACAGTTTGGAGGATGCAGTGCTGCTGCAGTGGAAGGCATTAGGGTAAACAAGAAATTGTGGGTTGGGGAGCAAGAAAGAAAAAGCCCTCTAATGATACATTTATCACATAAGATAGAGGGCTTTGCCACTAGAGGCTTATCACTTAAATGTCAGTTTCACCTTTTGCTCCATTTTTATTTGAGAACCTCTAGAATTGCCCGATTTCCATCCACAGTGACTACTGTAACTTTAATTAAAGCAAGAATCTTTTTGGAAGTATCAGAAAATGGATATATGCAGATTAGAGTCTTTGGTAGAAATTTAATATCAAATCTCAGCATAAAATACTGAAAATTTAGGATTGTCAGTCACTAGATGCAGCAACTACTTAGAATTCTTTCAGGAGTCAATTGTTCATGTATTACCAGGTTTTATTGAAGATATATCCTGCCACTGAGACATCTAAGTCCCCTCATAACTGCAATATCAGAAGGACTTTCCAATAAAGACAGAGCAACTCAGCAGAGTCACTCATGCAATGGAAATGGTACCCAGGGAGCCCATTTGATGGTGACTCTGGAGCACATGGAGGGAAGGGAAGAAGAACATTGTATACAAAACCAGTTTGTAGCTGTGCATTTAAAGCCAGTATGGAGGTTCCTTAAAAAACTAAAAATAGAACCCAGCATACACATTGCATATGATTTAGCAATCCCATTCCTGGGCATATACACAGAGAAAACCACAATTCAGATACATGCACCCCAATGTTCACTGCAGCACCATTTACAATAGCCAGGACATGGAAGCAACTTAACGGTCCATCAACAGAGGAGTGGATAAAGAAGCTACATATATACAATGGAATAGTACTCAACCATAAAAAGAACAAAATTGTGCTATTTGTAGAGACGTGAGTGGATATATATATGACTGTTATACAGAGTTAGATAAGTCATAAAGAGAAAAACAATTATTGCACATATATGAAATGTAAAAATGGTATAGATGATGTTATTTGCAAAACAGAAATAGAGACACAGTCATAGAGAACAAACATATGGACACCAAGACGGGTAAGGGGATAGAATGGGATGAATTGGGAGATTGGGACTGACATATACACACTACTGATACTGTGTATAAAACTAATTTCCGGGAACTGTTCTCAGTGCTCTGTCATGACCTAAATGGGAAGGAAATCCAAAAAAGAGGAGGTGTATGTGTATGTATAGCTGATTCACTTTGCTGTGCAGTAGAAACTAGCACAACATTATAAATCAACTATTCGCCAACAAAAATTAATTTAAAAATGAAAATTAAAAAATGAACATGGTGTATAAAAATGATGCACAGAACTTATATTCTGAAACTCAACAAGTAAATATTACAAGTAAAAAATAAAGCCAGTAAACAAAATCTCCTCAGTGGCCAGCTCCTATTGCTCTATGCCCTAAACGTTACAATCCCCTCTCTGCTATCTCAAAGCAGCCACCTGAGGTACTGATGGAAAATTCTTAACTGAAAGTCCGTTTGGAAACCAGCCTCCCTTCAGACTTAGAGGGTGACACTTTGGTTGCAGAAGGTAAAAGTGAGTCCACACACTGGGAAAACAGAAGGCTCATTGGGGAGCCTGACCCTCAGGATTCCCACTCCAGAGCAATACTTGGATATTTATAGGTATGTGTGGCCAGTCAAATGGGCCCACAATAATTGGACGATTAGGAATTTCTCTCAATGAGGAAGGTGATTTTGGAAATCTCTGTCAGAATTCTGAAGGAGAATCAGAGCAGCTTATGAGATGCCCGCCTGGAAAACCCCATGGCTGACTCAGAGGGAATGTGGGATGTGAAGGCTGAGGCTTGCTTGTTCTGGCCCTGGAGCTGGTTAATTGGCAAATGAATGTAAATGAGCACAGAGATGTCCCAGCTACGTAATAATAGGTAGGAAGATGGTGTATTCCTTTCCCATGTGGTCAGGCACAGTCCAGAAGACTGAGAGGAAAGGAACTGCTTTCAAAGGCTTTGGGTAAGATGCTTAAGGACAAACACTAGCATGTAGATTGTTAAAATCCTTACCAGTAACCCTGGTGGCTTCAAAGTGGTTCTGACAGGAATAGGCATGATTTCTACCATGGGCTGTATTACCCTTTGACTGGAACCAGTCTCATCATTAAGGGTTTGATGCAACAGGTTGTGCTTCTGTTTGATTCTACCCACTACATTTCATGGACCAAAGTGACACATCACTGCTGTCAGTGCACCAAAACAGTGAGAAGCTTAATGCTGTCTGGTCTTAGGATATTTCCTACCACCTTCAAACTGGACTTAAAACACTTTTACTCAAAGATGCAGAGACTGTGATATAGTCTTGAAGAACTGAGCTGACACTATGAGGGACAGTGGAGGAGAAGCATCTCTGAGAAGGTTTCTTTCCAAAGAGTTCAGGGATGAGAATGAAGGCTGAAGATGCTACGATCACACACTGACTTCTCATCTCAAAATACTTTCCTTATTTTCCTGGATCTAGTCACTGCGCATCAAGGGTTGCACTCGTGTGTCCTGAAGGAGGGGAGCATCACTGTGCAAACAATTGACACCACAATGTCAATTCCTCTGAAAGTATAAATATCCCTAGGAGAACAGAGAAACGCACACTGTGTGGCTCGCCTAGGACTGACCAGAATGCTGGCCCCCTGCTCCTGGCCACAGCGGTCCCAGAGCCTTTGCCTTTGGAAGGTGCTCCTTAGGACTGGACAAAGGGAACATTCCAGAAAGGAGATTTCTGCTACTTGCCTGAAAAACCAAGTCTGAGTTAAGACATGTCAACAACGGAAGAGAGACTGGGGAGATGGGAAAGGAGCTTGTGAATACAAATAACATCAGGAAGGATGGTGTCATACTTTCCCTGAGAGAGGGCTTGAATGAAAGAATTAATGTTTTTAATTCTCTCAGGAGCAGCAGTAGTTCATGATCCATGCGGAAAAGACCCCTGGATTTGTTTTTCCTCTAAGATGGAAAAGTGACCTTAAGCCTATTTATAAAGTTAACCCAAAAAACTACTTGAGTTCATAGCAGAAGAGGTATCATCAGCACTCCTTGATGACCTGCCTGAACGAAGAGCAGGTTGAAATCATCACTGGGTTTTATTTTTCAAGTCATGCTTATCACGCAGATGCTTTTACACAGCCGTAAGTCACCGATGAGTCATCCAAAGAATCTTCAGAAATAATTGCACATAGAAGCTGAATGTTTAAACTCACAACCTCTGGGGGATACTATTCATGTACATGCATAAAATATAACAAGTAGAAGTGTCACCACTGGCTTAGATAATGTTGATCTCAACATCCTAAGAGAGTAGGTATGTGGGAAATAGGACTTGGTGTGTTGAGCCAAGTGGTCCTGGCATTACTGGAGGATGCCTGAGAGGATTATGTGTAGACATGATACACTATTCATATCTCTAAACCAGTGGAGCATTGTACTTGCCAACCATGCTGGGAAAGGGCTTATATCTTTCATTAATGTCTTGATTACAATAAAACCTATTGTGTTAAAAGTGCAACAGTGTAAAAAGAAATAAGCCACCAAGCCATAAAAAAGACATAGCAGATCCTTAAACGCACATTGCTAAGTGAAAGAAACAAATCTGAAAAGACAACATATTGTATGATTCCAACTATATGGCATTCTGGAAAAAGACAAAAATGTAAGAAGAAAAATCAGTGGTTTACAGGACTCAGGGAAGGAAAGGAAGTAACACCCAGAAGATTTTTAGGGCAGTGAAAATATTCTGCATGATACTGTAGTGGTGGACACATTAGACATTTGTCAAAATTTACAGAATGTTAAAAAAATAAAAGAGTGATCTCTCAAGTAAACTATGGATGTGCATTAATAATAATATACCAACATAGGGATATCATATGTAACATATGTACATATTAATGCAAAACATCAATAATAGAGTAAACCAGAGGTGGTGGAGTAATGGGTGTATGTGAATTCCCTACTTTCCACTCAATTTTTCTGTCAACCTAAAACTGCTCAAAAAAATAAAGTGTATTAATTATTTTTTCAAAGTGCAGTGGTGAGGGATGATGGAGACTCTGAATAGAGGGATGCATTTGTAGCATGACTATACACAGACTACAGTGTGACAATAATTTTCTGGCCAGAGCACTCTGAATTACCAAAGAACTTTCCCCACAGTACATGGAATGAGTCAGAAGGCAGAATGTCAGTGTGTCAAAATGATACCTGGAATCCTGTGTTACTGAAAATCTGTTTCTTAAAGATTAAAGTATGGAATGATCCCCCAGTCCAGATGGACCTGAAATTTAGTGACCACTGGCCTCCAGTAACTCCTTTGTTCATTGGAAGTGCATTTTGTATAAAAAGAGATCTTTGTGGGAAAGTTTGAGACATAACATTGTAATATTAACTGAGTTGTAATTTAGTCACTAAGTGGTGTCTGACTCTTGGACACCGTGGACACCACTTGGAATCCATAGACAAGCCTCCTCTGCCCATGGGATTTCCCTGGCAAGGATACTGGAGTGAGTCTCCATTGCCTTCTTCAGGGGATCTTCCAGACCCAGGGATCAAACCAGAGTCTCCTGAAGTGGCAGGCAGATTCTTTACCTGCTAAGCCACCCTGGAAGCCCTTCTGTTAACTGAGATGTGTTATATAAAGTATATTTGAAGCTCTCCACAGCAGCTATATGTCATAATAAAAGATTTATGATCTACTTGTAAACCTTAAAATAAATGAAACTTAAGTAAACTATAATCTCAGGATAAAGGTAAGTTTTCAGGAATTAACCTAAAACTCCCCACCAATGTCAGAGCTCATGAGATTAATTGGCCAGAGAAAGAAGTAAATTTAAGTTTGGGAGAGTAACCATATGCAGTTGAATTCCTCTATAAAAGCTATTGGAAGGTGCAAAAAATAATGGATTAAGGAAGGAAATGAATAATCCAAGTGGTTAAGGAATATAAAAAAATTGTGAGACCTGTGGTCATCATCAGCATGTTTTGAAAGCGAATCGCTACACTTCACTGGAAGCTGCAGGTCCTGACAGTCATCAGTGTTTTAGTTAGTCTGCTTCTATGGGTTGACTATTATAGAAATTACTATAGCAAGAATGACAAGCAATGCCTGGGGGATGCGTAGCAAGGAGATGGAAGTGAGAATAAAGGATTGGTTCTGTGGCCTCTCCCCCAGCCTCAAGGATTAATTACCTTGAAAATTCAAGGGATTTATGGGAGTCAACTTGGCTCAGAGCCAAGTGTTATGGACATTAAATGGAAGCAGCCTTGTTCAGGCTGCAGAGCCAAGAAAGCAGAGCAGGCCTTTGACCTTTTTTCTGACCTGCCTGGACACTGTCCTGACTGTGTGCCTGATAGCGAGTACACCAATCATTACCAGTAAGATGAATGACAATATAGATAAGATAGGGAGTGGGTCTTGGAATTCTTGAGCCTCTGGAGGAGGCCTGGACAACCAAGCTTGGGTCTTAACAAAATCCTACGACAAGTAAGATAAAAGAAACAGCATTGTAAAAAATATTAATGTGAAATCAGAGCTGCAATTTGCTTGCAAACTGATGATGATATCCATTTGTGGCCTGGGATTCTAAGTGGGAACCCCCCAAATTACAATTTTGAAGTCCCACCAGTGAGGTGGATGCTCTGCCTGGGACCTTTTCTCAATGGGGACTCCAGATTGCTGTTATGCCGGGAAGTCCCAGCGCTGTTTAAATCTGGATGTTAGCTGGCCCCAATTAGGTGATGTTTGTGCTGTTATTCCCTTCTACTGTTTCTGTTTCTCTTTTCTTTTAATGATTGTATATTGAAAACAAGTTAGGTAATTCTCTATTAAATATTGAAATTACTTATTTGTATATATGTATATACACTTATATATACTTATTTGTATATATGAGTGGTTTCTTTTGTTAATGAATCCTTTGAACCTAAAACAAAATTTAAAACTTCCAGCAAAATACCAAGATAACTGAAAATTAGGCCAAGCACTGTGGGTCATGGGAAACACATGCACCTGCATTGTTGGGGGTGTTTATTGAGCTGCCCTGGAGCTAAGAGCTGGTCACAAACCCTGAGAACCCCCATGATCAGCAAGGAATAAAAGCTGGAGAAGCCCCAGAACTGGAGGCCACCACTGCCTTACGTGACAGCACATGTCCTGAGAGCAGAGTGTCTGGGGAACATTGGTAACAATTCCTGGCTATCATGAAGACTCTTTAATGCTGTGAGCATGACCACTGTTAAAAATTCAATACAAAATGGGGATTTCCCTGGTGGTCCAGTGGTTAATACTTCATCTTCCAATGAAGGGGTGGGGATTGGCTCCTTGGTCAGAGACCTAAGATCCCACATGCCTCACAGCCAAAAAACTAAAACATAAAACAGAAGCAATATTGCAACAAATTCAATAAAGACTTTAAGAAAATGACCCAGAGGGATGGTAGGGGGAGGGAGGAGGGATGAGGGTTCAGGATGGGGAACCCATGTATACCTGTGGTGGATTCATGTTGATATATGGCAAAACCAATACAATATTGTAAACTTAAAAAATAAAATAAAATAATAAAAAAATTAAAAAAAGAAAAATGGAAAAAAAAAGATCTACATTTTTTAAAACCTTAAAAAAAATTCTATACAAATTTGAGAATTCCCAGAGCAGACAAAACTGTTAAAGCCACTTAAGCAAAATGGAATGTAGCTCATCTCACAAGTGAAAATGAAACCAGGTTATTTCTTGTAAAGCTCCAGGTTATTTCTTGTAAAGCTCCCGGTTCTCGAGCTGTTCTTTGCCCACTAAACTGTTACTAAGTACTGTTTATTGACTGGAGGTTTTGATTTTGCTGTGTCTGAATTTCCGACAATGCTCAGTTTCCGCTGAGTGTGTGTTCCACCTCTAATCACAACATCCTGTTTGTTCTCCTTGGACATTTCGTCTCCTTTCTCATTTTCTCTCATGTCTCTGTCGTAACTGAAGCCTTTAGTGCCAAACCCAGACAATCAAATACTCTTCTGGAATTCCATACCTCCTCTCAACAATTTACTATATGACAACATGTCATAGTCTGACCCCTCCTCTCACCTCAAATGGTTTTACTGTTTGCAACTTCCCATCATCCTTTGCAAGATGTCCATCTTACATAGTCAGCATATAGCATATTTCTTTTTTAATTCTTTCTGGTCCTTTTAATCAAGGACAGCTCTTTCTTTGTCACATAAAGTTTCCATGGTGATTTGTTCCTCAATAACTCTCCTCATTCTCTCCTCTTTTACAGCAATATTCTTTTTTCATGGGAATTCTGCAATCTTTCCCACTCTTCAGTGTTACACCTTCTCTATTTAGCTTCTCCCAGACTCTTCAATCTCTACTTCATTCCTGTTTGTCTAAATATGGTAAGACACGTAATCAGCACACATTTTAAAATTACTTTAATGTATAATAAATCAGTAGTTAAATAAGATCATTGAATATATAGAAATTAACATAGAAAGCAATTTATATGCAAGTGACACTTTAGTGATTATTAAATATAATAAAAAACTGAAAAATTTATGAAAATAAGATAAACAGCCATTTTTATTTAACTAATAACAAATTTGCTTAATATCACATTTTGCCTTATTCTCTTCAGGTTTTACATGTATTGAATCATGTTAAAGCCTGCTTTCTTATTTTACACGTTTACTATGTGTCCATGTCAACATATGAAGATCTAGTTTATTTACTGCACAAAATTACCAATAAATATATCATAATTTATTTATTTTCCCCCAACTAACTCATGTTCACATAACTTCAGTATTTTACCTATAGCAAAGATATTGCAATGAATCTCTGTACATCCCTTTTGGTTATTTTTAAATTTAATTTTTTTTTTTATTTTATAGCTGATTTACAATGTTGTGTTAGTTTTGGCTGCACAGCAAAGTGATCATTTGTACATATACATATATCTAGGTTATGATACTAGAAGTGAAATTTCTGGGATTTTCTGAAACATACGTCTCCACCTTGAATGTCTCCTGTCAAATTTCTGTCTGATGTTGCTGTAACAATTCACACAGGCAGCAGCAGCAAGAGAATTCAGAGTTCCATTTATGCTGTATTTATCATCAAATTATAATGTGAGCCTTAGCAAGAATAAAAATGAACTCATTGGAATGTCTATTTTCAAAATCAGAACAAAGTATGAGGAATAGCAGGAATACAAGTCATATAAAAAGGGACTTAAATCTACAAATCCTATTAGAGATGGACCTAGAGATTGTCGTAATGAAGTAAGTCAGACAGAAAAAGACAAACATCACATGACATCCCTTATATATGGAATCTAAAAATATGGTACAAATGAACTTATCCATAAAACAGAAATAGAGTCACAGATGTAGAAAGCAAAATTATGGTTACCAAAGGTGAAAAGAGAGGGGTAAACTGGGAGACTGGGACTGACATATGCACACTGCTATACATAAACTAGCAAGAGAGTTCCAGAAAAACATCTATTTCTGCTTTATTGACTATGCCAAAGCCTTTGACTGTGTGGATCACAATAAACTCTGGAAAATTCTGAAAGAGATGGGAATACCAGACCACCTGACCTGCCTCCTGAGAAACCTATATGCAGGTCAGGAAGCAACAGTTAGAACTGGACATGGAACAACAGACTGGTTCCAAATAGGAAAAGGAGTACGTCAAGCCTGTACATTGTCACCATGCTTATTTAATGTATATGCAGAATACATCATGAGAAACGCTGGACTGGAAGAAGCACAAGCTGGAATCAAGATTGCTGGGAGAAATATCAATAACATCAGATATGCAGATGACACCACCCTTATGGCAGAAAGTGAAGAGGAACTAAAAAGCCTCTTGATGAAAGTGAAAGAGGAGAATAAAAAAGTTGGCTTAAAGCTCAACATTCAGAAAACAAAGATCATGGCATCTGGTCTTCATGGGATAGATGGGGAAACAGTGGAAACAGTGTCAGACTTTATTTGGGGGGGCTCCAAAATCACTGCAGATGGTGATTGCAGCCATGAAATTAAAAGATGCTTACTCCTTGGAAGGAAAGTTATGACCAACCTAGACAGCATATTCAAAAGCAGAGACATTACTTTGCCAACAAAGGTCCGTCTAGTCAAGGCTATGGTTTTCCTGTGGTCATGTATGGATGTGAGAGTTGGACTGTGAAGAAGGCTGAGCACCGAAGAATTGATGCTTTTGTACTGTGGTGTTGGAGAAGACTCTTGAGAGTCCCTTGGACTGCAAGGAGATCCAACCAGTCCATCCTAAAGGAGATCAGTCCGGGGTGTTCTTTGGAAGGAATGATGCTAAAGCTGAAACTCCACTACTTTGGCCACCTCATGCAAAGAGTTGACTCATTGGAAAAGACTCTGATGCAGGGAGGGATTGGGGGCAGGAGGAGAAGGGGACGACAGAGGATGAGATGGCTGGATGGCATCACTGACTCGATGGACGTGAGTCTGAGTGAACTCCAGGAGTTGGTGATGGACAGGGAGGCCTGGTGTGCTGCGATTCATGGGGTCGCAAAGAGTCAGACATGACCGAGAGACTGAAGTGAAACTGAACTGAAGAAACCACAGTATTTGTTTTCACTGTTGTTTGGTTGCTAAGTTGTGTCTGACTCTTTTGTGGTCCCATGGACTGTATCCTGCCAGGCTTCTCTGTCCAGGGGATTTCCCATGCAAGCATACTGGAGTGCATTGCCATTTCCTTCTCCAAGGGTTCTCCCTGACCTAGAGATCGAACCCACATCTCCTGCATTGCAGGCAGATTCTTTATCACTCAGCCACCTGGAAAGCCCCAAATCACAGTAAACCATCAATTAAATGTGACTTCTACAGTGACTAATCAAATATTCTGAATAAATGAATTCATCTTTCTAAAGCGCTGGCAAAGTTTTTGTCTCTATTAAGAGCAAGTCATTATCACCTTGGAGCTATTCCCCTTATCCTCTTGAGGCCAAAGGGAGCTTTCTTACAGAAAAATGCTTTATATTATTTTTGGTTTGAGAGGGAGGGAGAGAGGGAGAAGAAGGAGAGAGAGAGAAGGAAGGGGGAATGGAGTGAGGGAAGAAAAAAGAAAGAAAGAAAGAAGGGAGTAAAAAGGGAAAGGAAAAGAGGTACCTACCCCTATGACACAGGGACCGCATAATTCTAATCTCAGGCTTGATTCTTTTAAAGATATCTACAGCACTCATTTTAAAATACGATTTAGAGAAGGAAAGGGTTTCCCTGGTAGCTCAGCTGGCAAAGAATCCACCTGCAATGCAGGAGACCCTGGTTCAGATTCCTGGGCTGGGAAGATCCACTACAGAAGGGATAGGATACCCACTCCAGTATTCTTAAGCCTACCTGCTAGCTCAGCTGGTGAAGAATCTGCCTGCAATGTGGAAGATCTAGGTTCTATCCCTGGGTTGGGAAGATCCCCTGGAGAAGGAAAAGGCTACCCACTCCAGTGTTCTGGCCTGGATAATTCAATGGGGTTGCAGAGAGTCGAACACGACTGAGTGACTTTCACTTTCAGAGAAGGAAAGGGCACACAGTTGCATGCACACTGGGGATATGTGGTTTTCTAAGCATGATTTAGACAACTGTGAAAGAAAGCAATCTCTGTGAACTGTGCATTCCAGAGACAAAAACTGCACATAAAATACTTCTGCTACACAGATCTATGACTCTACAAGTTCAGCTGTGTCATAATGTCTGAGGACAAAGAAGAGAAATCCACCTCAGGATACTATGCTGAACCAAAACCAACATCACATGAGGAAATGAAAATTAGAGGGAAGTACTGTGGGAATTAACAGAGTCCTAATATCCCTGTTGCACAGTGTACTCCAAAGTACCCATAAAAACAAACATCCTATCCATAAACAGGTCAAAGAATACAAATATGCCCTTCCCCAAGGAAGAGACACATAAGAATGCCAGGAAATAATGTATATACTAAAACACACTACATAATAATGAGATAGAATTCAGGGCCATAAGATTTAATGAACATAAAGACACTAACAGCACTTTGTCAAAGTGTCCAGCACTTTGTCATGGACAGGAAAATAAACACTCTCCTAATCACAATAAACTGTGGAAAATTCTTAAAGAGATGGGAATACCAGACCACCTGACCTGCCTCTTGAGAAATTTGTATGCAGGTCAGGAAGCAACAGTTAGAACTGGACATGGAACAACAGACTGGTTCCAAATAGGAAAAGGAGTACGTCAAGGCTGTATATTATCACCCTGTTTATTTAACTTATATGCAGAGTACATCATGAGAAATGCTGGGCTGGAGGAAGCACAAGCTGGAATCAAAGTTGCTGGGAGAAATATCAATAACCTCAGATATGCAGATGACACCACCCTTATGGCAGAAAGTGAAGAGGAACTAAAAAGCCTCTTGATGAAAGTGAAAGAGGAGAGTGAAAAAGTGGGCTTAAAGCTCAACATTCAGAAAATGAAGATCATGGCATCCGGTCCCATCGCTTCATGGGAAATAGATGGGAAACAGTGGAAACAGTGTCAGACTTTATTTTTAGGGGCTCCAAAATCACTGCAGATGGTGACTGCAGCCATGAAATTAAAAGACGCTTACTCCTTGGAAGGAAAGTTATGACCAACCTAGATAGCATATTCAAAAGCAGAGACATTACTTTGCCAACAAAGGTCCGTCTAGTCAAGGCTATGGTTTTTCCTGTGGTCATGTATGGATGTGAGAGTTGGACTGTGAAGAAGGCTGAGCGCCGAAGAATTGATGCTTTTGAACTGTGGTGTTGGAGAAGACTCTTGAGAGTCCCTTGGACTGCAAGGAGAACCAACCAGTCCATTCTGAAGGAGATCAGCCCTGGGATTTCTTTGGAGGGAATGATGCTAAAGCTGAAACTCCAATACTTTGGCCACCTCATGCGAAGAGTTGACTCATTGGAAAAGACTCTGATGCAGGGAGGGATTGGGGGCGGGAGGAGAAGGGGACGACAGAGGATGCGATGGCTGGATGGCATCACTGACTCGATGGACATGAGTCTGAGTGAACTCCGGGAGTTGGTGATGGACAGGGAGGCCTGGTGTGCTGCGATTCATGGGGTCACGAAGAGTCGGACACAACTGAGTGACTGAACTGACTGACTGAAAGCACTCTCTGTCTGATGAGTAACTTTGAATACATTAGAAAACATTATTTATTATCAAGAAATTGTTCTTCTTGACTGTATGCTCTGAAAATAATAAGAAATGAGCACAAAAAGTTACGAGGCTCACTAAGACATTATTTGTTTGTAATGGCTACAAATGGAAATAAACTTATTTAAAATTTTGTTAAATTGAATTGATGATATATCTCTATTTTTTAAAGATAAGGGAAAGTTCTCAAAGATTTAAATAGTGTATATAATATTTGGGGCTTCCCTGGTGGAAGCAGTAAGAATTCTTTAAAGTGGTAAAGAATCCACCTGCCAGTGCAGGAGATGCAGGAGGCTTGGGTTTGATCCCTAGATCAGGAAGATCCCCTGGAGAAAGAAATGGCAACCGACTCCTGTATTCTTGCTGGGAAATCCATGGACAGAGGAACCTGGCAGGCTACAGTCCATGGAATCAAAAAGAATCAGACATGCTTAGCAGCTAAACAACAATACAATATTCAAATTTTGTTAAAGAATATATGAAATTCTATTATACAATGGCTTAGTGAGAAGACAAATTTGGGTATCTGTTAAGCATATAGAATATGGAAAACAGAACATAGGAACTCAACATCTGATAATTTTAGCCAACAAGCTAGAGAAGTCTCTCGAACAAATATACAGTATGTTAGACACAGCATTGTGTAATATTTGATACAACAATATATAACAATAAAAGGGAAATACAGTATAAATACATATATAGCATTTCCCTGAGCATATTTTGAGAAAAATGAAATTTCTTTTATGCTAAGTAGAGTATAACACAGTGAGTTATTTTTATGTACTCCAACTACTTTTACAGTGAAGCAAAATTCCTAGCCAAAAATATGGAATAGCTTAGCTTTGGGTACCTACTAGTTAATTTGATTTCATTTTAGATCTATTACTAAGACTCACCAGATTTTTCACTTTCATCCCCAAGTATCTGCTTAATTCATAATTATTTCTGTTGGAATTACTTCATAACAAACAGCTGTCCTCTCTCCCTCATTTATTTATTCAATCGTTTATTTAAATCAGCATGAATTCAGAAAGATTTTTTTCAATCCTTTGGGTTACAACCTGATATTATCATTATTTATGTTATTGCTGAAATAAAATTCATCATAAGAAACACTGAAGAAGTCAGGTCCTCTTTTATTTGGAGATTGATTAGATTTTCCATTTCAGTGTCATGGAGGTATTTGCTTTTAGTCACCAACATTATAACAAGTAGAAGAATGGGAATGGATTGTATCTGTATACAGGAGAAATACAGACCTAACTTTAGTATGGGAAACCAGGAAAATGTCTTCTATATTTTTTGAGAGACCTTGTTCAAAGCTTTAGAAATGAGAAGCAAAAAAGTTTCCCTAGTAGCAGTCCCCACCAATAATGAGAAAACACTAATGATGGAGAAAGGTGCAGGAGTCCAACGTGCCCATCACCTGGAGGACTTCCTCTGTGTCCCTGAAAGGCTGCACTCTGCACTCTGAGCAGGTGCCTTCATGAAGCATGAAGCTAATGATGCCATTTCTCTACTCCCACAGCTCACCACAGCTCACTCTTGGAACTAGTCAATCTCACAACCTGAAAGCTCCAGAGCAATCTGGTTTTCAGGCAGAGAGGGGGCCCATCACTAGTAGGACATTTCTCCTGGTGCACATCATATGGGTTCTCTTATTCTATCCTGTGATTGCTACCTTGTGCCCCTTCTCTAGACCTATTTGGTCCCTTGCCTGTGCCACAGGCCTCCAAATCCTGTTCTGCAGTGCTCATCATCAGATTTGGGGCCAAAATCACCTGTCACACCTCACACTTCTTGTCCATCTGTCCAACTAGAACTTCATTACCTGACCAGTAATCATCTAACTCTAAGACACACTCTGAAAACTCATCACTTGCCGGCTTCTCTGCTCACCTGTAATCTGGAATATGTCAGAGGACACTGGTTGGAAGCTCAGGCTCTGTGTCTGCTTAGAGTGTGTAATTACTGGCTCTTCTCTCACTATTTTCTGACCTCAGGTGAGGAACTCAAACTTTATGTGCCCTTGTTTCCTTCTAAATAAAATGGAGGCAATAACAAGGATATTTACTTAATGAGTTGCTACAAGGATTCAACACATGCAAAATGTTCCAAACAGTGCTGGGGACAAGGATGCTCTGTAGTGATTGTAGTATTGCCCCGATTGCCACCTGGTGGTGTAAGCTTTGTTGTGAGCTTCAAGGACAGCAGGAGTTACGATCACTCCCATCTCAGCTTGTGCCTATCTTCTAAATTCAATTAGTGGTTATAATATGGACAACATTTCAAGAAATGCCATTTTAAAAATGAGTTTGTAACTTTTATTATAGTGTTGACACTATTTTTAAAAGAACTCCTTTTAAAAAGGCTTTACATGTTAGGAAATGCAAAGAGCTGTATTTAAAGAGTTTCTCAACCTCAAAAACTCATACACCAAGGGCAACGTTTTGACAAAAATCCCAGAGAAGGGCTTGTGTCAGTGTGATAGAGACATTTACTCCCACTAAAGTCTGAAGAGTCCCTATGGTTCTGGGACAATTTGCTGAGCACAAGCAAAGTAAAAACTGTTCATGTACATACGTGTGCAAAACATCTATTAGCTGTCTTTTGCATGATTCATTTTTAGTTAATACTCAGGTAATATTCTTGTCACTGCAAAAATAGCAGTTTTGGGGAGTTTGAGGTCGTCAGGGAAAGAACAATCTTTAACAGGAATACAAATGAACAGGAGAAATGGAGTGTGGGTGGTTCCCAAGTGATGAACTCAATCTTTATAAAGAGGCTTAGATTTGTCAAAAGATAATAGGTGCTGCTTTGTGCCTCATAATTGCTTCTTATGCAAAAATTTCAAAAGAATGATCATGTGAAAATGAAAGGTCCTTTATCATCCCAAAACATTAAGTTACTAAATGTTAGTAACTTACAAAAAGGTCCAATTTCTTATTGCTTAAATATTTTCCTAAAAATCTCTCAGATAAAACTAATTTTTCTCATTTTATGTGGAATCTTAAAAATGATACAAATGAATCTATCTATGAAACAGAAACAAAATCAAGGACATAGAGAACGGACTGATGGTTGCCAAAAGGGAGGGATATGGGGGAAGGATGGATTGAGAGTTTGGAGTTAGCAGATGCAAGCCATTATATATAGAATGAATAAGCGAGGTCCTACTGTATAACACAGTTCAGTTCAGTCAATCAATCATGTCTGACTCTTTGTGACTCCATGGACTGCAGCACACCAGGCTTCCCTGTCCATCAACAACTTCCAGAGCTTGCTCAAATTCAAGTCCATCAAGTTGGTGATGCCATCCAACCATCTCATCCTCTGTTGTTCCTTTATCTTCTTGCCTTCAATCTTTCCAAGCACCAGGGTGTTTTCCAATAAGTCAGTTCTTTGCATCAGATGGCCAAAGTACTGGAGCTTCAGCTTTAGCATCAGTCCTGCTTGGATCTTCTTGCAGTCCAAGGGACTCTCAACAGTCTTCTCCAACATCACAGTTCAAAAGCATCAATTCTTCAGCATTCAGCTTTCTTTAGAGTCCAACTCTCACATCCATACATGACTACTGGAAAAACCATAGCTTTGACTAGATGGACCTTTATTGGCAAAGTAATGTCTCTGCTTTTTAATATGCTGTCTAGGTTGGTTATAACTTTTCTTCCAAGGAGCAAGCATCTTTTAATTTCATGGCTGCAGTCACCATCTGCAGTGATTTTGGAGCTCAAAAAAATAGTCTGTCACTGTTTCCATTGTTTCCCCCATCCATTTGCCATAAAGTGATGGGACTTGATGCCAAGATCTTAGTTCTTTGAACATGAGTTTTAAGTCAGCTTTTTCACTCTTCTCTTTCTCTTTCATCGAGGCAGTTTAGTCCTTTTCACTTTCTCCCACAAGGGTGGTGTCATCTGCATATCTCAGGTTATTGTTATTTCTCCCAGCAGTCTTGATTCCAGCTTGTGCTACATCCAGCCTGGCATTTCTTATGATGTACTCTGCATATAAGTTAAATAAGCAAGGTGACAATATACAACCTTGACATACTCCCTTCCCAATTTGGAACCAGTCCATTGTGCCATGTCCAGTTCTAACTGTTGCTTCTTTACCTGCATACAGATTCTCAGAAGGCAGGTCAGGTGGTCTGGTATTCCCACCTCTTTCAGAATTTTCCACGGTTTGTTGTGATCCACACAGTCAAAGGATTTAGAGTAGTCAATCAAGCAGATGTTTTTCTGGAATTCTCTTGTTTTTTTCTATGACTCAACAGATTTTGGCAATTTGATCTCTGATTACTCTGACTTTTCTAAATCCAGCTTGAAAAATATGGAAGTTCTTGGTTCATGTATCTTTGAAGCCTCACTTAGAGAATTTTGAGCATTACCTTGCTAGTGTGTAAGAGATGAGTAGAATTATCTGGTAGTTTGAACATTCTTTGGCATTTCCTTTCTTTGGGTTTGGAATAAAAACTGACCTTTTCCATTTCTGTGGCCACTGATGAGTTTTCCAAATTTCATGGCATATTGAGTGCAGCATTTTAACAGCATCATCTTTTAGGATTTTAACTAGCTCAGCTGGGATTCCATCCCCTCCACTAGCTTTCTCTGTAGTGATGTTTTCTAGGCCCACTTGACTTCACACTCCAGGATGTCTGGCTCTAGGTGAGTGATCACGCCATTGTGGTTATCTGGGTCATTAAAATCTTTTTTGTATAGTTCTTCTGTGTATTCTTGCCACCTCTTCTCAATATTTTCTGCTTCTGTTAGGTCCATACCATTTCTGTCCTTTATCTCTGCATTAAATATTCCCTTGGTATCTCTAATTTTCTTGAAGAGATCTCTAATCTTTCCCATTCTATTGTTTTCCTCTATTTCTTTGCATTGGTCACTGAAGAAGGCTTTTTTGACTATGGATTTCTTTTTTACTGGGGAATGTTTTGCAAATTAGTACAAAATGGGCAGTAAATATTATTGGTAATAATAAAAACCTCTTATATATACTACTCATTGACACTTCTTGTCTTTAATTTTTAAGAGGTTATCTTCTATTCAAAAGGATTTCTGCATGAAATAGAGGTACATTTTCTCCCCTTATATTTAAAGAATCAAAAGTCCAACTCTTTATTAAAGAATTTGAACCTGATTAGGCAAATATTATAGGGCTAGCTTATAATAGAAACATATGCATTAATACAAATACACTAATATAACCTAGTCATTGTGATTTTAGCTTGGAGTCAGGTCTCCAACAGGTGTTTTCCAGAGAGCTGTTTATTTCTTAGAAATTTGCTTTAAAGCCCCCCAGTTGATCTCCTCATTGTTCCTTGACGATTAAAAGGAGTTCAGTTAAGAATTTGGATTGTTTTTCTGAGAATTCCCCAGTGGTCAGGCCAAAATCATAGCATCCCTGCTCTGGAACTTTCACCAAAGAAATGTTGGAATTTCAGAGCAAAAATCTTCTTTAGACATCATCGTGACCAGCTCTTTTCACAGATCAGGGATTTAAGAAGTTAGAGAATGTGGCAAGATCACAGGGTTAGCCTTGCCGTAACTGGATATGGGCTCTCAACTCTCTGTACAGTGATTTTTGTTTTGGTTTGGTTTTTAAAATCTACCCTATTATATGTCATCTCTCTAATACGGTAGAAGTAGCAAGAAGCAATCATTTTAACACGAGCTACATGCAACTTAGCTCACCTAAAATGATTCTGTACAAAATTATAGTTTCTAGAACAAATTGCTTGTTTTAACAAATTTTCACACCTTCCTACAGAATTAGCATAAAAATTGTGGGTGAAATTTCTGACCATGATATGTGTGAATAGATTTCAAGCTACACGAATGGTCATAATGGGGTAAAAACAATTATTTTTATGATATACTTTTGACTGTCGGTAAGGGACAGTGGGAGGGAAAAATTCGAGGTTGCACACAGGAAGTGCCCTTCAGTGCAGAGCCAAGAGGGTGAGCGAGTAGCACTTCCTGTGAGAGACCCTGTGTCCTCACTCCCCCATCCAGCCCTTATATTCTAAACAGCATCCTCTGCTGCCCTCTAGCGGTTCTGAGAGCCATTAGCAAGGTTGCAAAGGGAAATCTTAGAGGTGAGCAGAGAATTGGTTCCTTTTTCCCCTTCAACAATCTGCACCCATTTATAATGTGGGGTGTGTTTTCTTCACACACCACAGAGCAATTCTCAGAATCCAGCTGGATGTCCTACACTTCAACTCAGTTCTGACACCGTCGACCCAATATCACATCCAATTCCCCAGGTTAATGGCTCAGTCCTGCAAGAACATCCCCCACTTAAGAGATCAAGGTAAAGTCACCCTGTCACCTGTAATTCTAACCAACTGGCTATAGGGCCAAGGTTCCCACACTCCCTATTTGGGTTTGATTATTCTGCTAGAGAGAAACAAACTCGGGGAACCATTTTACTAACTAGATGACCGATTTATCATGAAAAGGATGTGATTCAGAAACAGCCTGATGGAAAAGACACAGAGCTTTACACCCACCAGAAATTCCCCTTGCCCACCAGCCCAACTAGCAAGGATTTAAACTCCAAAACTGCTCCCCTCACATGGACAGAGGAGCGTGGCAGGCTACAGTCCATGGGGTCGCAAAAGAGTAGGACAAGACTTAGCGACTATATGACAACAACCGTCTCCCCTCCCAGAAAATAGAGATCAGGGTGGAATTCCTAGTCAGCTCACCTGGCAACAACCACCTCAGCCCCCACCCCACTGAAGTCCCAGAGTCGCTTTATTAACATAACAATAGGCGCCTTTGTCATTTTTCATCTCTTAGGAATTTCCTGTGGTTTTTGGAGCTCTGAGCCAGAAATGAGAATAGGGACTAGGACCAATCATATAGAATTTTTATTACAAATCGCAACGTCACACCCTTCAGTGACAAAGAAACAGAATACATCATCTGGTGAATCATGGATGCAAATAAAATGGAATAATGAATTGGTTCCAAAATATATTTGTGTGCGCTTAGTCCATGGCGTCACAAAGAGTTGGACATGACTCAGCAACTGAACTGACTGACTGAGTGAGTCACTCAGTCGTGTCCAACTCTTTGTGACCCAATGAACATTAACCCACCAGGCTCCTCTGTCCATGGAATTCTCCAGGCAAGAATACTGCAGTGGGTTGCCATTTCCTCCTCCAGGGGAATCTTCCTGATCCAGAGATGGAACCCAAGTCTCCTTCATCTCCTGCATTGGCAGGCGAATTCTTTACCATTGAGCCACCTGGTAAGCTCCCCATCCAAAAAACGTAGACATATATCCTCAATTCAAAGTGAGGATCTCCTACCTTTACATAATATTTTATTCTTTTGTGTGTGGTACACAAGAGGGCTGAACAGAAGGAAACCACAGAGAAGGGATGAATTCATTCAGCTTTAGACAAACCTTCACAAAATCCAGCTGGTTCCCTCCTCCTCTTTCTGATCCCTCCTGGTTCTCATTCTCTAAGTATTCTTTCTGTGTCTTGAACACGTTTTATCAATATGAATCATAGACTCAATGGATATGAGTTTGAGCAAGATGGTGAAGGACAGGGAAGCCTGGTGTGCCACAGTCCATGGGGTCACAAAGAGTTGGACACGACTGAGCTACTGAACAATAAAATCACTATGAATATCAAATAGTTTAGTTACTTAGACACATGTCTTTCACTCCCAAAATGTGGGAGGCTCTTCAAGAGCTGATGTCACTTCCCATGTATCTGTGTATCCACTCCCCCACCACCTAGTGCTGGTCTTGCTGCTGTCACTGTGTTGATCCTAAAGAAAAATATCATATAGGAATAGTCCTGAGGAATAGGAGCCACTCAGCTTTACCATTAAAGCAGGGATTCAAAATGAAAGTCTATCAGAGGCAAAATGATACGACATATTTCCAGAAATGGCACTAGTCAAAAGACCAATAAGAGCATTCACATCATTTTTATTGAATCAAAAACCGTCTAGAGACAAGTGGAAAAAATAATTTATTACAGGTTCTCTTACACATGAACATGGAACATTTATACAGGTTATCAACGTGCTGATAGGAAATGCTATATTTAAAGACAAACATTTTTACACAAAAGTAGTGGTCCTGTATTTTATAAAGATAGATATTAATAAATTATCAGAGATAATGAAGAACAACAGGTGATGATTCCAACAGGAATGCACTCTATGTTGAAATTAAAGTAACTTTTCTCAAGATGGCACCCTGGATAGAATCAAGTTCTTGTGAGCTAAGACAAAGGAGCTCTTTTCTGGGAAGAAAGGGCCAAGAAGGGCTCTGACCAACCAAAACACCCCAGCTGTGCTTGCCGCGTCATCCTTGGATGTAGTTAGAGCCCCTAACGTTTACTCCAAGCTAATGCAATAGCTCATTGTGAAACAGTGCTGCCTTCACCAACAGCTGCATGAGGTTAATGAGATTTATAATGCAAAGGATACAGTGCAAAGGACAGCATTTTAGAGGAACTGTAATCGCCACATGATCTGAATGAATAACCTAATAGTTTAATAGCAAAGAAGTATATTCTCTATTTCTGAAGGGAAATTAACATAATTCTAAATAGACACTGTTTTCTTAGCATGATATATGGAGTCTGAAAATAAACGGCATTTTTCCCCTAAAATTCTGAAATCACTCCTTTAGAAAACGATTTCTATAATGATATGCACCAACACAATAAAACCTTTTTATATGTTATAGTCATTAAAATATACACATATAGAGACACTGAACAGATGTGGAAAACCATGATATATATATATACACATGGCTGAATACTGTTCAGTTTCATTTAATTAAATTCACCAAATATTTATTGGGTGCCCACTACTTGAAAACCACCATGCCAGGCGATGCGTAGTCGATCTGAAGACATGTGAAGCTCACATCAGCCACACAAAGCCAAACTTCAGATAACATACTAAACCTCAAAAATAATCAAAAGCAGAGCTAAAGCTGAATAATGAATAAGGAAAGAGATACACAGGAGAAAGGCTTGGGGAAACATGAAAAGGACGGAGGGAATCACTGGTCCTGGGCATGGCATCTGTTAGGGGTAGACTGGACCTCAACCTGCGATCTTAACCCCACAGTCCAGGATTCAGTTTTCATCCTGCTCCGTTTCCTTTAAAAAGTCAAGTAAATAGGGGATTAGTTTTCAGATGGTAACAATAACCCGGTGTACGAGACAGCAAAAGAGACACTGATGTATAGAACAGTCTTATGGACTCTGTGGGAGAGGGAGAGGGTGGGAAGATTTGGGAGAATGGCAATGAAACATGTAAAATATCATGTAGGAAACGAGTTGCCAGTCCAGGTTCGATGCATGATGCTGGATGCTGGGGGCTGGTGCACTGGGACGGCCCAGAGGGATGGTATGGGGAGGGAGGAGGGAGGAGGGTTCGGGATGGGGAGCACATGTATACCTGTGGCGGATTCATTTTGATATTTGGCAAAACTAATACAATTATGTAAAGTTTAAAAATAAAATAAAATTAGAGAGAAAAAAAAAAAAAAAAAAAAAAAAAACAAAGCTTGTAGGATTCCTCAAAATATTTTTTTTTTAAATAAAATTTGCTCTGCATTCATACCTACCACTTTTTTAAGCCGTTCCCACCATCAGGTTGGCTGAAACAGCCACCCAAATAAAAGGAACAAAGCTTCAAGCAAACTAATTTATCAGAACATCTGGAAGCATGCTAGTGCCAGAGTAAATTATTTTAAGTGAAAACAGTGAAAAGAAGATAAAGATAAATATTTTACAACTTGGCATTTCATTCCTTTTACGACTTCTATTCTAAAAGCATTTTTAGGGAATGTGCACATCCAGGAAAATACATACAAGGAGTCTCTCCCCCTCTACAGAACCAGTACATCAACAGGGAATAGAGCATCGGGCTTGTTTCTGACACAGCCCACTGAAAGAGGGGCAAGGCTGGTGGGACCTTGGTGTCGTGAGCCACGGTGGGCCATAGGACCCCCGAGCAAACCCCAGTGCTATCCCCCAGCACATGGGTTCTGGATGGAGTATAGCCATAGCATGAGCATGAACCTATAGCTTCCCTGAGGAATTATTTAGATTCTAGACATGCATAAATCACTCTTCTCTCGAGATCAGTCCTGGGTGTTAGTTGGAAGGGCTGATGCTGAAGCTGAAACTCCAATACTTTGGCCACCTAATGCGGAGTTGACACATTGGAAAAGACCTTGATGCTGGGAGGGATTGGGGGCAGGAGGAGAAGGGGACGACAGAGGATGAGATGGCTGGATGGCATCACCGACGCAATGGACATGAGTTTGAGTAAACTCCGGGAGTTGGTGATGGACAGGGAGGCCTAGTGTGCTGTGATTCATGGGGTCGTGACGAGTCGGACACAACTGAGCGACTGAACTGAACTGAACTCCAGGAAAGACCCACCAGGGACTAGCATGTCCAAAGATCCCCAAACATTCCACAAGGTGATGGTGTGGCCTTAGAAGGATCTGGAGCATCGTGGTTAGGAAACCACCCTTGAAGATGGTCATGTTGTCTCAGCCCTGGCAGTGACCACATGGCAACCCAGGGCACTGGGGAGGGGGCCAGGGACGCCCCTCACCGCCCACTCACTTGTGGGGCTCCAGCCAGATTACGGCAGAAGAACCAAAATCAGGGCTTCTCTCTCTCCAGTGCTTTTGGTTTTAATTTCATTAAAGGACAAAACTGTCAGACATCAGGTCTCCCCTAGCAGCTGCATTGTTCTAACCAGCTCACTAATGGGTCAGTGTTTCCGCTGCTGTACTTACAAGTTCATGTAAGCAAGAATTCTTTGCAAATGAAACATATTTTCAGAGATTATGATTTAGCTCCCCATATTCATACCCTGTCTTTAAAAAGGAATTATACTCTGATGAGTCATACCTCTGTTCCTGTATTTTTTCTGGATAGAAACCAAACTTGCATTGGCTCCTTTTTGCCCTTCATGGACACGGGGCCTCTGTGCTCCAAATGGAATTGCGGGTCTGAATTTTCTGGTGTCATGAGACATCTAGAAGGGGACAGGGAACAGGCAGAGAAGCTTGCTGTATGGTCGCACAGAGAAAGTAACATACATCAAAGTTATAAAAAGAGACAGGAATGACACACAGTAAATTATTTAAAGGTACCAAGGCTTTAGTAAAAATACCACAGCAGAAATCCCTAAGAGTATGTAGAATCATTTAAAATGGAAATAATGACACAATCTTCTCAAATAAAAAATAAATAATCCCAAGACTTCCCTGGTGGTCCAGTGGTTAAGACTCCACACTCCCAATGCTGGGACCCCAGGTTTGATCCCTGGTTGGGAAACTAAGATCCCACATACCATGGTGTGACCAAAAAAAGAACAACACACCAGTTTTTTGTTTTGTTTTTGTTTAATTGAAAAATAATAGTAATCCTAAAAGCAGAGTTGATAACTGTAAAAGGTAATAAAATCACCCAGGGAATTAAAGCAGCTGCAAAGAGACATTTTTCAAGTCAGTAGATACCTAGATGTGTTCTCTAACCTGTATGTATATTCAGACACATTTATTTTCCCTTTTTCTCCAGTGGTTTCTGTTCGGCTTGTGAGGTTGACAGTGTTTCCAAAAAGACAGTAGCGAGGCATCCTCTGTCCTATGACTCCGGTCACTACCTCCCCTGTGTGGATCCCGATCGTTATCTGCAGAATCAAAGCTCTGGTTCAATACATTCAATAATAGGAATTATTGCTCACGCTAGACTAAAGAATTCAGAGTCATCATATAAAAATCAAAAGAACTCTCTAGAACTCCAAACATATTACAGACAAAAACCCTCACAAAATCTGGCATGAGAGAAACATTCTTTGGAGCTTTCAAAAGTATGAATCTGGCCACTTACATTAGATTTAGGAAAGAGATTTTAAAAAATAAACCAGAAGGGACAGGGGGTTTTAATCTCATCCTCATGACTTTCAGCACATGGAATAAAGAAGGTAATTTCAAATAGATGGACAGATTTCCCATTTCTATGTAAGAATGTAATATAATAGGTTCAATAAAATATTAGTCTTTGTTTACACAGATGCCAAAAGGCACATGAAATGATGTTCAACATCACTAATTATTAGAGAAATGCAAATCAAAACTACAATGAAGTATCAGTTCACACTGGTCAGAACAGCCATCATTAAAAAGTCTACAAATAACAAATGCTGGAGAGGGTGTGGAGAAAATGGAACCCTCCTACACTGTTGCTGGGAATATAAGTTGGTGCAGCCCCTGTGGAGCAGTATGGAGGTTCCTTAAAAAACTAAAAATAGATCTGCCATATGATCCAGCAATCCCTCTGTGGGGCACACATCCAAAGAAAACTTTAATTCAAATACATATAACACAATGGAGTATTACTCAGCCATTAAAAAGAATACATTTGAATTAGTTCTAATGAGGTGGATGAAACTGGAGCCTTTTATATGGAGTGAAGTAAGCCAGAAAGAAAAGCACCAATACAGTATACTAACACATATATATGGAATTTAGAAAGATGGTAACAATAACCCTGTGTACGAGACAGCAAAAGAGACACTGATGTATAGAACAGTTTTTTGGACTCTGTGGGAGAGGGAGAGGGTGGGATGATTTGGGAGAATGGCATTGAAATACGTATAATATCATATATGGAACAAGTCGCCAGTCCAGGTTCAATGAACGATACTGGATGCTTGGGGCTGGTGCACCAGGATGACCCAGAGGGATGGTATGGGCGGGGAGGAGGGAGGAGGGTTCAGGATGGGGAACACATGTATACCTGTGGCAGATTCATTTCAATATTTGGCAAAACCAATACAATATTGTAAAGTTTAAAAATAAAATAAAAAAAAAATACACATGCACCTCAATGTTCATAGAAGCACTGTTTACGACAACCAGGACACAGAAGCAACTTAAGTGTCCACTGAGAGATGAATCGATAGGGAAGATGTAGTATATATATACAATACAATTTTACTCAGCCATAAGAAGAATGAAATAATGCCATTTGCAGCAACATGGAGGGACCAAGCATAGGAAGTGAAGTCAAAGACAAATATCATATGATACCGTTCATATGTGGAATCTAAAATTTGACACAAATGAACTTATCCCGAAACAGAAACAGACTCATAGACATAGAGAACAGACCCGTGGTTACCAAAGAGGAAAGGGGGTGGAGGAGGGATAAAATAGGAGTTTGGGATTAGCAGATACACACCACTATATATAAAATAGATACACAACAAGGACCTACTGTATAGCACAGAGAACTCTACTCAATATCCTGAATTAAACCATAATGGAAAAGAATGTGAAAAAAAAACGCACATACATATGTATATAACTGAATCATATTGCTGTACAGTAGAAACTAACACAACATTGTAAAATATACTTCAATTAAAAAACATTAAAAATATTTAATCTTTGTTGTCAAGATGCAATTCCTTATGCATAATGAATGACTAGCTGGTCAAGAATATAAATCAGTTGTACAAAAGGCCTATTACGACCATTAAAATACGTGTTTTACCTACTAACCTGAACAGATTCACCATCTACTTGGACCTGGCCAGCAATCTCCATCATATCCAAGGCCAGGTGGCAGATGGACCGTGCGTGGTGGATGCATGGCTCCGGCAGCCCGCTCACTGTCATGTACTTGTCCCCGACAGTCTCCACCTGGTAGGGTGCAGACCGGTTAGTACAAGCATGACTGATTCATGTGCCACCCTTACACAAAACATGCTTTTCCATTTGCCATCAATAACTTTCAACTTTCCTCCCCCGACTCTCTTAAAATTCTAATATATTCGATGCCAACAAGAAGAAAACTGGTCAGTATTTAAAATGTACACAACTGGCACTTGAAGTCTGATTACAGGCAGGGACAGAACATAATATTAGTTTTCTTCTAGTAAGTCCTAGTTTCTCGCCTTAGACATCCTTAGGACCCAGAAGAATAATTTATGACCCTATTCCCCCTCAAAACAGTGATGGTTTGATGGGCCAAAGCACCACTTCCCTAAGTTCAGTGGTTCATCCAGGTCATTAACCATTTATCTTTATGATGTGCTCACACCGTGTTACATTGTTCCTCAGGAAATGGCCATAAAAATAAATAGTCCCTGTGGCACTGCTATGACTCCAGATGCCTGGGGAAGGTTTAGTTCACATTCTTGCCTTTACTAAGCAATATTCCACGGACTTCATTTTTTCAATGTTATAATTTTTTTCTAACTGAAACCATGGGCAGAAATGCCTTATGACTGTTTATTTCCAGTTGATGTTATCTAAAAGCAGGTCTGAGTCCCTGGCACCCCTCCTATGCTCCATGACTTCTCTACGGTGCAAAACATTTATACCTTTCAGTAAAAATATCTCTGGCAGGGCACTGAAACAAATGCTACGTTTATGTTATGTGTGATAAACCACGTGTACAGATTTATTCACATAAGTGCAAATAAGTTGCTAAATATTTTAACTAGGGAAGCATCTGCTCCATTCATTTGAGTTACAGGAAAGAGACTATTTTAGAACAAGAGGTAATTATTTAAGAAAATGGTAAACAATGAATGCATGAGAGCTGACTGTACCCAGGCTGCATGGCTACAGTCAGGGACTGTGACTGCCACACCATTGGAAGACAGGGTCTGAAAATTCAGAGTAATGAATGGCACTGCTTTCGGACAGGGCGTGGACTTGCCTTATAAACAAATGGATTTTTCCGGGAGTCCGTCAGAGTGTCAAATCTAGTGTAGAGGTCATTGAGGAGGTTGACAATCTTCATGGCCCCTTCCCCAGACGCGTGCTTGCTGCAGAAAGCATTGAAGCCCACAATGCCACTGAAGAGGATAGTCACGTTGTCATATCTCTTCGCGGGCACCGGACGCTTGTGCCTCAGCTCGTTGGCCACAGATGGAGGAAGCACAGAATACAGCAACCTGAGATCAGGACAGAGCCATCATGAGAGATGCTGAGAGCTGCTTTAGTGCTTCTACTGCCCATTTTAGAGACTTCGGTGCCATGTGCACAGTGAAGGCTCTGCTAGCACACTCATCATTAGCCACATTTATAAGTCAAGGCTAGAAAATATAAATAATTGGTTTGTTATAAACCAATCCAAACATCTCCCAATCCAAACCAATTCAAAGTATATCAAAATACACCAAACAAAACAACTAGACAAAACAAAGGACAGACACGAGGAAGCTGAAGTTGTTCTGTGCGCCTTGGGTTTCAGCGCTCCAACTGTGATATTCATGGAATGAAAGAAGTCATCCCAGCACTTAGCTCTGCGGTGTGGTGGTGGTGGTGGAGTCGCTAAGTCGTGTCTGACTCTCGCAACACCATGGGCTCCCAGGGACACATTCACCTCTCAGGGGCAAGCTGCCTGCCTCAACATTTGTCACCTGACATGAAAAGAAACAGATTTCCCCAACAAGGACCTACTGTACAGCACAGGGAACTATACTCAACATTTTTTAATAATCTATGAAGAATCTGAAAAAGAATACACATGTGTAAATGAATCACTGTGTTGTAGACCTGAAACTAACATAACACTGTAAATCAACTAGACTTCAATAAAAGAAAGGAAGGACAGGAGGAAGAAAGAAAACAGATTTTCCTTCCTGCCTCACTTCTCTGTGGAAGAAACTGATAAAGCAGGTAAGAAACTGGTCTAGGAAAGAAAAGATCTCATTTTCATTGACAATCCTGAGACCAGGCCAATGGCACAAGACGACACTGGCGTGGGGAGGAGAGAAGCAAGCACACAGGAGGTGAGAGCTGAGACCTGAGAGTCTCCTGGACTAGACAACTGGAGGAGCAAACGACACCTCCCAGCCTATTTCTCCCCGAAGCCAGCTGTCACTCAGGGCTAGGTTTAAGAAGCTGAGGTCACATTTCTTTCCTAGCTCCAGTGGAATTTCTTCAGTCTTTCATTTTCGCTCTCAAACATAGAACATTTTATAAAATGCTTTAAGGCTATTTTGAATATTACATGTGAACAGTAGCATGACTTCATTTCAACGAAAATTAGTAGTCAACGTTTATAATTAAATCACTTTGAAAATCAAATATCAACAAAGAGAGAAACCTAGGTGATTTTCCAATTTAACAGCTGAGCAGGATCTGAGAAACTCAAACTTAATAAATCCAGATGACTTTGAGCCTCAGTTCTTAAGCTCTATCTCACAATGTATTATTTTTCATGAAGGAAGCTGTTCCACATACTAAAATATACAATTTTGAGTTGTTTCTTGAGCAGTAGGAGGGATTTTGAGTACCTGCCTCATCCCGTATACTTCAGGAGATTTGAAAAATACCTGGAAAGACTAAGGGGTTAGGGCTTCAAGGAAAGTAAAGTGATCTCAAATAAACTATTATTTTCATCTTCATTATACAGAGTAGGAGAAGTGAAGGAAGAGGCTAAGGACGAAGATAGACATTCACCTGGATTCTTTATCCATCTATGCTGTTGACAAACAGTTGACATGTTTACCTTGCATCCATCCATGGGCAACAACACATGTATCAGTGTAAGAAAGTCTGATTAGACATCAGACATCACAGGAAGTGATTCTGCTACCAATGCTATGATGTCAAGTAGAGTGAAATAGTCCTACAGGAAGGAAGGTCAGGTCAATTCTGTAAGATTGCTTCCTATTATACAAATGTTAAAAACGAACACATAAGACCCTGGGTAAAATTCTCTTATGCAAGCCAGTGATTTTGTGCTTTTAATTAATTTTAATTAATATACTTCTAATATATCTCTATTCCTCAAGCAAGGCCAAGTGGTATGCACAATGTGTATTTGTTTAAATAAATTACTTGAAAATTAAATACGATCTTCAATGTCATTTGCCTACTATTTCAAAATTTAAAGCACCGTTCATAGTTTTGTATAGTTTTGTATTTTGATACTTTTGTTCGTGAGTCAAATTACAGATGTAATCACTGTCATCATAGATGACACTACAGTCTATCAGATTCATATCTGCCAAATTCTAAAATAATTTGGCATTCAAGAACTCTTTGAAAATATAATGGCCAAATCTAAGCTCACTGTTCAGTGTACCCCAGCACCTGGCAGCCCTGGCACAGAGAGGATTCTCGGTACACACTCCAGTGTGAAGAAATGGATGAACGGGCAGTCAGACTTGAAACATGCATTTGAGTTATTCTAATGATTTGCAGAGACATGATTTGTCGTATATTCTTTCAGCTTGGTTTGTAAAATTAGAAGACATATCCCCATTACTATTATGACTGATTTCTTTCTGTGTACCTGACAGATTTAAGTGACGTGCAAGAGTTTATTTATTTAGGACTCCATAACTGAGACAGGTTCCACAACTTGGAGTCTTTGTACAGAGAAGAACCCTTGTATGCTATTACTATTCAATCACTGAAGCGATGTTGCCTTGAAGCCTAAATTATATGTAATGTCCCATCTCTGGGCACTTTGCCTCCCGGGTGATAAGCATTAAGCTAAAATATCTTTATTCAGCTCACAGGAAATGTCCTGACAAGGCCCACCTGTGAGTGGCAGCAGGCAAGAAGAAATTAACACACCCCCTCTGGAGGCTGCTGGGAACCAGGAAACGCTTGGCTTGAGTCCCTCCCCTTTAAATTAAAAGAGCCTGAATTCTAACTCAGGCAAGACAGGTCTTTGGGACATGAGTTCACCATCTGCTCCATCTGCTGGCTTTCATAATTAAGTCTCTGTTCCTTGCCCCAACACCGCATCTCTGGATTTACTGGCCTATCATGTGGCGAGTAACCTGAGCTTGGACCTAGTCAGTCTGTCAGCCTTAACCACACGAGAGCCGCCGAATCCACCATGCAGGACAGCCCTGTCGTCTGTAACCACAGGTTACATTCTTACGTGTCCGTCTTTTTCTTTTCATCTTCCAGGGCTCGTAACGTGAGCTGCAGCCTGTCTGTGAGGATTTCCAGTTCCTGGGTCAGCTTGTACTCCTCTCTGAACTGCTCTCCCAGGAGCACGAGGTCCCGAGTGGCATCGTGCAGAGGGATGTCACTCAGGTACAGCCCTCGCCGGGTCAGGTCGTCCAGGTTCATGACACTGTCATAAGAAGAAGGACACACAGTCAGACTCCATGCTTCCATGGCAACACCACCTGGTTTCCGTCAAGGAGTCTAATCCTGCCACTGCGTGCCATTCAAAAGGTCAGGCTGAAGAAAACTCAGATAAAAGCAAGAGGAATATGACTTCATTCTTCTTAATATGTAAACATCTATCAAAGAGAAGTGAACTTGAAATGCAGTTGTGCCAAACTGCAATTTTTTTTTATGCCGTCAGCCTAAATTAAAAGATAATGTGAAAAGTTGCCTTATGAAACCCACTCAGGTTTTCTTCTCAAGGCTGTTATTACTTATTATTGCCAGAGGTTTTCCTCACTATAAAGAAATGAAGAAAAAGTTATCTTGGGAATTCCCTGGCAGTCCAGTGGGGAAGACTTCGCCTTCCAGTGCAGGGGTGCGGGTTTGATCCCTGGTTGAGAAGCAAAGATCCCACATGCTTTGAGGCCAAAAAAACAAAACATAAAACAGAAGCAATGTTGTAACAAATTCAACAAAGACTTTACAAATGGTCCACATCAAAAAAACAATCTTTAAAAAAAAGTTATCTTTCCTCTCTTTTACAAGGATAACAATGCTTCTTCTACAAAACTAGTTGATTGTCATCTTAGGGGATCTATGACTCTTGAACCTAGTTGTTTTCTCTTTCAGACACGATGACTGGAGGTTGACACCAGATTTATGACTCATCTTCAACATGAATTTTCTGTACTCTTGACTTCTAACATGTATTTTTACACACTACTCTAATTTCTGGCTCCACTTTCTTCTGTTACTCTTATTTTCTTTGGCTTATTTGTTTCATCTATTTTTGCTGAATTTTATGCATCTTTGTGACTTGTCATTTTTAGAAAATGTAATATTTATTGATTCAGTGAAGATCTGGTAAATTAAAAAGTAGACTGTTTTTTAAAAATTTAGACTTTGGTTAAAATATCTTAAGGTTACATTATTGGCTTTAATTATTTAAATGCCAAATAATTATTTCCAGTCATTCATAATAATCATTTCTCTAAACTGACATAATTGTGTTGTAAATTTATTGAAGAATTTTGGATGAATAAAATGTCTCCCTGAAATATATTCTCAGAATGTCCATTAAAAAAGCAAAAATAAGCACACCAGTAAAGGAAAATAAAACACAAAGAGTCCACTATTGACACACACCCCTCAGGAAAGAAGCCAGATCATCCACCAGTGGTTTCAAGACCAGCCAATTAGTAGAGAAAAAAAATGTCTATAAGTTTAAACTGAAAATGAATCACTGAAATGCTCATATTGAGAGAGAACATCAAATCATGTCATTGTTCAAAAAACTTACTATTATCTTAATGAGCTGTGTGCTTAGTTGCTCAGTTGTGTCCAACTCTTTGCAACCCCATGGACTGTATGTAGCCTGCCAGGCTCCTCTGTCCATGGGATTCTCTAGGCAAGAATACCGGAGTGGGTTGCCATGCTCTCCTCCAGGGCATCCTTCCGACCCAGGAAACAAACCTGGGTCTCCTGGAAGCGGATTCTTTATCAGCTAAACTACCAGGGAAGCCCAAAACTATCCTATCCTCTTGGAACTATACATTTTACAAGTTAAAGTGCGTTTAGTTGATCTCTTATGGAATGTGAGTACCAATTTTTTTATACACATGAGCAGTTCCCATATAAGAAGGCTTCTCAGGTGCCTCAGTGGTAAAGACTACACCTGCCAATGCAGGAGACTCAAGAGACTCAGGTTCAATCCCTGGGTCGGGAAGATCCCCTGGAGGAGAAAATGGCAACCTACTCAAGAATCCCATGAACAGAGGAACCTGGCAGGCTACAGTCCACAGGGTAGGAAAGAGTCGGACACAATTGAGTGAGCACACCCACACACACAAGTCCCATATAACAACTGGTGATTATATTACTATGTATCCTATTTCTGCATATGGTAATTAGCAAGTGGACTCCAAATTTCTGCCTGTACTTCCAAAGAAACCATTCTCTCCATGAATAAGAACTGTCTCTATTTAAAAGTTATCTTTCCACCAATGCTCAACTTGGAAAAAGACAGAAGGAAAAGACATTTATTGATAGCAGATGCAAATACAGTTTGATCAATGGAGGTTATTAATAAAAAACATGAGTTTATATTCCCTAATTTTGTCTCTCCTATTTTCATAATATATTCTCAGGGGAAAAACCCCATAATTAGTCTTATATAATCTTTAATACCAGATTTGTTATTATAATAATAGTTATTATTATATTATATTATATTAATATATTTATAATAATTATTAAAAATTTAAAGAAGGCTGTAACAAAATCCATTAATTTTTTCATAAATTTTGAAACAGTATTATCAAATGAAAAGTGATTATTTGGACTTTAAATTTTTGATCAACATATGGAGGCTGAACAACACGCTGCTGAATAACCAACAAATCACAGAAGAAATCAAAAAAGAAATCAAAATTTGCATAGAAATGAATGAAAATGAAAACAAACAACCCAAAACGTGTGGAACACTGTAAAAGCAGTCCTAAGGGGAAAGTTCATAGCAATACAGGCATACCTCAAGAAACAAGAAAAAAGTCAAATAAACAACCTAATTCTACACCTAAAGCAACTAGAAAAGGAAGAAATGAAGAACCCCAGGGTTAGTAGAAGGAAAGAAATCTTAAAAATTAGGGCAGAAATAAATGCAAAAGAAACAAAAGAGACCATAGCAAAAATCAACAAAGCCAAAAGCTGGTTCTTTGAAAGGATATATAAAATTGACAAACCATTAGCCAGACTCATCAAGAAACAAAGGGAGAAAAATCAAATCAATAAAATTAGAAATGAAAATGGAGAGATCACAACAGACAACACAGAAATACAAAGGATCATAAGAGACTACTATCAACAATTATATGCCAATAAAATGGACAACGTGGAAGAAATGGACAAATTCTTAGAAAAGTACAACTTTCCAAAACTCGACCAGGAAGAAATAGAAAATCTTAACAGACCCATCACAAGCACAGAAATTGAAACTGTAATCAAAAATCTTCCAGCAAACAAAAGCCCAGGTCCAGATGGCTTCACAACTGAATTCTACCAAAAATTTAGAGAAGAGCTAACACCCAACCTACTCAAACTCTTCCAGAAAATTGCAGAGGAAGGTAAACTTCCAAACTCATTCTATGAGGCCACCATCACCCTAATACCAAAACCTGACAAAGATCCCACAAAAAAAAAGAAAACTACAGGCCAATATCACTGATGAACATAGATGCAAAAATCCTTAACAAAATTCTAGCAATCAGAATCCAACAACACATTAAAAAGATCATATACCATGACCAAGTGGGCTTTATCCCAGGGATGCAAGGATTCTTCAATATCCACAAATCAATCAATGTAATACACCACATTAACAAATTGAAAAATAAAAACCATATGATTATCTCAATAGATGCAGAGAAAGCCTTTGACAAAATTCAACATCCATTTATGATAAAAACTCTCCAGAAAGCAGAAATAGAAGGAACATACCTCAACATAATAAAAGCTATATATGACAAACCCACAGTAAACATTACCCTCAATGGTGAAAAATTGAAAGCATTTCCTCTAAAGTCAGGAACAAGACAAGGGTGCCCGCTTTCACCATTACTATTCAACATAGTTTTGGAAGTTTTGGCCACAGCAATCAGAGCAGAAGAAGAAATAAAAGGAATCCAAGTTGGAAAAGAAGAAGTAAAACTCTCCCTGTTTGCAGATGACATGATCCTCTACATAGAAAACCCTAAAGACTCCACCAGAAAATTACTAGAACTAATCAATGATTATAGTAAAGTTGCAGGATATAAAATCAACACACAGAAATCCCTTGCATTCCTATACACTAATAATGAGAAAACAGAAAGAGAAATTAAGGAAACAATTCCATTCACCATTGCAACGGAAAGAATAAAATACTTAGGAATATATCTACCTAAAGAAACTAAAGACCTATATATAGAAAACTGTAAAACACTGGTGAAAGAAACCAAAGAGGACACTAATAGATGGAGAAATATACCATGTTCATGGATTA
This sequence comes from Bos indicus x Bos taurus, assembly GCF_003369695.1. Lineage (NCBI taxonomy): Eukaryota > Metazoa > Chordata > Mammalia > Artiodactyla > Bovidae > Bos > Bos indicus x Bos taurus. Next base: position 29,252,689 of record NC_040092.1, on the reverse strand, counting down.
GAAGAATCAATATAGTGAAAATGAGTATACTACCCAAAGCAATTTATAGATTCAATGCAATCCCTATCAAGCTACCAATGGTATTCATCACAGAGCTAGAACAAATAATTTCACAATTTGTATGGAAATACAAAAAACCTTGAATAGCCAAAGCTATCTTGAGAAAGAAGAATGGAACTGGAGGAATCAACCTGCCTGACTTCAGGCTCTACTACAAAGCCACAGTCATCAAGACAGTATGGTACTGGCACAAAGACAGAAATATAGATCAATGGAACAAAATAGAAAGCCCAGAGATAAATCCATGCACATATGGACACCTTATCTTTGACAAAGGAGGCAAGAATATACAATGGAGGAAAGACAATCTCTTTAACAAGTGGTGCTGGGAAAACTGGTGGACCACTTGTAAAAGAATGAAACTAGAGCACTTTCTAACACCATACACAAAAATAAACTCAAAATGGATTAAAGGTCTAAATGTAAGACCAGAAACTATAAAACTCCTAGAGGAGAACATAGGCAAAACACTCTCCGACATATATCACAGCAGGATCCTCTATGACCCACCGCCCAGAATATTGGAAATAAAAGCAAAAATAAACAAATGGGACCTAATTAAAATTAAAAGCTTCTGCACAACAAAGGAAACTATAAGCAAGGTGAAAAGACAGCCTTCAGAATGGGAGAAAATAATAGCAAATGAATCAACTGACAAACAACTAATCTCAAAAATATACAAGCAACTCCTACAGCTCAATTCCAGAAAAATAAATGACCCAATCAAAAAATGGGCCAAAGAACTAAATAGACAGTTCTCCAAAGAAGACATACAGATGGCTAACAAACACATGAAAAGATGCTCAACATCACTCATTATCAGAGAAATGCAAATCAAAACCTTTATGAGGTACCATTTCACACCAGTCAGAATGGCTGCGATCCAAAAGTCTACAAGCAATAAATGCTGGAGTGGGTGTGGAGAAAAGGGAACCCTCTTACACTGTTGGTGGGAATGCAAACTAGTACAGCCACTATGGAGAACAGTGTGGAGATTCCTTAAAAAACTGGAAATAGAACTGCCTTATGACCCAGCAATCCCACTGCTGGGCATACACACTGAGGAAACCAGAATTGAAAGAGACATGTGTACCCCAATGTTCATCGCAGCACTGTTTATAACAGCCAGGACATGGAAGCAACCTAGATGTCCATCAGCAGATGAATGGATAAGAAAGCTGTGGTACATATACACAATGGAGTATTACTCAGCCATTAAAAAGAATACATTTGAATCAGTTCTAATGAGGTGGATGAAACTGGAACCTATTATACAGAGTGAAGTAAGCCAGAAAGAAAAACACCAATACAGTATACTAACGCATATATATGGAATTTAGAAAGATGGTAACAATAACCCTGTGTACGAGACAGCAAAAGAGACACTGATATATATAACAGTCTTATGGACTCTGTGGGAGAGGGAGAGGGTGGGATGATTTGGGAGAATGGCATTGAAATACATATAATATCATATATGAAATGAGTTGCCAGTCCAGGTTCGATGCACGATACTGGATGCTTGGGGCTGGTGCACTGGGACAACCCAGAGGGATGGTATGGGGAGGGAGGAAGGAGAATGGTTCAGGATGGGGAACACATCCTGTGGCAGATTCATTTCGATATTTGGCAAAACCAATACAATATTGTAAAGTTTAAAAATAAAATAAAATTTAAAAAAAATAAAATAAATTTTTGATCAGTAGCCCTCCAAAACAGGCTTTGTCAACTGTTACTAAATAATATGCATACATTTTGGCTATACAAATTAAAAATGTACAAAATATTACCTAAAAACAAATTTTGTAATTACCTATTTCTACTGTTCTAACATAAATTTAAACACACATTACTTACTCTGAATTCCCATGCATCTTTTAGAAAAGTGCTTTGTCAAACTATAAAAATACCAGCCTACAGTTGTACTTCCCTCTGATGTTTACTATGTCACATAATTCACATAAATTTTAACTTAATACTGCATCGTGCATAGTGCATCTCAGTTAAAGTAGAAAAATGTTTTTAACATAAAATAGTTTAAATCCAGAAATCATTAGAAAAGTAATTTCTTGGTGCCAAATACACCTGTGTATTTATGCCATCGCATTATTAATAAATGCTTTGTAGACTTGTTTTCTCCATGATGCCTCTCTGGAAGGTACAAAACTACAGAATTAGCCAACTTCAGATTACATATCCTCTGACCTAAAGGCATAAACACTCAACAGATTGATTAAGATGTGGCAAATAAAAGAGAATACATAATTTCTTCTGAGTTACTATACAAGTTCAAAGAATTTATCCTTGTTATAGAGAGAATAAGCATAATTCTCCTTGTCTAAGAAGAGTTGTAAAATCTAAGTATACTTTGTAGAAACAATTGAATAAAATGTTACTGAATTTCCTTTTAGCAAAAGATGGGTGCTTATATCCATTATAATTCATCTAAAAGTGATTACCTTGGTGAGCACAGGAAAAGTATGCTGTCTGCTTCGGGCAAGTAGATCATCTGACCCTTGAGCCGTAAGCAGCTGATTTCAGTGCCCGTCAGCTCATCCTCACACTCTGATTTCTCTACATCCAACAACCCTTCCTGGAAAAGGCAAGACACACAGGCAACACGGGCATCTCTCCCAAGAAGGGCACAGGGACCTCATTCCCACCAAACCATAAGGGAGAACAGGAACCCAGGCAGAACGGAAGAGGCCTTTCACCAGAGTCTGCCAGGTAACAACCAGACAACCTGACATCACTGCAGAAATGCAAACTGAACCCACGAAGACAGGAGCTTTGCTACTTTGACATCCTTGTGGAAAGCTTCCGTGACTCATTTCTGATTTTCCATGGAGCAGATGGTAAAGAATCAGTCTGCAATGTGGGAGACCTGGGTTTGATCACTGGGTTAGGAAGATCCCCTGGAGAAGGATATAGCAACCCACTCCACTCTTCTTGTCTGAAAAGTCCCATAGAGGAGCCCGGCAGGCTACTGTCCACTGGGGTCACAAACAGATGGATACAACTGAGCAACTAAGCATGACTGGTTCACTGATGTGTGACTGGCCCATCCAGGCAAGGCATTTTCAAAATTCACTTCTGTTCATTTTAATCCATGACTAGAATCCCACTGCTCCTCAGACAACCCCCAATCTAGCACCATTGCTTTTGAAACAGGACTCCCTTCGGGGTCTGGTTTTGCTCTCTCTACACCTTCTGAATCTCACAGAATGTTTTTGTAGCTAATTATCCCTGTGGAACATTTCTAACCTGTAACAAACCTTACTTCCTCATATTGAGTGAAATAACATCTTGATTACCTTGCTTCTCAACACGAAGACTGTATTGATGTGTGAGAGGATTCCATGGAAACTGATGTCAATGTGAGGACGGACCAGGGAGAAGACAGACAGGAGGCTGCAGTTCCCAGGCTGGAGCTAAAATGTAGATGAAAAGAAAAGGGGACTTAATTAGCACTTTGGTGTATTTTAAATTCCTTTCTTTTGCCTAAAAGTGTCAATTGATTTTGAACATTATTTTCAGACAGCAGATAAACAGTGACTATTTGCTCAATGATGAATAAATTAAGTGAAAGCTGATTGTTACTGGAAAGTCATTTTCTCATAAAAACAAGACCACTATTCCTGCAAAATTTCCCCACTGCTCTTGTGATTAAAAGAGAGAGAGAAAAAAAAAGTTTCTGTCCCAGGCAAAGTTGCAGTATGCTCAAACATACTGAGTTTACAGTTATAGCACTTCTGTGATGTTTCAAGTGCTCCATGTTCCCTGACAGATAAACAAAGGTTGAGTGAATCAGTGGCCATGTATAACAGTAGCATTTCTGTGGCCTTTCATCTCAGGCTCCCAGGGAATGTAATCTCCTTTACCTGGGGAAGGACTCTGTAGATGGCGTTGCCACACTGAGTGACCACAAGATCCCTGTCAAATATGATGTGAAAGGGAAAGGCTTTGCAGAACGTATACGGGCTGATGCGTGATTCCTGGGTACCGTTTTCTTCAAATCTGTCAAGATCTTCATAAAAATCCTCTTCTTTTGACTCTTTTTCTTCAATCAAAAATTGAGTATGATCACATTCTTCATTTCTTTGTTGAATAACCTGGATGCCAAAGAGATAAATGGTGTTAACTGTCTGGCATTTCCATTTGGTTACAATATTTAAATACCTAAGAAATTGGTAATGAAAACCACATTTAGAAGGTTAATTTTAAAGATTTAAAATATGCAAATACTATATATGCCTAATATAGAAAACTATATTTGGATACTGACTTAGGAAATTTGAAGGCAATAATTATTCACAGTAAAACTGCAAATCTGGTACGAGTCCCCTAGTGGTCCATGCAGCATCTTCGGTAGAATCTGGAGTAAAGCACCCCCGTCCCCATAGGCTCAGTGTCCCCTCAAGCCAGGCACACACTTACGGTAAATGACATACACATCAGACAGAGCAGTACTGTTTAATATGATAAAAAATGCTGTGTGGAAACAGAGGAAAACTAAATGATAGAAATACATATCTTAAAATACATGTGATGTCTTTTATATCTATCAACTGGCAAGTATATAAAACTGCAGTGCCATATTAGGTAGGACACAGTAAAAAAGAGTCATTTCATACATCACTAATGGAAGGGTAGTTTGATTAATCTTTCTGAAGGATAGATTGACAATATGCATAAAAATCCCCCTCCTCAAATTATATTCTTTGATTTAATTCTAAGTCTATAAGTTTATTTTATGGGAGTAATCCTGATTATGAGTGAAACTCTCTTATTTAAAAAATAATGCTCTCTCTCTCTCCTGCGTGCTGGGGTGCTCTTCTCTTCGCGTCTTTGGGTCAATGTGCCCTCACGCCTCAAAGATGGATTTCCTGCTATCTTCTAAATAAAATAGAGGTGTAACACTGATTTGTCTAAGAGCTGTAACAGGGTCCGTTCGAGACCTGAGAGCTATAACACGGTCTGTCCAAGACCCGAGAGCTGTGACACATCGAGTGGGGCTTTAATGTCCGTCACTCCAAATCTTTGTTGTGACGAGACAAAAACCGAGGAGCATACACTTGCGTGACATCTATGGTGCCGTGACTCAGATTTAACCTGGCGGAAACAACCTCCGCGCAGAAGAGGCCAAGCACAGCAGGAGCCCAACTCAGTGAAGCTCCCTCAGTAGAAGCAGAACGTGAAGAAAACCCAGTGCAGGGCAAGGCCCATCGTGTTGGAAACTGGGACAGCAAAAAATGAACTCAGCAGAAAGCTCACGTGGCTCAGTCTCATATTCCCGAAGACCTCCAGTTAAGGTCAACAAGCTACAACATGCAGTGCCAGTTCAACAAAGAAATAAAACTACAGCCGACCACGGAAACTATCACTCACCCTTAGATGGACACCGCTATAAGGACTCTGAGGCATAAGACTAGCAAGAGGGGGAGGCCCAATACCCCTCGCCATCCCAGTTCAGCAGGAAGTAACCAGAGAGACCTCGATGCCCCTATTCCCAAAGAATTAGGCCTCCCATCTCTTGAGGGGGGAATGTTAGGTAGTTAGAATAAGGAAAAGGAGTCCAAAATGGCGATGTCTAAAAGACAAGGAAGAGAAAAGCCCGCGAAAATAGAACAGAGGAAGGTCAAAGGGAGGTCCGAGGACCGGAGTGAGGACTTCAGGTAGAACAGCACTCCTGACTAAGCCCAATTTGCATAGGGCAGGCCCAGGGGGAAGAAAGAAACGTGTAAAAAGAGGAGCCAAAGAGCTCTCACTCTCTCTCCTGCGCGCTAGGGTGCTCTTCTCTTTGCATCTTTGGATCAATGTGCCCTCACGCCTCAAAGATGGATTTCCTGCTGTCTTCTAAATAAAATAGAGCTGTAAGATGGTCCATTAGGACCTGAGAACCATAACATGGTCTGTCCAAGACCCAAGAGCTGTGACACACGGTGGGGGCTTTAATGGTCATCACTCCAAATCTTTGTTGTGACAAGACAAAAACCAAGGAGCATACACTTGCATGATACTTGTATTCATGAGCAATTTTAGAATTGCTGAGTTAAATTGCATGCTGTATTCTTTTTGTTCTAATAACATCACAGCAAGAAAAGATATTATAAATATTATAACCGCCAAAAACTTTTAATAGTATACATTGATACGTAAGACTCTGTGTGTGTGTTGTGTGAGTGTGTGTGTTTCTTTATCAGAAAAGTAATGGGATTGTTTGTTCTTTCATAAGAAAATGTATTTCTAAGTAGTTAAAACTAATTCTAAACATTCAATGCAAAAAAGCAAAAAAGCTGTCTGGGGAGGCCTTAAAAATAGCTGTGAAAAGAAGAGAAGCAAAAAGCAAAGGAGAAAAGGAAACATATAAACATCTGAATGCAGAGTTCCAAAGAATAGCAAGAAGAGGTAAGAAAGCCTTCCTCAGTGATCAATGCAAAGAAATAGAGGAAAACAACAGAATGGGAAAGACTAGAGATCTCTTCAAGAAACTTAGAGATACCAAGGGAACATTTCATGCAAAGATGGGCTCGATAAAGAACAGAAATGGTATGGACCTAACAGAAGCAGAAAATATTAAGAAGAGGTGGCAAGAATACACAGAAAAACTGTACAAAAAAGATCTTCACGACCCAGATAATCATGATGGTATGATCACTCACCTAGAGCCAGACATCATGGAATGTGAAGTCAAGTGGGCCTTAGAAAGCATCACTACAAACAAAGCTAGTGGAGGTGATGGAATTCCAGTTGAGCTATTTCAAATCCTGAAAGATGATGCTGTGAAAGTGCTACTCTCAATTTGCCAGCAAATTTGGAAAACTCAGCAGTGGCCACAGGACTGGAAAAGGTCAGTTTTCATTTCAATCCCAAAGAAAGGCAATGCCAAAGAATGCTCAAACTACCGCACAATTGCACTCATCTCACACGCTAGTAAAGTAACGCTCAAAATTCTCCAAGCCAGGCTTCAGCAATACATGAACAGTGAACTTCCAGATGTTCAAGCTGGTTTTACAAAAGGCAGAGAAATCAGAGACCAAATTGCCAACATCTGCTGGATCATCGAAAAAGCAAGAGAGTTCCAGAAAAACATCTATTTCTGCTTTATTGACTATGACAAAGCCTTTGACTTTGTGGATCACAATAAACTGTGGAAAATCCTGAAAGATATGGGAATACCAGACCACCTGACCTACCTTTTGAGAAACCTGTATGCAGGTCAGGAAGCAACAGTTAGAACTGGACATGGAACAACAGACTGGTTCCGAATAGGAGAAGGAGTACAGCAAGGCTGTATATTGGCACCCTGCTTATTTAACTTCTATGCAGAGTTCATCATGAGAAACGCTGGGCTGGAAGAAGCACAAGCTGGAATCAAGATTGCCGGGAGAAATCTCAATAACCTCAGATATGCAGATGACACCACCCTTATGGCAGAAAGTGAAGAGGAACTAAAAAGCCTCTTGATGAAAGTGAAAAAGGAGAGTGAAAAAGTTGGCTTAAAACTCAACATTCAGAAAACTAAGATCATAGCATCTGGTCCCATTACTTCATGGGAAATAAATGGGGAACAGTGGAAACAGTGTCAGACTTTATTTTTTTGGGCTCCAAAATCACTGCAGATGGTGACTGCAGCCATGAAATTAAAAGACGCTTACTCCTTGGAAGAAAAGTTATGACCAAACTGGATAGCACATTGAAAAGCAGAGACATTACTTTGCCAACAAAGGTCCATCTAGTCAAGACTATGGTTTTCCCAGTGGTCATGTATGGATGTGAGAGTTGGACTGTGAAGAAGGCTGAGCGCCGAAGAATTGATGCTTTTGAACTGTGGTGTTGGAGAAGACTCTTGAGAGTCCCTTGGACTGCAAGGAGATCCAACCAGTCCATTCTGAAGGAGATCAGCCCTGGGATTTCTTTGGAAGGAATGATGTTAAAGCTGAAACTCCAGTACTTTGGCCACCTCATGTGACGAGTTGACTCATTGGAAAAGACTCTGATGCAGGGAGGGATTGGGGGCAGGAGGAGAAGGGGACGACAGAGGATGAGATGGCTGGATGGCATCACTGACTCAATGGACATGAGTCTGAGTGAACTCTGGGAGTCGGTGATGGACAGGGAGGCCTGGCATGCTGCGATTCATGGGGTCGCAAAGAGTCGGACACGACTGAGCAACTGAACTGAACTGAACTGAAACATTCAAATACTGTATTTGGTACTTGTGATTATAAACTTGAACACCAGTATATAGTTCCAAACATACATCTTTAAAGTAGTATTGAAATCAACTCTGAAGTAAATTTGCAATGGTGAACCAATTTTGCAAATAAGATCTGTGGCTCAAACGAGTAAAGTATCAACAAATTCAATAAAGTAAATATAATTTGATTTTTAAAAACTACATTTCTAAATATTATTCGCAAGCGAATACATGCTTAAGGTATAAAAAAGACTTTTTCTTTTGAGTTTAAGAAACTGCAACCAACATGTCCTCTTAAAAAGGGAAAAACATATCTCGAGTTGCAGCCAGATCAAAATGGGAGGCAGTTGGGAGAGTATTTCTTCAGTTGCAGCTAAATAAGGGCAAAGCACTGCTCCTTTCCCCCTTTTTCCTTAGTTCACTGCACCAAACTCTGGCACTGAGGAACAAATAGCAATTAATATGGACTCTTGTATACATATTCCCACATATTGTTTCACGGTGAAATCAGGGTATTACTATCAAAACTTCCACACCAATCTACACTGGTTAAAGATCAGTATTCTCATTTACAATGGGAAAATTTTGCCTCAACAAGACTCATTCCCTAAAGTCTCCAAAGCAACACAAAGCAATCTAAAAATTTTGATGTTTTACTCTTTCCATTTCAGCTAGAAGAACTGAACTATATGCAAGCCAAGTTTACGAATTCCTCAATTCTACTCTTCTGCTTTGCTTAAATTTGCAAGACAGCTTTTCTGATTATATTTGTAACCTCTCCTTCATTTATCACTTCATGACATGGTCTACTATTTCTTAAGTAGTTAAATTATCTGGTAGCTCCAGACTTATGAGACTTACAGACTTAAGCATACCTCAGGATGGTGGATGAACCTAGAACCTATTATACCGAGTGAAGTGAGTCAGAAAGAGAAAGATAAATACCATATTGAACACATATATACGGAATCTAGAAAGATGGTACTGAAGAATTTATTTACAGGGCAACCATGGGAGAAACATACATAGGGAATAGACTTATGGACATGGGGAGAGGGGAGGAGAGGGTGAGGTGTATGGCAAGAGTAACATGGAAACTTGCATTACCATATGTAAAATAGATAGCCAATGGGAATTTGCTGTACGGCTCAGGAAACTCAAACAGGGGCTCTGTATCAACCTAGAGGGTTGGGATGGGGAGGGAGATGGGAGGGAGTTTCAAAAGGGAGAGGATATATGTATACCTATGGCTGATTCATGTTGAGGTTTGACAGAAAACAGCAAAATTCTGTAAAGCAATTACCCTTCAATAAAAAATAAATTAAAAAAAGAATACCTCAGGAAATTAAAACATTGCCCTTGAAAAAACTAAATACACCAAATATAAATACCAAACACAAATATTTCAGACACCTATTTTGGAGTACTTGAATCAATGAACAACCCATATTGTATAAAGTGTCTATAAGTGATTACCACGATTAAGTAAAAACTTGAATTGTATATAGAGTGCTTCTGCTGTCAACCTCCCAAGCAAAGACTCTAATCACCATGGGAATTGCAGTTTCCAAGTGTGCAACAGTTAATGTTTCTTTCCTGAAGTTTCTATGTACCTGCTTCTTGCTCAACTTGGCTAAGTAATTAACAAACCAAGAGCAGACCAGTGTTTACAACCCCCTTGAAACAGGCTCCCTCACTCGAGATGAGGTGTTAGTTTGGTGTTAGAATCCGAAGTTGGAAATGAAACGCATATTGAATTTTAAATGATTTCCAGTGAGATTCCTAATCATGCATGAATTTCAATCCTTTACCTAAGTTTTTAATTTTTAAATGTCTCTGGATTTGATAACATCATGTTCCACATTTCCCACTTTCTAGTAGTAGAAAAACAAAGAATGCACCTGGGGATCATGTCAGAATTAACAGAAACTCCAGAAAAGGAAAAAAAACTGAAATGTAATGCAACGTTACTAGATTAAATATGCAGGATGCTTTCCTAATATAATCAACCTAAATGTTACAAGTTTTATTTCTGTAATACTATACTTAAAGTTTGGGCTTCCCACACATGTTAGAATGTAACTGTATATGTAGGAAAGTACACTGCCTATTAGATTTTCCATAAAGAAAGAATGACAGTTTAAAAAAAAAGGTAAGGAAGCTAGAAGAAAGTAGCTGGATTTACTGCATGATGTGTAACAGCCAGTATTATCTTGAACTAATGTACACAGCTCTATGAAAATAGTGTGGAGTAAGCACAGGAAGGATGGCTAGTATTCCAGGAGGTCCTTTTGTGAATAAACACAGAGCACAGGCTTTAAATTGTCAGAGTGTGATGGGGAGGCTTTTCCAAGTAAAAGTCAAGAGAAAGTTAAGAATCAGTCTCAGTGATTTATTCATGCCACTTCTTGCCATCGTTTTGAAACTGTTCGACGGGGCATAGTTGAAAAAGTGAACCTGAAGCCTCTACAGGAGATGGAGTCACATTTGTGCTCTGGTGAGACCACCTCTGCAGGAGAACATGACATTTCTCTAAAAAGCAAAAGGCTGGTAGGTTTTGCCTTTTTACTTTGTATTTATGTTTAAAGTTGTACTTGTTCACCCACCAGTGTTTATAAAATCCTATATTTGGGATGCTTTTTCTATAATAAAATGTTACCATTTGTGAAAAAACTAAACAGTAATAGGGCACCCCTCTCCCCACTTTTGTCAAATTTAGGGCCGCTAAAAAATGGCTCTTGTGTTTAAATATGAAGACACACAAAACACAGCTGCCTGGAAGCAGCTCTCTGGGTCAGAAATATGGAAAAACAATGGCTCCTTTTACTGCACAGTTATTGTATCAATACCTTAAAACCATCACTCAAAACAGTGGGTATTATCAATAACAAAGCAAGTATGATGTAAAAGCCAGGCTTTTACAAAACAGTCTAATTTTTTTTTTTTTTAAAAAAGCAAAACTTCTGGCTCACAAAATGAGATATTCTAACCACATTTCAGGGATAGACCCAAAAAAAATCCACAAAGAAGCCATGAACAGTGAAATAATACTTCATATTATTTTAGAATGTGTCCATGGGTTTTAGTATTCTGAAGGCCACGGCTAAGCCAGTCACAAATTCTCCTGCTTCCCAGCAAGTGTGACTCCCAGGAAATGCAAATTAAATTTATCATTGCCTTAAGCAATGTATAAATGGAAAGAAAAATCTGCTCCCACAAGGAAAACTCTCCTGTATCATGCATTCCAAGGCCAAGCATAGAAGATCGCCAGTGTCACCACTGTTATGGCTAATCTATACCTCTGCTGAGGTCCACTAACAGCGATGTCCAAGGGCAAACTGGGAGCCTTTCTAACACCACATGTCACCTGTGTTCAGAGGAGCCCCCCTTATTGCCCATTACCTTCATGTCAATTTCAGTGCCATGTATCTGCTGAGCTACTGTCTTGATGATTCCGATGACAATATCCTGCAGCCCTTCTCTCTCTGAGTAGTAGTGCAGGATGAGTCCTTTGCCCTTGTCCGCATCAGTGCACCGGAAGGAAGGTGCCCGCATGCCTGGGTAGATGGTAGCAAGGTGGTCGTGCAGAGCATCAAGGTTCTGCAGGGAAGAGCACACGGTGATGAGTAAATCCTGCTTCTGAGCGACAGTCACTCTCAGGAGAGCAAGCAGAGAGAGCAGACAGACTCAGAGCTGAGTCTGGGGGCAGATGGACGGGTCACATGAATGCTCCCAGAGCACACCCTTCCCTGGATGCATCCTGACAAGGCCAGAACCCAGACAGCCTGAAACTAAGGTAATGCAATTAAGCAAAGCATCTGTGTGAATGAATGAAGAAGATGGGGTACATATGTACAATGGAATACTACTCAGCCTTTGTAGTAACATGGACGGACATAGAGATGGTCACACTAACTGAAGTAAGATATACAGAAAGACAAATATATGATTTCACTTAAATGTGGAATCCAATCTATGTCACAAACTAACTTATCTACAAAACAAAAACAGACATGGAGACGTAGAGAAGAGACCTAGAGAACAGATTTGTGGTTAACAAGGGGGAAGTGAGTGGGGGAGAGATGAATGGGGAATTTGGGATTAGCAGATGCAAATTATTATATACAGAATGGATAACCAACAAAGTGCTACTATTTAACAGCACAGGGAACTATGTTCAATATCCTGTGATAAACCATAATGAAAAAGAATATGAAAAAGAACATATATATATGTATAACAGAATCACTTTGCCGTGCAGCAGAAATTAACACATTGTGAATCAACTATACTTCAATAAAGTAGATTTTAAAAAAAGAAAAACATCTTGATTGTTACAGTAGAAATATTTTAAGGAAGGGTAAACAAACAAGGGGATATAAAAGGATGCCTGAAGCAGAAAAAAGAAACACAATTATGAGCTAAAGCAAAGATATGCATATTTACAGGAGTTTGAGCAGCTGTATATTTATGTTATGATAAATAGTATAGAATTCCCAAAGTGATCACATATTACCATTTGTTTCTCTAACAATACTAAACCTTAACTATTAATTCAAAAAACTATATCAGAATTATAAACATATGAAAATGTTAGTATATTCATTTGTGAAATAATATTTTAGTAATTAAAATCACTTTGGAAATTAAATCAGTCTAATTTCTTCAGAGTTTCCAATCAAAGTACAGCCTCACAGCGAACCTGTGAAACTGAACCTTTCAGAACTGAAGTCTTGGAAAACTAATAAGTTTGCAAATAAATATTTTCTGTTCTTATAGCTTTGTGATTAATTCAGAACATACCAAATTCCCATTATCTAGTATCACCCTCTAATATTAAAAAAAAAAACAGATTTGTTTAAAGATCACCAGAAGAAATGATGCAAACGATACTTCTGATTTGGCTTTTCAGCACATTTGTAACTTCTTTGTGTGTGTGTGTGTATGTGCTACACATATATAGTAGACACACACACAGCACAGCACAGTGTTGGGAGTCACGGGGAAGGTGGCTTTAGAATCAAGCAGACTTGGATTTAAATCTTGCCCCTGTCATCTCAGTAGTCATGTACAGATGTGCGTGTTGAACCATAAAGAAGGCCGAGTGCCGAAGAATTGATGCTTTTGAACTTTGGTACTGGAGAAGACTCTTGAGATTCCCTTGGACTGCAAGGAGATCAAACCAGTCAATCCTAAAGGAAATCAACCCTGAGCATTCATTGGAAGGACTGATGCTGAAGCTGAAGCTCCAATACTTCAGCCACCTGATGTGAAGAGCTGCCTCACTGGAAAAGACCCTAATGCTGGGAAAGAGTGAGGGCAGGAAGAGAAGGAGGCAACAGAGGATGAGATGGTTGGATGGCATCATCCAGTCAATGGAGATGAGTTTGAGCAAACTCTGGGAGATAGTGAAGGACAGGGAAGCCTGGCGTGCTGCAGTCCATGGAGTCGCAGAGTCGGACACGACTGAGCGACTGAACAAGTGTCAGCTCATGATAATGTGGCCAATTTACCACTTGATTTCCTCTGATAAAATAGAAATAACTAAAATGATGTGGATAAAACATTAGCACACTCAGGTGTAGTAGGCAAAATAATGTTGGCCCAAAGATTTCCAGACCTAGTCTCTTTGGATACATTACCTCATGTGGCAAAGTGGGGTTGGGAAGTTGGAAAAATTATCCTGGATTACCAGGGTGGACCCAGCCTAATCCCATGAGTGACTGAGTCTTAGATGCCAAGAACATTTCCTGGTTACAAGGAGAGATGAAAGCTGAGAAGGAAGCAGGACTTGAGATGCAGGACACCCTGTGCAGGGCCTTGGGGGGGTGGCGCCCTGGGGCCCTACTCAGCCCCCTGTGACAGCCAGTAAGAAAACTGGTCCGCGGGTCTATGTGTGGTTACATGGAGCTGAATTCTGCCAACACCTGAATAAGCAAGGAAATGCCACCCCCCCCACCCCACCGCCGCAGTCCTGCTAGTATCTACATTACAATCCAGGGAGACCCCTTTTAGACTCCCAACCTAGGAAACTATAGGATAATAAATCTGTGTTCTTTTAAACACTTAGGCATGTGGTAATTTGTTACTGTAACAATAAAAAAGCTAATTCACTGATCAAATGGTAATCTGTCAACAACTGGTGGTTATTGCTAAAGAGAATGAGAAAAGCAAATGATCTCAGAATACCAAAGGCCTCAGGAGCACATCTGATACCCCAACAGACTCCTCTCACCTCTGCAAGGGGCCAATTCAGAGGGGAATACGGGGACAGGATTCTATGCTGGGGTCTTTTTGGCAGAAAGCAGCAAGCTGGACCTGTCTTCAGAGTTATTTCCCCTCTGAGTTACAGCTTGAAAATGACTTTTCAATAAGAAATAAAATATCAAATTTTCAGATTTTCTCTTAAAAAGAACAATTTTAAAATGACAAGGCATTTAAAACTAGGATTAAATACAAGAAATAAAGATAAAGAACATATTTGGGAAAAATAATATTTCATATATATTTCACATATAAGTATTACTCAGTATGCAGAGATTTCAAACTCATATTTAAATGGTTTGTAAATTTCATAATAGAGTTGATTTCAGCAAGAAATGTGATACTTAAGTACAATTTTGCAATAAAGTTTGTTATGGTGTTCATGGGGCATCCCAGATGGCACTAATGGTAAAGAACCCACCTGCCAACGCAGGAGACAGAAGAGATTCAGGTTTGATCCCTGGGTGGGGAAGATCCCCTGGAGGAGGGCATGGCAACCCACTGCAGTATTCTTACCTGGAGAATCCCATGGACAGAGGAGCCTGATGGGCTACAGTCCATAGGTCACAAAGAGTCAGACGCGACTGCAGCGGCTTAGCATGCATGGTGTTCTTGGGGGGAAAAAAGGAGCACATCTGAAAAGGCAGTGCTGGAAATGGGCTAAAACTGAAGGATGGTTTGCATGCTGAACATTTCAAAGGGGCCAGTTTAGGGAAACAGGATCCAGTAAGACATCAGAAAGGAGGTGGAGCGAGTATGGTACAAGGTGACTCCATCAGGGCACTGCAGCCTGGCCCCTGCCACATGCTCATCCCATCTACTCACTGTATGTGCGCTGTACATGCATCACATGTCCACTGTATAAAGCATGTGTATGCATGTCTCGCAGGGTGTGCGGTGCAGGCGGGGGCAGGGCACAGAGCTAGATCAGATCTGCACGATGCAGTCCCTGACTGTAAGCAGTTCGTGGTTTAAATCACCCAACAATGTTCAGAGTGGCTTTGGGTGCATGAAAGGGAGCAACACCTCAGAGTGAAGCCAGGGTCCAAAGACGCAGAGCACAGGTGAGAGCTGAGGCCTCAGAAACTGGCATTCTGACTCGGATGAACATCTTGTCTCCTCAACTGATGACCCTGGTTTCTTTTTGAAATGCATTCACGCCTAGTGCTAAGATCTTGTTTTCTTCCCTCAATTTACATCTCTTCTAATTAAGCCAGGCCAATTCTTAACTCAAATATCAAGTGGCTCTGACTCCGCCAGAGGCTGCTGTTGCCATGGGAAAGGAACTCCATGTGGCAAGCGCTGAGGATGGTCAGTTTACAGAAGCCTCAAGTCACTTTCGGAGAAGGCAATGGCACCCCACTCCAGTACTCTTGCCTGGAAAATCCCATGGATGGAGGAGCCTGGTAGGCTGCAGTCCATGGGGTCACTGAGTCAGACACAACTGAGCGACTTCACTTTCACTTTTCACTTTCATGCATTGGAGAAGGAAATGGCAACCCACTCCAGTGTTCTTGCCTGGAGAATCCCAGGGACAGGGGAGTCTGGTGGGCTGCCATCTATGGGGTCATGCAGAATTGGACACAACTGAAGCGACTTAGCAGCAGCAGCAGCAGCAGCAGCAGCAAGCCACTTTACTTGGTAAATAACACAGAGGGTTTTCCTATGACGAGTTCTTCCCCTGGGAATCCTTTCCTGGGAAGGGAAGACATGAGGCCTGCTCTTCATAACCCTGTCAGACCCCTCACACCCCTCTGCTGATGCTGCAAAAATCTGGTGAGAAAGGAAATCACCAGAAGGGTTTTATACACATCTCTGTTTCCCACAAAGTCAAAATTCAGCTTGTTGCTGCTAAATTAAACTGTTGTTCTTGTTCCTTAAGAAATTTCCTAATGTAGTCAGGCTCAGGTACTGGATTGTGGCTCATTTTACAGAAAAAAAAATTTTAATGAGTCAAACACTAGCTTGAAATATACATTTTAATTCTTTTCTACTTTTTCTTCTATGAAATATTCAAATACAGTGTATCTTAGGTCAATATGCCCACATCACTTTCACACTTATCTATTTTCATCTTCAGTCATATTACATGTGCACATTTCTATGTGTAGCTAAGCAGACAGCAGGAGGCAGTAACCATGGTACCATTTACTTCCTCTGCATCACTGATGCTAAAGAAAGTGAGAGATGGGCCAGAACAGCCCAGAACTCAGGTCAGGAGTCACACAGGGACTGGCACTGCTCCCTAAATGTAGAGCCATTTTAATTTAAATAATTTAATTACCTAAAGCCTTTTTAATTTAACATTTACTTTAAATAAAGTTATTGATGGTACTGAGGTATTAATAAAAAAACATTACTTAAATTTATCAATTCAAAGCAAGTGGGAAACCAAAGCACAGGAAGTCAAATGTTAATCTTTTAAGTCTTTGTGGTACCAATTCTCCAGAGACAGACTGTTATGTTGAATTTGCTGTTAATTAAATGGACAACTAAAGTGCTTTCTTGGAGCATAAAAGATTTAACACCACTTAATGTAATATTGATTTTCTTTAGATAGTATCTAACCATAAAAATACTCTTGGGATTTCTTTAGTTACAGCTTCCCTTACAGAGTTTTAATCTCCCAAAATAAAAGCTATTACCACTGCCTATTATGAAAAATAGAATTCATGATTAAAAATTAAATTATTTCCAACTGAGTACATTAGTATTGTCAAAAATGTGCCTTCTTCACAGACTCCAACTGCTTGCAGCAACCTCAAAAGTCACAGAAAAGACACTCAAAATAGGTAAGAGAAAACCTTGTCTGTCTACATTTTATAATACCATCCATACAAAGCTAATTATTCATCAACATGGTTGTAGCAATATATTCTGAAGAACAAGAGTTCATATTGAAACTGGTATTCTTTAATTTTTAAATATAATCATGGAGGTGGGTATACAAAGAAAAGAGCTGAATGATAACACATGTGTTTCAGCACAAGTAGATTCCCAGGAAACAGTAAAGCCAACCTCAAATATGCTTTCACATCATTCTTCTTAGCTTTATGATACTCAAAAACAGGACGGGAATAAGAGGAGTTCTGTCCATCTATTTTGCCTCAATATATTAAAATACTGGTCTGAGGTTTTCATTTCATTTCTCTTAATGTTCTGATATAATTTTACCATTTTTTTCTACATGCAAGATGAAAGAACTGTTTCTCAGGAATTCTACTCTAAGTCTCCTAGCTTTGTCATTTATAGAAGAAAAACCAATGCTAGCATCCTAGGAAACAAGTTCTACACCACAGATTTAGGACACAAGAGAGATTACTAGTCCTTTGAGAAATACTCCAGATTCATATTTTTTAATATTTTGGAATGTTCCAAAATAAATGCAAATTTTCTCTTTCTAATATGACAAACATAAGCATTATATATATATATATATATATATATATATATATATATATATACACACACACACACACAGAGGAAAGTTTCTGAGAATTAAATACCTCATTCCCCTGCTTTCAGAGTATCTAATTAAAAATTCCTAAATGATGCACATAAATAGGTTGTAGTAAGGACTTGCCTTAAAAGTTTTGAGAAAGAGATTTTTCAGTCTTCAGAAACCCTTAGGACTTCCCTGGTGGTACAGGGGTTAAGAATCTGCCTGCTAATGCAGGAGGGAGGGTTCATTTAATTCCTGGTCCGGGAAGATTCCACTTGCAACTAAGCCCGTGAGCCACAACTACAGAAGCCCATGAGCCCTATAGAGATTGTGCTGTGCGACAAGAGAAGCCACTGCAATGAGAAGCCCACCACCACAACAAAAGAGTAGCCCCCGCTTGCCACAACTAGAGAAAGCCGTCGCAAAACAGCCAAAGATAAAATAAACAATACTTTTTTTTTTTTAAGAATCCTTATTCTAAGGAGTCCCCTTAGTGGTGGTTAGGCTCAGCCTAGTGGTTAGGATTCCAGGCTTTACCTGCTGTGGCCCTAGGTTGAATCCCTGGTCAGGAAACTGAGATCCACAAGCCAAGCAGCACAGCCCCTCCTAAAATTAATTAATTTTTAAAAATGAATCTTTATTCTAGTGGATGGAGAGAAAGGGAGCCATCTGTGTTATTTGAGAGCGTTACTGAAGTTTATATCAGGAAAAAGCCTTAAAAATCAATCATTGCAAATCTCTCTCTGCTTAAGGAAAGGAATGAGGCACAGGATTTCCTTTCTTTTGATTCCTCACACTTCTGAACAGCAAGCCCAACAACAGTATTTACTTGTGAGAGTCACGTACTTTGAAAATCATTTTTCAAGTTTTTAAGAAAGATGTCATGTCAGAATTTTACTGTGAAAAACGGAAATAAGCAGGACCTAGGTAAAGCAGAAACTCACCCCCAATAATGGGAAACGCCAAGGTCAGGGTGTGAGTGGTATGAGGTCAGAATGAGTCAGACTCAATGTTTAATGATACTTTTGTCTTTTCTACTTCAAGCAACTCCTTGAGAAGTAGCTTTCCAACTGAAAAGATACAGAGACTCTTTTCTAAAATAAATAATGTAAAGGTGGCACTAGTGGTAAAGAACTCGCCTGCCGGTACCGGAGATGTAAAAGTCACAGGTTTGATCCCTGGGTCGGGAAGATCCCCTGAAGGAGGGCAAGGCAACCCACTCCAGTATTCATGCCGGGAAAATCCCATGGCACATGGTGGGCTACAGTCCATGGGTTCACAGGGTCTGACATGACTGAATCAACTTAGCACAAGGATTTATTTAAAAAGAAATTATACTTGAGTCACTAAAATTACTTAAATGGCATTTTTAAAACTACCTATTATTACTATCATCTCAAGAGAAATTTTAATTAAAGAAAAAAATGAAAATAGTCATAAAATTACCTGTGTAAACTATTTCACTTTTTTTTACTGCTTCTAAATTCATGTTAAAAAACTTCCATTTATATTCATTTGACTATATTTTGCAAAACTGTGAAAATATATACTTTATTCAAAGAAAAATTCTTAAAATTCTAAAATATTATCTTCCTTTAAAAATTCTAACTTATCAAATTTTAAAATTTCAGGTGCCAACTAAGGAATGTCACTTGCCACAGTATTCTATAAGAATTTAGTCCCTGAGCCCTTGTAGCCGCTGACCTTCAACAACCCCAAGAAAGAAGTCAGGGTGAGGATGAAGAATGAGGGGAACTGCTAGAACAGGCCCTCAGATATTTTCAGGAGGAAATTTTCATGAACCTGGCTTCTTGCATCTTCCACAGTTAGAGAAGCACTAAAAATATTAACTATGATACCTGCTCTTTGTGACCAGCAGCAGCTTTGTACGGAGATGTGTGATTGACTTCATGCCCCTCTCTGCCAACACCACACACACACTGACCTCCACCCTCAGGTCTTTGGGATAGTTTCTCAGAGGTTCCTGAAATGCTGTCTCCCTGGCCATAGTCCTCAGTAAGACACTGATTAAACTCAACTCTTGGCTCTCACATTATGCATTTTCTTCAAGTAGATACAGATTACAGAAATTGGCATTTGTATGTTGAGAAAAGTTCCTTTTGAAATTCAAAAGTTAAAAATAAAATGAATGGTGCATTTTTTTCTAAAAAATATTATAAATAATTTAGGGAAGTATTAGAATTTCACAGCTGTTCAGGAAAAAAACCTCAGCTTTCCCAAAATAACACTCTGCACAAACATTTAAGAATTTTAGATGGGCCATCAATCCCAGATTGCTCCTGGCAGGCTGGCCAAATTACAGTGTTGTCTGTTAGAAGCCAAAACCTGGAGCCAACACAGATTTAAGGAAATCCCATTACAGGCTGAACACAGGCCTTGGCAAAAGACTCTGATATATATGAATTGGGAGAGTGAGTGAAACAGCCTCAAACCCACAGTAAAAGTAGAAGAAGCTGAGGTTTCCAGCTAATGATTAGAGAGTATTGGCTTGTTTTTCTACTGAGATTCCTATGCTATTTAAGCAGGTTCATAATTTAAATCCTAACTGGCCTCTAAGATTATATATGACTCCTTTATTTTTCAGCAGTCAACCTGACAGCCTTCCACGCTTATCTAGGCTTCATTTTATATCTGTAAAATTACTGGGGAGGTAAAGAATATATTACATGATAATAACATAACACCACTGAAAGTGGATCAGTAGCCCAGCTGTGAACTGACTTGGATTCCAGTCCCAGAGGCCATATACAATCTTATCTTTTCAAACCCAGATTAATCAAAGCTCAACTTAATATGTGCACATATGGACACATATTTACTAACACACACACAAAATAAAGGGGAAAATACACAGAATACTGTTCCAATTATCCACATATCAAAGCACCTCAGACTTATTTGCTTAACACAATGATATTATTCTCATGTTTTTATGGGTTATATGGACTCAGTGGGAAGTTCTCAGAGTGGGGTGACATAGAAGTTTGCCATGGAGTCACCATAATGTTCCACCAGGCTGATTCCCAAGATGGGTCACCCAGACACCCGAGGGCTCAGCCAGCAGGACTGCTGCTGTATTGAAGTATCTCATTTCATGGTGGGTACCTCTAGGGAACATCCCAAGAGCAAGTGCTTCAAGATACGGAAATTTCAAGAGTTCTTACGAACTAGCCTAGGAAGTATTAAGAATGTTCCTTTTGCTATACTCTTCTGATCAAATAATCACTAAAGTCACCCCAGATCCAAGGGATGGGAGCTCTACCTTGTCACAGGGGACATGGGCGAGCTCTAACTTTTCATGGGGGAGAAGTACAATCATATTACAGCAATTTTGAGAAAAGACAACCTGCAATAATGCAATAGGATATCAAAAGTCAAGGTGACTGTGGATTAGGGTAGAATACCATCAGATTGGACATTCCTTACCAGCATTTAATTGAACTTTCAAATCTGATATATTCTCTGCACTATTTTAATCAATACACTAGAAGTTTCACATAGAAATTTACTACAGAAGCAGCATGAAACCACATTTTATTCCTAATTCAAGAATAAGAAAGTGCGAAAACAGAGAAAAAAATTCTTGTGAAATATAGTCTAAACTTTAAGACAAGAAATCCAGAAAAAAAATCTATAAAATCCAAAAACCTAAATCAAAATGTCTTTCTACTTTTGTTTATCTTTTTATAATAAATCATATTTCTGGTTACTAAATCAGGAAAAGGATAATAATTAATTGCAAGGATTATCTACTTTTATCACAGTCCACAAACTGATGGTTTCATAGAACATTTAGGAAAAATCAATTCCAAATTGTGTAATGTCTAGAGAAGAGTAATTTTCTAAAAAGCTTCTTATAAAAATGCTTCTTATATTTTATTACTTTACCTACTTAGAATTTTTAGCTATTTTTTGTGAAAGTCTTGAGGTAGATTAAAAATAGGTATGATGTAAAAATTCTTAAATTGACTTTGAAAACACAAGGGAGATTGGGTAAACAGAACCAGGAATTTTATATTGGCAGCAAAACCTTTCAAAGGAGAATTGTCCATTATTTAAGCTGTTTAAATTGTCAAAATGTTTAAATACACGAATCAAAGGAAATGACAAAAGCTAAGTGAGAAACAAGTATTTTTCTGGAACTGAACTACAGATACTATCTACACAGCATATCCTTGATTATAAAATTTTTATAAAGGAATAGCGTTATTAACCAGATAAAATAGCCTATTAGTGGCCAAATAAAAAAATATATACATATAACTCAGAATTAACTAATTCCATCATTCAAAGACTCTTTATTGATCGCCTATTATATACTATGCCTGGTACTCAGAAAACATAAAAATTATTTCAAGAAAAGCAAAAAATATGCATTTTAATACAGTAATTCTTAATAATGTATCCAACTGAGAGGCTGGGGGAGACACCCCCAAGGAAGTCCCCCTCAGAAGGATGCAAGTGAACAGAGGTGCCCGGCCCAGGGCATGGCCAGTGGTCTCCCATGTTAGAATTTCAGTAGCTATTTTATTGCTACCTGAAATCATCAGATGGAAATGTCAGGGTAAACATTTTGAAAATTTCAATAGATATAAGTAATGTCAGTTGCATATTAATTAATAAACAGTAATTTGCCACATCCATATGAAAAGGAAATTGGTCTAGAGTATGTCTGCTGCTGCTGCTGCTAAGTTGCTTCAGTCGTGTCCGACTCTGTGTGACCCCAGAGACGGCAGCCCACCAGGCTCCCCCATCCCTGGGATTCTCCAGGCAAGAACACTGGAGTGGGTTGCCATTTCCTTCTCCAATGCATGAAAGTGAAAAGTCAAAGTGAAGTCACTCAGTTGTGTCTGACTCTTAGCGATCCCATGGACTGCAGCCTACCAGGCTCCTCTGACCATGAGATTTTCCAGGCAAGAGTACTGGAGTGGGGTGCCATTGCCTTCTCCAAGAGTATGTCTACTCTTCTACATTTCAATCTATAATCAATCTCTTAGTAAAGTTATATAGCCTCACTCAAAATGAATTTGTTTTACCCTTAATAGAATTAATCTTGAGCTATTGGGGTATTTGTTTCCCATTTTTGTATAAACAGCAACTATTCATTTTTAAAATATGTTTTTTCATTCCCAGATAGTATCTGTGATGATACTATCATTAAGGAACTATACACAACCCCCGGCCTCATGGGATTTACATTCCAGTCCCAAACAGGAAATGATCTACAGTGAGAACTCCTGTGGGTAGGGAGACACACGCACTGTGAAAACATGAGAAATGTCAGTTCCCTGACTCCATCAGGGTAGAGCCTTAAGAGAGGAGTGGAACCTTCCTGGAAGAAGTAATCTGACCAGCAGGATGAAGAAGATCAATCTAAGTGAAAAGGAGCAGGAAGACTGTCCAGACAAAGGGAAGAGCAGGTGCAAAAGCTCAGAAGGTGGAGAAAGCTAGTTAGAAAAAAATATGGTCTGAAAGAAATTCTGTTTGGCTGGGCTGCTGGAGAAGAAGAGAGACAGACAGGGGTGTAAGTAGTTTCAATTATTTTAATTGCTTTTTACATTTCCAAGGAGCAACTGGGAATTACTGAAGGGTTTAAGCAAGTAAATGATGGAATGAGATATATTTGCTTTTAAGAAAAATCACTAGTTACAGAATGGCGAGGAGATGGAGCAGTCATGCAGAGAGATGAGGAAACCTATGCATTCTGTAGAGAATGGTGGACTGTCCCACAGAAGGCTAGGGGAAATGAAGACAAGTGGTAGGATTCTGAAAAATTCAGTTTTTAGGAAACAGACTCTAAGGATTTAATGATTAGTTAAAATCAAGTGGTAAAAGACACAAAAAAATCTTTTACATATCTTTAAAATAAGGCCTAGTTTATCCTACTCTTTTACAAAGGATTGCTGTCTACCATAAAGAATGTTTTATTATTTTATGTAATGAAAAGTGTCAACTTTTATATGTGAGCTAGAACCTTAAAAAACTTCATGAAAATCGGTTGCTTTATTTCATAGGCATTTTTTTAAAAAAGTCCATTTAATTTATTTGAAATTAGCCTACTCATACCATAAATGTCTACTTTTCAGGAAAGCAATATGTTAATACAACCAGTTTGCCATCAAGATATTCAATTTCAAAACCAGGAAAAAATTCAAACATAAACAATATTAATGAAAACTTTATAGTATTCTAACTTTCCAATTTCCTCACTATTCATACTTGCACCAAAAAAAAAATGCTAATAAAATAAAATTGTGTGCAATTTTAAAACTGCCTATTGACTTTGATGAAAATGGACTCAAAACTATTTAAAACAATGCTGTCCAGTGAAAATAAAAGGCTTTAGGAGCCATTAAAGCAAGTCACAAACATCAGTCATATATGTTAAATTTTCTAGTAGGCACATTTAAAAAAGGAAAAAGAACCAGGTGAAATTGATGTTTATGATACATTTTTATATAACTCAGTATTCCCAAAACGTTATCATTTTACCATGTAATCAATATGAAACAGACCCGATCTATTTGCATTCTCTTTGAAGCCCAGTGTGCATTTTACCCTAGAGGCCAGCCTGCAGGCAGGACAGCTCTAGAACCAGGAGAAACCACCAGGAGTCGCCAGTCCTCAGCTGAGCCACTGGACACTTAGCAGACAGTCACAATGAGTAAAGGTAAAAGTAAACTATTTGCATGATTGCTTTGTCAACACAGATGTGACCATTGAGAGAGAAAGATAAAATTAAGAGAAAGGAGCTGCAACTGGAACTTAAGTGACCAGGAGTCAACAGAAATATTAAAAATGGGAATGTATTCTAACCCCCCAAATCTCAAAATACCTTTAAATCTCAAACTTTAATCCAGGTAAAATAATTCATTTAAATACAGCCTGTTAAAGGTTAATTTAAGTGTCTCCTGGCAGCGACTTCATTTGGAAGTGGCAGGTTTTTTGGACACCAGTAGTTTGGTAAATCCATGGCAGAGACTGGAAACTGGTTTCCATCTTGATTTAACGCTGTTTTAAGTTTATAAGAAAAATGTCACTATGTAAACAACAGACATTTTGATTAAACACTCAAGTTCTTATTTTGGCTGTTAAATCAATAACGCAGCTGGACTGAATGTCGTTTACATTCCCTCCAAGCTGGGCTCCAGTTCAGCTGGTCTTGTGCTGACATCATTTTCCAGCAAGATCTGGCTGCTCTCAGCGGCCAGTTTAGAAATATCCCTTACAAACAACCACATAACGTTCAATGTTAGCACATTTTAAGATGAGAGTCTCAAAAATGCCTGTGCTTAAAATAGGACAGTTGATCCCAAAATAGTCTCCCACCTGATGTGTCATTCACTAGTAAAAAGAAAAAAATTAAGTAGTTTAACAAGAAAACAAAAGCTTCTGGTGATACTATTTATCTTGACTTCACCTGAGACCGACTCTGGAAGAGTTCCTATTTTCCTCTCCAGAGTAGATTAACTAATATGTAACTCAGAGCAATGATTCTCAAACCTGTTTTGGTGGCAGGCTCTTTCCCTGAAACAATTAGCTTCAGGTAGAACTTTACAGATACTGATGAATTATTTAAGTACTTAAAGTCAGAATGACTTAGAAAACAAGCCCAGGTTATATACATAAAAGCACAGCTACCAGCACAAAGACTTATTTTTTAAAAAGCAGTTGAACGGATCACAACACATTGAGTCTTTCAGAGACCACTAGCTTAGAACTTGAACGTTTAGTGTCAGAACCAAAAATTAAAGAAAAAATATGAAGGAAAAATGCTAAAATGTACTCAAGACCATCTAATAATTATTATTTTATGTGAATTAGGGAAAATGCCCCTATGGTTTCATTTCAGCAGCTAGACACTCATCCAGCCAACTGAACAAAGGGATTCTAGAGCCCACGTGGGAGAAGAAGAAAATCAGAACTTTTGGACCAGGAACTCAAACTGCTCACCTGCAGAAATTCTCTGACGTTAGATCCCAGGACGCGCAGGATTGTATCATAACCAGATTCTTGACAGAAGACGAAGAACATCTTCCCAAACATTTGGAGGATTTCTCCAGCGTTGAGATCTGGTTTATAGATTTGAGAGGCAACAACAGAAACAAAACGTATTAGAAGTAGAAAATCATTAGAGGCAGGAATAAAGATAAGTGCATGACAGAAATGTTAAATAGCCTCAATTTCTTTGCACAGTGAACAGATCATAGGAAAAATATCTGGCCAGGAAAATACAATGAAATCTGAGAAGAAGCATATTGACACGTTAACAGTTTAAGTCTGTACTTAAAAGCAAAGCAACCAGTTTCTCAGGTTCTGTGACAAAATTTTGAGCTTTTTCAAACTTATATGTAAGGTATAACTTACTTTTTCTGAAAAATAAGAGAAAGATCTTTAAAACCATCAAGAATGCACATGAAGATGAAAAGCGAAAGTGAACGTGTTAGTCGCTCAGTTGTATCTTTTTGTGACCCCATGGACTATAGCCTGCCAGGCTCCTCTGTCCATGGACTTCTCTAGGCAAGAATGCTGGAGTGTGAAGCCATTCTCTTCTCCAGCGTATCTTCCCAACCCAGGGATTGAACCCAAGTCTTCCACATTGGCAGGCAGAGTCTTTACCGTCTGAGCCACCAGGCAGATATTTGGGTGCAAAATCATTTTTCTTTATAAAAATATGCATGTTTAATAACCAGGTTACAAATAATATATAGCCTAAGATCCTGCCTTTTTCTTAATATTCAATTACTGTTATTTCCTAAAATTAAAATTTTTCTTAGTATCAATTTTAATCAGACTTATTTAACACAGATATGCAACAATTCATTTCACCAATGCCTACTTGCTCAAAATGCACACTTTTCCAACTTTTGATAATATAAGTAACTCTGAAATGAAAATACACATACACCTTAATGTAAATAAATCTAATTATTTCTTTATGAAAAGTTTCTAAATATTTCTAAAATTTAAACATTTTTAAACAGACTTTGACTGATGATGCAAAATTATTCTCCAAAACAGTTAATTTTCCCATCAGATTTTAAATGTGTATGATTTCCCCTTTAACTCTACCCTTGACTACACTAGATTTTTAATTTTTTAATTGCCAAATTTATATAAAAATTATTTCATATTTGTGTCAATTTGATTACTAGTGATGCTGGATATTTTTCTTATTAACAATTTACCATACTTTTACAGTAATTCTTGTATTTTACAAAAGGTAGCCTTTTCTCTTCTAGCTATTTTGACAAAGCTAAAAAGCATCCATCTAGTCTATGCAAACTATAGCCTCGGTATAAATTAAGTACTACAATGATAAGAGATACTACTTTGAGAACAACTTTTTTCCAATGAAGCTTTTTTTTTGACTTTGCCTTCTTTGCATGAGTTTTGCCTCATGTAGATCTCAGTTTCTTGTTTCTTTTACCATTACCTAACAAAACTTGTGATTACAAAAGAGATTTGGAGATAACATTTTCTACATAATACATTTTTGTAATTACTGTGATGTTGACACTGCAACATTAAGTTATTTTTACATCATTAACTTATTACATTAAGTATCAACAATTTTTTGCTTCCTCAACGCATGGCTTTTTGTGGGGAGAGGCAGAGAGCTCCTCTATTCTCTAAAGAGTTTGTAAAAAGAATAACACAACTTAGTGTAGCCTGAGCCTAATACTATATGTGACTGTCCTCCCATCAGGGTTGTACAGTGCACAACCTGTGCAACCATACAATGTGACCTTGGACCATGCATGCCCTTGGACATCGACGTGCAGCTTAGCCAAAGAAAGAAAGTCGCGTTCAACTTACTGAGGACCTTGCTTGCAGCAGCAACCAAATCATATGTTTTAGAATCATCATAAATTATTCGGACAAGAAACTGTCCTTCTTCATCTAATTGTGCCTCTTTTCTAGAAAACAAAACAAGGCAGACAGGGTGAAAAGTTGAAAGGAAAGAACAGATACTACACCTACAATGATCATATAAAAATAATTTTTTATTTGAAAGAGAATTCACTTCTGGCAAATTTGTTTAAATCAATTTCATGTACCTATCAAAAAAAAAAAATCTTATTTCACATCTCCCTCCCCAAATTAAAAATAATATATTTAAGTAATTTTAACAACAATAACATTTGTATAGTACTCTAATGCCCAGAACTATACCCGATAATGAATATAATCAAGAAATAGCTTTTGATTAAGTAAACAGTCAACAAATATATGTTGAGTCCCTATGTGTTCCAGGCACAGTTAGAGGCCCTAGAGATTCACCCTTTAGTGGGATAAAGTAGGGAGCTCTTGGGACAAATGTATTCTAAAACAGGGGACAGAAGAGGCATAAAGCTAAGATATATATTAGATAGGTCCAGTTCAATTCAGTCGCTCAGTTGTGCCCAACTCTTTGAAACCCTGAACTGTAGATGGACAGATATACAGATGATAGATGGATAGATGATAGATAGACAGATAGATACATAGATGACAGATAATGGTAACTAGTTTGGAGAAAAGTAAAGCTGGTCAAGGTGCGGAGGGGCTCAAGTACAAAACCAGAAGCATCATGGAGAAGCTGGCAGTGGAGTCAGGTGTGAAGCATCTCTGCAGGGAGCCCTGAGAGGCCTGGGCAGCTCACAGGTGCAAAGCACTGGCAGGGTGTGGGAGGAACAACCGAGGCCTCAATGAGGGGATGGACCCTCCAGCTGCACTGGGCATGGACTGAAGGCATATAAAATGGAGCAAGGTCAGAACAAGGACAGAGCAATGTCATAGCAATGTCATAACAAGGTCAGAGAAGGACAGGGCAAGATCATATCAGAGACAGAGCGAGGTCATAGCAAGGTCAGTACAAGACATAGTAAGGTCATAACAAGGTCATAGCAATGTAACAGCAAAGACAGAGCAAGGTCAGAGAAAGGACAGAGCAAGAACAGAGCAGGGACAGAGGAAGAGACCAGCTAGGAGGCCACTGGGACATTCAGGTGAGAAAGGCTGATGACAGGACTCAGAGTGAAAGCAGTGGAGGGAGCAAGTAGCCCCAACCCCAGCTAATCTGAAGACAGCTTCCACATGTTCCTGATGAACTGGACACAGGATGGGAAGGACACCAGAGGACACAAGTTTTGGAGCAGCTGAAGGTAGCAGTCACCAGGAGCTGAACTAGGAAAGACAGTGGGATGCAGACCAAGAAATAAGATCCAGAGCTTCGTATTAAACACATGAGTCTGGGGTGCCCAGTGGAGAGATAATATCTTCCATCACATCTGTCGCGTAATAAATGCAGCAGCTCAAAATGCACATGGGGTTAGTGAAAGGAAATCAGAATTATCATTTGAAGAGTGGTCAAATGATTATATATTTATTTTGATAGAGTTGGGATGATTTTTCTCAAGTGAAGTGGAGTATTAGTCACTCAGTCGTGTTTGACCCTTTTCAATCCCATAGACTGTAGCCCACCAGGCTCCTCTGTCCATGGGATTCTCCAGGCAAGAATAGTGGAGTGGGTTCCCATTTCCTACTCCATGGGATCTTCCCGACCCAGGGATCAAACCCGGGTCTTCTGCATTGCAGAAGGATTTTTTACCATTTAAGTCACCAGGGAAGCCCATTTTTCTCAAACCAGCATCTAAAGAGGAGGAAAAAATCCATCGTTCAAAACACTGCCTGAGGTGTCAGACACCTTGTCTGGGTGAGACACACAAACACAGGCGGAGCGCGCATCTGCACCTCTGATGCCCAACCCAGCTGTCTCAGCCCCGAAGCTCCGGGAGAGGGAAGCTGGGTGAACTGTCACCTCAGGAGCTGGGACAGCTCCTCCATGCCACCCCGCAGCCTCAATGCCTTCTCCTCCTTGAAGCAGAGCTGTCACAGCAGCCACCTGTGGCCATGACACAGTGTGTGCTCCAAACAGCAGGACAGCTGATGTTCAGGTAGGATGGAGATTCCCCCAGACACTGTGTGTTCTGCAGAGTGGACCATGTATATACCTGCAGTTCCACATAACAGTACATGTAGGACGAAATGCATGATTTTGGTGGGCACGGAGATATGAATTTCAGAGCCCAGGACTTACCTGTCAAATGAACTTGGACAAATCACAGAAAGCATGTGAGCATCTCTCTCCAGGGAGGGATGGAGTTTGGTATTAGCAGATGCAAACTATTTTATACAGAATGGATAAACAACAAGGTCCTATTGTACAGCACAGGTAACTGTCCTCAATAGCTTGTGACAAACCAGAATGGAAATGATATATATATATAACTGAATCACTCTGCTGTACAGAAGAAATTAACACAACATTGTAACTCAACTATACTTCAATATAATAAATTTTTAAAAACCCCTCTCTTCTGAAATGAAACCAATAATATAATCCTCCTTCCACAGCTGTAGAGAGAGGATGAAAGTATGTTCTAAGCTCCTGAAGCATTATGTGTCTACACTGCGCCAATATTGAAGAAGGAAATGGCAACCTACTCCAGTGTTCTTGCCTGGGGAATCCCATGGACAGAGGAGACCGGCAGGATACAGTCTATGGCCTCACAGAGTTGCACACAACTGAGCAACTATCACTCACTCACTCACTGCTAATATTATATTCAAGTTGTTTATGCTTAAAAATAATTGTATATAACACAACACATACCAGATCATACAGTTTTTAAACCTCCTTTTTGACTTACTATTTGATGGACATCCTTTCATGTCAATAAATATATTTCTATACCTTGACTACATAAAATTGCTTTGGTTAGGCATGTTGAAGTTTTAGTCGATATTAAATACTTTTTTTCCACAAGCCCAAACAAAATCTTGCAATCAGTATCTTTGTAGCTAATATTTCTATTTCTCTATGAAAATTCTAGGTTTAGAATTAAATTCTAATTTATTCTAGAATAAATTCCTAGAAATGGAATTGCTGATTTGCAGAATAGAGTCTAATTTTTCTCATTTTACAACTAACATTTTATTATGAAACAGCATTGGTCAACACACTGGAATTCTGAAGACTCTGATTTACGGTATTTCTTTTTTTTTTTTTAATTTTATTTAACTTTACAATATTGTATTGGTTTTGCCATATATCAAAATGAATCTGCCACAGGTATACATGTGTTACCCATCCTGAACCCTCCTGCCCCCTCCCTCCCCATACCATCCCTCTGGGTCGTTCCAGTGCACCAGCCCCAAGCATCCAGTATCGTGCATCGAACCTGGACTGGCAACTCGTTTCATATTTGATATTATACATATTTCAATGCCATTCTCCCAAATCATCCCACCCTCTCCCTCTCCCACAGAGTCCAAAAGACTGTTCTATACATCAGTGTCTCTTTTGCTGTCTCGTATACAGGGTTATTGTTACCATCTCTCTAAATTCCATATATATGCATTAGTATACTGTATTGGTGTTTTTCTTTCTGGCTTACTTCACTCTGTATAATAGGCTCCAGTTTTATCCACCTCATTAGAACTGATTCAAATGAATTCTTTTTAATGGCTGAGTAATACTCCATTGTGTATATGTACCACAGCTGTCTTATCCATTCATCTGCTGATGGACATCTAGGTTGCTTCCATGTCCTGGCTATTATAAACAGTGCTGCGATGAACACTGGGGTACACATGTCTCTTTCAATTCTGGTTTCCTCAGTGTGTATGCCCAGCAGTGGGATTGCTGGATCATAAGGCAGTTCTATTCCAGTTTTTTAAGGAATCTCCACACTGTTCTCCATAGTAGCTGTACTAGTTTGCATTCCCACCAACAGTGTAAGAGGGTTCCCTTTTCTCCACACCCTCTCCAGCATTTATTGTTTGTAGACTTTTGGATCGCAGCCATTCTGACTGGCGTGAAATGGTACCTCATAGTGGTTTTGATTTGCATTTCTCTGATACTGAGTGATGTTGAGCATCCTTTCATGTGTTTGTTAGCCATCTGTATGTCTTCTTTGGAGAAATGTCTGTTTAGTTCTTTGGCCCATTTTTTGATTGGGTCATTTATTTTTCTGGAATTGAGCTGTAGGAGTTGCTTGTATATTTTTGAGATTAGTTGTTTGTCTGTTGCTTCATTTGCTATTATTTTCTCCCATTCTTTTCACTGTCTTTTCACCTTGCTTATAGTTTCCTTTGTTGTGCAGAAGCTTTTAAGTTTAATTAGGTCCCATTTGTTTATTTTTGCTTTTATTTCCAATATTCTGGGAGGTGGGTCATAGAGGATCCTGCTGTGATGTATGTCGGAGAGTGTTTTGCCTATGTTCTCCTCTAGGAGTTTTATAGTTTCTGGTCTTACATTTAGACCTTTAATCCATTTTGAGTTTATTTTTGTGTATGGTGTTAGAAAGTGCTCTAGTTTCATTCTTTTACAAGTGGTCCACCAGTTTTCCCAGCACCACTTGTTAAAGAGATTGTCTTTCCTCCATTGTATATTCTTGCCTCCTTTGTCAAAGATAAGGTGTCCATATGTGCGTGGATTTATCTCTGGGCTTTCTATTTTGTTCCATTGATCTATATTTCTGTCTTTGTGCCAGTACCATACTGTCTTGATGACTGTGGCTTTGTAGTAGAGCCTGAAGTCAGGCAGGTTGATTCCTCCAGTTCCATTCTTCTTTCTCAAGATAGCTTTGGCTATTCGAGGTTTTCTGTATTTCCATACAAATTGTGAAATTATTTGTTCTAGCTCTGTGAAGAATACCATTGGTAGCTTGATAGGGATTGCATTGAATCTATAAATTGCTTTGGGTAGTATACTCATTTTCACTATATTGATTCTTCCAATCCACCATTACTATTCAACATAGTTTTGGAAGTTTTGGCCACAGCAATCAGAGCAGAAAAAGAAATAAAAGGAATCCAAACTGGAAAAGAAGAAGTAAAACTCTTATTGTTTGCAGATGACATGATCCTCTACATAGAAAACCCTAAAGACTCCACCAGAAAACTACTAGAACTAATCAATGAATATAGTAAAGTTGCAGGATATAAAATCAACACACAGAAATCCCTTGCATTCCTATACACTAATAATGAGAAAATAGAAGGAGAAATTAAGGAAAAAACTCCATTCACCATTGCAACGAAAAGAATAAAATACTTAGGAATATATCTACCTAAAGAAACTAAAGACCTATATATAGAAAACTATAAAACACTGGTGATAGGGTATTTAATAAAATATAAAAATTTTTTAATTAAATATATAATAAAGAACAAATTAACTCATGCTCTCACTATGCCCTACGTTTTTTCTTCCAACTGGAATAAATCAAACATAAATTTTTGTAATGTACTTAGATTTTCAGAAACAGTCATCAATTCATAACTGTTAAACAGAATACAAAATTCTGCATAAAGCAGAGAAATGGCCATTTCCCTAGAAATCCCCTAACCATGAGTCAATGCATCACTCTTCTTTCTATTGCCTTAATAAAATAAGTACCCTTATCTTTTAAGCCTTACTTCCTGGAATAATCAGCCCAACATGCTCCCTGGAGGGAGCCTAAAGTATAAATAGTAGTACGTGAAAGGAAATAATCACCCTCTCAAAAATTTCACACTGAATTCCGATAAATTATTCAATAAACTTAGTATTCCTTATTTGCTTTCATCTCAGAAATCTTTGGGTCACCCTTTTTCTTTTTTTCCCCTGGGGGAGAAGTCTTGCCACAAATAACTGAATATCTATTATGCTCCATGCACTCTTCAGAGCATGTTTAATGTATCAATGAATGAAACATAAAGATCCCTGTCCTCCTAGAGTTTACACTTTAGCTGGTGGAAACAAACAATAAGCATATGTTATTAAGGTCATAGTGTATAGTGAAGTCGCTCGGTCGTGTCCGACTCTTTGCAACCCCGTGGACTGTAGCCTACCAGGCTTCTCCATCCATGGGATTCTCCAGGCAAGAATACTGGAGTGGGTTACCATTTCCTTCTCCAGGGGATCTTCCCGACCCAGACATCGAACCCGGGTCTCCCGCATTGGAGGCAGACGCTTTAACCTCTGAGCCACCAGGGAAGTATTAAGGTCATATATTATTACAATCTGTATAAATTATTATGTTTACATAATATATATGCAAATTTTATAATTTATTATGAGATCAGGATGAAGGGACAAGTGGGGATGTAGGAGGAGGGGCAGGATGCAAGGGTATGTAGTGACCATGCGAGGCATCCTGAAGTTATGTCCGAGCAGAGGCTCCAGGAGACCATTTATGTCTAGGATCTAATCTCTCTGGACCCAGCTCAATTCTTTCTGTAGCCCATTCTTCAAATTCTTCCCTTTTCGGAGTAAAAGCTAATTGAGGATATTACAAACATTTCATTGATAATTGGTTTCCTCCATTAAACTGAGCAGGAGAATTTACAGTGCAAAAGAAGTAAATATCCAAAAAATTACTCTCCAGCAACTTGCACTGGAGCCAGTAGACATTTTGAGAGAATGTCTCAATTCTCAACACTGCTTTTCTTCTAACTTAAAGGTAAAGTTAGGCTTGTTCAGACTCTATGCTGCCAAACATTTTGGCCTCTAGAGAGCACAGATGGATAACAACAATCCCTCAGATGTACCTGATCTCTGAGGGAAGAAAATGTGTTTTCACCAGCTACCCAGAATCACAGAGGGTGACCAACAAATGTAGGAAAAGTTGGGATGTGAGCTACTATTCAGATCACATGAACACCGTCCATAATCCAGGTAATATTACCTTATTCTCTGTCCTTCACTTTCTCATCCCACAACTTTCAAGTGTTTTTCTCATTAAAAGCAAAGGATCAATCAAACATACAGATACATCATTTCTAACAATATTTGATTTATTTTTTACATGTAGAGTTCCTTTTGTGCTTAAATTACCCAAATTCGGCCATATACCTTGACCAAATTTTATAGACTCATTGTTTGTTCAGAATATATTTTTGAGCACCAACTTTGTTTTGTATGTTGATACATTTTAAAGCATACTTTTTTACATGTGAGGAAAACACAGGCTTCTCTGAGAAATATGATAGAAAACTTTCCTGAAAATGAAAGACTTTTTCTCCTCCAATGATTTTTAGGTGACAAAAAAGTATGATATCAAGCCATAGGCAAATTGGTTTAAATTGTATTCAATACTGTTTATCTATCAAATGGCAATCAATGAAACTGCTATCATCAAATGATCTGGGTTTGTGTGATTACATTCTGTTGTTTCCCATAATTATAAAAATCCCTTGGATAAACCCAAACAAATATAGGTTTCCACAATTTCCAGTGTGACTAACAGCAGGGTGTGTTATCTTTACCTGTATACTTAACAATTGTTTGGGGGTTAAGCATTAGCTCTTTCTGGCTAGCGCATTATTTTATGAAAGAAATCTGCAGACAGTGATAAATATTTAGAGAGAGCTTTGTTTTAAGTTGGCCTAAGTGAGTCCAGATGAGGTAAAAGGGCATTTTCTTCAACCAAGTAAACCCAGATAGAAAGATGATGACCTGGTTTCATCTGCATCCCAGGTCACAGCCTTCCCTTGCACAGCAGGGGGAAGAAGGACCAGCCTCACCCCATGTCCCCAGAGGACGCGCAAGCTCACTCCTCATAGGCAGAACCAAGCAACAGCAGCACAACCCATCTAGGGAGAGGGCTCTTCACACACTCAATGCCCCAAACATCTAACTGGCAAGAGTCAGAAGGTGGGGAAGACGGAGCAGGGAGCAGGAGGAGGACAAGGAAACATCGAGTGGAAGAAGGGGGGAGGGTCCACTCAGCATCCAAACCATTAAACCAAAGCTGTACGCAATGTGTCATTAGCTGACAGAATGCATGACTTCAGGCAGCCAAAACAAAGCAAGCTCCATCTCTCCAAAGAGCTTTAAAAATAAAGTCCTGACTTTCACCTGGAGACAAAACAGGAAACAATTCTATTCTATACATTTGTGGCCATAAAAAGTATTTGAAAATTGAGCCTGTGCCCATGAAAAATTTTCCCAGTAGCAACTGATTTCCTACTTACTTTTGAGATGGCTATTTGCTGGAATTTAAATTGATCATTTACTTACACAAATTACCTTTTCCCACAAGGGCATGTTTATTATGGTAGGATTTTTGTGGTTTTGGTTTTGTTTTTAATCACTAATGTCTAAACACAGGTGCTTAGATTAGAATATGCACTCAGTGAATGTGTGCATGTTTTAAAAGAAATGAATTAATTAAATATCCTCCACACATTTCCAAACTTCCTACCAAAAATCAAACAATCAAACATTACTGGTAGAAGTCCAATTTATTCTCAAACTGAGGGATGTCTTTACTATTTATCTTTTTTAAGTAGGTATAAAAGCTGTGAGAAATATCCAGGCAGCATTTCTCAGAACTCAAACCTAAGGGATTTTCCTTGCCTAAGGGATGTGAATGGACAGAAACTGAATTCATATTCTGACGCTGAGTTCCTGCTATTATAAAACTTTCAGGTAAGTTAAGTATACTACAGAAACTGGGGGCTAGTAGGCAAAGAAGCTTCCTAGGGAGGTGTGAGAACAGGAATTCTAATACCAGAGAGGCTAACCACAGGCGTCTTGAATACAGGAGTCTCAAAGTCTGGTCTCAGGCAGAAAAATCAGCTCATATCAATCAACCCGACTCATGACAGCTCCCAGGGCTGCTGATCCTATAAACACTGTTACCCCACCACAAGCTGTATTTAAAGACAGTATGCAGAGTCTTGACAATAAATCCCAGGATGGTCTGTCTAATTTACAGAGAGGTAAGGACATCCTCAAGGCTGGGTTGTGTCCAATCATTAAAATTAAAACCTCCCACCATGAAGCACAGATAATAACTACTTATGTCATTTACAAATTAAAAATCTACACTGCTTTTCTGGGAGCGGTTGTGAAGTATTAACGGCCCCTCGATTTTCAATAGCATGATCTGAAGATTCCCAGAAAGTCTGAGTCCCGAAAGTGAAAGTGAAAGAAAGTGAAAGTGAAGTCGCTCAGTCGTGTCCAACTCTTTGTGACCCCATGGACCGTAGCCTATCAGGCTCCTCCATCCATGGGATTTTCCAGGCAAGAGTGCTGGAGTGGATTGCCATTTCCTTCTCCAGGGGATCTTCCCGACCCAGGAATCAAACCCAGGTCTCCCGCATTGCAGGCAGACATTTTTACTGTCTGAGCCACCAGGGAAGCCTGAGTCCCTAAAGAAGACACTAAGTTGAGGGGATTTGGAGGAGAGAGGCCTTATGCTCTGACCACTCACCAGATGGTGCAGGTCAGTCCTCCAAGGCCAGTGTCTTCATTCATCCAAGTCCCGTAAGTGATGACAGTCATCCTTTCACAGGCAACACAGGTTTAACCAAAGACCCACTCTGGATACATAACGGTATTTTTTTCTGACTATGTCCAGTGGTGGCACAAGACAATCTCATAAGAAAATTGTCCCAGTTCTGAAAACACAATCTCAAACATTTCAAAGGAGCCCTGTTCAGCAGCTTCATAAGACAAATGACTCCTTCAGCCCTGTGTGTCCTTCATCCTGAACTCTGCTCACAAGCACCACAGCTCAGAGTGTTTCCAAAACCGCACAAGCTGCTCAAAAGTCCTGAGTCTCTGATATTCTTTGTAGATGTAGATGTTCTATTTCTGAGTACGTGCTAAGTCGCTTCAATCATGTCTGACTCTTTGTGACCCTATGGACTGTAGCCTGCCAGGCTCCTCTGTCTATGAGGATTCTCCAGGCAAAAATACTGGAGTGGGTTGCCATGCCCTCCTCCAGAAGATCTTCCCAACCCAGGGATCAAACCCAAGTCTCTTATGTCTCCTGCATAGGCAGGTTCTTTACCACTCGTGCCACCTGGGAAGCCCTATTTCTGAGTAAATCCACCTTTAAAAATGTAACAGCCACATGTACCTGCACAAGCGCGTGAAAAGTATAGGAAAACAAAAACAAAGACGGTAGTAGTAACACACATGTATGCTGCCCATCCTCATGCTATGTTGTCTTTGGAAAAGAGAAACTTGTTGAGTCCTTCGTGTTTACGGGAAAGCACATAGTACTATCATTACAAGCCCACCTGTGCCCCAGTCTCTGCTCTGATGATTAAGACATGGGTGGCTTGAGGTAGGAGTTAGTCATGAAGCCTCAGTTCCCTCATTTCTAAAATAAGAATAAAGAACAAATCTGTCCTCTAGGTGGGCGTGAGGATTATGTGAGTTAACAAGAACAAAGCCTAAAAAGGACCACGACTGCAGAACACATGGTGAGTGTCCTACGTACATGAGCTGTTAGAGTCAATACTGCAGGTCCTGGGGAGCATCCTCATCCGGTTTCAAAATTTACTTTCAGCATCATAGACATCTACCTACAGTCTGAAAGTGAAAGTGAAAGTCGCTCAGTCATGTCCGACTCTTTGTGACCCCATGGACTACAGTCCATGGAATTCTAGGCCAGAATACTGGAGTGGGTAACCTTTCCCTTCTCCAAGGGATCTTCCCAACCCAAGGATTGAACCCAGGTCTCCCACATTGCAAGATTCTTTACCAGCTGAGCCACCAGGGAAGCCCATCTACAATCTAGACACGGCCTTTAAACAGAACCACACAGGCCTGCCTTTGAGACACTTGCTAAAGGAGTCAGTCTTGTCCTGAATCCAACCCAGTGTCTTGAGGGTTTATGCAATTGGTAATCCAAAAGCAGTGTTCTTAATCCTTTTATTATATCCATGTGTGAACTCTGACCCTTCCAAATAGAGATGTTATAATTTACTGCTATATCTTCTGCTATTGCTTATATAAGAAATGCCCATTTCAACAGAGCTTATATTTTATTAAATAGAAGCTGAAGATGTCACCATTCTGACATAGTAAATCCTTGTTACAGGAAAGAAATACGTGTGATACATACAGACGTGCTCTATTCTCTGAAAATCTGAAAGATAATTAATGCACATATATTACACACACACACAGAGGCCTTCTGCTAGCTATAGATGCTACAGCTTGGTGGGATAAGACAGAGAGCAATCAAATAACAGCACAAATAAGTAAGTAGAAACTTGTGCGCGTACTATGAAGGAAAAGTACAGTTCTGGAGGTGAAAGAAGCCATACCTTAAGTAAGATTTGTAGAGGTGGCGCTAGTGGTAAAAGAATCTGCCTGCAATGTGGGAGACCCGGGTTCAATCCCTGGGTCGGGAAGATCTCCTGAAGTAGAAAATGGCAACCAACTCCAGTGTTCTTGCATGGAAAATCCCATGGACAGAGAAGTCTGGTGGGCTACAGTCCATTGGGGTTGCAAAAGAGTCGGACACGACTGAGCACACACACAGACACATAGAACAGACATGTGGACATGGGTTGGGGGTGTCAGACGAATTGAAACAGTAGGATTGACATATCTCCACCAATATACATAAACCACAGCCAGTGCGAAGCTGCTGTATAACACAGGGAGCCCAGCCTGGCACTCTGTGACGAGATGGCAGGGGTCAGGGGGGGAAGGAGGCTCAAGAGGGAGGGGATGTATGTATACATACGGCTGATTCACTTCATTGTACAGCAGAAACCAACACAACATTGTAAGACAACTATACCTCAATTTTAAAGATAAAAATGTAAAAAATAAAAAAGTAAGATTTTTTTCTCACCTCCTTAAGGCTGGGAAATATTTTCATTTGGGGGCAGGAGTGGGGAGCATGGAGTGAGACCCTTCCAAGCACAGGTGTCGCCCTCCTGGATGGGAAAGGTCAGCCTGGTTGAGGAACTTGAAAACTGGTTTGAAAACTTGCCCACGAGGCTAGGGTGCTGAGAGCAAGTGGGGCTTGAGGGCTGATCGTTCCCATGTTTGGCTGATTTGAAGACTGACCACAAAGAATCTCTGTGGTCAGAGGAACAAGGTAGCATTTCATGACTCAACAATAAGTGGCAACAGATCAGACTCTCCAGCACAACCAAATGTACAGTAACAAAAAGGAACAATAAACGTGTCAGAATGTTTCCCTTTCCAGGTTATAAAGGACAACATGAGGGATCCTTGTGGTGATGGAAATGTTCTGTATCTTGACTGTGGTTGTGGATATGTGAACCTGTGCATGTGATAAAATCAAACAGATACACATAAAGGGTTTTAAGTAAAACTGAAAAATACGAATAAGATGGATGTATTAATGTCATTATACTACAGTTTGAAACATACTAGGGGAAAGAAGGTCAAGGTTCATGGCTTCTGACCATCAATTCTTAGTACTGCATTTGAATCCATAATTATCTCAGTAATTTCAAAGACATTAACTTTGAATTAATTTCATTAATAAACTTTCAATGAAAAAATTTGTCGGGCCTCTCAAGAAATACTGATCCGTTTCCTTTTAAAATGCGTGTCAGATCACCTCTTCCTTGTTGTGTCTTATATTTCTCTGAAACACCTTTTAAAACCAGTATACAAATAAACAGTTCTCTATCTTTGATTAGTTTCACTGTTCCTACTACTTTGCTATTATAAGGGACTGTGTTCAATATCGTTATGGTTAAATCCTTCTATATACTTTAAATTACTCTTTAAGCTACATTCCTATAAGAAAAATTTCTGTATCACAATAAAATTTCTTACACATAAAAAAAAGTTTCCCTTTTTCATATAGTAGACGCCTCTAATCTCAGTATCAATATAGAAAAAGCCACTCCACTTGGCCAGACATAAACAGAGACACTGTTTCCCCTGTTTTCTGTTGAATGAACAAAGAAACAAAGCAACGATGGAAAAGCCCCCCGGCCCTATATCCTGGCAGTCATCAGCCTCTGAATTGGGCCGGTTCTAGAGTTTTCCTTAAGTGTGTTTTCCTGGTGATGTCTGCACAGTATCAACTATGACCATCACTTTCCAACATACTGACAAGAAACATCTGCAAGACCTTCTCACTCTGGAGAGCAGCAAGGGAAGGAAGGACATTGTTTGTGGGGACCAGGACCAAGGTCAGTCAATGTTCATCCATGCAGGTCTGGGAATGAGAGGGGAATACAGATCCTCAGGCCACTCCTCAGCCGCTCCTGTTAATGGACAAAGCTCCTCCTCTGACACGTAATTAAGTAATATGCATCTATGATTTTTTTTCAATTTCGCAAAGATGACAGATATAAGGAAAACAAAAACCCAGATTGTTTGGCTGGGGGATACTTCAGACCATCAAAGAAAGGCCCTGAGATTAGGACCTCGGGTTCCCTGGGGGTCATGAAAAGGGGTCTGCCCTAAGCACCCAGTTCCACAGGCGTAGGTGGCTTCCAGTGGACGCATTGGGCCTCCCTCCACCTTCCAGGCTGACCAGCAGGTCTTTCTAAAGAAAAAGGTCTTGATTGTAACAATTATCTAGTTCACCTATTTTTTAAAGCAATGTATTCATTTATTTGTACTGAGGAAGTTTCTGGGGATGAAATGAATATGGCTTCATGTTTGTATGTCACTTCATTAGCTCCTATTTTGGTATTGTGCCCGTGGTTCAGACAGTAAAGAATCTGCCTTCAAAGCAGGACACCCAGGTTCAATCCCTGGGTTGAGAAGATCTCCTGGAGAAGGAAATGGCAACCCACTCCAGTATTCTTGTCTGGAGAATTCCATGGACAGAGGAGACTGGTGGGCTACAGTCCATGGGGTCACAAAGAGTCAGACATGACTGAGCAACTAACACTTTTCACACTTTCTATCTTAAAAGGAACAGAAGATCTGCCATCAGAAGAGCAGAGCCTGGTCTGAGTCTACAGTTTTCTGACGTCATTCCTT
Organism: Bos indicus x Bos taurus; assembly: GCF_003369695.1. Classification (NCBI taxonomy): domain Eukaryota; kingdom Metazoa; phylum Chordata; class Mammalia; order Artiodactyla; family Bovidae; genus Bos; species Bos indicus x Bos taurus. The sequence continues at coordinate 29,210,941 of NC_040092.1, read as the reverse complement.
AGACAGTCATTCCACCTCCTGAGACTCAACTTTATCATTAAACAAAGAGCACTGAGCTCACTTATTTATGTAGAAAGTAAAACAGACAAACTCAGAGAAACAGTGTAGAGTGGTCAGTAGGGTTGGAAGTGGGGAAACAGGGAGGTGTTGCTCCAAGAGTACAGACAACCAGTTACAAGATGAATAGGTCTGGGTATCAGTGCACAGCTTGGTGATTACAGCTAACACTGTATCCCAGACTTAAACACTGCTAAGAGAGTAGGTTTTAAACCTTCTCACCACAAAAAATAGTCACTATGCCACAGGATGGAAGTTTCAGTGAATATTATGGTGGGAATCATTCTGCAATTTAAAAATGTGTCTAAACCATACATAAAACACATTAAACTTACACAGTGTTATGTGCCAATTATATCTCAATAAAGTTGGAAAAAAATGAGCTAGAAAGGCCTTTCTTACTTCAAATGGGTATTGTGGCACTCATGTGAAATTAGTGAGGAGAGGACTTCGGAAATTTTAAACAGCTTTTATAATAAAAAGGATTTAATATTTTAAAACCCACTTGAGCAAGAATACAGGAAGGTATAAAAATTTAATTATATTGCCACGGGTATATGAAAATCTGATTAAAACAAGGCAAAATATGGTACTTGACTTGGTTTTGTTTTGATAAAATGAATATTAAGAGCATACGAGGACTTCCTTGGCAGTCCAGTGTTTAAGACTCCACACCCCCAATGCAGAGGGCACAGGTTCAATTCCTGGTAGGGAAACTAAGATCCTGCATGCTGCATGGTACAGCCTAAAATACAAAACTAAATCAAAAAAAGAGCATATAGAAACAACCTAAGTGTCCATCAACAGATGAATAGATAAAGAAGATGCAATATATATATACAATGGGATATTACTAGCCATAAAAATGAATAAAATTCTGCCATTTGCAATAACATGGATGAACTGGAGGGTATGATGCTCAGTGAAATGTCAGACAAAGAAAGTCAAATACAGTATGTTATGACTTACACATGGGATCCAAAATATTAAAAACTAATGAATTAAAAAAAAAGAAAAAGAACATACACTGCATCTTCAAATAACAGATAGAGACTGGGAGGTGGAAGAATATAATGTAGGATTGATTCCAAAGTAAAGCTTCAGCAGAAAAACATCATGAGATTAAGTCTTCCCATAATGTACAGAAGGGGGAGAAGTGGGACCAGTCAGACGCAGAAAACTCGATGGGGGCCATCATAGTAAGAAATGAAAGTGCTCAGAGCTGGGAAGGAGAAGATGAGCATTTCAGAGCACCTCAAATCCAAAGGGCAGGTACCAGCTGCATGAGATGGAGAAAGGGAAAGAGAAAGTCAAATGACAAGAAGTCACTACCTGTCCTAGAGCAATGAGTGCACACTTAAACAGCTATAGTATGCGGAATCAATCAGTTATTGTCATGTAAGGGTGCTTCTTATCTTTCAGGGGACCTGGAAAGGGAAAACCTGAAAACTCTGGTTCTAGAGTAACACAAGTAACAGCTACCATTTACTAAGCACTTATTCATCAAGAACTGTGTTAAGCACTTTGCAGACATCATTCAATATAAAACCCCATGAAGTAGTTATTATCCATTTCCTTATAGAGTTTAGTCTTGGGAAGTTTATGCAACTGGGAAAGTCACATATAACTAGCCTACAGCCAAGCATCTGCTTACATGAACCATAATGATTAATTCGTGATTAGCAAATTCACCAAGGAGCATTATTTTCAAAACTGGAAGATCAGAATATACTGTCCAACAGCCAAATGTTTCCACATTTGAGTTACAGGCAAAAAAAATCAAGATATAATAAGATTAGAAACAGTCTGATATCTCTAGACTGTATTTGAAAGCAAGGATTATATCATACACATTTTGGCGGAAGCTTTCCAAATCAACATGGGTTTCCTTTGTGAAAAAAAGAAGATGAAAAAGAAAGATAGAGCACAGGAAACTATACTCAGTATTTTATAATAACTTGTAAGAAAAAAAGTGTCTGAAAATGAATATATGCTGCTGTTAAGTCGCTTCAGTCGTGTCCGACTCTGTGTGACCCCATAGACGGCAGCCCACCAAGCTTCCCCGTCCCTGGGATTCTCCAGGCAAGAACACTGGAGTGGGTTGCCATGTCCTTCTCCAATGCATGAAAGTGAAAAGTGAAAGTGAAGTTGCTCAGTCGTGTCGGACTCTTAGCGACCCCATGGACTGTAGCCTACCAGGCTCCTCTGTCCATGGATTTTCCAGGCAAGAGTACTGGAGTGGGTTGCCATTGCCTTCTCCGAAAATGAATATATACATACACACATATATTTATGTATAAATGAATTACTGTTCTATATACCTGAAATCAACATGAGACTGTAAATCAACTATACTTCAATTTAAAAATGCTAAAAAAGAAAAGAAAAACCAAAATAAACAAAAACTAATACATAAAACATGGAAGTTCTGCCACTCTTTGTTCTCAATTGCTATTTGGAGGTGATTCTATTCAGCCTTTTTTTTTTAATTATTTTTTATTGGAATATAAATGATCTTGTTTGCAAAGCAGAAACAGACAGATGTAGAAAACAAATTCATGAATACCAAGGGGGAAAAGGAGGATGGAAATAATTGGGAGATTGGGATTGACATATATACACTATTGATAGTATGCATAAAATAGATAACTAATGAAAATCTACGGTACAGCACAGGGAACTCTACTCAGTGCTCTGTGGTGACCTAAATGGAAAGGAAATCCAAAAAGAGGGGATATATGTATATGTATAGTTAATTCACTTTGCCGTACAGTAGAAACTAACATATCATAAACTTTCTATTCTCATTACTCAAACACTTGACTATGCTCCTTAAAAATAAGCTTAACTAGAGAATGAAAGAAGACTTGAGTCAATGAATGAAAAAAGTATGCTGTCCTGTATAGGTAAATCACATAAAAACATACCAAATACGTATGCATTCTTTACACAGGGGAGTCATCTTCCTGGCAGTCTTCTAGAGGAACTCACTCCAAAACTTATCAAGTAACAGAGCCATTAGTTCATTTCCAAATCTCATACCAAGATTCTGAACCCAGTAGTTTGAATCAATGTTAGTCTAGCCAGGGTCAATGGCAGGGTGACAGAAATGGTTATTAAATTACATATTTAGGTGCTTTTCTAATATATACATATATATATATTAGATATATACACACATATATACACACATATATCCTGGTTTCATGTTTTCCTGAAACAATGATTGATATTTCTCATCACTTAGGAAGCATGGCTTCCAGAAAGGGCCATCTCAAAACTGAAAGGAAACGAACAAAACAGGATCTGAGGGAGATTCAGAAGTCTCTTTGGCTTTTTTACATGCAGTTATGATCTAGATCAGAGGGCAAACGACAATCCGTGAGTCAAGTCCCACCCACTGCCGGGTTTTGCCATTTTGGGATCTAAGAATGGCTTTTACATTTTTTAATGGTTACATTTTAAAGATGATACACATAATATCTTCAAAATTGACTCTTGATCTGCAACACTTATAATATTTACTATCTAGCCCTTTAAGAGAAAGTTTGCTGACCCTCAGTCTTGACAATCTTTCTTTTTCTTTAACAGTGGAATTTAAAATTCTTGTGAAATGGTTATACTGTTGGTAAGAGTGTAAGTGGATAGGGAGTTTACAATGAAGTATTTCTGGCTCTTACCATTTAGGATTTTCTGTCTGGAATCTGTTACTTTGGATTTTACTTGTCATTAAATGTTTGGTACCCTTTCTGAAGAAGGATGGATGGCCATTTCCTCCTACACCAAAAGAGTATGATATGAAATTTTATAAACATCAATTTAGATAGCTTTTCACAGTGCAAAAAGTAAGCTAGAGGAGTTTGGTATTTACTGAGATGAAAAAAAAAGTGTTTTTCATATATTCAGTTTTCATAAAAAGGTACAACTGAAAGTATCTTGGACCCATGACTACAGAGATCCTCCCTGGAGTAGGTGGTGAGGTCAGAGGAGAACTCAGAATCTCCCAGGGAGCATTTCAAAGTTAAACCCTGCCAAAGTCTCCCATCCTGGCCCAGGCAGTGAGGATCTCTGAGGCTCTAAGCAAATACTCTTCCAGGGATCCCTCAGGGGTCCCAACAATGAACTGTTCTAAGGCCCTCCATGCAGAAAACTCAGCAAGGTTCTCTCATCCGGATACTAAATTGTATCCAAGACAAAATGGACCCTAACAGGAGGGATGCTGAAACCATACAAAAAAGGCAAACTTAATACCTGAATTGCAAACACTAGTAAAACTAATAGCATTTCTCTTGCAGGGGCACATAATCCTTGAAAAAGGTTCATATGATTTGCTCCATTTTACCAGAAAAAAAAAGAATGTTTCATCTGATTTAAATTATTAGCACTTAAACAGATGAAGAATACTGTTTGATGAAACTTAAAAATAAATTCATGAGTTAGAAGATATTGATGTTTAACTAAAATTAATACATTTGTAAAAAGAATGCAACAACATTCTTAGTGTGATTTGGCAGAGTTAAGGTTTCACATCAAGGGAATTTGTAAATCGTTAGATATTTCTGACCACCTCTGTGGAAAATATGGCCAGTATAAATGAAGCACTTGATAATTTTCATTTCTAAATTTCCTACACTTTTCTCTATGAAGTACAATTTTTCATTTCTGTATTGGACTTCATCAAAATCTATAATGAGGAAGACACATGTTCTAAATCCAATTATGCATAAGACTGTTTAACCACAAGAGCTATCCTGTGCTCTGAAAATTCTGAATATATTCATTGTCATCACACATCCACTAGGAAATTTGGGAATTTCTATCTTATGGATGAGAAATTACCACATGGTTGGTATACATGATGCCTTCATAAATTCACAAAGAAAATGACTTTAAAATAGTCTTATACATAGGTTACATTGTGAAAAATCTTTCTCTTGATCCCTGCCTCTCTGTAACTATCTGCCAAGCAAAGTAAAAATTATGAAGGTATTAATAAGGTAGAGAGTTCAAGTCCCAAAGTAAGCTTTAGTGCCTAGATTCTTATTTGATTGACCCCCATAATCACAAAACCCCTACTTCTCTTTATAGCATGCAGATGCACTCCGTGGTAACATAAACGGCTCAGGGAACACGAAATAATGCTCAAGGATACTGACCCAAGGGAAGGAAAAGTTGCAGTCTACTGCTATATATTTAATTCTGGTAATTTCCATAGAAACAGATCTGTGTAAGAAATCACTGTCGTGCAACTTCATAATACAGCCTGTTAGAATTCACCGCCACTAACTGTAATATACTTAGGAAAAAACAGCATGAAAGCCATCACCTACTTGATACAACAAAATGAAATCAGTAAGCACAGGAAAAGGCAGTAAATAACAGTGTGTTCTCTGTCCACCTGGGTACCACTCTGCTGCTGCTGCTGCTAAGTCGCTTCAGTCGTGTCCGACTCTGTGCGACCGCATAGACAGCAGCCCACCAGGCTCCCCCGTCCCTGGGATTCTCCACTCTCTGTCCCTCTAACTGAACATGACAGTTACAGGGCTGTCCCAAAATGCAAGTCCACATAATGGTGGCTTTTGATGTGGCTGCTTGGTTGTGGTCAAACCGTACAAGTGAAAGGCAAATTCTACCAGAGTGAGAGAGAGAAAAAGATCTCTGTTGGACTGAAATGCTCAAGGTGTTCAGAGAGCTGGTGACCGTCACTGCAGCAGGTTGAAACCCCCAGTGGCTGCGCTGTTTCCGTTCACATCCCAAGCACTGGGCTCACAGCTCCAGACGAAAACTAGGATACCTTCCTGCCTCACCACGGTAATAGAAACCAAAAATAAACGGGGCGGGGGATTCACTTTATTTCAGACGAATAAACGAGGTCGACTCACAGTTGCTCGATAGGCAGTCTCAAAAGTGAATTTCAGCAGACGGAAAAGGCTTCCCTATTTATCGTACAAGTCTGCAAACTGTGTGAACGACCAGCGAGCCGTCTTCATTCGTTCCTGCGGAGGCCTCTGCGGTCCCCGGGGCCCCTGCGCGTGGGAGCCTCCCGGGCTCGGAGCCTGGGAGCCGCCAGGGCACGGGCAGCGCGTTCCCACGCTCGGCCGGGTTGAGAGGCCTCGGTGACCCTGGGGATCCTTACCCCAGGGCCGCCCCGCCCCACCCAGCCACCCCCGGCCAGGCTGGGGAGCGTGGGAGCGCGGCTGCTCCGAGGATGCGCGCCTCGGGCAGGAAGTGGGGGCGCGGCGGGGCGCGGGGACCCTACACTTACTTGATGTCTTCCCACACCTCAGGGCCGTAGTTGCGGATCACCAGCAGCTCCAGCGCGTGATTCACGAATCCATACTGCGGGACAGGAAGACCCGAGAGTCAGGGACCGGCTGCGGTGGGAAGGGGATTGGGGGCCAGGCCGCCGCAACTGCCGCCACGGCGCCGGGGAACCTAGTACCCTGCCCCCTTCTTCCGCTCTATTTGAGGTCCGGGTGCTAAGGAGGGGTAGTACAGAGGCGCAACCTCCGCCCCATTCAGGGGCAGCTCGTCTCCGTCATTGTCAGCCCCATCCCCAGGCCACCCCCTCCCACGCTCACCTGTCCCCGCGCCAAGGCAGGTTGCGCCCCAGGAGAGCTCGGCGGAGGGGGCGCGAGCCCGACGCCTCTCCGGCCGCAGCGCCCAGACCCACACACGCGGGCCGGCCCTGCCCGGGCGCCCCTGCGCCTCGGCCGCTCGTCCCCTTCCGGAGCTCGGGAAGGCGCGCGCCGTGCGGACACCCGGGAAGCCAGGCACCAACCGCCCCCGCAGCTAACCCCCGACTTTCCCGTCTACCCGCTCTGGATGCAGGCAAACGCAAGGCCGCCCCGCTGCCAGCGCTGCGCTCCCGGGGCCCCCAGCGCGCTTCCTCGGCGCTCGGCCGGTTCCCTCAGGCAGCCAGGCCCGGCTGGCGGGAGGCGCGGTCCGAGCGGCCGAGACCACTCACCATGGTGTCAGCGCCGGCTCGGCCGAGGGACCCAGGGGGTGGCGGCGACCCCGCACCTAGCCCGCGCCCCCGGCCCGGCGCGCCCTGATGGCCACCTCCCTGCAGCTACCGCGAGCGGAGCCGAGGGGCTGCCACCGCCTCCCGGCTCCTGCCCAATCGGCGGCCGCGGAGGGAATTCGGATGCTCCGGTGCCGCCGCGCTCCCGCGCCTGCCCGCCCCCGCCCCCGCCTCCGTGACGAGGATTGAGGCCGCAGCAGTGACGGTGGAGAGGCCGCAGCCGGGCTCGGGCACCGATTCTGGGGCGGGGAGAACGCAGCTGCTGTGGTCTCACCAAATGTATTGTTACGCAAAAATATGCCCTCGGGGAAACACATACTAAGGAGGGGTGTGTGCGTGTGTGTGTCGTTTGCAACGTGTGTGTGTGTCGTTTGCAACGTGTGTGTGTGTCGTTTGCAACGTGTATGTGTGCGTATGTCGTTTGCAACGCATAAGCCTTAAAAGGAATACGCCCTCGTGGTCGGCATCCTCCTGTTTATCATCTTGCTGCAGATGAACATTTCCTTTGTGGCTTGTTCCCTCAACAGTTTATGGCAAGCTGAAAGCTAATAATACTCCCCTTAGCACATTTCACTTTTCGTCAATGAGACGAGCTGAGTGAGCCAACTAAAAATTTCAGTACTGTTGTTTGGGTGAGCGCCTGTCTAAATCAGCTCTGCCGCTCACTCAACTGCCTGCCAGGTCCAGGGGCTCCATCCTGATGGAACACCTGACCCCACTCCACAGCGGGGAGCCGCGACTCAGAGAGTCCGAAGTTGGCCAGTCATAATTTGGCCTCTGTTGCTGTTTCTCAGAGAGAACTGCTGAACTGGAAAAGGCACAGTACCGAAGGAACAGACTTTTAATTATATAGCTCGTCGTCTCCTTTCTTCCAGGTACTTGGGTTAGTTAATGCCCTGAGCCCCACTGCAGGGAAAAGATGAGCCAGCAGGAACTGTCTGCTGATGAGAACTGTGCCGGAAGTGCATGGACACAGTTGACTGGGGTTAGGTCAAGAGTAGGGAAGAAAAGGCAAGCCTTGCTTCCAGTCACCAGTGTCAGTGGAGCCAAGAAGCCAGGATGAGATTCTGTGATGAGAAAAGAGAAAAATGTCACAGCAATAAAAGTTGTACTGGTTTCTGTTACCAGAGGCCTACGTTGAAACATAATTGATACAGAAATACTAAACAGCAAACAAGATGAAGAATAACCTGTAAAATACTCATTTCTATTACTAATGATGGAATTTTTATAAATCAGAGGCTTTCATACATACAAGCTTTCATACTTATATAATTATTACAATGTTGAACCGTTTTTTAATATTAACTTAATTTTTAACCATTAAAATAGACCATTACTCCATACAATCATGAAAAAGCTAGATACATAATGACACAGAAAGATGCACTGCTGAATAAACAAGTGACACATGTATGTGATCACCTTCAATTTTTGTATATAAAATCTTTGTATAGAGTAAGGTGCAATTTGTATAATAAGAGCACACATATTGATATAAAGGTAACTTTCTGGGACAATGCATAGAAAAGCTTTGCAATCAATATCTATCATCTGTTACTAGAACCAGTGGTTGAAGGAAAAAAGATTTTAACTTTTTGTATCATGACTTTCTGTACCTTTTTATTTTTTCTATGCAGATATAATACTTTTTTTAAAATTTTTATTGGAGTATAGTTGATATACAGTATTGTGTTAGTTTCAGGTGTACAGCAAAGTGAATCTGTTATACATATATCCACTCTTTTTTTAAGATTCTTTTCCTAAACAGGCCATTGCAGAATACAGAGTAGACTTCCCTGTGCTATACAGTAGATACTTAACAGTTGTCTATTTTGTATGTAGTAGAGTATATATGGAGAAGGCAATGGCAGCCCACTCCAGTACTCTTGCCTGGAAGATCCCATGGATGGAGGAGCCTGGTGGGCTGCAGTTCATGGGGTTGCTAAGAGTCTGACACGACTGAGCGACTTCACTTTCACTTTTCACTTTCACGCATTGGAGAAGGAAATGGCAACCCACTCCGGTACTCTTGCCTGGAAAATCCCAGGGACAGGGGAGCCTGGTGGGCTGCCATCTTTGGGGTCGCACAGAGTCAGACACGACTGAAACGACTTAGCAGCAGCAGCATATATATGTCAATCCCAATCTTCCAATATATCCCTCCCTGATCCCTTATCCCCTTTTAGCTATATTTATTTTCTATATCTGTAACTCTGTTTCTGTCTCATGAAAGTGAAAGAGAAAGTGAAGTCGCTCAGTCGTGTCCGACTCTTTGTGACCCGGTGGACTGTAGCCCACCAGGCTCCTCCGTCCACGGGATTCTCCAGGCAAGAATACTGGAGTGGGTTGCCATTTCCTTCTCCAGGGGATCTTCCCAACCCAGGGATCGAACCCAGGTCTCCAGCATTGCAGGCAGACGCTTTAACCGCTAAGCTAGATAAACTCATTTGTTTTCCTTTTTTTAAGATTCCACATATAAGCTATATCATATGATATTTGTCTGTCTGTTTGAGTTACATCACTCACTATGACAGTCTCTGGTTCCATTCAGGCTGCTGCAAATGGCATTCCTTCATTCTTTTTTAATGACTGAATAATATTACATTGTGGGCTTCCCTGGTGGCCCTAGTGGTAAAGAACCTGCTTGCCAAAGCAGAAGACAAAAGAGACGCAAGTTTTATTCCTGGATTGAGAGGATCCCCTAGGGATAATCCCCTAGAGCATTCCAGTATTCATGCCTAGAGAATCCCTTGGACAGAGGAGCCTGGTAGGCTACGGTCCATAGGGTCACAAAGAGTCAGACATGACTGAAGCAACTTAACACACATACGTGCACACAGTACTCCATTTTATATATATATATATATATATAATATTATATATTATATATATTACTAGAGAAATACATTATATATATATATATATATATATCTCACATCTTCTTTATCCATTCCTTTGTTGATGGACATTTAGGTTGCTTCCATGTCCTGACTATTATAAACAGTGCTGCAGTGAATACTGGAGTGCATTTGTCTTTTCGAATTATGGAGAAAAAAAGTCTCTTCAATAAGTGATGCTGGGAAAACTGGATAGCCACTTGTAAAAAAATGAAATTAGGACACTCCCTAACACCATACACAAAAATAAATTCTAAATGGGTTAAAAACCTAAATGTAAGGTTCTTAGAGAAAAATATAAGCAGAACAATCTTTGACATAAATTGCAGCAAGATCCTCTTTGACTCACCTCCTAGTGTAATGAAAATAAAAACAAAATAACCAGATGAGACCTAATTAAGCTTAAAAGCTTTTGTACAGCAAAGGAAATCATAAGCAAAATGAAGACAACCCTCAGAATGGGAGAAAATATTTGCAAACAAAGCAACTGACAAGGAATTAATCTCCAAATATACAAACAGCTCATTCAGCTCAATATCCAAAAAACAAACAGCCCCATAAAAAAATGGGCAGAATATCTAAATACATATAAGAAGATGTATAGATGGCCAAAAAGCACATGAAAATTGCTAAACATCACTAATTACTAGAGAAATGCAAATCAAAACTACAAGGAGGTAACACTTCACACGGTCAGAATGGCCACTGTCAAAGTATGCAGATGTAATATTTTTGTAACTTGTTCAAAAGACTTTTTGTTATCTCTCAACCTGTCTTCTTCTGAACAGAAGTTGTGTCTCAGTCCAGAGCGTGCTGCAGTGCAGTGGCCTATACCTTAGACTTTGCAAGTAAAAGGGAGAGAATATAGCACTGTTGTGACGGAAAATCAGGGAAGTCCACCTAGACAAAGACACGAGAAGTGAGGGATGAGCACCCCTGCCAACTATTTCTTCTCCCTGAATTCACCCTGTAGCCTTCATGGCCCCGTTTGTCAGCAAATTACAATATTTTATATTCTAATTATCTTATACTCACCTGAGTGTAAAGGAAACCTTGCCAATGTTTGTTTGGCCCACAAATAATACAGAGCACATGACGTTTAGGAAGAGGGAACCTCCCAGCCATGAGGGGCCCCAAAGGGGTTATAGGCTTTTGCAAGCACTTCCCCATTGTCACTGCTGTTGACAAAGGAGCAGAGCAGTCAGGTCACAAGAAGATTGTCCTGTGTTCTCGGAAACAATCTATTACTGCACTCCGGTCTGGATGGCCAAACTGAGGAGAACCAGCTACAGAGGAAAAGGAGGCGCTTGGGGAATGTTTAGCCTGCCTGGAGTCAACATAAACTATTTGAGATCAATCTAATGCATGAAAAATAAATAAGCAAAAAGCTAATATGTGGCTTTCCAAAGTGTCAGCTGAAATGACTCACATTTTCAGCTAATAACAATAAATGTGTTGGGTAAGTTAAACATTAAGCTATTGAAAGCATTGTTCCCAAAGCTTTTCCAGTGATGGGAAGATACGTACCTTGGGTTGGAGATAAAGAGGAAACAAACCTTTGGGGGTTGTTCTTCTGTCTGTGCATTGTTTTTCAGAGCTTTTTGGTGTTTTGCCAGTTTTTTTCACCAGGGAATTAAGGCTTCTGTTTTTGGATCCTGTTGTGGAGCATCATGTTCTTTAATTTCAGTGATTCCTTATACATTTTACTTGGTACTCATATGCTTCTTTCATCTGCATGGCTCAGAGCTCAGTTGTTTTTTTCTTCATGAAGTTTCTGGTGCTCAGTGCTCGGTAAGCACAGAGTAATCACCTCTCCCATGATTTTCGCTAATACAGTCACTCAGTACTTATAGCAGAGAATGCAGAATTCTTATGAGCAAAGAGAAAAGTAAGTTCTGGATGATGTTTTATTTGACATGGTTCTGGATCAATGGAAAACAGAGATTCAATAATTCAGATTCCTAAAGCAGTGACATTCAGATTTCCTTTTAATTTGCAAATTAACTGCAAGTTTAGTTACTTGAAAAAGGTATTTTGAAGAGCAAAAGAAACACTTTCTGAAGTTACTTGTTTGTACCAAATTCCTTTCAATGTTTATTGTGCCATTGAAATTTATAAACACACATACATATATATATTTGAATATATATATATTCATATATAATATATATGATATATATATAATATATATACATTATATAAATATGTATGCTATATATAAGATATATATAAAATAAAAGTAATACTTGAACTCCATAAATAAATGGAAAGAAATTAAAAGAGAATTTAAAGTGATGCATCCTGCTGATGTTATAATAATTAAAAACTTTAAGATAAATGAACTCATCGCCTATATTTGGAATATATATAATTAAATAAAATACATTATATTCCTGAGGAAACTTATGAAAACCAGATTCAGCTCTCATGTTATGCTTCTGGAGTCAGATTAAAATAAAAAGTAACTGGTCGTACCTTGGCCACAGTCCACATTTATAGACTTTTTTAATAAAAATAGATTTACCATTAATATGTCAAAGATTCAGCTACTTTGAGCTTTGAAACATATTTTAAAGGCCATTCAGTAGAAACTTTCTTTTTCTATATCAGGAAACCTTTAAGCACTTTGCTTTGTTGGGGAACAATGAAAATTTTAAGTCTCAGCCTTTTTAAGAAGTAATAATTAGTAAAGTCATGAATTATTGTTCTCAGAAGCCCTGGAAGATATAAAATTCTCATGAAGCCAGAGCTAAATATACTTTCCTCTCTTACCCACCCAGAGATGGTTGAAATCTAGTGCTTAAGTTCAATGTGTCTGTTTCTAAATAGCATTTAGAAGCCTCTTGATTCTGTGCTGAAGTTTCTAGTCTGTTTGGTTAGATACTGAATATTAATGATACAAAAGGAAATAGGGGAGAATGAGAGTCGCAGATTCAATTGTTTGAATACCACACTTTTTATCTTTTCTTAATTGAAAAAGCAAAGAACAAAGTCAGCTATGGGAACAGTATAGTGTATTGTACCATTAGTTGTACCAATTCTTTAGTCAGATTCCCATTTCTCACCCTTTAGTAGAGGAGTGACATTGAACAGGCCACTTAATTTTTTGAGCTACAGTTTTCTCACTAATCAAATGGGGAAAATACAGATAAATACACTCCAGTGCTACAAAGACAAAAATATCACCTGCCTCGCAGGTTTATCGTGAACAGCAAATGGCTTAACCCAAGTCTGATGCTTCGGGCAGTGAAAGCCTCTAAAGTGACAAAACTTTTAGTGTCCACCTTACAGAAATGCAGTGTGTCCACTGGCAGCAAATGCGCAGTGAAAAGAATTGAAACCTGGCAGTCTGACGATTGAATCAACCTTGGCGGTTTTCTGCTTGGTAAGTAACCTGGGGTTTCCAATACCCCACTTTATAATCATGACAACAGTGCCTGGCCCACTTTCTTCAGCTAACGTGCCAGGGGAATCAAAGGAGACCTATTTGAAAGCATCTCACAAACTTTAAAGACCTGTCCACCTTTGCTCTTTACTGTTTGGGGTCAGTGAGTGAATAAGCTCGGGACACCATGTGGGAAGCTCTGAATGGCAAGTGACAATCTGATCATCATTTGCTGTGTCTACCTTTCACCTTTCAAATTCTATTATTTTCTCATTTGCTAAAAATAATATCCAAACCTAACTAAAAGATACAATAATATATGAATTTTCTAACAAATATGAGTTTAAAATAATGAAAATGAAGCAAATTATCCATTTATATGGAGCATATGCTTTTTTTCCTGAATGAGTGTTTTATTAGAAACAAAAAAAGTTGAAATTATCCTATGCTGATGTGATAAAATCTTTCTCATTCTCATTCAGTTCGGTCAGACCCTCAGTTGTGTCTGATGGTTGTCAAAAGACAGGGATATAGGGGAAGGATGGACTGAGAGTTTGGGGTTAGCAGATGCAAGCTGTTATATATAGAATGAATAAGCGAGATCCTACTGTAGAGCACAGTTAAGTTCAGTCAATCAATCATGTCTGACTCTTTGTGACTCCATGGCGTGCAGCACACCAGGCTTCCCTGTCCATCACCAACTTCCAGAGCTTGCTCAAATTCAAGTCCATCAAGTTGGTGATGCCATCCAACCATCTCATCCTCTGTTGTCCCCTTCTCTTCTTGCCTTCAATCTTTCCAAGCATCAGGTCTTTTCCAATAAGTCAGTTCTTTGCATCAGATGGCCAAAGTATTGGAGCTTCAGCTTTAGCATCAGTCCTTCCACTGAATATTCAGGACTGATTTCCTTTAGGATTGACTGGTTTCATCTCCTTGCTGTCCAAGGAACTCTCAACACCAACAGTTCAACACCACAGTTCAAAAGCATCAATTGTTCATTACTCAGCTTTCTTTATAGTCCAGCTCTCACATCCATACATGACTACTGGAAAAACCATAGCTTTGGCTTTTATTTAAACTTTTTGTTTTATATTAGAGTATAGGCAATGAACAATGTTGTGATAGTTTCAGGTGGACAGCAAAGGGACTCAGCCATACATATACGTGTATTCTTTCTCCCCTAAAACTTCCTTCCAATCCAGGCTGCCTTGTAACATTGAGCAGAGTTCCCTGGGCTATGTAGGTCCTTATTGGTTATCCATTTTAGATATAACAGTGTGTACATGTCCATCCCAAACCCTCTAATTATCCCTTCCTCCATCCTTCCCCCATAATTTTTATTAACTTTTGAAGCAAAATAATTGCATTGAATGTACTCTGTAGTATGTCCCTCAAACATATATATTTATTAAAATGACATTTAGAATGCATTTTGAAGGATCCTTCCTCCACATGATAAAAAATATCAAGCCAAAATGCAGAAACAAAAAGCCCTAAACTGGTTTAACCAGATTCAAAGGGCCCTTAATGGTGCTTCACTTGAGAAGCATCAATACCCTATTGAAAAGACTGGAGTGTGAAACAATATTTGTTCCACTGAAATGAGTCTAATGCTCTTTAGTTTAAAAAAAAAAAAGCTTTACTTTTAAATAGCCTTTGCAGTTGACCAAGTACTTTCATGCACATTACTTCCTGTTCTTGATCTCGTGATCTGTAAGGTTTTGGTTTGCTCATTTTGGATGTGAGAACCTGAGGCCTGAGGAGAGAGGGGCTCACAAGCTGATGAGGGGCAACCCTTGACCCCTTGACCACAGCCCATTCCTTATGATGTAGCTCTTTTCCATCATGTGTCTAAAGAACTAGCAGGTGGTGTTTGTTTGCTTATTATATTATCTGATAGAGTAGATAATATACTCCAAATATACTCTTTGATGTCACCTGTAGCATCTGCTGCACTGTGGGGAACAGACCACTGCCTGCCCCACCTCCCCCCACAATGTGATAGTGTGTGGTGGTGGTGGTGGTGGTGGTGGTTTAGTCGCTAAGTCGTGTCTGACTCTTGTAACCCCATGAACTGTAGCCCACCAGGCTCCTCTATCCATGGGATTCTCCAGGCAAAACACCAGACTGGGTTGGCATTCCCTTCTCCATGATAGCTGTGTACATTGAGGCAATTCACACCATTTTCCTTCTTTTTTCTTGTCTGTAAAATGAAGACCTTATAAATAGTAATTCTATATTAATACCTTCTGTAAGATTTTGATCCAGATGTTCAAGCTGGTTTTAGAAAAGGCAGAGGAACCAGAGATCAAACTGCCAACATCCGCTAGATCATCGAAAAAGCAAGAGAGTTCCAGAAAAACATCTATTTCTGCTTTATTGACTATGCCAAAGCCTTTGACTGTGTGGATCATAATAAACTGTGGAAAATTCTGAAAGAGATGGGACTACCAGACCACCTGACATGCCTCTTGAGAAACCTTTATGAAGGTCAGGAAGCAACAGTTAGAACTGGACATGGAACAACAGACTGGTTCCAAATAGGACAAGGAGTTTGTCAAGGCTGTATATTGTCACCCTGCTTATTTAACTTCTATGCAGAGTACATCATGAGAAATGCTGGGCTGGATGAAGCACAAGCTGGAATCAAGATTGCCAGGAGAAATATCAATAACTTCAGATAGGCAGATGACACCACCCTTATGTCAGAAAGTGAAGAACTAAAGAACCTCTTGATAAAAGTAAAAGAGGAGAGTGAAAAAGTTGGCTTAAAAATCAACATTCAGAAAACTAACATCATGACATCCAGTCCCATCACTTCATGGCAAATAGTTGGGGAAACAATGGAAACAGTGGCTGACTTTATTTTGGGGGGGCTCCAAAATCACTGCAGATGATGATTACAGCCATGAAATTAAAAGACGTTTACTCCTTGGAAGGAAAGTTATGACCAACCTAGACAGCATATTAAAAAGCAGAGACATTACTTTGCCAACAAAGGTCCATCTAGTCAAAGCTATGGTTTTTCCAGTAGTCATGTATGGATGTGAGAGTTGAACTATAAAGAAAGCTGAGTGCTGAAGAATTGATGCTTTTGAACTGTGGTGTTGAAGAAGACTCTTGAGAGTCCCTTGGACTGCAAGGAGATCCAACCAGTCCATCTTAAGGGAAGTCAGTCCTGAATATTCATTGGAAGGACTGATATTGTAGCTGGAACTCCAATACTCTGGCCACCTGATGTGAAGAACTGACTCATGTGAACTGACTCATTTGAAAAGACCCTGATGCTGGGAATGATTGAAGGCGGGAGAAGGGGACGACAGAGGATGAGATGGTTGGATGGCATCACTGACTCAGTGGACATGAGTTTGAGTGAACTCCGGGATTTGGTGATGGACAGGGAGGCCTGGTGTCCACTGGGTTGCAAAGAGTCAGACATGACTGAGTGACTGAACTGAACTGTACTGAACTGAAGATTTTGATAAAGATTGAATGAGTCAACATATATGCATGTATTTTAGATATCAGATCAGATCAGATCAGTTGCTCAGTCATGTCCAACTCTTTGCGACCCCATGAATCACAGCACGCCAGGCCTCCCTGTCCATCACCAACTCCCGGAGTTCACTCAGACTCACGTCCATCGAGTCAGTGATGCCTTCCAGCCATCTCATCCTCTGTCGTCCCCTTCTCCTCCTGCCCTCAATCCCTCCCAGCATCAGAGTCTTTTCCAATGAGTCAACTCTTCGCATGAGGTGGCCAAAGTACGGGAGTTTCAGCTTTAGCATCATTCCTTCCAAAGAAATCCCAGGGCTGATCTCCTTCAGAATGGACTGGTTGGATCTCCTTGCAGTCCAAGGGACTCTCAAGAGTCTTCTCCGACACCACAGTTCAAAAGCATCAATTCTTCAGCGCTCAGCCTTCTTCACAGTCCAACTCTCACATCCATACATGACCACAGGAAAAACCATAGCCTTGACTAGACGGACCTTTGTTGGCAAAGTAATGTCTCTGCTTTTGAATATGCTATCTAGGTTGGACATAACTTTCCTTCCAAGGAGTAAGCGTCTTTTAATTTCATGGCTGCAGTCACCATCTGCAGTGATTTTGGAGCCCAGAAAAATAAAGTCTGACACTGTTTCCACTGTTTCCCCATCTATTTCCCATGAAGTGGTGGGACTGGATGCCATGATCTTTGTTTTCTGAATGTTGAGCTTTAAGCCAACTTTTTCACTCTCCACTTTCACTTTCGTCAAGAGGCTTTTGAGTTCCTCTTCACTTTCTGCCATAAGGGTGGTGTCATCTACATATCTGAGGTGACTGATATTTGTCCCCGCAATCTTGATTCCAGCTTGTGTTTCTTCCAGTCCAGCGTTTCTCATGATGTACTCTTCATGTAAGTTAGATAAACAGGGTAACAATATACAGCCTTGAGAAACTCCTTTTCCTATTTTAGATATAGTACAATTTAATTACACATTGGAATTGCTGTCTTTATTACATGATTCTGTGACAGGCTGGGACCTGGGACCCGGGACCCTTCACTGCAGTGCTTGCACCTGGACAAATATCTCCTAGAAAAACAAAATACAAAGAAACATTAAGGGAGTAAAAATAACTGCCTGCATGCAGCAGTTGGGGCAAATTATGGACAAAAGATACATTAAGACCAAAACCAAACTTTCACTTCTGAAGAGCAAGGAGCAAATGCAGGGTGCTGTGCATGCCCTCTGCACTCAATATCACAAACGAGGTGGGGAAACCACTAAGCCACCCCGCCAGCCCCACCCATGAACACACTCCTACTCTCACCCCATATAAGGAACCAGCTCCAGGAGTAAGCAAAGGAACCTGTTACTTGTTCTCACTCCCTCCTGCTGCAACATGGGCCCCGTAAAGCCTTGCCTGAATTTCTTGTCTGACCCTTGATCAATTTCTAGTGATTAAAAAAGCCAGGTGGCGCTAATGGTAAAGAACACGCCTGCCAATGCAGGAGACATAAGAGACATAGGTTCAATCCCTAGGTCAGGAATATCCCCTGGAGGAGGGCATGGCAACCACTTCAGTATTCTTGCCTGGGAAATCCCATAGACAGAGGAGCCTGATGGGCTACCATGCATAGGGTCGAAGAGTCGAACACAACTGAAGCAACTTAGCACGCATGCAAGGAAGCTAAGAACTTTGGTCAGTACCAATTTTCTGTCCGAATTACATGAATTTTGAACATTCTTCTTGTAAGAAGATGCGATGAAGGGGACGAGAGAATGGGATTCATAGAGCTTCTGGCCTTTGGTCTTACTGTGGACAGCTTACTACACCTGTCAAAGTCAGTCAGTCATGGAGAGGAAATGTATAATATATGTAAAGACATATTTTGGTGCTTGACACATGTAAATACTCACCGAATGTGAACTTCATGATCAATTTAAGGAATGTGTTTCTACATATGTAATGTAAACACTCCATGTCCACATGTGCTGTATTCGAGATAAAGCTTACATCCCACGCTGGCATTGTAGAAAACTGGCATTATAGAAAAAACCATGGTTTCCGCATCCTTCCCCTTATTGTCAATCCAGCCCCGCAGATAGGAGCCAACATAAGCAGAATGAAGCAGCTCTAGCCTGATGCCAATCTATTATCCTAAGTGAATGAAATTCAAGCCACCCTGGGGTATGTTTTTATGTTCTATCCACCAAAATAATGGGCATTCACTTTATCAAGCTGCTTTGTTTCTTTCTTCTTGGACTTTGTTGCTTTCGTTTTCATCCCTGCCAAAAAACCAATAAAAAGACCACAAACAATTGGCCATACTCTCCAAGGCTGTTCAATCTACATTTTTGGCTTGCTACAGAAGTCTGTGGTTTTTCCAATCTAATCTAGCTAAAGATGATTTTAGAGAAACCAAGAGTTTTCTCACATGAAAAAAAAAAATGGCACAGTAGTGTGGCCTGTGAGGTGGGGAGTCCTGGGTTATGATGCGGACCTTCCTGCATCTGCAGCATCTGCTGTGCTGCAGAGGAAAGACCACTGCCTCCCCATCTCCCCCCACTCGAAGGCATCTGTGTCCTCATCCCCAGAGCCTGGGAATATGTCATCTTACCTGACCACAGGGGCTTCGCACACTAAGTCAAGAATACTGATACGAGGAGAGGACCCCAGATTTTCTGAGTGGGTCCAGTGTCTTCTAAGCAGAGGCAGGGAAGCTGGGAGAGCAGAAGCAGAGGTCAAAGGTGTTGATGGCAGTCCTGTCACCTGGTATATCTGTCTCTTTCCTCCTGTTGGCTGTGCTCTGTGTGATTCACACACACCCCACTGAGGTACCTGATATATGATATAGGACCCCCACTTCAGTGGACAACCACAGCCTTCTCTGAAGGAAGGGTGTTTCCCCAGGATTATAATGGATCTTGGTCTGTGCATCTCAAAAAGCTGCACTGCAAGCCCTTGCACTGCAAGTTATGCTGACTTAAAAGGAAAAGAAACATAGGAATATTGGATAACTCACAGAATCACGAGGAAGACCATGAAAATGGCGGAGGAGATGCAATTTATGTGTGAGTGAGTGAGTGAAAGTCACTCAGTCGTGTCCAACTATTTGTGACTCCATGGACTTTTGCCCAACAGGCTCTCCTCTGTTCATGAGATTCTCCAGGCAAGAATACTGGAGTGGATTACCATTCCCTTCTCCAGGGGAATTTATGTTTAATTCTACTCATTTCCTCCAAGAAAAGTGACCCAAAAGAGTTAGTTGTGTTGCATCAGTTACATAAGTATGTGAATTTGGTGGGGGGAGGGGGTGACTTCTTTCAAGACATAACCTTATTTAATATTGGGGTCTCTTTGTGTTGCTGAGTATATTACAGAATCTACAGTATTTTCCTGCCTGTCTTTCCACAGTTACAAACCCTCCTTCCACCACCATCAAAATCCTTGTCTGTTTCCCAACACTAATTTTTTTTCTTTTTTTCCCATCACATTTGAACATCAGGAATATGTAAAGGGAGGTGGTTCATCCCAGGAGTTGAGAATGTGGTCTGAGAATGAGCCAGCGGTGAAGCTCGGAGGCTGGGAAAAAAGAAAAGGAGACTCAGATGAAACTCTTCATCTTAGAGGCAGAGAAAAAACCCAAAGGAAATGAGTCACATTTCAGAGATGAGCCTGGGAATACAAATCAAAACTGTGATTTATCACGGATTGTGCTGAAGATACTGATTGTACAACTGAGCACAAATGCAGGAAAACCCCTGTGGGCCCATGGGCTGGCATTTCTAGACTCTGATTCTACTTTTTCATTTTTGGTCTGTGGCTTAGTGGCCTCTCTATGGCACAGATTCTTAGTGACTGTCATTTTCTCTTCCTGTTGGTGCATGGTCCGCTATGGACAATCTGTTTCATTTGCTCTAGACTCAGGGGGCTGGAGCAGGAATATCAACTCTCTAAGCTATCTAGCCTAGGAGATGGGCCCAGGAAGCTTGAGGTTCCTCTCACTTCTGTGGGTGTGGCTGTGGTCCAAGAAGTAAGGAGCTGTGGGTTGCAACACTTACCTAGCAATCCACATGTCTGTAGCAGTGTCTGCAGTTAGCAGACTCTGCCATCCAGTGGGTAAACATTAACAGAGTTACCCAGCCCTTTGAAGGGGACTAGAGTAGGCTCCTGGAATTGAAAACTCTGATGAAAACCTCTTGAGGCATTTGTTTACAGTGCAGCTTTCTGGGCCCTGAGCCTATCATTCGAATTGATGAGTCTGTGGTTGTTTGCAGGAATCTGCAACTTTAACAAGCACCCCCTTCCTCCACTGATTCTACAAAAGGTGGTCCACATTCAGACACCCCTGTCCAGTCCCCAGGGTAAGTCACATGCTCAGCACTCCTGGCTCCCCTTCCTTGATGTCCAGGTTGGAAAATGAACAACAGGAACTCCAGGTGGAAAACTTCAAGAGGTTCTCAAGCAGATTGCAGTAGCTACAAGGAAGTTCTGCACAGATGACGTCCAGCCCTGGCAGTAACGAGCTTCTGTTAGCAGTCCCTTGGCAGTGTTCTTAGTGCACTTAGTCCCTGCTCTTAGTGCAAAACCCATCTGGGAAGAAGCCGCTTTCAATGTGCAGCTGGCAGGTGGGAAGCCCCCAGCATGCAAGCCCTGGTTGTTCAGAGCATCTGGTTACAAGAGACCGCACCCCTCCGGGGTCCCTTTACAACCTGTACTGCAGCAGATGGACGTGACTGTACACAGCCTGTCCGTGAGAGATGTTTCCTGCCTTTGCAAGGTGATGACAAGCTCTTTGTTTAGTTATGTCCTCCCGGGGGTGCCCTACCCCCAAACTGGGAACCGCCAGGCTTATAATAGATGTGTTTCATCTCTCCCTAGAGAGTTCTGGGCTCTGGTCCAGTAGGTTCCAGAGATGATGGACACAGTCCAGAGAGCACCATCCGTGGTCGTCCTAACTTGGAAGAGGGAAAGGGACATCCGACTCCCTTTGGGGAGGATCTGGTGGGTTTTGCCACATCATGATTCTCCCCCACTGTCACCTGCTCTCCAGGTTACACTGCCTCTGGCAGCATGGATGATGAGCCTGATCTGGGCAAATCACTCGATTTCCTGTTTCTTTGGAACTTCCAGATACCATGTAGCGCAGGGTGTGGACAGGTACTGGCTGGTACCCTGTGAGGCCACAGTGAATGCTTGTGCCAGAGCTCGCGCTGATTACCCAAGGACCCCGTTTCTTCCTAATGTCTCTTGCAGTGAGGTTGGACACGTCCTGGAGTTCCAGCCCCAGAAGAGATGTGCTCACCTCCCAGCCTGGACATAATCCACCTCACAGACTTTCCCATTTTCTTTCCCATCTCACTGTTGGGAGGAAGGGACCCTCTCCTCAGGGCACATCATGGAGGATACAGCTTCATCTGTCAGCCTCTGAAGGACTGGTTATGTGAGAAATAAATTGCTCGTGTGGGCACCAAAACTCAGGGTCTGTTTGAGGATTAGCCTACGTTAACACGGACCGGCTGGCAGCCTTGCAGATGGCTCACCCTAGTGATGCCACTATTTTCTGTGCCATATACAGCCTTCCCAGGGCAGGAAACTGAAGAAACTATTTTCCCTATACCCTGTCCATCCAAACTGGGTGGACCTGGGCCTTGCCCTCCTGTTAGGAATCCAGATTACAAACAAGATGGCTTCTCCTTCTGTAAACAGAAAGCAAAGGTGTGAGTTGGAACTTTGGTCTTACAGTCATCAGGTAGTTTACTCACAATAATCGAGCTGTTGATACAAGTACCTGAGGACTGAACCCAGGGCTGTTAAAGCCTGTACTTCAGCTAGTTTCAGGATGCAAACTGACCACCACCGTGTCATCTCTGAGAGAGATACACACAGTTATCTCCGACCAGTATTATAGCAGAATTGTATCAAAGAAAACCTCACTTTATAGAACCTGTGAGTTGTCAAGACCATGAATCAAGTCACATTTAGGTGTAACAAGGGAAGAAATTTAATGCAAAAGTCCTATAGTTCATGGTAGGATTGCATGACATTTCATTGTCTTCAGAACTGAGTGTAGTTGTCAAGAACACAGGTTCTGTAAAGTGAGGTTTGCTTTGATACAATTCTGCCATAGTACTGGCCAGAGATAGTTGTGTGTGTCTCTCTTGCAGATGTAAGAGATGTGAGATCCCCTGGAGTAGGAAATGGCAACCCACTTCAGTATTCTTGCCTGGAAAATTCCATGGACAGAGGAGCCTGGTGGGCTATAGTCCATGGGGTCACAAAGAGTTGAACATGACTAAGTGACTGAGCACACACACACACACAATATGGGAGTCTCTAGAGGAAGACTCTTGACACAGCAAACAATCATTTTATCATAATTTTCATAGAGCAGTTTTGCTATACTAAAGAGGTATTCAAGAATCACAGCTCTAAAACCCACAGAGCTGCAAGGGATGTGAAGTGATGAGGCAGTTTGGGTAGGTTTGTTACCCAATCTAAGCTCATACTGTCGGCCACATGACAGGCCAATAAATCAAGAGACAAGTTGTTGGGGTGAGGAATAGTGACCTTATTTGGAAAGCCAGCAAACCCAAGGAGGTGGTGGACTCATGTCCCAAAGAAACATCTTAACCTAAGTTAGAATTCAGGCTTCTTTTATACTAAAACGTTAGGGGGTGTGGTTGCTTGTTGCAGACTTCTTGGTATGGGAATCCCTTGTTGTTGCAGCTGTTCCCTCTAGGTCAGATCACAGTGCTTCTGTAAACCTCCAACAATACAAATGCTATTCTTTGTTCTGCAACATTTAAAATAAAAGGGAGTGTTAGGAAATGCAGTGGACTGGTGAAGATTTATCAGCCCAAATGCTGCAGTTGTTACACAGGGACAGACATTCCTTGATGGGACAGTGATGCCAAATGTACTGAAATTCCCTAGTGATAGCTTTGATCTAGATTATTATGCAAAATAGAAATAAAATAGTCTGATTTTTAAAAGTTAGCATCCTATGCTAACCACATCCACCTTGCAAACCAACAAGTTAGCCTGCTGCCATCTCAAGAACACTGATGGAAGACATGAGACTCCTGGGATAGTGGTGAAGACCACGGGTTCCTCACATCAACAGCAGTAGCCAGAGTGGCCAGTTTCCCAACTCTCAGTTCTCACAGGGGGATACCAAGAGGGCCACAGATTAGTAGTAGGCTGACGTACGGGCAAGAGTCCTGGACTTAAGGAGCTGAATCCTTTCTGCTAGATGGTCGGCATGCCTCACTTTGCTTCAGAGGGAGGTGCTATCTCTATTTCTAAGGCAGCCAACCATGTTCACATCCCTGGAAAGACAGTGTGGACCAAAGGCAGTCAGAGCCTCTGGTCGTGAGATGGGCACAAATATGAGGGGACATAGAGAATTGTCTCCCAACAAAATCTACCCCTAGTTCTACACCATCCTGGCATTTGGTTTATTTTACAAATGTAGCACTTGGATTAATCTGATTGAAAACTGTGCCCTAATCTTTTCAATTTGGCTTAAGTCTCAAGTTCATCTCAGTCATGTCCAACTCTTTGTGCCCCCATGGACTGTAGCCCACCAGTATCCTCTGTCCATGGGATTTCTCAGGCAAGAATATTGAAGTGGGTTGCCCTTTCCTCCTCGAGGGGATCTTCCCAACCCAGGGATCAAACCACGGTCTCCTGCCTTGGTAGGCAGATTCTTTACCATCTGACTCCAAGTGGCAGTGAAACCGCTCTGCAGGATTAACCCTAACCACGCCTGACCCCCAGGACTGTGGACCCAGCCAGCATTACAAGTCCATCAACCACCAGGCCTGTCTTACAGAGCCAGCCCTCTCCAACTGGTCCTCTTAGTGATGGCTCAGCCTCCACCATGACCTCAAGGAGAAAATCCAGGCAATTTTATCATCATTCCTAAGGTCCCTGACAGTGAGCTGAGTCTGAGTGCAGTGTCTTCAGGACCTGGGTGGTGTCTCTGACTTCAGCAGCCAAAGGCATCCACTCTGCACAAAAAAAAGGCCAAGGAGCCATTACAGGAGAGAGTGGGAAGGCAGGCAGTTGTGCAGGAGTTGCAGGAGCTGGAGCCAGGCCCTGCGGTGCTGATGGAATCAGTCAGTTTAAGGGAAACAGTGATTAGATCACAGTCAGGGTTGTCTGGCAGGAAATGGCAGGCCTAGGAATCAATACAATTTAAGGCATTTAAAACAGTTTGGAGAGCTGCACACACAGGGCCTGTTTCTTCATGAGAAAGGCTCCGGGCAGCTCTGGAGGACAAAGACCAAGAATATTCTTCCTCTGCTGATCTGTGGTCAAGGTGGCCCCTCCCTAGGTACCAGGATCATGGCCCCCTTCTACCATCGTGAACCTATGACCTGTTTCAATAGCTATGACTTCAGCCTTTTCCCAGTTCTAATTTAGCCCATACCATTCATCTGGAAAACTCAGGTACAGGAAAGACAAGGGTATGTTTTTTAACAAAACTTAGAGACATGAGTTCTATTCCCCACTCAGGCCCGGGTGAGCCACTGAGCGGGGAATGGACCAGAAGATGCTCCACCAAAAGCTCTTCTTCCCTGTGATCTGGAACCTGTCACTCTGGCACGGGGACCCAGGCAGCTGAACCAAAGCTAAAACTGAACTTTCTAGGTCTTCTTGTTAATATCTGGGCTGCCAACAGATTGAAGTACAGTAGATTTACAATGCCGTGTTAGTTTCAGCATTGCTTGTGTACAGCACAGTGATTCAGATACACACACACACACATTCCTTTTTCAGATTGTTTTCCCTTGTAGTTTACTATGGAATACTGAGTATAGTTCCCTGTGCTATGCAGTAGGTCTTTGTTATTTATCTATTTACATACAGTAGTGTGTATCTGCTAATCCCAAACTCCTAATTTATCCTCCCCCAACCCCCTTTCCCCTTTGGTAACCACAGATCTGTTCTCTATGTCTGTGAGTCAGTTTCTGTTTCATAGGTAAGTTCATTTGAGT
This sequence comes from Bos indicus x Bos taurus, assembly GCF_003369695.1. NCBI lineage: Eukaryota > Metazoa > Chordata > Mammalia > Artiodactyla > Bovidae > Bos > Bos indicus x Bos taurus. The sequence goes on along the minus strand of NC_040092.1, from coordinate 29,185,084 downwards.
CATATTTTAGAATCCACATATAAGTAATATTCCATTGTATAAATGTGGCACCTATTCTTTATCCATTCATTTGTCTATGGACATTTAGGTGGCTTCCATGTCTTGGCTATTGTAAACCATGCTGCTGTGAACATTGGGATGCATGTATATTTTTGGAGTATGGTCTTCTCCAGATATATGCCCAGGACTGGGATTATATGGTCGCTCTACTTTTAGTTATTCTTTTTATCCTGTTCATTACCCAGGAAGCATCCCAGAGGAGGTGATTACTTTCGTCAACCAACTGAAGTCAGTAACATCTTTATTAAGGTGTGTAAATCAGGAGAGGTGATGGGAGTGGAGCCAATAGAAATTTTAGTCTATTTTTGAGAAGGCTGCTCTCATGGTCTGCAGTCCTAGGTGCTTGTGGGTGACAGGAAGCATGGAAAGTCAGCTGAATAACTTGACCATTAGCACAATTCTGCAATAAAACTACACCATTGTTAGGTTATAAATGTTCCCCAAACCTGAAAACAGTGTACAGCTTCTTTTCAAGGGCTATAATAACGTGACTTCAGTGAGCTGATCTGCTTCAGCATCATGACCTAAAAAGGTGTCAACACTGGTGGTGTCAAAGTCTGATGTGGCCTGTCTGCCAGGACTGGGGGAGGGGTGATGCTCCAAGCCAGTAGGCAGTCTCACCAGGAGACAGGTGGGTCTACCTTTGGCAGGAGTCCCAAGCCTAGCAGGTGGGGGGAATCTCTGAATCTGAGCTATGCTGGGGCCTGACCTACAATAGTGACTATGTCATGTTCGGTACAATGACACATCCAAGTGGTAATGGTGGGAATCTGAGTGATCCAGACTCATTCATCCCCAGGAGTCCTATCACTGTCCTTGGAGAGCAGATCCTTAGTGTAGGCATTTACACGAACATCAACACTTGTGATTCATTTCCACAGTCAGGACCCCAAATAAAGGAGCCTTTAGCCTGTGGGTGTATAGTTTTTGAAGGACGTAGGACATTAGTATAACCCAAGAATAAGCAAAAATAGAGTAGGACCCTGGGTTTCAGCTCAGCCAATCTGTCAGCAAACCAGGCCCAGACAAGTTAGAGGTCTCTGTGTACCAAGGGCTCCACTGAGCCAGTAGCTTTGGGGAGAATAATGATGCCCCCCAATTCTACAGCTGCTGCCTTTTCCTATGAAGCTGAGATGCTGCAGGGTTAGGCTACTGCATTCTTAAACAAACCATTTCCACTTACTGAGTGAGGCTGTGGGAGCTTCCCACCTTGTTAATCATTGAGACTGAGTCAAGCTGTCCCCAGATGGAAGAGCAGGCCGGAGAGACCAGCACAGTCCTTCTGGTCAGGCATTTGGTTTTGACCAAAGCCTCAGAGCAGCCAGTTAGGCTAGATGGTGGCGGGGTGGTGGGGGCAGAAGGAGGTTTTCATCGCTGTGAGGGAGGTGACAGGTCTAAACCCCCAGAGGGACCTCTGGTGAAGGCTGATTCCCTCTGCAAGGGGCTCTAGTCACCAAAATGATCAGACCAGAGTCCCGCAGGCTGATGACTTCAGCTCCTCGGGTCGTGGGCACTTGTTTGGTCAGGAGCATCTCCTCAGACACCAGGAATCAAGGAAGCAGGAAAACAGAAAGGTCACTTCCAAGTGGACACTCAGAGCTGTAACAACAGTAGTGGATTAGCCCAAAAGGTCCCAAACATGCTGCTTCCCTTGTCCAGTATGTACATGTGTGTGCTAAATCGCTGTCGTGTCCAACTCTTTTCGACCCTAAGGGCTGTAGCCCATCAGGCTCCTCTGGCCATGGGATTCTCCAGGCAAGAACAATGGAGTGGGTTGCCAGGCCCTCCTCCAGGGGATCTTCCCGACCCAGGGATCAAACCTATGTCTCCCATATCTCCTGCATTGGCAGGTGGATTCTTTACCACTAGCGCCACCTAGCCTAAATCCCATTAATGTAATTCACATGCCCCATGTCACCAGGGAATGAGCTAGGACGTGACTTGTAAACATAAGTCATAACATTTCAGTTCCCTCCTCCCTTCCCACTCCTCCTACCCAATATTCAGGTGAGTGCTCATGACCTGTGATCCCATCCCAGGGCAGAAAGACCTTGACCTCATCCCTGTCTTTCTCCTTAAAGCCGCTGAGGCCTGAGTAGGAGAGGTCAGGGAATGCAGGGTTGGGGGCAGGTGGGAGATGGCTCCCACCGGCTAAGTGAGGAGCCTTCACATTTAATTTGGAGGCAGCTCATGGTTCAGCAAAGTGAAGGTCCAGTGTTGGGGCCCAACACCCTGGAGCAGAAGTTGGGGTCCTTGGGCTCACACCATCCATCTCAGCCTGGGGACCGTGGGGTCGGCAGCCTTTGCAACACTGAATTCCAGCTGGGGGTGTGGAACTCACTCACTCCAGCTGATGAGAGCTCCACTTACAAGGCAGCAACTTCTTTTTAAGGAGATTACTTTAATCTGGGGCATGTGTTGCCCTGTTTTCAAGAAAATATCCTTAAATTCTTTCCCAGCTGACAAGTGAGGCCTAGGGTGTCTTCCAGGGTGTGGGTGTCCCTTCCATCACTTGTCGGTGTCAGTCTCTCCAGTCACATTAATCAGCACTTTAACCCAATTGAGGGCCCAAAAGGTTCAAATACACGACCAAGCCTACATGAGTTTTCTGGGGCTGCTGCTGAAACAAGTATCCAGGTGCTTAACAGCAGAAATTTACTGTCTCCCAGCCCAGGAGATGAGAAGGCCAAGACCAAGGTGTCAGCAGCTTGGTTCCTGCTGACAGCTGTGAGAACTACCTGTTCGGTGCCTCTCACATAGCCTCTGGTGATTCTGGCAATAATTTGTATTCTTTGACTTGTAAAAGCATCACTTCGATCTCTGCTTTCATACTCATATGGGTTCTCCTAGTGTCTCTCTGTCCAGATTTCTCCTTTCTCTAAGAACACCAGTCATGTTGGATTAGGGGTCTAGTCTATCTGCCCCATGTGACCTCATCACAACGAATTACACCTACTCTGACCCTATTCCCAAATAGGGACCAGGGACTTCAACATATGGATTTTGGGGGGACACAGTTCACCCCACAGCAATGCCTTCTCGGTGGTTTCCATGCGAGTTTGTGTGGTTTCCATGAGATTTCTCAGGGCAATCTCCCTCAAAGAACCAAGCTCACTTATGGCAGCCAGGACTACTGAAAATTTTCATCGATCCCTGACTGTCATTTCTGCAAAGATCTGAGGTTCGCATGAAAGTCTGTCAGGAGAGCTAAGCCTAAGAGTTCCCAGGAGTTGCATTCTTCCCTAACAGGCACGATGCTTCCAACGTAGCACACGCACCTCACAAGTGAACTAGCCAGTGTTTCAGTGATTCATCTGGTTTCAGCTCACAGGGCATGTGGATGGTCTTCCTTTGTATTAAGTGTGAACGTCCATTTCCGCGAATGTGGTCTGAAGAGTCTGGAACCTTGCTCCAGTCCAGGACTGTTCTTAGTACTGGTTATGGTGACAATGTGGATTTGAGCTGGCAGCCTGACTGGGGAGAAAGTTCTCACCCAGAGGAGTGTTGCAACAACCAAGTCACTCTTGAGACAACTGAACTGGAACCTCCTGCCTGGTACTTGACATGAAACTCCCCATGAGCCTTCCTCACTAGCTGACAAAACAGACAAACACTTACCACTCTGTGGGACATACAACTTGGTCACCATCATTGCTCCCACATCGCATGGACTCTCCCTTCAAGTCCCATTGATCAGCCCACAAGACCCTCACCTACCCTCTTCCAGGAAGCCACATTTTCCATCAGCTTCCCATCCTCACTGCCAAACTGTCAAGACTACAAAGAGTGAGATTTTACTCTACTTGTGAGTTAACAGGTTAAACTGTCATGGTTTCATGAATTCTGGAAGAAGACACACGCATTCTCTGGGTGAGGGACAGAAGACTTCGTGGCTCACAGTGATGCCAGCAGACAAAGAGAATCAGAGTGTCTTGTACTGGCTTCCTGCCCCCAACCCCATTTCCACAAGACAATGTGATCTCTGCATACAGTGGTTTCAGTTATAGGACAGAAACCCCCAGCTTAGGAACACAAACGTTTTATAATGGGTAGTAACTGTGCCTGCCTTTTGCTCTGCAGGAAGGCATTATTGCTATTTTCTAAGGGCGCTTGTGCAAACATCCTTGAAAAGATCATGTAGAACGAAGGCAGTCAGTCCTCCTATTTCTCTACAAAATGCAAAAGAGTGATGGAAAAACATGTAGCAGCATGCGACCAGGACAAACTGACCCAGAGCTGGTGCTACTACCCATTACATTGCACTCGGATAAGCTGAGCACAGTTCTAGTCTTAAATTTAAGGTTTTTCTCTTTTAAAAAAAGATTTTATTTGTGATTTGAAAAACTTGAATATGAGTTTTGTCAGAAATAGGAGTTTTACATACCTAAAGAAATATATTTCAGTCATACTAGTAGTATGGGGGTTTCCTCTGTCTGAAACGGCAAGACCCACAAGAAAACAAAATATTCAATGTTGTTTTTGCTTAAGTCAACAGTTCCTTTTCTTTTTAAACAGAACTCATTTAACATTTTAAGATTTTTATTTAACACTTGTATTACAATATTTATGTGGCAGCAATATTTAACAAGCTTCTGAGACACAGGATAAATTTCTGATAGATTTTGCAACTCTGCCAGAAGTAGAACTCAAAATAAATGTGTTATTTAAAACAACTGTTAAAGTAATAATAAAAGAAGTGTTGTTAGTATTAAGGAGGTTTTCAGTGCAAGGCTCAGTGGCTCTCCTATTTCACATAGAGGAACAATGAAAAGAAATACTTAAACCAGAAAAAAATTACTAGATACTTAGAGCAATGCACAGTTACCAAAAGCTTGAGAAAATACACTGAGAGATATGTTTAATATTTGCTAAAAAGAAAACTTTAGTTGCTCATATGTGAAGCCCCATGAATCATTCCACAGAACCAGGAGTGAAAGAACTTACTCCCTTTGTGCTTCAAAAATCAACTGGTCATATCTAAGCCAAAATTCACAGACTTCTTCTGGTTCTTCATTCTCCTTTCATTCCAAATAGGACTTGCTATTTTCTCCCTTCTAGATAACAAGTTCTTGGTTTGAGGGTCTCTGCTACCCCACTGGGGTGGCCCAGGAGTAGATTCCAAGGAATCCCCAAACCTCTGGAAATTCATATCAGTCTTGGGGTATAAGAGCATGCCCACATGCTTGGGAAGGTGATGGTCTTATCTGTTATCTTTTATCCAGTTCTCAAAGTGATTTGTGACTCAATCAAAGTGGAGGCCCACCAGCCTGTTGTAACAGTTTCCAGAGTAAAATATAAAGACAATTCACTAGGGTAAGTGAAGAAAATACTATAATTTCTATTTATTTTCATGCTCTCTTAAAGATAAGCTTCTTACTATATTGTAATATATCAGATTGAGAACAGCATATTATATTAATCATAAATATTACTAATACATATATGATAATATGTATTTTTATGGATTCATAATATATTGTCAGTTTACTAAAAATTTTATTAATACTAATGGTGTGCAGAATCCAAAAGGTTGGAGAACGCTGCTTGAAATTAGTGATTATCAAGCTGTGTCATAGGATTCTGCAGGGCATCTTTAACTTACATGTGGGAGGAGGTGAAGGAACAGAACATTCTCAAATACTAATATATTTTTATCCACTTCCATTTTCCAAGATACAATTTATTTGAGGAAGCAGGCAGCTCACTGTGATTGAACAACTTCACTGGCCACCAGTGCTTCCAAAGGCACAGAATTTCCTGAGCCTCGTCTCTGTGATTTCCCAAAAGCCCTCAGCTTTACCTTCTTCTTGGGTATGTAATGTGTTGGAGTGTCCAACTTCTACAACAGCATCTTTGTTTTGCTTTGCTTTGTTTTAGTTTCCCCCGAGACTACCTCATTGCTCTTTCTTCAGTACAGATGGGTTTGGCAACATTTCAGACTAAACAAACATCTTAGCTTACAGTTTAAGATCTGGGCATTATGCAAAGTCCTTTTCTGCCAAGTGATTTTCTTCTCAATCTATAAGGTTTAGTTGCAATTTAATGTTTTGACGTGAAATACTTGGAAAAACTGAAAGGCAGCAGACCTTTATTGCAAATCTTCTACCAAAATTTCTGAGATTAAGTCCTAGACCTGCAACTTATATGTCATCCCAATTTCTACCCCATCTTCCTGACACTAAATTTATTATGATGAAAAAGAATTTGCATTGATAATAAAAGAAGCCTGGCTTTTAGGATATCATTTTTTTTTATCTTTTGGTTAGGTTTTTTTTCTAATTTTGGAATCTATGCATTTATGAAACCTATTTTTTTTTGCAGGCACTGAATGCAGGAAGAATATTAATAGTTTTAGAGGTAAAAGTGTGTGGATTGTGTGAGCTGGTCAAAACAGATGCATGTGTGACAGGTCAAGGGCAAAGCTGCTTCAGGAGAAATATAGGTGGCACTAAAGTGTAGAATGTTCCAAGAGTGCACGTCACCAAGTCAGTGCACATCACCAACACCACAAAAGAAGCATTTAAAGGGAGCCACACTTCGCCTACAATCTGGAACCAAACACGCAAAGAGCAGAAGGAAACTGAAGGCAACCGGACTGCAAAGGGCTAATCACTTCCAGAAGCTCCCCACCTCTCACACTGGGAGGGATCCTCCCCCTCAGGAGAGAACAGTTTTCCCAGGATTGGAGCTGAATTCCAACAAAGACTGTACACTGCGACACTATAAAGTCTGCTGAATAAAGCAAGCTGTCCCTGCTTTTAGCCTGTGTTTAGACCCAGGGGATTGCACTTCCCTAGCATCTCTGCAGCAGTCTCTGCAGGTTCGGTTTTGCAGATGATAAGTCCTTCTTGACAGGCTTTGCAAGGCCTCTGGCCAGACTCCCCCCATCCACCGCCCTCCCCCTTCACGTGTGCCACATCTGTCATCCTTTACTCTGCGAACCCTCCTTTACCTAACTGTCCCCGAGGGAAACGCACCCAGGCCCACAATCAGGCACAGACAAGCTCCTTATTCCATGGTTCAGGGAAGGGCAGCGCCCTATGATGCCACCCTGACAAATACCCATGAGAGAGTCCTTTCCTCTGAGGAATAATGACTTCTCCAGGTAAAACCCATGCACTTATAGCCAGGATAATCCACTAACCCATTCTCTTTGGGACAACTACCTGTCACTTTAGCAGAGATGTGAGCGTGTCTTTCCAGCATTACACAGCCTAGACAGCATTCGGGCTTTGCTCTAGTGCTCTCAGGGTGGGATGGGGGCGTGCGTGCCCCCCAGTCACTCCTCCCTTCACTCCCCCTTACCTTGCCCAGCAGCCTGCTGTGTCCACAACTGCTCCTCACCTCACCATAGCTGCCCCGGAAGGTCTGGCCAAGTCACAGACGGGTAATTTGGAGAAAAGGTTAGTAGTAAAAACAAACAAACAAGCTACTGTAGCAACCATTCCTTCTTTCCCACCAAAGGGTGTGAAGGACAAGTGAGAGTGACCTGAAATTTCCAGGCCAGGCACCCCAGCTTTGTGTCCATACTTATGGTCCTGCATCATTTTCTTCTGAGATACAGATGGATGCTCATTTAGTCATCTGCGCAGGTAAATTCCATCCTCATCCATGCTGCTCATGGCATGCTTGCACAGACTCACATCTCAGCATCACATTCCTTCCTTTTGTGCTTGAAGTGGTTTGAAAACTGTTGGGGAGAGAGGCAGAAGCCAATGGTCTGCTTGTTTTGCTTCTTTCTTTCCTTTATAAGCCATTTTGAACAAAGGGCTCCATGGACATGAATAATAATAATAACAATGATTAACAATCATAAGTCACTCTGACAAATGGACTTTCTGTCCTTTTTCTCCTCCCCCAACCACTGCTCATTCCAGGCACCTGAGGATGCAGAGTGTACCCTGCACCCCAAGCCTGTGTGTCCGTGTGCACACGTGCACTTGCCTGGCAGTCCTTCCCCTTGGCCTGATGAGCTACTTCCTCGAAGACTAAGACCCTTCTGCAGGCACTGAGTCTCCTCCTTTGGGTTCCATGGCATTTTGTGATTATTTTTCTTATGTGCACCTTCCAATTTTCTTTCTTGATAAAAGAGGCCTTACTTGGAATTCCAAAAACAGCATTATATGTTTCTGGCACATAGTAGTCATTCAGTAAAAGATGAACAAATACATGAAATGAGTTTCTTCAGTGCTAGGTTCAAAAACTTTGTGTTTTCTTACGAAGTCCAGATGGAAGTAGAAAGAGAAGGGAAAATGGGAACAGATCTTTGAACTCTGTATTTCACTTTGCAGATATCTCTGGGAGACTTCAAGGGAACTCTATGCTCACTTGAGAACGATATGTGACAAGCAAATTTATTCTGTGTACTGGACACAAAATAATGGGACAAGAAGTCATGGAAACAACAGAACAGAAGAACAGCTCATGGAATTCTCAGGAGGAATAGGCATCTGGGGACTCAAATTGTATTATAGAACAGTTGACTTGGCGGTAAGATTCGGCCCTCAACCCTGTCAGAGACCCTCTGTGTCCACTCTTTATCCATTCTCAACTCCACGCCAATCTCAAGCCTCTGTCTTGGTCCTTCACTTTCCTTGTGAACTCACCCTCAGGCTCTGTCCCTAGGCACCTTCAGTGATCCGGACTTGAATGTGTCTCTGACAAGTACATCCTCTAGAATTGATAAGGCAGAGATGAGAAAGGGATTCCTCCAAGTTTTTAGCATCCAAGTTGCAGATTTTGAGTGCATTCCATCACAGAAATGTTGTGTGTCCATCTGGCTATGTAGCGTCCCACAGTTAAGGAGCCTTTGCACACTGGGCTAGGTAATCCATAACAGGTGACTGAATATTTTTAAGAAAACACATTTTAGTAACTTTTTCTTTGGATAAAATATCAAACTTATGGAAAGATTGCAGGAATAGTACAAGGAATTCCCATGTAGCTTTGACTCAGATTGCTTACATTTCCCTCAGATTGTTTTCAACAGAGTCTGGTCAACAGAACATGCTGGTCATAGCAAATACCATCGTCCAACAACACAAGAGACAACTCTACACTAGACATCACCAGATGGTCAATACTGAAATCAGATTGAGTATATTCTTTGCAGCCAAAGATGGAGAAGCTCTATAACAGTCAGCAAAGACAACAAAGACCTTGGGCTGACTGTGGCTCAGATCATGAGCTCCATATTGCAAAATTCAATCTTAAACTGAAGAAAGTAGGGAAAACCACTAAGACATTCAGGTATGACCTAAATCAAATCCTTTATGATGATACAGTGGAGGTGATGAATAGATTTAAGAGATTAGACCTGGTAGACAGAGTGCCAAAAGAACTGTGGATGGAAGTTCATAACGTTGTAGAGGAGGCAGTGACCAAAATCATCCCAAAGAAAAGGAAATGCAAGCAGACAAAGTGGTTGTCTGAGGATTCTTTACAAAAATAGCTGAGGAAACAAGAGAAGCAAATAGCAAGGGAGAAAGGGAAAGATATACCCAACTGAATGCAGAGTTTCAGAGAATAGCAAGGAGAGATAAGAAGGCCTATCTAAATGAACAATGCAAAGAAATAGAGGAAAACAATAGAGTAGGAAAGACTAGAGATCTCTTCAAGAAAATTAGAGATATCAAGGAAACATTTCATGCAAGGATGGGCACAATAAAAGACAGAAACAGTAAGGACCTAACAGAAGCATAAGAGATTAAGAAGATGAGGCAAAAATACACAGGAAAACTATTTAAAAAAAAAAAAAAAGATCATCTTAATGACTCAGATAACCATGATGGTGTGGTCACTCACCCAGTGTCAGACATCGTGGACTGTGAAGTCAAGTGGGACTTAGGAAGTAATAGTATGAACAAAGCTGGTAGAGGTGATGGAATTCCAGCTGAACGATTTCAAATCCTAAAAGATGATGCTGTGAAAATGCTGTGCTCAATATGTCAGTAAATTTGGAAAACTCAGCAGTAGCCACAGGACTGGAAAAGGTCAGTTCTCATTTCCAATCCCAAAGAAAGGCAATGCCAAAGAATGTTCAAAGCTATGATGCTGAAGCTGAAACTGAAGCTCCAATACTTTGGCCACCTGATACAATAAGCCAACTCATTGGAAAAGACCCTAATGCTGGGAAAGTCTGAAGGCGAAAGGAGAAGAGGGCAGCAGAGGATGAGATGATTGGAGAGCATCACTGACTCAATCAACATGAATTTGAGCAAATTCCAGGAGATAGTGGAGGACAGAGGAACGTGGCATGTTGCAGTCCATGGGGCTGTAAAGAGTTGGACATGACTTAGCGACTGAACAACAGATTGTTTATATTTTCCTTCACTGGTTCTGTGTGTGTACATGTGTTTATACACACAGAGAGAGAATATTTTTTGAATTCCAATTAACTTACAACTTTTGGAAAGTAAATTATTAGCAAATTTGTGTCTGCTTAAACAAGTGATAACACATTTTATGCTTTTTAATTTTCCTTAATTTCTAATATTTTCCTTGTAATAAGGGCTCAGTTCCAGAAAGAAAAATATATTTAAGTCTTGATTTTACTTTTAAATTCTTTTATTAACTTCATATGCTTGTAAGATTATAACTATATTTTTCCAAGTCCTGTGGTAGTCCCCAGTAATAGGATTGGCATTTAATGAGCCACATCAGTGCTTCAAGACACAGGATCATTATTGAGTAAATAATAATTATTGTAATATATATAATAATACACAGGGATGCTAAGAGACCTATCAGAAATTACTGGTATTCCTGAGGTCACCATGGACTAGCCTGGGGACCAATGGAGATAATTTTTAAATTTTTAAGCTGAATTACTTCTCAGATCCACAAATAAGAGTTTGCTGTATCTATAGCTCTGCTAATAGTGACCTAAACACTTTTATGTTCCTCTTTCTCTAGCTTTGAAGCTGTATTCATTTAAAAATCAGATCTTATCTCCAACCAAACTCTATGTTATTTAGTTCAGCAGAGATCTTAGACTAACATCACTAAAAATAAAAGTTTATGTTCCAGAAAAATGTTTTGAAAGTTCCAGAATAAAATCACAGCATCATTTTCTTCATCAACATTAACATTCCCTTTAAAAATATCATTGAGTTATTTCACTAGAATAAAATATTCACAGATGTGTACTTAAGACAAAAGCTTGATTCTGAGGACATATATACACACCAAAGTGCTCAACACAAATACTTAAAAGTAAGCTATCAGCAAAAAGAACAAGTCTTATTTCCGACTTCTGAACTTAGATTTTCCTCATGCAACTTTCTGTGGCTCAGCCTGGCAATGGAGGGTGTCTGCTGAAATAGGTCAAAATTACTTCGGTGTGTGTAAGTACTTTGCTTCTGACTTTATGGCTCGCTCCCTGAATGCTGCCTTTACTCCATGTTGCTTCAATTAAAGTAAATCATAATGATATTATTGCATTTTAATATAGGCCATAACCCTCTTTTACCCTGAAGATGACATAAAAATGAATTAATAGAAATGAAATTGCTATTATGAATTAAAATAGCCTTTACCATGTATAGACTTTTACAAATGTCAAAAAAGGAAATACTTATTTTTATGACATATTATGTTGTAGAGAATATTTTTATAAAATCATCTTGATATTTACAGGAGAACTACTTTAGATTCATATTGCATCTAACCCATAATGGCTTATTTTCTTTAAGAAAAGGAAAAAGAAAAAAGTGCAACAGGAAAAAAAAAACTCAGTCTATCTTATTATATATGCTAACTGTTAAATGAGGAAATGTAACAAAATGTACAGTTGAAAGGTTCAAAGAGCTTATGGTATCAAGACTATTGTTTCTATTCAACAAGCATCTTTAAGGCAACCAACACTACCACAAGCACTTTGATAACCAGGGCTTTCGGCCAGGGCAGGACACGCAGACAGCTCACCAGGTGGTACAGGTCACTACATTACCTGATGTATATACAAGGTGCTGAGTTTTGAGTACAGGTAATAAGTATATTACATCCCCTCAAAGTCACTTTTTGAGGTTTCTTTGTTTTTCACTGAAAAATTGAATATTGAAGTGAATACATTTTTGTCATGTTAAGTGGAAGGAAAAGTAGATGGTGACTTGGCTCCTGAAATGTTAATACTGCTCCTCAGCTCACCACCATGCCAGTGTGCTCTCAGAGGGTCCACTCACGTTCCAAGGAGTCAAACCCCAAAGGCTAACAATCAGGTGTGTGTTTGGTTAATCTATTCCTGATGCTTTGCCTAAAAAATTGGCATTGGCTTCCTCAACATCTTTTTTCTGGAACCATGGCTTTGAAGTTGTTCCTTGTTGATACGCTTCCAGAAAATGACAGATCCCAGGAATGTCACTAGGAAAGTTTGGTGGAAGTTCTTCCCTTGATCGAGGTGTAAACACAAAACCAGGACAGTCCTTGAGTAATCTGGAAAGATTAAAAGGCAGATATTGATCATAAAACAACATTGACATAACTGTCTAGTCAAGAAAAGGCAACACAACTAAGGGAACATTCCTGAGAATGTTGATAAACCCACCATCTTCAGTGTGATTGACAGAAAAATCCTACTGATGTTTACAAACACATTATTCACAATAACAGAAAGTTCCACCAGATAATGGATTTCACTCATATTAGGAAAAATAACTATAAAATATTTTTGTAAAGATATCATCCATAATCTATACAACAGTGAAATTCATAATAGTGGGAAAAACCCAAATGATACAAAGTCTAATAATATAAGAAAATAGTATTATAGAACTGAAGGAGTTGAAAGATATAAGACACTATATCCATTCATTTTGTAAATATTACTGAGAAATAATCATGGGCAAGAACTTTGGAAAGAAAAGTTCTACATAATATATACACACACACATATATGTGAAAGTCGCTCAGTCGTGTCCACCTCTTTGTGATACCATGAACTATACAGTCCATGGAATTTTCCAAGCCAGAATACTGGAGCAAGTAGCTGTTCCCTTCTCCAGGGGATCTTCTCAACCCACGAATCGAACCAGGATCTCCTGCATTGCAGGCAGATTCTTTACCAGCTTAGCTACCAGGGAAGCCATATATATATACATACACAGACAGACAGACAGACACATATAATGTGAGAATGGGGCTTTCTCAGTGACTCAGTGGTAAAGAATCTGCCTGCAATGCAGGAGATGCAGGTTCAGTCCTTGGACTGGGAAGATTCCTTGAAGGAGGGTATGGCAACCCACTCCAGTATTCCTGCCAGGAAAATTCCATGGGGAGAGGAGCCTGGTGGGCTACGGTCCACGGAGTCACAAAGAGTCAGGCACAACCAAAGCCACTGAGTGAACACACAAAATGGGGAAATAACTTTGGGATCTCTTTGGATAAAGTTTTTATGAATTCTAGGTTAGTGGGACTAAAGTGAGGTTTAGTTGTATATATGTATACTCTACTTACTATCTGATATTTGCAATATGTTTTCTTCTTAAATTCTTAAGAATTAAATTTCCTCTTAAATTCAGATGTTCTACCAGCTTTTATTATTTGCTTCATTGGTCCATGAGGATAAACTCATTTTAAATTCTAATCACACTGATTAAGTTACTGGCTCCTCTTCCCATTTGCTTCCCGAGGTCTCTGTCAAATGCAAACTTAATAAGCATCTCTCTGATCTATTATTCAGGCCATGGATGAGAACAAGCTCTAAACCAGCTTCTACAGAAAATTACTCATATTGTCCCTTCCACTCCCCTGCAATGGGCATCTAAATGATGTGATGATATTATGCTAAAGTTCAGAACTGTGATGTTCTATATGTACTGAGGAAACTGCTATATAGACATGAAGGTCTCAAGGATTACAGACCTCAGACAGAATACACAAGAGTGTTCAATTAACTAATTTTATAAGCGCATCAATAAATAGTCTGCAAAAGAATATAACAAGTGAAATGATGTTTTAGTCATGGATTTGTAAATATTTCAAGTACCTATTATTTATAAGGCATCAGATCAGATCAGATCAGTCACTCAGTCGTGTCCGACTCTTTGCGACCCCATGAATCGCAGCATGCCAGGCCTCCCTGTCCATCACCAACTCCCGGAGTTCACTCAGACTCACGTCCATCGAGTCAGTGATGCCTTCCAGCCATCTCATCCTCTGTCGTCCCCTTCTCCTCTTGCCCCCAATCCCTCCCAGCATCAGAGTCCTTTCCAATGAGTCAACTCTTCGCATGAGGTGGCCAAAGTACGGGAGTTTCAGCTTTAGCATCATTCCTTCCAAAGAAATCCCAGGGCTGATCTCCTTCAGAATGGACTGGTTGGATCTCCTTGCAGTCCAAGGGACTCTCAAGAGTCTTCTCCAACACCACAGTTCAAAAGCATCAATTCTTCGGCGCTCAGCCTTCTTCACAGTCCAACTCTCACATCCATACATGACCACAGGAAAAACCATAGCCAAGGCATAGTAGTTGGTAATATATAGTGAAAAATTACAGAATTCCACAGTATTAAAGTGTAAGCTTCAAAGTGTGGTAGATCTAAGTTTGAATAAGAGCAAAGATGTCAGATTTCTAGCCTTTAAAAGGAAACTATAATACACAGGGCTTCCCTCATGGCTCAAATAGTAAAGAATTTGCCTGCAATGCAGGAGACCTGGGTTCGATCCCTGGGTTGAGAAGATCCCCTGGAGATGGAACCCCATCTCTAGCTTCCTTTCTTCCATCCTTTGGAGAAGGGCATGGCAACCCACTCCAGTATTCTTGCCTGGATAATTCTATGGACAGAAGAGCCTGGCAGGCTACCATCCATGGGGTCGCAAAGAGTCAAACACGACTGAGCGACTAACACTTTCACTTTCATAATAATACAGGTCTCTTAGGACAGTTATGAAGATTAAATAAATTGTTTAAATAAGATTCATTAATCATCAATTGGATGTCACATAACACCTGCCATATTGGTAACAATAAGTTTGATAATATCAGGCATTGGGAAATAGAAACCTTCAGACACAATGGAACACAGATGGGTTTGGACAGCTGAGTGATGCTGAGTAAAACTGAAACTGAGTAATGAAGTTCACGATCTGGGAATGTCATTCATAGGTATGTTATCTAGAGACATGTATATAAGTATATTTATCAAATCAGTTTGCATAATAATGAAAAACTGGCTATCCTGAAATTAACCATGGACAGAAGACAGAGTGGCTTACTTATATCCTAGAATACATATTACATCATAGGCACATCTGGCGACATGTTAGATTTATCTCTGACCTGCCTGGGAGAACCAACTGTTAAATACTCAGGAATCTGCAAGCCAATTAAACCATGGATAGGCTGAAACCAGCCACAGTGTAGTGTTTACACTTTAGAAATGGTAAATGCTAGAAGTCAGGGAGTATCTACTTCACTCCCCAAGCTGGTTGACCAGCTTACCACTGCATTTGGAATACTTTAACTAAATGAACTAGATTTATATGAACTGGATTTACATTTTATCAAGAAAAAAATCTCAAAAACATAATATTGAATGGATTCAAGGCAAGCTGCAAAAGAATATGGACAGGTTGAGTGGGAGTCTATTTTTCTCTGGTTTTATTTTTGTATCTGGTGCATTTAGAAGTGGCTT